>NC_142170.1:4068108-4701108 GCF_029865625.1 Vigna umbellata
CCACTATGGCAAAAAAAAATTATGTTCATCTCTTTCTAGCTATGTTTGTTATTCATCATTGGCTTCTTTATCAGCTAGATATTAAAAATGCATTCTTACATGGTGAATTGCAAGAAGAAGTTTATATGGATCAACACATTGGTTTTCTTACTCTTGACGAGTCTCATCTTGTTTTGAAGACTAGACTGTCCAGCAACCCAAGTTTTGAATTTTAACAATAAACATGAAATGAAATATCCTTTTAAGAAGAGAAGTGCCTACTTGACCTATAACGTCTAAGCACTTACTTGAATCAAATGAAAACCTAAGGCTTTATACGAGAAGCCTCAAATACTATCTCAAAGTAAGAATATACACAACAACGTTTCTCTAAGGTCTATACCATTTAACACATTGCTTACAAGAAGCTTTTGATTGTTAAGGAAAGCCTACATGAAAGCTTTAGAGACAACATACTTAAAGACTTATACTCATATAGAGAAGAAGAGAAGAATATGTCATAACTATCTTAGAAATATGTGCAAAATAGTCGAATATACTTTTAAGCTATCAAACTAAAATATCCTTTAGTAAGAATCATATTAACCCTGAGCTTAAACATCTTACATCAAAAAGAAGTGCCGAAAGCAAAAGTATTTTGTAAACATAACATCATCTAATGAAAAGTATGCTAAAACATACATTGAAAAATAACTGTTCATAAGAGTTTAATGACTTATGTCGTCTACTATCAAAAGCGTTATACATCATCTAATCTTCTTTGAAAGATATACTTGAACGATGCATTAATTACTAGCAAGACAAATGACAAGATGTTTTGATCAAACAATACAAGTTAATGACTATAAACGATAAAAATGTTTAATGCATGAACTGTAAAGTGTTATTTTGCATGTATACCTTGTCCTTGTTATATTGCAGAACAAGAAGACAGTGGAATAATCAAAATATTTGTACATGTTGGATAAAGACTTATACTCTGATAGAGTCGTACAAGTCACTTCTCAATGAAAACTTTGATAAAGCATTGTACCTCTGATAAAAAGACTATAGTTTGATCTCTCACCTAAAGACTACCCACTCTCCTAAAAATCAACTTAGTATCCATTTGTCATATTTAAAAAGGGACGAAATAATGAAGACCAACTTAAGAGGAGTTTCTACTAATGAAACGAGAATTAATTGAGAGTATGAAAGAGAGAAAAGGTGAAAAAGATAGAGAAAACGAAGAAATACAATCAAGAATGATTTATTCTATTTCACCTCAGCATATATATAGATTGATGCTCTTCAAATAAAAAACATGATGGAAAAATGAAGAGATGAAGAAAAGAAAAAGAGAGTCATAAAGTATTATGCCCAAGATGGGATGAAGAAAAGAAAAGGAGAAAAAAGATGAGGTTGAAACATTTGAGGTTGAAATGAAATAAAGAAAAGAAGAATGAAGTTGAGAGCATAATGAAAGGAAGAGAGGAAAAGAAAGAGGGAATGCATTAAGCATTTGTTGCTCCCCACACTTATACACATCGTTTGAAGCTCTTCCATCCTGAAGGAACAGAGAAGAGAATGAGCATCCTAATCAAATAAGTTGAATGCTCAATAATGCTGCTTCTTAGAGCCTACATCGTATATAGCTCTTCAATCAAAGGAAACAATTTCATTAAAGAAGAATAAAAAAGATAAAAAGAACAAGTATTCGTCTTACTACTTTTCACGCTTACAAAATATATTTCTTCTCAAATTAAAGAAACAACCTCACTAAAAAGAAGAGAAAAAAAAGAAAGGACAAGTATGAAGATTGAAGATCAATATTGTTGCTCATCAAGCTTACATTGTTTGAAGCTCTTCAGTAAAGGAAGTAACCTCCAAGTTACAAGACTACACCTTATTATACGTATCCCCTCTTAGAGAGTTAATCGAGTATGTAACCACACAAGTGTCAAATTGTAAATGTAGACATATCCTCTCTATTAGAGTTAAACATTTGTACCTTGTAATATTCTGTAGTGAACTTGTTATGTGTTTTGGAGAGAACTAAAGCACCTGCAACTTGGAGTGGGTGATACTCAACTAAGTAGCATATCCAAAGGATACTAGAATGGTCTAGAGGTGTTAGGAGTGACTATAATACTCAACTGGGAGTGAGTGATACTCAACTAGGCAATGTATCTAGAGGATATAGGAAATTTCTATGGGTTCCAGGAGTGGTTATAATACTCAACCATAACTGGGTAAACTAAATCTAGACAGTTGTCTAGGGATAGATCTTGGAGAGGCTAAACTCGGACTAGACGTGTTGTCTAAGGATGTTATGAGTGGCTAGAATACTCAATGTGGGTTATAATCGATGCCAGGAGTGGGTTATACTCGGTGCTAGCAGTGACTAGAATACTCAATCAAGAGTGGGTTATATTTGGTGCCAGGAGTGCCTAGAATACTCAACCAGAAGTGGGTTATACTCAGGGCCAAGAGTGACTAGAATACTCAACCAGGAGTGGGTTATACTTGGATGCCAAAAATGGCTAGAATACTCAACCAAGAGTGGGTTATACTCGGTGCCAAGAGTGACTAGAATACTCAACCATGAGTAGGTTATACTCGATGTCAGGAGTGGCTATAATACTCAACCTAGAGTGGATTAAATTGCTTTTAATCCTCGAAAAGATTAATGAAACTTTTTAAGAGTTCTTAAGAGAAAATTGAATGTAGTTCAAGTTTGAGTGAACTAGTATAAATAATGTGCCTTAGTGCTTTATTCTCTTAAACAATTGTTATGTCTTTATGTCATCATCTAAGAGAATTTATATTTGTTGACCCTACATACACAACGTCTAAACATAATTCATGTTTGCATACTACTATTACAAACTATTACGAACCATTAAACGTTGTTTTCCAAAAATATTTTGAAAACACTATTCACTACCCTCCTATAGTGTTTTCATGTGTACTTCAATTGATATCTGAGTCTATCTCAAAATATAGTTCCTAACAAAAACTTGAAGAGATGTAAATAAAATTATCTATTTAAATTGTTTTAAAGAAAAAATTTCATGCCCATTAATATCAATTTCAACTTATTTTATAATCAAGAAAATGGTTTAGAAAGCTATAATGAAATTTATGTATTGTTACACTGGACTATTTATTTAGTAGCTATTTAAAAAATAATAACTATTTAAACATTAGTTAAGCTTGGTTTTAATTAAAAATATTGTATAGTTTATTTTTGTTACACATATTACTTCACCATTTGCTTCTTGGAGAACTAAAATGGTGTTGTCCTTTTTAAGCTACTGAATTTAAATTTATTTGCTACGTCATAGAATCTTCTATAGACAACAACTTTGATAATTAATTACATGATAAAAATAAACAACTCTTCTATTCCTTAATGTAATATTACCTAATACTGATTTGATCCTGTTAATGAAACACTAAGAATGATAATTTCTAAACAGAAAAGCACAAAAAACTTTCACCACAAAAAAATGACATATTTTTATTCACTAATATTATCAGTTAATTCTAAATAATTAGCACAAAAAATGATTATATTTTTAGTCATTAATATTATCAGTACACTTTTAATTTAACATTATCAGAAAAATTAAAAGTATCCAAAAGTAATTATTCATGAAAATATTTATCAGTCTCACTGTTAACTTAATACTGTATAATAATTATTAGTATATATTAATGAAAAGAATTAAAGTGTTAGACACATTTCACAGAAGATGTTAATGTTTTTCAATAAAAAAATTAAAGTGTATCACCACTTACTTAATCTGGTTAATATAACATAAAATCGATATATATATATATATATATATATATATATATATATATAATAAGAAAATGTTACTTTTTTTATATTTTAAAACAAGAAATGCATTTTTATGAATATTTGGTTCAAATAATTTAAAGAATAATTTTAATTAGAGAGTGATTATTAAAATATAAATATATTAAAGTCATGAGATTAATTTAGAGTTATTAAAATTAATTCATCTCTTTTAAAGATGTTTTTGTTATTTTATTAAATTTTTTAAAATATTAAAATTTAATGATAGTTTCTACTATAAAAAAGTTAGAAAATGTTATATTCTTTAATAAACTTAATATACAATAACTTCAGTTAAGTTCTTTTCTTTCATAATTTTTATATATATATATATATATATATGAAAATTTGTTGAGAATCATAAAATTTAAGATAGGTATGATTTCAGAAATTGAAATATAAAATTCATATAATATCAAAATTACGTTTTTGGATTTTAAAATTTTCCTTCAATAGTGTTTTTTTTTTCAATTATAGAAATCTTAATTTTTAAAATTATGGATTTTAGAGATTTTATAATTTTTGCTGTCCATAGTGAAATCATGTATTTAATGATTAAATTATTGTCAAATTCTATTTGATTGAATTATGTTGCCTTGGTAAATGTCAATTTAAATTAAATGAAAAAGGAAAACAACTTTATTGTGGCGACATGAAGGACAAGGGTACGCATTGAGTGATATTATTAGAAATTTGGAGGGTATTATTTATTCTATCACCAGATCATTGGTGCATTTAATGAAATGTGTTGATTTAAACTTTAATATGATTTTTCGTGTAACGTGAATTAAAAGCCAAAAGCCTATAATATAATTTAATTGTTGTTTAAACCCGGCGAATGGTTAAAATTGAAAGTCAATATGTTGGATTGAAAAGTTTTTACATGTTATGCGAATTAAAATCATAGACCATATGTTTGAATTATGATTGGAATTTAATTAAAAACCTATGACATGAATTTGATTTGAATTTAATTTATTAGCTTTGTTTTGGAAAGTCACATATCGTATCTCAGGGAATTAAAATCTTTTATCCTGTGACGCGAATGATTACAGTGTTGGATTTAATGTTTTGCAATGCAAGTTCATTGTTATAAAACATTTATGAATATATATTGAGTTGTCATTAGTTAATAAGGAATGTTTATGTCATCGCGGACCTAATTAATGACAATAAACTTTGAAACTTTTAACATGCTTAATAAATATATTTTTATATCCAAAAATAACATAAATATATAGATTTAGGTTTGATTATAGACAATATGAAATTGGTTAATTTAAGTGTCACTGAAAGGTGAACTTAAATAAATGCTTATATGATTACCTATCAGTTAATTGTCATCCAAAAGTGAACTTAAATGCATGACTAGTGTACTTATTTTGTATGAATTCATTAATTTTATCAAAGCATTAATGTATTAGTTTGTATATTGTTTCCAGCTTCCATGAATTTATTTAGTTTAAGCAACAATGTGGTCAAATTTAATTGACTAAACTATGTTAACTAGTTAGAACAAATTCAGTTCCAACTAGGTGTTTTTAACTTGAATATGGCTATTATTTGTGAATAAAATGCCCATAGCCATTACGGAGACCAATACAAGTGATGATAAGTCTCTTTATGAGGCTTGACATAGGTCTAATAGGTTGTCCCTAAACTTGATATGCATGTCTATGGCAGAGAATGTAAAGCCCTTCATGCATAAAACGAAAAACGACCTTCAAGTGTTCATAAATAAGGTGGAAAGCCAATTAAATAGAAAAGTAAAAGTAGTGAGGTTTGATAAAAGTGGTGAATATTATGGTAAAAATGATAAGAGTAGACAATGTTTAGGTCCATTTGCAAAGTATCTTGAAAGTCGGGGTATATGTGCATAATATACAATGTCTGATGCACCACAATAAAATGATGTAGTAGAAAGGCAGAATCATACTCTTATGGATATGGTTAGGAGTATGTTAAGTCATAGCAATATTCCTTTATCTTTATGGATGTATTCATTAAAGAATGTTGTATATTCGCTTAACAGGGTTCCTAGTAAAGGAGTTCCTAAAACTCCTTATGAATTATGGACGGGAAGGAAACCCAGTTTAAGACATCTTCATGTTTGGGGTTGTCCAACAGAGGTAAGGTTATACAATTCTCATGAAAAGAAGCTTGGTGCAAGACCTATTGGTGGTTACTTCATCAATTATCCTGAAAAATCAAAGGGATATATAGGTTTTATTGCCCTAACCAAAATACAAGAATAGTTGAGTATGGTAATGTTCGGTTCATTGAAAATGGACAATTTAATGGGAGTGACGAATCACAGACAGTGGACATTCAAGAGAATACTAGTATCGTTTTTAGACCTACTATCTCTTCTCAACTTGTTGTCCCTCTTATTATATCACAGTCACACAACAAGTAGAGACAACAAGTTAATGTTCCAATCCCACAAAATAAACATACAAATGTTGAACTAGCTGACAATGAACAAGTAATAAATGAGAAACTGATAGAAGAACCACAAGATGCAACATTAATAAGGTTTGTAAGGCAGAAAAAAATTGTTATTTTGAATGACTAAGTGGTTTACTTTGTTGAATATGAATGTGACTTAAGCATTGAGAAGGATCTAGTCTCTTTTAGACAAGTCATGGAAAGTAACAATTGAGAGAATTGATTGAATGCTATGAAAGAAGAATTGAAATCAATGGATGATAATAAAGGTATGAGATATAGTTAAATTGCTAAAGGATTCAAAAAGAGTTGGTATCTAAAATTTGGCGTGTAAATTAAAGAAATCAATTATTAGACTGAAACAAACTTCCTGACAATGGTATCTAAAATTTCATGATACCATAACTTTATATGGTCTTGTAGAGAACACTTTTGACCGGTGTATAAACATAAAGATCAGTGGGATCAAACTTATTATTTTTGTTCTATATGTTGATGACATTTTTCTTGCTGCTAATAATATTGGTATGTTACATGATTTAAAGAAGTTTCTCTTAGTTAAGTTTGAAATGAAAGATATGAACGAGACATCTTATGTGATAGGAATAAAAATATTTCGTGATAGATTACCACCATTAACCAATGTATATACATAAAGATCAGTTGGATCAAGTTTGTTATTTTTGTTCTATATATTAATGACATTTTTCTTACTGTTAATAATATTGGTATGTTGCATGATGTAAAGAAGTTTCTTTTTAACAACTTTGAAATGAAAGATATGAATGAGGCATCTTATGTGATAGGAATAGAAATATTTTGTGATAAATCACAAGGATTGTTAAGTTTATCTCAAAAAGGATATATTAACAAAGTGCTAGAGAGATTCAAAATGGAAAAATGTTTTCCTGGGGTAGTTCCAATTTAGAAAGGGGGCAAGTCTAGTCAAATGTAATGTCCTGAGAATTATTTGGAATGAAAGGCCATGAAGTCTATTCCTTATGCGTTAATGATTGGGACTGTGATGTATGCTCAAACTTGTACTTGACCATATATAAAAATTTTGTTGTTGGAGTTACGCCGATATCAACGTAATCCTAGAATGGATCATTAGAAAATTGCAAAGAAAATTCTTAGGTACTTACAAGGTACCAAAGACTACATGCCCACCTATAGAAGGTCAGATCATCTTGAAGTGATTGATTACTTAGATTCAGACTATGTTAGAAATCCATATTTGGGTATGTTTATCTATTGGCTTGAGGAGAAATTTCTTGGAAAAGTGCAAAACAATCAGTCATTGCTACTTTCACCATGGTGGCTAAATTTGTAGCATGCTTTGAGGCCATTATTCATGCATTGTGGTTATGAAACTTTGTATTGAGGGTTGGTATTATTGACAATGTTGTTATGTCGATAAAGATTTATTGTGATAATTATGTAACCTTCTTCTTCTCTAAAAATGACAAGTACTCAAAGGGTACAAAACCCAAAAATTTGAAGTACTTGTCGGTTAAAGAAAAAGTGCAGAAACATAAAGTGTTGATTGAACATCCTTGTGCTGATTTGATGATAATAGATCTGTTAACTAAAGGAGTACTGTCGAAACTTTTATATGCCATGTTAAAAGTATGGGCGTTATGGATAAGTTAATATTAACATGATGATGTTATCTATTTATATGCATATGTATAGTTATATGTTTGTACTGATATGACACTTGTGAATTTAAATAAAATGTTTCTCTTTATAAGTTATATACATGTATTATTGATTGTGATAACATGTTATGTTTCTTTTAGAGACCTGAAAGTTATAAAATTGGTCAAAGTTGTGTTGAGTTGGTTTGATTGTGTGATATATGGAAGGAATCTTGTCATTCATGACTTTTGCCCACTGTGATCCAATCATTTCAATTCATATAAGGATGATGACTTGATAATTCTAATTGTACTGTATGACCAGCCAGTCAGCCAAGGACCGAGCGGTTGACCATCTAGTGAGAAAATGATCGACTGGTCTGGAAATTAATCTGAGTAATCAATGAGAAGTTAATGAAAATAATAGTCATTTATTGACAATTAATAGGAATAATGTCATTTATTGGTAATAAATGGGTCAGACATGATGGTAAGCTAAATATAATATTTATAAATATATGTGTGACGAATGAGACAGGTAATTTTGAACTATGATTACTCATCTTTATTACAAAATAATTGAGTAAACCATTGACTTGAGCGTCAGAGTGTCTTTAACAAGTACCCACACCCACGCCAAGGACAAGGGGAAGAGAGAGAACAATGTGATCTGGATGATGGAATGGAAAACTTTGAATGCTTTGAGTAAGAGATCTCAATCCTACCCGAAACACTAATGAATAATGCAAATTTGAATTTTAGTATTAGATCTTCAAGTCACATGAACCAAATGGGAAGATGTTAAATTATATTAATTTAATATTTGGTTCATGAACAACTTTAATATAAAGATTATAATGCAATGGTTATTATAATATAAATGTATTAAAATTATGAGATTATTTTAGAGTTATTTTGTGTAAAAAGTTGAAAAAAGGTTACATTCTTCAGTGAAGATAATATATGGTGACTTTGATAGAAGGAGACTTCTTATGCAGGTAATTCTACATCATCAAGAAGTCATTAAAGAGAAGTAAAAGAAAGGAAAACATTGATTAAGAGAAGGGAACACACTGATTAATAAAACTTTGCAATGGATTCAAGTAATTATGTATAACTATAGAACTTGTGAGAATTTGTATAAAACTTGCAATGGATTAATAAAACTTATAAAATTTGTGAGAACTATAGAATTCAAGATCCTTTATGATTTTAGAAATTAAAATATAAAATTACTTACACTAGTGAAAAAACAGCGTATAACGTCACACGTTTAACGTTTAACCACTAAATAACCAACATTAAAAATGATTGGTGGTAATTTTGTAAATAAATGCAATTATTAAACGTCGTTTAGAATTATAATTCGACGTAAGACCATATAAAACGTGGAATGCCTCAGTGTTAGACGTCAAAAGGCTAGTGAATTCAATAAAAATTTGAGCGGGAGATTGAAAATTCATTAACTTTATCTTAGCACGCGAGACCCTCTTCTCTGCTCAAACTTTTCTTGAACGAAGTTTGACAACCATCACATGTAATATTTCTTTCATTTGATACAAATGCATGTTAATTGACTACTTTAAGTATGATTTTCGTTTGTTTTCACCGATTATTTTTGTGTTCTTGTCCTTCATAGGCGCATTTTGCTTTCTCTCTCACTGGTGGCAACACTTTATTCTGATGAACCCACCTTTTAAAGGTTAGTTTTCGTTTTCGTTTTGAAGAACTTATTTGTTAAACTTGTTTGTTGTTTTTTTTGTTGAATTTGTTTGTTGTTGTTTGGTTGAACTTGCTTGTTGTTGTTGTTGTTTGATTGAACTTGTTTTTTGGTTGATTGAACTTGTTTTTTGTTTGATTGAACTTGTTTTTTGCTTGTTATTGTTATTTGTTGTTGATCCTATATTGTTCATAGGTCTGCTTTTCAAGTTCATAGAGTTGTTAAAAAGGATTATTATTAATTAAAAAAATAAAAAAAATTGATTAACGTCGTATATGTTCAAAATTCGACGTTAAATTAACGTCGTATATTGACAAAATTCGACGTTAAATTTGTTGTTTTTTTAAATTCGACGTCAATTTAACGTCTCCCGAGATGACGTTGTTCTCAAATTCGACGTGAAAAGCCAAAAATATTCGACGTTATACGATGTTTTTGTACTAGTACAATTCAAAGTCTTCTTTTTTACAACATAAAATACGATAAAATTATGAAGATCATTTAGTGTATATTTAAATTTCTTCGAGGAAAAAAGTAAATTAAAATAAAAATTTGAGATAAAATAAAACCAATGTATATAGTATTTTTTTAAAGAAGTGACTAATAAAATTTTAATTTTTTAAGGCGTTGTTCATGTACGTTTATCTATACATACTCATATATCATCACAACATATTATTATTGAAAAGACATAAAAATAACCTAAGTTGATAAAAGAAAAGTCACATTACATACAAAAATAAATTTTTTAACATAAGAAACTATAAATAAAAAAGATATTTTAATTAAATTAATGTACCACAACAATTTAATTAAATTCAAAGAAAACAATATATATAACAATCATACAAATGACACATTCATACTTAAAAAAAATCAACGACAGTTTTTAAAAGATTTTATTTGTAAGATCCTCAAAAATCAAGTATTAGATGTAGTAGAGTGTTTTAAATAATGAAATTCCATTATTTTATTTCAAAAATACCAAAATTATAAATAAAATTTTCTAATCAGGAGTTTCATTATCTAAAAAAGCTTTATGTCTCTAAAACATCCTTCTTTAACATTTCCTCTGCCTTCTCTCTATAAATTCTAAATCCCTACTCATGTATCGGAAGATCAGAGACCGCCTGAGGGATTTTTTAGGCGAGATCTTCATTTCCAGCTGATTGATTTGAACTATAGAATAAATTGTTTTTTTATCATTTTTCCTTAAATTTTGGTGTATTTGAATGTAGGGATTTTCTTCACTCTTTTGGGGTCTGAGTATTCTCTAAGACTCTCTGTTGACCAGTGGTACTAATGGTATGCATTGATCAAATTTTCATGAATTGTAGGAGCAAATAGAGATCTTGGGCCATAGGAGGAATTTTAGAGTTCTTAGAACCGTTAGAGCGTCAACTAGGTAAGGGAATCTAGTTTATTTGATTTTGATTGGTACACATGTTATATTTGATGTTTGTATGATGATGTGGTGGTCAATTTGTGAAATTTAATTGAATCATGAAATTTGGTATGTTGAATTGCTTTTAAAAGTGGTGTATTGAATTGAAAACTTATGAATGATGGCGTGTAGTTGGATTGCTAATGTGAAAGTTGTTTCTTGATGAATTTGGGAATGTAGATTTAGTAAATCTAAGTTGATGTATTTTTACGGAACTTTAATTTGAAATAAATTAGAAGAAGAGTGAGTTTTGGGAGTTTTGATAAGTCAAATTCTAAAATTATGGTTTTGGGGAAATTTTGTAGTTTTGGGAATTGTCTTTGGGCTAGGACTTAATTGGCTTCTTATTTTGCTAAGATCTGGTGGTAAGCATCTGGTGGAGATTGTTTGGTTGTAAGCGTTTGGTGGAGAGTGTCTAGTAGTGAGCATGGTAAGCATTTGGTGAAGAGCGTTTAGTGGTGAGTGTCTGGTGGTAAGCGTTTGGTGGAGAGGGTCTGGTGGTGAGTGTCTAATGGTAAGCGTTTGGTAAAGAGCTTCTAAAAGTAAGCATATAGTGGCAAGCGTCTGGTGGTAAGCTTCTGGTGGTAAGCGTCAAATGGAGAGTGTTTGGTGAATTTGGGTTGTCTAACAATAACTACGTGGTTTGGGATCTCGAATTTGGGTTTTGAACATAAGTTTTGGATGTTTTTTAGGTCATTATGGGGGTTTTGCACCCTTCCTGAGCTGTTTGGTGAGAATTTCCAAGTTGTTTTCCCTGCCTAGTGTGTATACCAAGTTGTTATGAAGAAAATATTGTTACTATGTGATTGGTTTACGATGCATATGTGTTGATAATTGTTGATGTTTTTGAAATGGTATGAGTATGTTGTGAGAATGAAATATGTGTGTTGTGAGAAGAATCTCAAGGAGAGATTTTATGTTCAAGTAAGGTTTGGTAAGTGCTTGATAATGAGACTTTAGAGATAAGGTATCGTGATATTTTACCAACCATTCAACTCATGTCGACATAAATGAGGTGGTAGAGAGAATGACAAGAGGTCTTTACCCTGACCCTTTTGGGTCTATCGAGAGAAAGATTAATCTCATGGGAAAGTAGGTTGATTTATCCTTATTTATGACTTTGCAGAGTACAAATACTATCTTGGGTGCACGCCTTCAATGAAGTCTATGTCACCATCGGATCCGATAGTTGAGTATAAAGGTCACTTATTGTATGATTATATGTTTATGGAATTTTGTAAATTGTTGATTGAAATTTGATGTATTAAGTTATGATACTGTCGAGTGATACGCGAAGTGTAGTATATAAACATGTATATAGATGTGAATATATACATGGATGTTTTGTATAACAGTTTAACTCTTTTGATATAC
Organism: Vigna umbellata; assembly: GCF_029865625.1. Lineage (NCBI taxonomy): Eukaryota > Viridiplantae > Streptophyta > Magnoliopsida > Fabales > Fabaceae > Vigna > Vigna umbellata. The sequence goes on from NC_142170.1 coordinate 4,080,579, forward strand.
TATATGGTTAGGAGGTTTTGTAAACATGTTTTTTTATTGATATAGTTATTACTTTGGATAACTATAAAAGAAAATTACATGTTTTCTTGTCTATCTCCTATGTAATATCAAAACATATAATATTTGTTTTAGTAGATTACTCTCTTAAATGAGATGTTACATTATTAAGAAGTATGTCTTACCATATATTACATCTTATCTAGACTAGTACTTATATTCAATAAGTGAACTTAAGAATATTGGATCATTATATATATATATATATATATATATATATATATATATATATATATATATATTATGGTGTAAAAAAACTCTCTTTGATATTCTCACCTCCAATATATTAGTTTATATCAACAAAATCTAAATCTTGTGAACAAATCATCTTTATATTCACCTAATCTATTTCAAGTATCTAAAAAAATATATTTTGTTAACTATAGTTCCTTTTTCAAATAAATATCTGGATTCCAGTAAAAGAACCACTTAAAATCTAAGAACTCCGAATAAAATATTCAAATATTGTTAATTTTTAGTTGAAGTTTAGCCACCATGAAAGGGTTAAATATGTTTTTAGTCCCTAAACTATTGACCGTTTCTGGTTTTCGTCCCTCTTCCAAAGTAAGGTACAATTTAGTCCTCAATCTTTAAAAAACGTTCGTTTTAGTCGAAAAAACGAACGTTTTGAGGACTAAAACGAGGACTAAAAACAAAATTTTGAGGACTAAAACGAACGTTTTTCTAAAGAATGAGGACCAAATTGTACCTTACTTTGGAAGAGGGACGAAAACCAGAAACGGCCAATAGTTTAGGGACTAAAAACATATTTAACCCCACCATGAAATAATCACTTTTCTTTACCAAAATTATGACAAATTCATAAAAAAAATGAAAAAAAAACAAAGAATATGTAGAATATATAAAAACTTATTGTAATTGAAAATATAATAATATAAAAAGTATTCCTAACTTTTTAGCTTATACAATGTGTAAAAGGTGAAGTTTGAAGAAAATGATTCAGAGAGAAGACACAAAACAAATATTTTAGAAAGAAAATAAGATAAAAAAAAACCTTTCAATATACACGTAAAAAGAGAGAGAAGAAAACATGAGCTTACAGACTCAATATGCAAAAGTAAATTTAATAAATTTGTCAACTTTAATAAAAAGATATAGTTCACCATTTATCACTTAAAATTACTATTATTTATGGTTATGTTTGATTCTAAAAGTTGTTGTGGAAGAAAAAAAAACTACTTCTAGCATTAGCAATATTTCATTAATCCCTTTAGAATCAACTATTGGCAATTAAAAAAATCTGATGTAATATAAACAAATTTTTATTATATCAATTTAAAAATATTATTTAATTTATCAATGATAATGTTTTCAAGGTATTTATCGATAAATTTTTTACCCTCGAGAAATATTCATCGGTGAATTTTTATCATTGAGAGATTTTGTTTGTCAATAAATTTAGTTTTCTTAGTGAAAGACATGACTTGAGAATTCTATTAAATGAAAGGTTAGTTTCAATCACTTTTTTAGTAGAGTATAATAAAATGAAAGAGCTATATTATTTTTTATATTCTTAAGAATAATCACTATGTTATGTAATTGGACAACTGCGTAAGGTTATTTCACAACGTCAATTATAGTCAATTTTTTCTTTATTTTTTTATATAAGTTTCATTCACGGCTGAAAAATTAGTTTTAAATGGAATTAAATAATAATAATCCTAAATAACATAAAAAGAATTAATTTGTTAGATTTAAGTTGAAGATAACATTTATTACTCTTCAACATAAAGACAAAAATGGAAATCACAACAAATTATGCCCCAAATACGGTATCTAATATAAAAACTAAAACACCCAACTAATAGAAAATAGAACGAAATATCCATGTCTAAGTTGTCTTATTTTCTTTTATTTTTTCATCCTTCGAAAGCTTGAGAGTGTTTTATTTTACTCTATAATTTCCAACATTATTTTAAGTTTAATGTCTTTTTATTTTCTGATTCCATATAACATTAATTTCATACTGTTTTTATTTTATAGGGTATCATTCATATTTTACAATATATTTATAGTTTACTTTTATTTTATATATACATTTTTCTCTTATTTTTTAGTGGAACTACATTTCAATTACTTATATTTTAATTTTGTATTATTAGATTTATCTTTTCATCCTATTTTAATACAATGTAACATGAATGTTGTTATTATTATTACTTATATTATTATTATTGATATTGGTATTATTAATTGTATTTTTTAACATAAAAATATGAATATTAAAATAATATTAGTTATAACATCTCAAAAATATAGTAAAATACTATATTAAAGAGTCATTACGGATTTAATATGATAGAACAGTTGTTAACTATAATAAGTATAAACTTATAGTCATTCAAAATAACTATAAAATTTAAAACTTTATATATAGACAACTAAACAAAACTGTTTACAAGACTAGTCTAAAGAAATCTACAACACAGGGTCTCTTCCATTAAGCGTCTATTCTAGAGAAACTTCATCTCACTTTGCTCACACCCACAGGATGATCATCGCAAAGGAAAAACACATACAAACACAAGCATAAAAAAAGGGTAAGCTAGTTTATAATAAAAAAACAATCAATATAACTCAATAGCAATTTACATACAACAAACATATCAATTCACAATCATAAAATACGTTATGCATGACATTATTATGAATGGACTGTTCGGACTTAGAATGATTGTCGAGCTATGGCGGGTTGTGTACTTGTGGTGGCTTCTACTGCTTTACAAAGTCATTGGCAATGGATTTCACCCTACCACACTCACAAGGTTAGTTTGTTCCATGCCTTGGATCATACTAGAAACATCCAAGACTAAGACCTCCTGCTACTCCTCACGACATGGATCAATCTTCTCTACTTGAGAATGAAAGACCATTGGATTTTCAAGATAATCCCTTGAGCTCCTGCATTCATTCTAAACATACTTGAACCTCACCAAGATATTCCACTTTGGAACTACTTTCATCACTTTGAAATCACATACTTATACTTTGAATCACAACACATAACTTTGATAATTATACAATCTCAAAAATACTTATACATCATTCACAGTGAATCAATACATAACTTTGGGTATCAAAAAACAAGGATGGAAAGAATAAAATAAAAACCTGGACTAGTCGCTCAATGACCAAGTTCACTGGGCGACAATAGAGTTCTCTCGCTCAGTGACCCAACTCGTTATGCGAATAAAGAGACAGTGTTCCCAAACTCCAACCTCTCGCTCAGCGACCTTGCTTGTTGAGATTGTTGATAGGGGGAGCAAAGGTTCAGCTTAACCCACAATTTCAATTATATATGTGTTTTTGATGATGACAACACATAATTAATAATACATGTGTATTCTGTCTTACATGTTCTATATTTACATGTTATATGCTTTTGATCAATGTGTTAAATCTGTTTAAGCATATATGAGAACATGATTGTGTTGTTCATTGCATATCATTGTGTTACATATGTGTTTTTATATGTGAATGCATGACATATGATGTTGAAAAGAAAAACCACAAGCACTTATGTTGAACTTCAAATGTTTGGAAAAATAACAGTTTTAAGTCGATTTCATTATGGGATGAATCGATTAAAACTTGTGTCTTTGCACAAACTATTTTCAAGTGTGTTGTGAGATTTTTTCAAAGAGAAAGTTTTTCAAAACTATGCTTAACTTTTTTACTTAGTGGATTGCATGCGTGTTGTATTCGATTAAGTCTGTTATTGTTTTGAAATTTTGTTAATTCTTGACATAAATGTTTATCGGTCATATTTTCAATTGTGTTAACCAAGCATTAAATGATAGTCGACTGCATTAATTGCGCATTCAATTAATTGTCGTAATTGCTGCTAACTGTTATAATAGAATTGTTGTATTCAAATGCATTAGTAGCTAAGTCGATTAAAATTGCGTCTGATATGTGTTATACTATAAATTGACGCGGATTTGATTTCTGTAAGAACTTTTGTGATTTTGACATTTTCATATCTTTTGCAGAAAATTGTGATCTTACAGAAAGAGAAGAAAAGCTCCAAGAAACAAGAGTGACTATGGTGATCAAGGCTACTGTGTTTTTCAAAGTCTGGTCAACTTGCACATTTGGGTGTCATTGAGCGATCAGATTCTGCAATCTTTTGAAGATTGATTTGAGGTTCCCTGTTGTGATTACAGGAAGCAAAGCGTGTGTCGTTCTTGACTTTAAGAGTGTCTCAAAGGGTTTAGACAATAGTAAAGGGGATTCTTGGTGCTGGTGTAGTTTGTTTATTGCCTATATTTTAATTAGAGTGTTAGAGAGGTGTTTTATATTTTTGACGTGTGGTCGCTATAAAACCTTGTTGTAAAAACCTTGATCATTATAGTGCATTGGCTTCCTGTGGTTGGAAGGACACTAGATGTAGGCTTGGCCGAACTAGTATAAAAACACAGTGTTTGAGTTTTCTCATCCCTACACTCTTTATTAAATCAATTACGTTCTGCATTCATTCGATTAAGTTTTCGCTGCATTGAAAGTCTTTTACCTTGCGATTCAAGAAAAGTATAAAGGCATCATTTTTGTGAAAAATATTTCAAAAGATTTTGTTTTTTACATTTCACCAATTCACCCCTCCCCCCTCTTGGTGTGAGAAATTGAACCATTCTATTTTTAACAATTGGCACTAAAGCTGATTTTCATAAAATATTTGAAAAACGAATCGATTATTATTTCTGTTTAATCGATTGATCCTGGAAAATGGCTTTCAATTCTCTAAACTTTGGTGAAGGTGCATCCACAAATAGACCACTATTATTTGCTGGAGAAAACTATGTTTTTTGGAAAATAAGGATGCAAATCTTTCTTGAATCTGTGGATAAAGGAGTTTGGGATGCAACTCTAAACTGTCCATACGAGCCCACTCAAATTGTGAATGGAAAAACTGTTCTGAAAAACTTTTCTGAGTGGACTCGGGATGAGAACCGTAGAGCACAATATGATGTTAAGGCTAGAAATGTAATTGCTTATGCACTAACAATGGATGAATTTTTCAAAATATCACAATGCAAGACTTCCAAGGAAATATGGGAGGTTCTTGAGTGATGCATGAAGGCCTAGACGAAGTGAAACGGTCCAGGAAAAACTCCCTTGTACAAGAGTATGAATTATTGAGGATGAAAGCTGGTGAGACGATTTCTGAAGTGCAGAAAAGATTTACACATATAGTATGGCTCTAGGAAAAGTGTTTGATAAAGAGGAGATCAACATAAAGATTCTGAAAAGTCTCAACAGGAACTGGTAGCCAAAGCTAACACCATATCTAAAACAAGAGATTTGACTAACATGAATATGGCAACTTTGTTTGGCAAGCTTAGAGAGCATGAACTAGAACTTGGAAGGCTGAAGGAGAAAGAAGAAATTGAAGAAAAAAAGTCAATTTCCCTCAAGGCCACAAGTAAGAAAGTAGTGAAGAATCTTCAACCAGAAACTGATTCAGAAGCAAACCTGAATAACAAAGAAATCTTGAACATGGTGGTAAGAAAGTTTAAACGATTTATGAAAAATAGAAGTTCTACCACTGACAATGCAGGTCCTGCTAGAGGAAAAAAGAATTCAAGAAACAACATTGTACAATGTTATGAATGTGGAAAGGATGGTCATATCAAGCCTGACTATCCAAACTTGAAGAACAAGCAGAAAGAAATTACCAAGTATCCTCAAGACAAGAGCAGAAAGCAAAAGAAAGCATACATTTCCTGGAAAAACAGTGATGGAGACTCCTCAAGTGATGATGATTGTAGCATTGAAGAGGAGTCAAATTTATGTTTCATGGCAGGCTCTGCACACTCTGATGATGACAGTGATAATGAATTTGAGAATGAACCAATAGAGGTCAAGTACCACATGTTGTTGGATGCATTTCAGGAAATACATGTAAAAGCCATGCGACTCCGATATAAGGTAAATCGATTATCCTCTGAGAGAAGAGACTATGGATATAGAATTGATAATCTAGTAAAGGATAATAAAAAGCTTGAAAAAGATCTTGAAAATGCTTTAAAATCTACAAAGATAGTTAAGACCGAAATACAAATTGTTGAAAAAGAAGGTGATAATTGTCTAGTACATCTTGAGAAAATTGATTACTTAACCAGCATGTTAGCTAAATTTTCACAAGGTAAAGAAAATTTCGATGTTGTGTTAAGATCATTTGGAAGGGTAATCAATAGACAAGGTATTGGTTACAAAGCAAAGAGTAATAGGATTAATTCAAAGAGGTTTATTGATCTCAGTAAGCCTATTACTAATGCATTTTTTTACTACAACAATATTGGTGACAATGTTAGAAACTGCTATTACATAAAGGTTGGAGTTCCAAAGGGAAAATTCAAATGGATTCCTAAGGAACTGCCTCCTGCAACTGACAAGACAAGACCCAAGTTCAAATGGGTACCAACATCAAAATCATTTAATTGTTTTGCAGGAAAGTATCTGCAACTGAAGCAGTATAGAACTCAAGGATGAACTACAAAGTAAGATTCACAAGCTCTTGAGTCTTTAAATGTGGTAATTGAAACAATTTTTTTTCATGCATCATGCATCATAAATATTTGGATGAATGACTGTTTTATGCATGTTTGTTGTGTTCTGTTTGATTGACTGAATTTTGTGAAAATAATGTTGCGCGAATTTTAATCGATTGTGTTATGAACTGAGTCGATTATAATTTGTGAATGTGTTTCTCTATTTTTGGTAACACTCTGTCTGATACTAGTCGACTATGTCTTTATTGAATCGGTTAATAATCTCTGTTTTAGGCTCACTAATTTTGAAAACTTAAATAGGCCTAATTATAGGTGATGGTTGTTTGTGCCCTTATAAGAGTTCATGTACTTTACAAAATGTCTCTAAAATATGATGCTCAAAACTGTTACCAATGAGGAGCATTGATGTCTTAAAGGATAATGATTTTGATGATGCTACAAAGTGAAGAATATGAAGACCCTTGCATTATTAAGTTTAAAAGCATATTTTGACAACTAAAGTCAATAATGACCAAGCGGTAAGCACTGAACGGTAGACTTCATGACCAAGACCAAGCCGTCAGGACACGAGTAGTCATGACCAAAAACTTAGGACCGAGCGGTAAAGTTATGACCGAGCAGTGGAGGGCATGACCAAGAGCACGTAAGAGATGAACAAGACCAATCAATCAGGACTCGAGTCAAACACAGATGAAGACCGAACGGTCACTATCAGCCAACGGCCGAATGCAGATGCAGACCGAACGACTACAATCAGATGAAGGCCAAACACAACTGAAGGCAGAACATTGTTCATGGTCGAACACAGTTCAAGACCGAACGTAGTTGAACATTAGCGAAAAATCAGTTGTATACCAGACGATCACCAATATTGGCCGAACACAAGTTGAGGACCGAACGATGTTGAACATAGTTGAAAGATGAACACTCCTAAAAAGTTGAATGACGCATAGCAATTGAAGACCGAACGGTGTCAAAGACCAGTCGAACGACAGAAGGCAATCAGGGTCAAACCGAACGGTAGACGAAGTTGAACAACTGAAGACCGGCCGGTTTGAAATGTCAATATTCAAACTATTCCAAGTCTCGCAGATAATCGATTACCACTTACAATAATCGATTATCACTTGCAGTTGAAATGAGTCTTTTCAGTTTCGGACCAGTAGGCTATATATACCTTTGTCAAACACTTCATAAACCAACTTTGCGTAACTGATAATATAATGCTATTTGAGGAAGTTCTCAAGTGCTAGTTCATTGCTATTGTCAAGTCTTGTGAACAGGAGAAGCTCGCGCTTTGTGTGTCAAAGGTCGGAGTGGTTCTGTTCAAGTTGGCAGATTGTTTCCTTCCGATTCGTTCGTCGAAGGAAGGTGTTTTTGTTACTGTTATTGTCAATCACTGTATTGTAACTGTAAAACTGTTTTTAGTGAAAAGGTTAATCACTCTTCATAGTGATTAACGACTGGACATAGAATCTTTTGATTCGAACCAGGATAAAAATCATTTGTGTGATTTTTCTACTCCCTACACTCTTTATATTTTTTGTTCATCAACAATTTGATAAAACGTTTAAGAGAAAATTAAAGGAACCATTTTTCAAGTGACTGAACAAGCTTTTTACTTTTAACAATCTGTATCGAACCTTGATTTAATATTTCCGCTATGCAAAATCGGTACTGGTTGTTCCAACAATTGGTATCAAAGCTTGTTTTGATATTCTTTCAAATTTTTCAAAAATGGCTAGTCATCAAAATCAAGTATATGCCGAGGGTGCTTCCATCAACAGACCACCACTTTTTACTAGTGATAATTATGCCTTTTGGAAAGTCATAATGGAAATTTTTATGGGGTCTATTGACAGAGGCATCTGGGAAGCTGTACTAAATGGTCCTTATATTCCTAAAAGAACGGTTGATAATGTAGAAGTAGAAAAAGCATACTTTAAGTGGACTCCTGAGGAAAATAGAAGAGCCCAATTTGATATTAAGGCTCACAATATTATTTCATTTGCTGTTGTGCTTTACGAATTCTATAGAATTTCTGTTTGTAAGACAACATAAGAGATGTGGAAGGTCCTCAGAGTCACACATGAAGGCACTAATGATGTGAAACATGCAAGGAAAAACACGCTCATCCAGGAGTACGAGATATTCAGAATGCAACCTGGAGAAACAATTTCTGATGTTCAAAAGCGCTTCACTCATATTGTGAACCACTTAAATGGGTTGGGTAAGACATTTGATACGGATGAATTAAATGTAAAAATTATGAAATCATTGGACAAGTCTTGGCAACCAAAGGTGACAACTATCTCAGAGTCACAAAATCTCACCCAAATGTCAATGGCAATTCTCTTTGGAAAGCTTCGTGAGCACGAGCTTGAATTGAATAGATTGACTGCATAAGAGGATCAAGGAAGGAATAAGACTCTTGCCTTCAAATCTGAAATATCTAAGGGGAAAAGTTCAAAAAGAAATGATGATGATGACTTTGATGATGAGGAAAACATGAGCCTCATGATAGAGAAGTGTGCCAAGTTCATGAGAGCAAAAGGAAAGGAAAAATACCATGGTGAAAGAAAAGAGAATCAAGGTTCTCCATCAAGCGTGAAGTGCTATGGATGTGGAGAAAAAGGACATGTGAAGACTGACTGTCCTAAGAGCAAGAAAAGTGAAGAAAAGAAAGAAAGGAAATTTCCCAAGAAGAAGAAAGCTTACATTGCTTGGGAAGAAAATGTGTCTAGTACTTCAAACTCAAGTGAATCAGATGAAGGAGCAAATATTTTCTTAATGGTTGACTTAGAAGACGCTAGAAGTCAAGTAAGTGATTCTAGTTTTGAGACAAGTGATGAATTTGATTTACAAAAGGCCTTTCTTGAATTATTAAATGAATTTGAGAAACTAGACTTTGCTCATAAAAATTTGAAAAATGAGTTTAAGGATTTGCAAATTAAATATGAAAAAGCTTTAGATGAAGAAGTAATTTTGACAAAATAAAATTTGCAACTTAGAAACAAGAGTATCTGATTTTAATGAAAATAAGAATCCTGTTAAATTTTTATCATGTAAAAGTCATATGTTTGATATTGACATACTTGAAAACTTACTTGCAAATTCAACTAAGGATATCTCACATGTTAAAAATAATTTTAGAAAAAGTAACGTTAAAGACAAGAACATGTATCATTATAAGAAATCTAAAGTTAAGAGAACTCGTAGAGTTTGGGTTGAAAAAGGGACTTTTTGAAAAATAAGGTGCATGATATTTGTTGTTTTTATTGCATGAAGCATGGTCATACATCAAACAAATGCAACATTAAACACTTTGGAATTCCAAATGGAAAATATGCATGGGTGAAAACTGTAAAATGATGCTTGCTTGCATGAACTAACCCCAAGGACCCATATTGAGATTGAGGACCTAAATTCTTGCTTAACTTGTTTTGTAGGAACCTACAAAGTCAAAGAAGTCATTGTGGTATCTTGACAGTGGTTGTTCAAGACACATGACTGGTGACAAGAAAAGGTTTATCTCCTTTGAGAAGAAGAAGCAAGGATTTGTGACATATGGGGATAACAACAAAGGAAAAATTATTGGAACAGGAGACATTGGAGGAGGAAACACGTTGACCATAAAAGACGTATTATACGTTGAAGGTCTCAAACATAACCTCCTAAGCATAAGTCAGTTATGCGACAAAGGTCTCAAGGTAACATTTGAAAGTGATAAATGTACTGTTTATTTTAAAAATTCTTCAGATGTTGCTCTACAAGGTGTTAGGCATAATAATATTTATTTGATTGATATTGAAAGTGCATCTAGTCATAGTATAACATGTTTAGTCGCTAAAGAGGAAAATCTCTTGTTATGGCATAAAAGAGTTGCACACATTCATATGCAACATCTAAATAAATTGATTTCAAAAGATCTTGTAATTGGATTGCCTATGTTAAAGTTTGAAAAAGACAAATTATGCTCTGCATGTCAAAAAGGAAAACAAACAAAATCTTCTTTTTCATCCAAAAGCATGATCTCTACATCAAAACCTTTAGAACTTTTTGCATATGGACTTGTTTGGTCCATCTAGAATTAAAAGTTTTGATGGGAACTATTATGCCCTTGTAATTGTTGATGACTATACTAGATTTACTTGGACCCTATTTTTGACTTCGAAAAATGAAGCTTTTAAAGAATTCAAAACTTTTGCAAAACGTGTTCAAAATGAAAAGGATTTGAAAATCAAAACTTTGAGAAGTGATCACGGTGGTGAGTTTCAAAAGGAATCCTTTGAAAAATTTTGTGATAAGTATGAAATTACTCATAATTTTTCTGCTCCTAGAACTCCTCAACAGAATGGGGTTGTTGAAAGGAAAAATAGGTCATTAGAAGAATTGGCTAGAACTCTTTTAAATGAATATGATGTACCTAAATATTTTTGGGCTGATGCAGTTAGTACTACTTGTTATGTGCTGAACAGGATGCTTATTAGACCCATTCTTAAGTTAACTACTCCCTATCAATTGTTTAAAGGTAGAAAACCTAATATGTCCCATTTAAGAATATTTGGATGCAAATGCTTTGTATTGAATAACGGTAAAGATAATCTAGGAAAATTTGATGCTAAATCTGATGAAGCTATCTTCTTAGGTTATTCATTAACTAGCAAAGCATACAGAGTATTTAATAGAAGAACTTTAATAATTGAGGAGTCAATACATGTTGTCTTTGATGAAATTGTGGACCTTGAGGTAAACCCTCTAGAGTCGAACAAACCTATTGCAGGAGATGAAGATTACTTAAAGGAAGCTCTTGAAGAGATGTACTTAAATGAAAATAATCATAGACAAACTCAAAATCAAGAAGTGGATCCTAAGAACTATAAACAACCACATGACCTGCCTATGGACAACATCATTAGAGACATTTCAAAAGGGGTAACTACTAGACGTAATTTAAATAATTTTTGTCTAACAGTAGCTTTTATGTCTCAAATAGAACCCAAGAACATAAAAGAAGCTCTTCAAGATGATAAGTGATGCATTGCTATGAAAGAAGAGATAAACCAATTTGTAAGGAATGACGTTTGGGAACTTATTCCTAGAAAAGAAGACTATCAAGTCATTGGCACAAAATGGGTGTTTAGAAATAAGCTTGATGAAGATGGAAACATTACAAAGAACAAAGCAAGGCTAGTTGCAAAGGGCTATTGTCAAGAGGAAGGTATAGATTATGATGAGACCTATGCCCCGGTACCCAGGTTAGAAGCAATTAGACTTTTACTTGCTTTTGCATCATTAATGAAATTTAAATTGTATCAAATGGACATAAAAAGTGCATTTTTGAATGGTTTTATAAAAGAGGAGGTATATGTTAGTCAACCTCCTAGATTTGAAGATTTTAAATTTCCTAATCATGTGTTTAAATTGAAAAAGGCATTGTATGGCCTTAAACAGGCACCTAGGTCTTGGTATGAAAGACTTAGTAGCTTCTTGATTGAAAATAATTTTTCTAGAGGTAAGGTTGATTCACCTTTATTCATTAAGAAAGTAGGAAAACATTCCTCTGAAATGTGACAACACTAGTGCTATAAACCTAACCAAGAACCCTATAATGCACTCTAGAACTAAGCATATAGAGATAAGTCATCACTTCTTAAGAGATCATATCAAAAAAGTGATTGCTCTATAGAATATATTGATACTTTGAATCAATTAGCAGACATTTTCACAAAAGTCTTCCCTAAGGATAGTTTCTATGAACTTAGAAGAGAATTAGGAGTTATAGACATGTCTTAGACTCAAGATTTCTGACTTTTTCACGATTTTCGTACTCCCAGCGTATTTAATCGATTATCCAAGGGATATAATCGATTACTTTGAGCGCCTAAAAAAGGTTTCGGTTCGCATATAATCGATTATTACGAGGCATAATCGATTATCCTAAAACGCTCTTCACATATGGGTAGTTATGAACGAATAATCGATTATTACCATCAATAATCGACTGTTCTTGAACTTCTAGAAATTATTTTTTGAAGCGATAATCGATTATCAATTACAATATTCGATTATCACCCGTGCAGTTTAAAAAATAGAGCTGTTACAAACGTTCTAAAACGAATATAAACGGCCATAAACGACTAGTTGATCAATTCTTCCTATAAATAATCCCTTATAATCGATTAACGGCCACCTCTTTGCATCCAGAAACTCTGCTCCCGTGAGATTTGCACCAAATTCTCTCTTTTTCCCATCACTCTTCACATATCCCATCATTCTCATCCTGCCATGGCTGATTCAAGAAGACCTCGTAGAAGGACTGCTGGTGCTTCTTCATCTCGTTCACGAGATGCTCGTCCTGCTTTCATTGAAGGTTGGATCTCTGATCCAGAAAAGCATGCTAATTTTTCCAACTTTTGGTAGGAACGTCGGCTCGTGGCAGTTAAATTCATCAGGTTGGATTTCTACCGGTTTTATGGCTTCCAATTCCCTTATTTATTTGGCGCTCAAGGACTCACTCATCTAGTAGAACAAAAAGGTTGTATATATCCTGATCTCATCAGAGTGTTCTACTTCAATTTAAAATACCGCGATGGAATCATGACCACAAAGGTGAAGGGGGTCCCAATTATTTTGGATGACGACATATTTGCTGATGACAACACATAATTAATAATACATGTGTATTTTGTGTTACATGTTCTATATTTACATGTTATATGCTTTTGATCAATGTGTTAAATTTGTTTGAGCATATATGAGAATATGATTGTGTTGTTCATTGCATATCACTGTGTTACATATGTGTTTTTATATGTGATTGCATGACATATAATGTTGAAAAGAAAAACCACAAGCACTTATGTTAAACTTTAAATATGTGACAAAATAAAAGTTTTAAGTCGATTTCATTATGGGATGAATCAATTAAAACTCGTGTCTTTGCACAAACTATTTTCAAGTGTGTTGTGAGATTTTTTATTATAGTGCATTGGCTTCCTGTGGTTGGAAGGACACTAGATGTAAGCTTGGCCGAACCAGTATAAAAACACATAGTTTGAATTTTCTCATCCCTACACTCTTTACTTAATCGATTATGTTTTGCATTCATTCAATTAAGTTTCCGCTGCATTGAAAGTCTTTTACCTTGCGATTCAAGAAAATTATAAAGGCATCATTTTGTGAAAAAGATTTCAAAAGATTTTCTTTTTTACATTTCACCAATTCATCCCCCTCTTGGTATGAGAAATTAAGTCATTCTATTTTTAACACAGCTCATTGTGCGAATAAAATGGCTGTGATCCAGACCCCTCAAGCACTCGGTTAGCGACTCAACTCACTAGGTGAATCCAGAGACAATGGTCCAGACCTTTCATTCACTTGCTCAGCGACTTAACTCGCTAGGCGAATCCAGAGACAGTGGTGTAGACCTCTTAACCAGCCGCTCAATGACCCAAGTCGCTAGGCAAAAGCTCAGACAGTGGTCCAGATCTCTTAACCTCTCACTCAACAACCCAAGTCGCTAGGTGAAAGCACAAACAATGGTCTAGACCTTTTAACTTCTCGCTCAGCGACTCCACTCGCTCAGCGAGTCTGCATAATTCTGCAACACAAAAACTGCAGAATTTTCACCTTAAACCACTCTTGACCAATTTGATGTATTTTTCCCAAATTCTAGCCCTCCTAGATCTTGTTATATATACACTTAATTATACTCAACCAATTGTACATATACCATCCTAAACCTATTTTAAAGTGTTTACTTACAAGATTCAACTCCAAAATCCACCAATCTCACTTGAGAGACTCAAATTGAATTCTACCATTTGTGACACAGTTTTAAGCAACTTAGGGACTCTAATAAGTCTCATATGACTTACCAAAACTCTCCAAACTGACCATTTGAGCACAAAATCACCAACTCAAGTTTTCACTAGTCCACTTCCTAAAAACAAGTTCTAAGCTAAGGTAAACTATACTTATCTATTACCATATCTTCTCATCACATATTTCATCCATTCTAATCACTTGAACAACTCACAAAACAACTTATAACAGACTTCAAATATTTCAAACCAGTTCACAACTCTTCTTTCACAGTTTCACTACCTAAGACCTCATTTTTAGACACAAATGACCTACAACCAATAGTAACCATTTCTCCCAACAATTAAATCAACTCAATTAACTTCATAAACATCAAATCCAAAATTAATAACACATATAAACAAATTCCACATATTTTTAAAACATTCATCATCACACCAAGCATAAATTACCCACTTTACACACCATTCAAGTCTCAATTCATACAAAGTCAGAAAATTAATATTTTTAACCATATTCCTATAACTTAATTAAATTCATCAACTAAACTAATCATCAAGACATATTCACTAGCTTCCTTACCTCAATAAAACTTCCACTGCTCTAAAAATCCCCGACAGTTGCTTTTTTCGCAAGGAATCTCTAGAAAAACCTACAAATCACCTATTGGCGATTGGAGACAAACCTTAAAACCTAACTTGAATCAAGAATTGAAGGAGAAAGATTTTTGACACATGCAAACAAAGTTTCTCTGCATGACCAAGAATCAAGAAAATAACAAGGAAAAAGGGATGAAAACTTACTTGTTCTAAACACCAAATTGATCGGGTAGAAAGGTAGACCTTGATGTCGTGATCGTCTAGACACCTCCTTATGGTCAAATAGATGACTTGAGATCAAGAACACTTAGAGAGAAGTGAGAGAGAACAAAGAGAAAATATTTTAGAGAAATATAGTGTTTTTAACCTAATGAGACGAATTTAGAAAATTTTATTTATATTATAAAATTATTTTATAATAAAATTCTCGATCTTATTATTTTAATACACTTACCAACTCTAATACTTTATTTTTAGTTCTTACATTATTTATTTTTAATTAATTTTTTTATAAAAAATACCTGTAATTATTTATTTAATTGTTTCAAATTATCAAATTCTTTATTTAAATATTATCTTAATATAAATATAAAAATAAAACAAACCCACGTTTCCAAATCTAGTTCAAAACCCTAAATCACAAATTGAGCTAAACATTCCTATCCTAAAATCCCATACATATTTAACTGAGTCAGATATTCGATATCCCAACAAAACACACTCTCATGTGTAACGTGTAGATAGACAAATGTTTTAGCTTACAAATTAAGCTCCATTCATATTCACTCACTCAAGAGTCTTTTTCTCTCTCTAGAATCCATGGCAGCCATTGGTCTCAACGGCGTGAAGGTGGGAACGACGTCGTCTCAGGCGTACCTTGAAGGCAAGGCCGTGAAGGAGACAAGGGCGTTGATGGCTGAACTTTGTCGTCATTTCTACACCCTTGGATGGGTCACAGGCACGGGTGGCAGCATCACCATGAAGGTCCATGATGACTCCATTCCCAAGCCTCAACAGCTCATACTCATGTCCCCTTCTGGTATCTTCCCTTTGCCCACCCTTTCGTTTCCGAGTCACAAGTTTAGATTTTTTTTCTGCGTTCTTGCCATCTTCGGCTTGTCTGGTTTCTGGGTATGTGCTTGATTATTTCTCTTGTGCAGGACCTTTTAAGTCTATTTAACCTTAGTTTGGACAAGACTTAACCATGTAGAAGAAAAGCAAATTAATCTTCTCTAAAATTTATAAAATCATTCTCGTTTTAGCTTATCTAAAAGTTGATTTTTAATTTTTGCACTAGTTGTTTCTTATTTTGGTGGAGATTTCTTTTCTTTGTCTTCTTTTCCAGTAAATGCTTATGTATTGTTTATGTAGTAATTGATGGAAACAAACCTTACTCTCAATGTGGTTATTGCCTAATTGCTCAAGGTGTGCTTGGATAAATAGCTTAAATTCTTATTTGATAAACTTTTCTATATGCACTTTTAAAATAAAACAAGAATGGAAGAGAACTTTTGTATTTCTTTTCTTCGATATACATAAGCCTAGATATACATATAGAAAAGTTTATGTATCTTAGGAGTTTGGTGCTCTGTAAGTTAAAAATAATTTATGTATCTTAGGCTTTTTGAAAATTTAGATGAGATAAGAGAACTGCTATAAAAGTTAAGGACATAAGTTGATTTTAACATATAGCAAAAAGTCAATTCTTCTTACCTTGCTATATATTCTTATAAATGCTTTTGGAGAAATTTATCTTAGCGTGCATTAAATTATTTTCTCAAGTTAAAATCAACTTATGCTTTTTGTCTTTTATAAACGCTGTCATGTCTAACTTTTCTAAAAAGTGATGTGTACAAGCTGATTTTAGATAAGGGGAAAATTTGAATTCATTTTGCCTTTTTATTTTTCCATTAAGTACTTTCGGAGAAGCTTATCCAAACATGGCTTTGATCATGTTATAAGTTTGATGATGAAATATAATCTAATAAGTCTGAAAGCTTATATTGATAAATTTTACCTGAAGGTTGTTGAAATAAGGTAAGAAGAGTTTATTAGACGAACAAGTAATTTTAGGAGTTTAAGTACACCCTGTAGAAGGTCTTTGATACATTCCTTGATAATTTAATTTCTTTGTGCTAGAGATGATGAAACACTACTATTATGTCCTGTTAATTGATTCGTTTTGATCTTCCTTTTTTGCTGAAAAATGTGTGCAGGTGTTCAGAAAGAAAGAATGGAGGCAGAGGACATGTATGTGTTATCAATCAGTGGAAGCATTTTGTCTGCTCCATCTCCTAAACCTTACCCACACAAGCCTCCCAAATGTACTGATTGTGATCCACTTTTCAGGAAAGTAAGTTTGGTTTAGCAATATAAATAATGGTTACTGTAATTGAGTGATGCAGACTTTGATATACACATTGTTCTTTATATATTTCCACAATACTATAAGACGTTGCTCAACTACTATATACATTCTCTTTGTATTTCTTTTTTGTGTATGGTAGCTTGTATTGTACTTTTTTGAATATATGAGTGGTATCACTTAAATTCCGGACATTTGGACTTATGGTGGCATTAAATAACTGTGACATTTGGTTGATAAGTGTCTTTATACCAACTTTTTTGAATAAAATCTGATAAATGCTATAATATCTGCAAGTTTTACTTCAAACAGGAAATGCTACTATTTGGTAAATAGAAGTGACTGAAATTTCTTGAGAATAACTATCTTTTGGTCTAATCCACTGTAGGCTAACCATAGAAACTTACAAGGCCTATCTCTTTTTATAAATTAGCTATTGATATAAGCTTCATACATCTCTTTCACTTTCTGTTTTAGGCATATGAAATGCGAGATGCTGGGGCTGTTTTCCACAGTCATGGAATAGAATCCTGTCTTGTAACAATGATCAATCCATTATCTAAGGAGTTTCGAGTAAGTATTTTGTTCGTGGATGGTTTTTTGTTTGAGATTAAAGACACTTTCAAAATTCTGATACATAATTGTTAGTTGTCATTGTCAATATATCTTTGAACGGGGTTTAGATTGGTAATAAAGGATGCAGCCGAGCAATAGTCTCATTGCCTGAAGACTATTTGTTGAGTGCTCAATTCCACACATACAACTATCTGTTGACAAAAAAAACAAGAGTTTATTTATTCCAGAGAATTTTGTGGAGAAAAGATTAAGTTCCAAATAATATACTATAAACAATAACTTGCATCGGATATCCTTCTTGGTTTGCATCCTCTATGTGGTACTCTTAGTTCAAAAATAAGCAAGGCGCATGACACTCAAAAAGAGTGAAGTAATTAACAAATATTGACACTAGATGAACATTTTGCAGTTAATTTCTGTTGTATTTAAATATGTGGCTTCTACCACATGTATGTAGATATTTATACCCAGAATTGGAAAGTTTAGCTCTGCTTGTAATACTGCAAAAATTGTGAAGGAGGAGTAAGGGCCACAAATAGGGCATTTATATGTTATACTTGTACAGAACAAATACTTTTTTAAATGGAGAGTTTTCTTGGAAGAGGGTGGATTGGGAGAGGCGCCTGGCATCCTGCTTCCCTTGGATCTTTTTCTGTTTGTTATTTTCCTGATCAAATATAGGATGCAGATTTTGTGCTGTTGTAGCTTATTACAAGTACTTTGGGAAAGACCAAACATAATTTTAAAGTAATATGTTTCTTTTTCATGATGTTTTTCTACATGCTTTTATTTCCTCTTCCTATAATACTATTTTCATTTGTTTCTGAATGTCTCAACAAATGGCAGATCACTCACATGGAAATGATAAAAGGAATCAAAGGGCATGGCTATTATGATGAACTTGTGGTTCCCATAATTGAGAACACGGCCTATGAGTATCAGCTCACAGAGTCTTTTGCTAAAGCTGTATGTTTCTTCTGATGATTCTACATATGTATTATATATCTGTTGGGAAATCTGGATGATTTTTTCGCACTTTTCGTTTTCTCAAAAGAAAACCATGGCTGATGTAACTTAGTTTGTTATTATTTCTTCCCCATTTTGTAGATTGAAGACTACCCAAAAGCAACAGCAGTACTTGTTCGCAACCACGGGATATTTGTCTGGGGAGATTCGTGGATCAGTGCAAAAACTCAGGTTTTTTCTATCTACATTTCCCAGGGAGACTGCAACCAATTTCATATATATTTTTGTAGCATTATGCTTGAAGTCCCCATAAAATATAATACACTAAACAATAGGTTTTTTTTGGAAGGGGTGTTATTTACAGTTTTCATGCTCATTCTTGGAGTTTCAATAAAATATAACACTCTTCTAAAAGACAGTTGTCTTTTGGAAAATTGCGAGGGGGGCAGGGTGCATTTGTAGTTGTGCTTTCTGGTAAATTGATGTTATTTTTTTCAGTCTGAGTGTTACCATTATCTCTTTGATGCTGCTCTCAAACTTCACCAAATGGGATTGGACTGGTCTACTCCAAATCACGGTCCAATACAAAGTGCTAGAAGGGGTCTAAGTACTGCTGGGGAGTCGAATGTCTCAGTTAAAGCAAGTAAATCTAATGGTGAAATTGATCCATTCCCAGTGAGTTCACTTAATCCTTCCATTTTTTTTAAATCTTTAGGCCATTAAGGAGCTGTTTGTTTTGTGAAAATTTTCATTTTCTCATTTTACATTTAATTAAAAAAATATCACCTTCGTTTCACTGTATTCCATTTTCAAAAGTTTATACAAAAGACAGCAAAAACAACTTTCTGTTGTTTTCTATTTTTCCTGTTTGCTATACAAAATTTTGAGAACAGAAAATGAAGTGAAAAAAGAAAATAAAATAGGAAAAACGTTTTTTCTAATAAAATGTCTCTTATATTTGAGTTTTTTTATTTTCTTAAATTCTTGAAACAATATCCTCTCTATTCACCGTGGACTGATAGCGCTAGTTCCCAATTCATTGAATAGAAGGTGCTTCACATATCTTGCAGTGATTGTCTTATGGTTTGAAATTAAATTATTGATTTTTATATCTATTTGGGTTGCAGCGTTGCATTGTTCTTGACATTGAAGGAACTACTACGCCCATATCATTTGTTTCAGAGGTTCTCTTCCCATATGCCCGTGATAATGTTGGGAAGCATCTATCTCTAACATATGATACCCCTGATACCAAAGCTGACATTGAGCTGCTTCGTTCCCAAGTAAGTTTTTTAGCTTGTATGGTTAAGGAATTTTTATTCCTCTAATTGGAATATTTGGTTTAGACATTGAATTATTGTAATATGGAATATTATCACTGAAATGCTATGTTACTGTGTTAGAGATGTGAGTGGAATTGTGGTTTTGAACTACTCTGTGCATGGTTATTAAAACATTAATGATTGAATTGGTTGTCTTGTTTATGTCAGTCAATTCTTCCTAAGTGATTATACTTTTTTTGGAGTTTATTAAAAGCATAAGAAGTGGTTTATGAATGTAAAAAAGAGATGCCGTTTGGTTTTCTGTAATCACAGAAAGAAAAGGGCTTCATTCGTCACTGAGTTTGTTGGATAGAAGAAAAACTTGTATAAAAAGGAGTCTATTCATTTCACACTGGAAATTGCCCAGTTTGTTACTACACAAAAAATACCCCCCTTTCCTTTCTAACAGAGGCCTAATTTAAGGAAGGCAGATGCAAGCAACTAAACCAAGGAACTACTACAGAAAACCTAACTGATAGGTCAAAGGGTTTAATTTCAATTTTTACCCCTCTTCCTATAATACACTTTTAAAGTCTTATTTGTATATGTCTATCAGATGCACAGGAAGCCAAGGGCGTGTTTGTTTTTTAATGTTTAAATTTTCCGTTGCTATTTTTTCACTACTGATTACAGAAATATCACTGCTTTCATTTTGTTTCATTTTTTCAAAAAATTGTTAAGGTAATGATAAAAACAAGTATTATAGAAGTGTGCCCTGTAGTCGCCTAGATAGACTTTATGGTAGTAATAGGGAAGTATGAAACCAGGGACTGATAGATTGTAATATTTGGAGAATATGAGCGAAGAGAAAGATTTAATGGCAACGATATATTCAGTGAGGTATATATTTATAGGCTTTTGGAGAAGAGTGCTGAAGAAGCCAATGCCAGTGTTGACTCAGCACTGATGTGACTGGTTACAGGCGGTCATAACTAACTACAGAAAAAGAAATAACCTACAAATAGAGACTAGAATAGTAGTGTGCACTACAGAAACTTGTATACATTGCATTGAGAGAACTTGGACAGTTGACATCTCATTCATTTTTTATAACAGGTTCAAAGTGACCTTGAACAAGGCATTGCAGGTGCTGTGCCTATCCCTCCAGATGATGCTGGGAAAGAGGAAGTCATTGCTGGAATCGTTAGTAATGTGGATGCTATGATAAAAGCTGATAGAAAAATCACTGCCTTAAAAGAGTTGCAGGTAGTTAAACTGAGTTGAATTTTGGTCTGTTGAATTCATATTTGGCATATTGCTGACATTTAGCTATGCAGGGTCACATATGGAAAACTGGTTATGATAATAATGAATTGGAGGGAATAGTTTTTGATGATGTACCAGAAGCTCTAGAAAAGTGGCATGCCTTGGGTGTAAAGGTTGTTTTCACTGATTCTTAGCTCTATACCTCTTTTTAGCTCACTTGCTGACTATTTTCCTGCATTTTGACCATAGGTATCTTTATTGCTTAAGCATCATGCCAGTGTTTGGCAGAAGGGCATAAGATAACCATAGGTTAAGATGCCCTCTGTTAGCTAAGAACCTGTGCGGTTGTGAGGGCATATGATACCTTTCCAAACCCATTAACCGTTTTATATGAATTTCCAATTATATCCTTTTATTTATCAGCTTTCATTCTTATGAATAACCCATTCATCTTTGGTCCACTCTCTTTTTCTCCTTGGTTTGGTCTAGGTGCCCACAGTGGGCCCGTGAATGTAGGAAGGACTCCCCTAAGATAACTGGATAGTGGATACTGTCCCACAATGAAGAGTCCCTCTATCATTTACTTAAATCTGTCATCCATCCATTACATTCTTATCTCCTTCATCCAACCATAGTACCATTCTTTTTCTCTTTCTGCCACATGTTGACTCACCCTTGGTTCCACTAAACTGGCTTAAGAGGCATACTATCAAGCTACCAAGGAATAGAAACAAAGAGTTGGCCTATCTATTAAAAAATTCTACTTGCCAGCATTAATGTTTCTGCTTATGGTACTGCTGAATGTCTAAAACGTAAATACTTGATGTCTTACTCTGAATGCCTATAATGTCAATTCTGAATGGCCCCTATCTCCTTTCTCTAGTATATTTCTCTTACTACCTCTTTAGTTATCAAAATATACAATTCTGCACCCGGCCAAGGGTTGTGAGGGTGAGGTAATTTTTACTTTCTGCTGTCTCAAAAATGAAATGAAGTGTAATCACATTTTATTCGTCATTGATATTTGGAGAGCATATTTTCTTGCATTTGAATTGCTATTTCTGATCTACGCAACAGGTATACATATATTCTAGTGGTAGCAGGTTGGCTCAAAGGCTAATATTTGGAAAAACAAACCATGGGGACCTAAGAAAATATTTGTCTGGGTTTTTTGACACCACTGTGGGGTAAGGCTTTTATGTTGATGTTCCCCCTAGACGATTCCTGTCCAAAGATGCATATATTCACGCAAAACTCATTTTTGCAGGAACAAAAGAGAGACACGCAGTTATGTTGAAATTTCCGAGTCACTCGGTGTTGATAAACCATCAGATATTTTATTTGTAACTGATGTATATCAAGAAGCCACGGCTGCAAAGGCAGCAGGTATGAACATTTTAATTAATCCATCTTCTTATTTATAAGTTAAATTTTATCAATAAACTGAGTCCATCTCATGTAGTATGTTTTTGAGCTTTCTTAGGGAGCTGGCAAGAGTAAGTAAACTGAACCAAACATATTTGTAACTATTTTTTTTTTTGGTTGCAATGAAGACTCTATAAATGTCATGTTTTATATTAATGTT
The DNA here is from genome assembly GCF_029865625.1 of Vigna umbellata. Classification (NCBI taxonomy): domain Eukaryota; kingdom Viridiplantae; phylum Streptophyta; class Magnoliopsida; order Fabales; family Fabaceae; genus Vigna; species Vigna umbellata. The sequence goes on from NC_142170.1 coordinate 4,103,615, forward strand.
TGGTTCACTAACGGTCAAAGATCAATTATATAAATGAAACAGAAAATGAGTACAACTTGTGTGTAATGTGTAAAATTAAACTTGTAGAAAATTGTTATCAACTTCAATAATTTATCTGTGCACCCTTTGGAGTCCTGCATCTACTTATACACACCACTTGCACCCACACACATCACTGTATGGCTGACTGCAAGCAAAAAGCAAAATCTAACTTGACATTTGTGTAGGCCACACTATCAATTGTGAGTGTGACCTCCCAATTGGTGTGGTAGAGAAATTTCTCTAGGATCCCACTTTTATGACTAAATAAGAAATTGCTTATTTTGTCTGCACATATATTTGTTTACAATTGTCCTGTTTCAGGTTTGGAGGTGATAATTTCTATTCGCCCTGGAAATGGACCCCTCCCTGACAATCATGGGTTCAAGGCAATCAAATCCTTCTCAGAGATCTAGGACTTGTAGCAGGCATCTGGAATGGCATTAAATGTGTTATCATAACTAAGAATAATTGTGTAACGTTCAGTTCTTGGTATAAAATAATGTAATATATTTTGCTTCAATTTCTTTAAATTTCAGTTTATATTGCCTCTTTCAATGCTTTTTTAAATTATTTAAATACATTCACTGTACATTTTCATCAGTTATTTTTAAACGACATGTTTTTGTTCTCTAGACATTGACATTCTTAGTAACCAAACAGATTTTATTAGTGAATAAGGATTGCTGAATAAAATGAAATAAAATAAATTGAGCTTTTTCTTCACAAGTCAAAATTAAAGAAAATTGTTTTTATGGAAAATTCATTGGATTAATTTTAACATGCATGAGGAATTTAATTTATTCTAACTTTGTAATTTCTTTTCTAATAAAATGTTTATAGAAAAATATGGGGTAAAATTTACATGTATTGAGTACAATCAAAATAGCTATGATTGGTGTTTTTTTCAATGATAAAGACTTTCATCGAATCTTTTTAGCAAGATGTAAAATATCAAAGAAAAAAAATTTGAATTTGACTGGGGAAGGGGACAAAAACAGTAATTAAGGTACATGAGTAGAAATCAGACTTATTCTATAGTCCAATAATGCTTTTTAATATATATTTTCCCCACTTAATTTGGAAAAGAAAATTTGAAGATATTATTTTATTGAAATGTATGTGTGTGTATATATATATATATATATATATATATATATATATATATATATATATATATATATATATATATATATATTTCTTATTTTATTATGTAAAATATAAACATTCTAGGAATGGTACAAGTTTTTTTTCTTCCATTGTTGAATGAAGCCAACCGAATTGCACTCTGTTAGGTCAAGATGCCTTCCCATTTAAGCAATGAAAGAAAAGCACTATATGATTTCCAATTCTGAAAAAGGTAATTTTTTTCACAAAAATTTTACATCATTCCTACGTTACTTTTGTTATATTTAGATTGGTGTGGACGAAGTGAATGAGAAAGGAGTTCCTTTTGCTTCGTGTTCAGGCTTCGTAGCGTGTTGGGAATTCATGTGTAATTCTTCAGCAACGTTGTTAATCACGCATGACATGCTTGCCGTTTTTTTTGAACTTTGATTTGAAGGGTTAATTTCTATGGAGTATTAAATCATGAATCTTTGAACTCACAATAAAAATTTCATAAATCTTTGAACCTCTATACGTCAACAATGAACACCAACACTTCATACCAGAAACACAATTCCAGTCAAAACAAGTACCCTTCAAGCTTTCTTCCATGAATTTCCAACATGTCTTTATCTTACCTCTGCAAAAGTTGATTATGTCTTTTTTATCATTAAAAACAGAATCCACTCTGCATATAATTTTCCCTGGTCCAAGTCACAGGTTCTTTTTTTGTTTTTTTCACTAAGCTTATCATTAACACTGAAGCTACTTAGTTTTCCTTTAACCAAATTTCAACCATCTACACATGTTGTGTGTAAAATGGACCTTTCTAATGCATCCACAATATATTAAAAAAGAAAACAACAAAATCAACAACCTTTTTTCCACATGCCTAGTTTAAAATATAATTCAACTTGACACACCCATTGGATTATTTCTGCATACACAATTTATTTTTCTTTATGCATGTTTCTGTCATTACTCATCTCGTTCCATACTTTTTATTTCATTTTCTTTCTATCTATGTATGTTTATGAAAAAGGAATTTCTACAAGCTTGTTTTTTCAGTTGTTTGTGGTATATATGTATATATCATATAGTGTTAGCAACTTGGTCATGTTACAAGCTACCTAATTAGGTGCTATCTTTGTGAAAAGAAGTGGTGTAGCAGAAGATGTATAAAAACTAGGAGGAAGAAAAATAGAATAACTTGGCAGTTTACTGTTCACTGCACCAGCACTAGCAGCTGGGTCCAACCTAGATGTACCTAAATGACAAAACAAAGTCTAAAAGGGAGAAGAAAAGAAAAAGGGTGGTCTTCACATTTTCTCTTCTTTTGTTATTTACATATGGTTTCTTTTCGACCTTACTTTCTCTTAGGATGATGATTGTAACAAAAGTCCCACTTTCTCTATCTTATCTCCACTCTTGTCATTTTGTCTACTCTTCAATGCTTCCCATTACAATATAAGAAAATTTAAATCAACAAAACAAGAACTAAGAAAGGGAAAATGGAAAGAGAGAGGAGAAAGCTTCCTAGGTGCTCTATTTTATAAACTATTGGAATTTGGTGATCTCATGATGGTGCATTTACTTTAATTTTTGCTGACAGTGTGTATAGAATTTATGACTTTCATTACTGCATAAAATGCAGTTTCAATGATCGTAAAGACTAATTATATATGTTAATTAAAAATTAATGCAGTGATTATAATGAAATAAATTATGAAAACGTTAAAATCATCCCTGCCGATGATTATTGATCTATATTTATTTATTCAAAGTTTGACCCGTGTTCCACAATAGTGAAACTTAATCAGGATTTCAGTAAGAACAGGTAAAAAACATGAAAGAAAAAGAAGTTCAGACTGTGCAAAATGTGTGTATAGTCCTGTCACTCTTGCACAGGCATGTTAGAGAGCCACAACTACAATTAATTCGTTTACCTTGTTTGATTTCTCATACCACAAACCACAAGTGTTATCATCATCTTATGTTGTTAAAAGTTTGGTCTTTGTTTCCCTAGTACTAGGAAAACATTAGCCTCTTTATGCGGGCCACACAGAAAGTTATTGTGATCAATAAACATGCATTAGTCTTACATAAGATACAATTTTTGTGATGAACACATAAGTGTGCTATGTCTAGATTATTGTTACAAGTACGAGTAGGGTACTGACATTATGCATAAATGTTCTGCATTTAAAAACGAAGCAAAGAAAGAAAAGTGTTATTTGCTTTACTTCTTGATCAGATTGTACTTGAAAACTGACACAGAAATGGTTTTTCTAGCCATAGGTGTCAGCAAAAAAGAAAGAGAAATAGAAAAGAAGCAAAAACACATTATCATTATCTGGGTTCAGTTACTTGAGAAAACTGATTAGACTAAATTGGCATATAACCAAGAAGAGGGACCCTCCCACCCTTCATCAAGTTAACCCACCCACCTTCCTTTTGGTGCATCTTTCTGCGATGATGACAACTTAGGATACGGTTATGTCCTTTCCATCACTGAATTCCAGTAATATGTGTCCCTTCCAAGCAACCTCATTCCCTTGTCTTCTCTTCTTTTTTCCATCTTTGGATTCTCTTCATCCGAACACACACTTCACAGGTGGTGGTTGGTGTGACAAAGCAATCACAAACACAGACACAGTGAAGACCATTATTCATTGAATTCATCACACTGAATCAAAAGAGACACCCTGGCTTATGATTATTCTCAAGGTGTGTTTTCCTAACAACAATAATGACCCTTGAAGAACTAGATGAAACAGGGAGAGAAAAAAAAAATCATTGGACAAAGACACTCTTTTTTGCTTCTTTCATTTATGGAAAGGAAAAAGATACCAATATTTTGAGGTGGGAAAACAAAGCAGGAGAATAAAGAAAGAGTTGCCATTTCATGGTATGAAAGCCACTTTTACAATTAGACCAAAGCTTTGTACCTTGTTGATGGAGGAAACCGTAAACCATTCAAATCAAAAACCCATGTAACCATTCTCTCTATCTAAATCATCCACAACACAGGACACAATCTCTTATCTTTATCTCCTCAGGAGGGTGATTCTGAGACTCTAGGTGAGGTAAGTGGGAACAAAGGCAAGAGCTGTGGTTCTGAGTCTCTGGGGGTGGACATGGGAGAGGGATGCAAGTAGAAGCCCTTTTCTGCTATGGCCTTTTCCTCCTCTGATGAGTTTCCTAATGAAGGGGAGGACTTGTCAAAAGGGTCATCATTCAATGGGGTGACAGGGCTGAGAGCAAGGGAAGGGAAGTCAAGCAAACTTGGGGAGAGGATCTCTGGCTTATTTCTTGGTGAGAAACCAGGAGAGTTGTTTCTAGCAAAATTGGGCATCAAGGTGTTGAGCATGAGGCTGTTCTTGAGGCTGTTCCTCCTCTCATAGAGCTTTCCCTGCTTCTTTGGTGGAGTCTTGATTGGGGGGATGTTGAAGTTTCTTGATGGTGGAGGTGGTGGTGGTTGAGGCACTGGATCTTGTGCTTGCTTTGTTGTGTCTGATGAACCAGTTAACATTTGGACCACCTGCTTGAAAGTGGAGGTATCAGCTTGGACAAAAGTTGTAGGGTAGGGGTTGGAATCAGATCTGGGGATGGTCTTGGGAGTGAGGGGTGGTGTTGTGATTGGGATGCCATTGCTGTTGCTGCTGCTCATGCAATTGCTCACATTGCTTGTTGGAGAGTTCATAGGAGAAGGGTGGCTCTCTCTTTCTTGAAACCTTGAACTGATTTCCATGCCCTTCAACCAAAAACCAAACCAAGAGAGAAACCAAAAGGGTTAGGGGTGATTTGGGTGGGGATTGGAGAAGAAACACATGAAAGAGTGAAAAACAAGGCTCAAGAGAATGAAAGAGAGGGTTGAAAAGAAAAGAGGGTTGCTTGCTTATTGTGCTTTGCTGTTCTTTCTATACTATACTATATACTATTTTTTTTTGGTTTCTTTTTCTCATACTATTCAAACTTTTTCTGAGCAATAAAATATTTCTCTCCCTTAAAAATTGATTTTTTCTTTTGTGGGGCTTGAGGGTGTTGCTGGCTAGAGAGAAAATACCCCCAACAAGACTAGGGATTTATAAAGACAGAAGGCAAGGGAATTGTTAGAATTGGGAATTTTGGTATGAGGCATCTGTACCACACCACTGGCAAAGCTATCATTGTTTGTGGTGTTAAACATATTTGTGACATTGACTTGAAAACCTAACTGCCAAGACTATTGCATTTGCATATGTGATGGGATATTTATGTTCCATGTTTCAATTCATTCCTAGACTCTCTGCCTTTCTGTTCTGTTCTGTTATCTTATGTTGCTTTGTAATTCAGATACAAAAATACTCACATGGATATGTAAACCACTTAACTTTGCAACCTGCCTAACTTAGACAAATAAAATGACAGGGAAGATCAAATAAGAGAATATAATGTTGTTTGTGTTCAAAACTTCAAAGAATATTTTTTCATATTTGTTTTTTGCATTTTGGAGAATAACTTGTTTCTTTTTATAAGTGTACACATAAGTTAATACTAACTGCTACATCTTTTCCTACTTTTAGAATTTGAAATTCGTTCAGTCAATTTATCATAACTTGTTTAATACAAAAATTATTGTATTCAAACTTGGGTTAAGCTTATAATAAAAAATTCCATCTTAAGTTAAGGTTAGAATTCTTTTTGTTTTCTAATTCTTATAAAAAAATTAATTAAATCTTTAATTTTTATTTAGTTCAATTTCATTTTTTAGTTTTTTAAAATGATAGTATAATTCATCAACCAAAATTTAATAAAAATCAAGATTATAAAAATAATTGAAAATAACTTTTTAAAATAATAATAATAATAAGAATAAGAATATCATAAATAACAAGTTCTAAGTACATTTTAAAAGTTTTAAAATATGTATTTTTTAATTGAAATTTAATTTATTGGAAAAAATTAATATGAAACAAGTAGGAATATAATAATAAAGTCTTTCTGTATTGCGTCACTGGTACAAGTCTGGACACAGAACTAAGTCAGAATAGTGAGAATATTTATTTATAATCAATTTCTTTGAATGCATTTTTAATATTTTGCTCATGCATATTAACTATCTTATTTTCTTTTAATTAAGAAACAGAAAAATGTTTATTTGAATTGCATATTCAATTTGAATATGTATTCAAATTGAAATGTAACTCTAACTTCTAATATATTTTCTTAAAAATAATTCTTCTTTTTACACACAAAAAAACCTTTTAATATTATAAAAGATAAAATGGATGAGACTTTTTGTAAAATTAGCCTGCATGTTCACACCAAATATATCAAATGCATACGTGAACTTTTTGACAAAAGAACATAAAAAAGGATAAAAGAATCTCAATTTGCAGCCTGATATTAATACTTCAAAAATAAAACTAATCATATTCTCAATCAGTTATATGATAAACGTTATCAAAATGTTACAGAACCATATTTTTTATCATTAACTAAAATACATGATAATTAATGAAGAGTTGCAGAATTTTATAAATTTCAGTAAAGTTAAACTATTATGAAAAAAAATATTCCAAAAGTGTATTAATAATATATAGCTAACACATATATACATCTGCTTAAATAAACAAAAATTATAATTACATAGTATTCTACCATATCAGAGCTGACTGCAGAACAGAATGAATGAGAAACATATACTGATGAGGCAATAGTTTATATTGGATAAGGAATTTTTTTAGTGGTTAATATATAAGAGAATCATGTTGTAAGAAAAAACAATCATATATTATATAGATCTTAATCATATCCTATTATAGTTTGTTTTCATTAATTTTTTCTGTCTTGCAACATGATCCTCTCATGTTGGATTGTTCTTTTGTTAAAATTTTCAAAGCATCTTGTACTGGTACTGAAACACGAAAGCTGAGTTATTTGAATTTACATTCAGTATTCAAAATATCTGCATCAGTAAGAAATAATTAACATGTTAATATGATGATAATGGGCTTAATTAAATGAATTATTTAATGAGTGTTTTGTACCTTAATGGCTTATGGGAATCAGTTCGAAAAACAAAGTGCAGCAGCAGCAGCAGGAGGAAGCACTTGTGGATTCCATATAAGTTTGATTGTACAAAGCTGCTGACTGGTAACATGTAATTTCAAATATCTCCACTTGAGTTAGTGGTTTAGATTTTTCTTTCCACACTTTAAAATCTTGAAAAGCTAAAAAAGAAAAGGGAATCAAATTCTGATTTATATTATTTACATTAAAAAGGAGATAGACAGCAGAAGAAGAAGAGACGATGGGGACCAAATGCCAATAAGACAAAGTCACACAGTGCTTTTAAGAATTTATTTATTACTCTTTAATGGATGATCATTATTAGGGTAATGTGGAATCCATTTTTAAACCCTTCTGTTATGCAGAATTTATTCATTTCTCATGAAAATAAAAAAGTTGTCAGTTTATTATTACCTGGTTAAGTGTCAATGAAGAAACCTACTGTACTGGCTATCATTAATCATCATATAATGCTTTCAATTTTCAGCATGGATAAATTATTATATGTCAAAGTGTGGACTGCATAGAAAATGAAAAGTTTTGTTTTTTTTTTACATGATCTTTTATGGTAATTAATTAGAGAAAATGAAAAGTGATTAATAAAAGAGGTTTTTTCCCAAAAGGGTTTGATTGATGAGGTGCTAAAATGGGTGAGAGAAATTAAAATGCAAATGGGTGTTAGAGAGAAAGTGAGATACCATGCCCACCTTGAAGTGGGAAATGAGTAAGCATTGAAGAATGAGTATAGCAATGAACACATGACAGAGCGCAATACCAAATTATGTGATATCTTCTGCAACAAAAGAGACCATATACTAAAATTAAAGTGAAGTCATGATCTATTTTTCTGAAAATGACCCTATTTTTTGTTCTTCGCTTCTATTGGTGGACTCACATGATTGCAGAATTCGCATATACAATAACAAAATTCTTCAACCAGAGATATTATCAATGGAATTTCCATACAACACCCAACATCTACACATCTTCTGTAACTATCATAAGAAGACAAAAAAACAACATAACCCTCCCTTCCAAAACATGTTATTCTTTACATCATAACTCAATTCCAAGCTTTGTTCGAAATTCAAGCAAGAGTTTAAGTTGAATAAAAAGAGAAAATGGAATATTATATAAGAATAAAGATCTATTAATTTACTACTTTGAAGTTTTGGATTGGAAATAATATCAATACTTTATGTAATTGAACTCAGATCTTATTCATGTTGTATCTTTCCTATCAAACTCTTTCTTAACAAGTATATATATTTTGGAGATCTTATATCATTTTGTTTCGGTTTGTGGGGTGGAAATTAATTCTTCTAGTAAGAAGTGTCTTCTTATTTTTTGTTCTGGTCATGATTTAGTTTTTAGACATCCTCACATCTTTTGGTCTGTTTGGGTGGCATATGTAGAAAACATTCTAACACTCAAATGAGTATTTGTTTGAATAAATGCATAATTAAATAATCAACTACTTAAATATTAAACTTTTTCGATAGACTTCTGATTAGAGTTGACCCAATTACTGTTCATGTATCCCTAACTTAGCTTAAAGTTAACTTGATTATTTTTGACAATTAATCTTATTAATATTCTGACCAACCTTTTATTGTTTGTCGTCACGACAGTTCATACAATACACATTTAAAGATAAAAGATCAATTTACTACTTACAAATAAATTAATTACTTTATAATCTTTCAAAAGCTAGACTAATTACTCTCCTTAGGTAAAATGTGATGAAAGTAAAAGTGTTACATGGTGCATGCATGTTCCAAGAAAGGGGGTTTCCAAACTGATGCAGTGGTTGATTTATAAAATAAAAAGTTTACTTTAGTGCTTTTTAGTGACACAGAAGAAAAGAAAGTAGATATATATTGAAGCAATGAAAGGGGCATAGTGTCCTAAAACCACTATTGAACATATTTATATACATCTTGAAGAGCATGGAATAACCTTCCAGACAAAGAGCACATTAAAATATACCACGATGCTATTTTATTTATCTTGAAATAGTGGGATGTGCATGCTTTGATAAATTTCTACAGTGTTGATAATTATAGCTGTCCATTGCCAATTGGTGAAGAGAAATATGTTCCCTAAACATACACAGACGGTGACTTATAAACTATTTTCTCATGTCAATGCAATAAACTGACCAATCAAAGAGCAAAATTCTATAACAAATGTTATTGGCCGGCTTCTTTGACTCCAGTCCATACACACCCTTAAACTATTCAAACTATTAGGTGTCATTGCTGCTTCTTATGCAATAGGTGTCATTGCATCATTTTTTTAATGCTAACTTTTCAGTTTTCACTTATTTTATCAATCAACTATACTTTTTTACCAAAATAATAACTTTTAAACTTCATCAAAGTCACACCAAACTAGATATTAATAAATGGGTCACAGAATATATCTAACAAATATTAAATATAGTTAAAATAGATTTGGAATAATTTTGATATTATATTGAAAAAATGAATTTTAAATTTAATTTAACTTTAAAAATCAACTTAAAAGATTATATTTACACTCACTCACTCACTCGTATACAATAAATTTATTCATGAATCTACGTGAGATGTTCGTTAATTTTATATCATTCGTATAAATTACATAAAACTGAAAACATATGAGCCTAGTAAGTAGGAACTGAAGCTAAAACAGACCTTGAAGGTGACATAATTAAAGGCTAAGTTTGGCGGACCTGCAAGGCCAAGACAATTATAATATATATATATATATTAAAAATTTGTAGAAAGAAACATAAAAAGATTGGGTTTTGAATCTAAATAAGGCTACGCCGAAAAGTTTGACAATTGGTAGGCCACTTTAAATTGATTGTTAGGCAAAGTCCACAGAATTTGTGACAGTTTTTCCTTTTTCATCAGAGAAAAAAAAATCATAAAATTAACCGACTTATCTGCTATTAGGGTAAATTAAGAGTTCTTAGAATCAATTGCTACATGTGAAGTGATGTCTATTTTAAATTTTAGAACTTTTATTATGATTTTGTTTAAAAAAAATATCTTAAAAAAAAGAAAAAAAAAATATAGTTGAATTGCTTTCCTTAACAGAAATGGTATATTTTAAAATGTGAGATAATTTAATTGAACATGGGAAAATCGTTTAAGGTATGTTGGAATATTACTAAGGCCTTGTTTTGCGGAGAAAGGAACGTATGACGACATAAATGTTTGGTATTGTTAGAATATTTTGTATTTTAGGTATGTGACACCCTAAAAGAGAACATATAATACATTTATTTTGTATATGTAATTACGTGTTACAAAATTAAATTTAAAACAACAAAATATGTATATATACTTAAACTTTGTGGAGTGAAAATTAGTTTCTTTTATTATTTATATAAGTATTTGCTTCCATGCCAAAACACGTAAATAAAGGGCAATTTAACATTTGTATTAAATATTAAATATATAATACAATTGAATATATTAATAATGTTGATAATTGTTTATCATAAAATACATGAAAGATTCACATCAAATGAATAAAGATTGATATATTGATATATAGTGTTATTGTGGACTTACAGTTGACCGATAAGGTAAGATGACATATTAGCTTTAAAGGACCAAACAGTCCAAGCGCAAGAAAGAGTTTCGCAGTCGTTCGGTCCCGACAACCGTTGAGCAAAGTTAATACGCAATTAATATTGTAATGGCTAAGTGGTTAAAGTTTGCATTCATGATCATTAAGAGGTAAATTAATTGGTCTGATTAATTTGGAGGTAAACCCACTTTTGATTCATACTTGAATTAATATAGACCTACAGAGAAAGATTATGACTTGAGCGTTCGAGTGTATTCTACATATCACTTGATTTTGCACAATATATCATTGATCATATGGTGTGATTCATCATCTAGCTTATGATCAATCAAATAATATTTTCAATGCCATACAGAAGTTTAAACAATATTTAGCACTACATTAATGTTTCAAAATTAAGATAATATTATCTTACTCAAAATAACTATCACAAACCAAAAATTCACATAACCTAAGCTATAAATCAAGTAACTTAAACATGTAACTATTCATGTATTCATCCAACTTTCAAATAAAATTAACTAAAACATTCATGCTAACATGTTTACCGTGTCCAAAATACAATTATTTCTGACATGTAAGTGATTGACAAAATTTGTAAGGTGAACAATTAATAGTATAGTATTTTGAAGAGTCTAATAACTTTTTACTTTTATTAATCATAATCTAATTTATGTTCCAACTCGATAATCTCAACACCATAAATACAATTTACACTTTAATTAGAAAATCTAAAATAAAATTAAATCAAAATATTTTATCAACTTTATGTATAAATAAGAAAATGATAATAATATCCAAAATTCTACACATTGTAACATTCTTAAAACAACACAAATTCAACTAATCCAAATATGAATTACTCAAATACTATACACAAAATGATTACTCTAATTGTTCAAAGTCTAATTACTTTATAATGTATCGAATCATCATAATTCACCCAACATCAATTCGGGATTAACTCCATATCAAATCTAAAATCAACTAAAATAAAATGAAAATATTAACTTGTTTTACCTTAATTTTTGTATTATTCGAATAATTGCTTCAAAAACTTAAAAAATATCTATAAACAAACATTAGAGTCAAAATGTAAGTTAAAGTTTCACGTATAGAAACAAAGAAATAAAGATAAACTTATTATTTTAAAATTTTGGATTGAATATAATATTATAATATTTTATATAAATTTGTTATTGCTTATTAGTATCGAATCTTCATAGTATTTCATTTAAAAAGAAAATCAAGATATGTTGATTTACCTTTCTTTAAATAATGAAAAACTTTTTGCGTAAATATTTACTTATATTTGGATTACTATTTTCCAAAAAGTATTTCAAATAACATATGAAATAGAATTTGAAAATCAATCTATATTTAAAAATCAAAAACTAAAAACTAAATTTCACTTTCTCTTTACACACACAGACGACACAGACACACACAGACACAGACACACACACACATGCACACACACATGCACACACACAGACACACACACACAGACACACACACACACACACAAACACAGACACAGACACAGATACACACAGACACACACACACAGAGACACAAACACAAACACACATACACACACACAGACAGACACACACACAGACACACACACATAGACAGACACACATAGACACACAGACACACACACATACACACACACACGATTTTAACATTAAAATTTTATCTTTAAAATAAATATTTTTAAATAAAATTTTATTGAGAAAATAATTATTTTATCCAAATGAAATAAAATATAAGATACTTTAATTATTCTATTCAAATAAAATCTTTAAAAAATGAAAAGAATTTAATTATAAATTATTCAAACATATTTAATTCCAATTTGCTAGAAATATCTTACTTTAAAACAAATTATTGATATAAAACTTTGATGTTTTTATTTAAACTTTGTTTGGAGGTTAGAAAATAAAATAATTTTTATCATAATACTATTATAGTATATGCTTCTAATTAATATGTTTTCTTTTTCAATTTTGTCACAATATTTATTATTATTATTTTTTCGTATTTATATATGTAACATTCCAAAAATATAATAATATATTATATAAAAGAGTCATCACAAGTCTAATATTAACAAGAACAATTAACAAAGATAGGAAAATAAAGTAAGGTTTAAGTCATCCAAAATAACTATAAAACTCACTTTTATATACAAACTAGTGATACCAAAACTATATCTAATGTCTACTCCACGGAAACTTCATCTCCCTCTGCTCACACCTACTAGATGATCATAGCAAAGAAGAAAACACAAAACATACAAACACAAACAAAAGCATAAGGGTAAGCTAGATTATAAAACAATTAATATATCATTTATAACATATCACACTTAAATCAAATATGTAACATTCACCAATCCAAACATCTTAATATGCAAGGACCTAAACCGAATGTCCGAACTTAGAATGATTGTCGAGCTATAGCGGGTTGTACACTTGTGGTGACATCTACTGCTTTACAAAGTCATTGTCAATGGGTTTCACCCTACCACACTCACAAGGTTAGTGTGTTCCACGCTTTGGATCATACTGGAAGCATCCAAGACTAAGACCTCCTACTACTCTCACCACATTTGTCAATTTTCTCTACTCTAGAATGAAAGACCATTATAGTTTTAGGATAACCCTTAAGACTAAACTACCTGCATTCATTCTAATAATACTTGAACCACACAAAGAAGTTCCACCTTGGAACTAACTTTCATAACTTTGAAACCATTGATATCACTTCACCTTTACATTGAATCCATATACATATTATTGTTTCCACTTCATATTATAAATCAATTCATACTTCATAATAAGTATTATAAATCAATAATTCAAACACTCACATACATTGAACACACTTTAAGAAAATATATAAAAACTTAGTTGAAAATATGATATTTTCGCTCAGCCACCAAGTATGTTCGCTCAACTAAAAGTGTTTGCAAGCTCACTCGCTCAACCACCATGACTCGCTGTGCGAAAATAGAGAGAATGGATTATGTTCACTCAACGACTACACTCGCTCAGTGAGAAGTGTTCTGCTTGCTCAGCTAGATACACTCGCGCAACTAGACTGCACAATTTTGCAGCACAAAAAGTGTAGAATTTGCACCCTTCAACCACTCATGACTTATTCTATGTATCTTTCCTAACTTCTAACACTCATAGAATGTATTCTAAACTCAAATGAACCTAAACAAATGTATTTAAACCAATCTAAACTCATTTTAAACTAATTGACCACAATATTTCAATCCAAAATTAATCAAAACCTCACTTTAGTGACCCAAATTGAATTCTACCAGTTATAGCTTATTTTTAAAAAGCTTACAGACTCCAACAAGTCCCAAATGACTTACTGACACCCTCCAAAATGACCATTTAAACACAGAACCTAGAATTCAAATTCTTACTAGTCCAAACCCCCTAAAACTAGTTCTAAACCAAGCTAAACTCCACATATCAACCACCAAACACTCTTACATCATATTTCTCCCACTTCAACATCAAAACCAGTTCTAAATGACCAAATAACTAACCCCCAAACCTCTGTTTTTCCTTCCTAACTCTTGTATCAAAATTCACATGTCAAAATCCCCTTATTTGAATGTAAAACCTTCTAAAAACCATCACATTGACCCATACCGGTTTTCCTATCAGATTTATACCAACTCATGATGCTAACAAACCTCAAATGACATATAAACAGACTTGCAATACCAAATTTCTCCATCCAAACACTATCTCACTATAATACATATCAAAACCTCAATTTTAACTACCAAAGCTCCTAATTTTTCATCTCCTTATTCCATAAACTTTACAACACACATTCCAATCAGTAATACAACATATTCACATACAATTCATAACCAAAGTATCATCCAAAATATCTCACATTAGAATTTCATCATCAAATACCAAATATACCCATTTAAATGAGTTAACACTAGCACAAAAACATATATAACACAAAATTAGTTTAATACACTTATAAACACCAAACATACATCATAAAACATCAATTAAAGAAAACTCTAGCTTTTTTTACCTCACACGACAACTACTCAACCCAAGGAACGTTCCACCGATCACTTGAAACGGAAGGAACTTTAAACGAACCTACGAAACACCAAATTAGAAATGGCCAAAGTCCTTGAAACTCTAGATCAACCAAGAACAAAGGGAAAAAATCAATTGATACATGCAAAACAACTTCTTTGCATGATCATGGACCGAAACTCACAGGTAAAAAAGAGTATAAACTTACTTGCTCTATGACAGAAATTGATTGGCTAGAATTATAGACCTTGACGTCGTGATCATCTAGAGACATCCTGATAATCAAACAGATGACTTATGAGCAAAAACACTAAAAGAGATGTGATAGAAAACAAAGAGAAATGATTTTTAGAAAAATAAAGTGTGTTTTAAGTAATGATACAAATTTAAAAAATTATATTTATATTAAAATTATTTTAAAATAAAATATTCGGTCTCACTATTTTAATACACTTACCAATTTTAATATTTTATTTTCTAGCTTCTTACCTTGTCTATCTGTAAAAAAAAACCGTGTTTGACACGACAATCATTTAACAATTTATATATATATATATATATATATATATATATATATATATATATATATATATATATATATATATAAATATAAAGTAAGATAAACATAAAAAAATAAAATAATTAAAATATACTTAAAAGTAGTATCAAATAAGAGAAAAAAAAGGATGTTAAAATATTATTGTAAGTGCAACACAGTGGTGTTCATGCAATATTTTCTTTCATATTTTGCTTTTAGTAGAATTGATTCATTTCATACTAGAAATTCCATTTTCATTACTTTATACAGAATCAATTTTGGATGAATACAAAATTAAGAGGATCAATTCTTCAATCGTAATGTACATTATGAAACGTGTGAAAATTAATTTAAAGTTTTTGGATGTGACAAAATAACATTGTTTTTAAACATAAGTGTATAGAAAAAAAAAGGACAAAAAAGTTTTACGTAGCAACTATAAATTCGCATGTGTATAACAAATTCTCGAGCTTTTCTTTTTATTTTTCCTTTTAGCTTTTTATTATAATTGATTATGTTCGATGTTTTATTTTCCTTTTCAATTCTGAATTTACATTTTGTTTTGATTGAAATTATGAAAACTAATGGTTATAAAACTAAGAATGTAAAGACCATAAAAAAATGAGCATGCAATCCTTCATCATGCTTATTTATAATTTTTGTTTTTTTAATTTAATTTGGACTGCGTTATTTTTTATGTTTTTAAGCTTTTAAAGATAATTAGGTTGTTTTTATTTTCTAAATTCTTAAGTCGATTTGTTTAATTATCCTTTTCTTTTATATAAAATGTTTAAATTTTATTTTTCCAGTAATTAGAATCTTTACAAGTCAAATCAGTTCGGTGTTTTAATTTTCTCTAACGCAAAAACGATCAAACTAGACATTAATTTTGACGAAAAAAGTTAATCAATTTGTTCTCTCTACAAATCCCGCATTTTAGAAAATGTTTAAGCTATAATAGGTATAAAATAAATATTTATTTAATATAATTAAATTTTATAATAGAATTTATGAGGTGAAATGTCGGTTCAATAACTTAAGCTAGCTATTATATATATATATATATATATATATATATATATATATATATATATATATATATATATATATATATATATATATACTATTTGAAAAAAAATTGTTCTAAGAAGTTTAAATTGTTTTATATCTTTATAAATATGATATTACTTATTTTCATTACCTGATAAAGAATTTTTTTAGTTTTAAATTTTGAACATTTTCTTGCTGTTATTTTTTTCTTTTTAGTATATATAGACAGTTTAATAAAAATTTAATTAGTATAATCAAGATAACAAATAATATTTTAAATTCTGATGATTATATATTTTTGGATCGTAATTTAGTCAAATAATTTACTTATATCTTTTATTTAATAATTTAATTTTAACAGTGTTTTTACTAAAATAATCATAACTTATTTAGTGCTGGTAATTTATTTCTACATGATTTAAATTCTTATAATTAATAGTTATAATATATTAAAATTATGTGTAATATAAAACATAATCGTTATATTTATCTTTTTTTTTTCTATTTTTAAGTGATTTAAAGCTACTGTAAAATAATGAACTTGTATTTTTACTCCTTTATAAATATTTTCGTTTTATATTTTAGTTCTTAATAACTTTTTGTTCTTTTAAAATCTTTGATATTTTGTTAGTATTTCTTTTTCGGCCTTTATTTTTAACTATAACTAGTATAGTATTGCGAATATAAAATAGCAATAAAAAATAGATTGTTTTTAAGAGTAGAATTGGATGGATTAAAATATTTAATATTTTATGAATAAGATGGTCGTATATAATTTTTTATTTTAATATATTCCGAAAAATAATAACCACTTTTTATTTATAAAATATTATTAAAATAAAATTATTACATACAACTTTATTTATAATTATATATTAAATATTTTATACTAAAAAATGACAAGTAATAAAATATTATAATATAGTATGGATTATTTATTTTATGTTAATTTTATTGTGTAAAAATAGAAAAATAATATTTTTTATATTACATATAAATTTAATATATTACAACACATTTTATTATTTTTGTCTTTAGAGATAAAGTTCTGGTTTTGAAATATTATACCATAAATCATTTTGTGATCATTCAAAATTATAATATTAAATTGATGTGTAGAAAATAAATTATAGATTGAGTGAATTATAATTATTTCTGATGAAATTCAATATTAAAAGTAAATTGTTGACTTAAGAAAAGAAAAATATATATAGCCATCGTATTTATATTAAATATAAACATATTATTTAACTAAATTACGTGTATAAAAAACACTTTGTTATCTTAATTTAAGCATTCTTTCTCATTTTGCTTATATTAATTATTATTTTTATTTTTAGTATCAAACTAACTATGATTAATAATGAAAACTAAAAAAAGTTACAAAATAATAGAAACTTAAAATCAATAAATATATTTTGAGAGCTAAAACTATATTTAAATATTGTGAAAATCAATGTCACGATTGCTTAAGTTGAAAACAGACCTGTTCAATAACTTCTAATTTTATATTCTAATAACTTTTATTTTACTTTGTCTTTGTATCTTAAATTAAAAAAATTTCGTGATCGAACCAACTCGAATTTACCGAAACAAATTTATCAATAATGACTGACCTCTTCTTTATATCAGAAACCGAAATCAATTTGCTATATATCAAGGTTAGAATATATACACACGAAATTGATTACAAATTATTAATGTATTAATACAAAAGTTATAATGTTCTGACACCGTTCAACTTTAATTCTTATTTAAAATAATGATTTGCTTGACTTTTATTTTCTGAACTGACCAAAATGAATTAAATCAATTAAAACGTAGACTTAAAACAACATTACAATGAAACAAAAAAGTTTTAGATGACATTAACTATTAATTACTATCTAATTACAATTTCTTGCCCTTCCTCCCTCTTTCCACTCAAAGGACAAATTCTATTGTTGTTTAGTCAAAGTGAAGGGTCCCACCGCCCATACTTTTTCAACGTTTCCATAAACTAAATTATTATCTTCATACATATATATTTTATTTTCTTATGTAAATTTTATGGTGAAATTTATTAAGAAAAATATTAAAACTATAAATTCTAAAAAAAATATTTACCATAACTTTTTTTTCTTAATAATACAGTTTACGCAAAAAGTGCATGAAAGGCTTTAAACATTTATTATTTTGGGCTTTTAGCGTCTGATATCTTCAAGACGTTTTATTGGATTATGTTAATGAAACGTCAGATCGTATAAGAAATATTAAGAGACGTTAGATCTTTCTAATCGGATATCTATAGAGACATCGGATCCCAGGCAGAACGAGACAACACACGTTGGATATTTTAGAATTTTCTAACATTGAAATGTAAATGGTATTGAAGGAGCATTTCCCTATTTAATAAGTGAATTCTATAGCTGGAATTTTTATAAAAGGAACAGTGGTTTATACCAATTCCAAATAATTAATAGTTATTTAAAAAATGTCAACCGGTAAAGGTGTGAACTTGAACTAATTCAAACAATGGTGCATGGCATAAGAAACTACTTAGCACAGTAAAAAAGAATTGAATTTTTATTAGAAAATCCAAAAGGGTTTGACCCGATCAATTTTGGTAGGAATCGGTTACTATCAGAAGAAGAATGGCGTTCTTTGTTTTCTTTTTTCTACTGTTTTTTTATCCCTAATGAAGACATGCAAAGAGGTTGCAATAATGAGGTCAAAAAGGACCATGTCTGTGAACAAACTAGTTAGACAAGAAGTGCTTCCTATGACTAAGAATAGACTAAAAATGCAGATTAAATAATTTGTCTTCTCCAACAATTTGTTTGGACCAGACCAGTCAATGCCTTGCAATGTTCAAATTACTATTCAGAGTATTTTTGTGCTTAACTTTACCTACACTTCATTCATTTTGAATTGGTCTAATGATGTCTACGAGGATTGTAAAACAATTCCTCCATTTCTATTATATCATACATCTATCTTCCCTTTACCTCATATCATATATCAAAGGTAATTAACAGTCAATAAACAACTCAAATTATATACTTTCCATATCTAATTAGCAAGAAAAAAAGGTTTCTTACGATAAAAAGTAACCTCATAAGTTTTAGAAGAAATGAATGAAGAAAAAATAATTATTTGTGGAAAAAATTTCGATAAGTTAGTAAAAATGATTTAAATTACCTTTTGACATGTTTCCTAAACTATGCAAAAGTATTGTGTGGGGGTAAAAACACATTAATAAAATTTTGTAAATTTTTGATAGAGATGAGAGTATAAGGGGATAAAAATATGCAGAGATTGTTAAGGAGTAAAAGAAAAGCAGTGGATAAGATAAGGTGATATGAAGAGGTTGTGATGAAGGTAAGGGGTAAGAGGATGATGATTAATTGCAGTCAACAGTGAAGAAGAGATTGGGATTGATTATTATGATTGGATAGTAATAATAGTATCTTGTTGGAGTAGGTCACTTGTAGTGGGGACAAGGTGGAACTGATGGTAGAAGGGACCACTTTGGACTTTGCCATTACAATTTCAAACCTTAATCATCATCCCTTCTTTTTAGTTTCAACTCTCACATTCAAGTCTTTCATCTATGCAATGTGTGAACATAAACAACTTTCTCTTGCACCCCACAAACATTTAGTGCATTCAAACGAAAGGTTGTAGCTAGAATTATGCATGCATTTGGGGTGGTATGCCACAAAATGTAGGTCAAGAAAGCCTTTCTTTGAACACATAGGTATGATGTAGTTATCCAATTGGTTAGAGATAAATGTGGTGTTAATTCACAAGCATCAACAAAATCCCTCAAACCATCTACCACTTGTCACTGTCAAAAAATGGTCCCAGTCTAGTTACCTTTCCTAACATGCATAATGCAATCAATGTCACTCACTGCTTTAGATGTAAAGTGCCACCAAACCCTAACTTTCAAATTTCACTTTTCTTTCAAATAACACTCTCTCTTTGTTAAAATTACAACAATATATTTCAATTATTCTTCATTTAGCTTAACTTGGAAAACATCTTCAATACTGTTTGAAAAAATACAGAAAAAAGTATGTGTTATTTGGATATTAGAAGAGCAGAAGAAAAAGAAGAGATAAATGCTTTCAGAGTTGTAGTTAAACTGTACTGTTAGGTGAATGGTCAGAAATAAAATATACAACATGATTATATCTTGCTTTACTTTAATGCAGTGTATGAAACATCTAAAAGTAAGTTTTGTAGTATTTTGGAAAAGGAAATCTTATGTGGAGAACAACTATAAAAGAGGCTAAAGGAAACAGTTAATGTGCATAACCATTTTATTCAAACTGGATTTCTGCAACAGTTTCGATGTCACACTACAATATCCAAAAATAAATCTAACCAGTGATGTAATTATGCATGAATGAGTCTTTTCATAAAGTAAGAAAATGAAAAAAATTGGTTTTCAGAAATTTAAATTATATATTTAATGCATAAATTCAAAATATTTTTTGTAAATGTTGGCTATAAATAAATTAATTTTAACTGCTACACAAAAAGCCACCATTAAGATTTCCAATAATTTGCAAACCCATCAATAAATGCAATCTGGATTAACAGAAATTACCTATTATTAACTTGAAATAAATGTGCAATTATTAAGGGCCAGTGTGCGTAAACTGCAAAGAAGCGTTAGAACACCAGTCAAAATGTTATAAACTTGGTTATTGCTTCATCCACCCCCCACAATTAATAACTGCACTTCTATAATAAGAGAAAAAGATTCAAACATCATCACATTATCATTGCTGCCACCATCCCATTGTTTGCTGCAGAGGAAGAGGAAGAACGAGAGAACACTGCAGGGGAAGAAGAGAGAAAATACAAAAAAGAAAAAAGAAAAAATATTCTGGAAACCTCATTATAAAAAGACAAATTCTAGAATACATTTTATGTGTTTTGAAAATTCTATTCTAGAAATCATATTTTTGAAATTTTATTCTGGAAATTTTGTTTCGTATGTTTTAGAAAGCTTATTTTAAAAGTTTTCACTTTTCCAAAAGGTAAAATATTGTTTTAAAAATTTGAGGGGTGCACGAAAATATTGTGGAGGTACAACATGTAAACATCCATAAACTTCTATTAATATGATTTTTGGGCTTTTTGCGTCATGTAATTCACAATTACTACTGCAACCCATTACTTTTTAAAATATATTTTACTTCATGATGATAACTTATGGATTTCTGTTCTTGATTTCAGAACAAAGTTTTTCAAATTTTTTGGAATACAATTTCCTTGTATAAGATTTTTACAACATATTTTTTAGAACAAGATCTTCAAAACATGAGATATTTCTTCAAATGAGCTTTCCGTAACTAGTCTTCCAGGATACATGGAAGGTTTTGTAGAACAAAACTTTACGAAACAAACTTTTTTAGATATATAAAATGTTTGTAGAATACAATTTTTAGAATAAGATTTTTAAAATAAGTTTTCTGAAACATAGGAAATATTTTTTAAACAAAGTTTTCACTAAATCTAAATTTTACTCACTCTCCTTCGTTATCCCCTCAAAAAGGGTAATGAATAACAAAGGTGCAGCTAAGAAGAAAGACCATTTTAACTTTTCTAGTGTCAAAACGGAGTGCAGGTATTAATCATGGAGTGTATGAAGCAAAAGCAAGCAATATATTGATTTTAGTTCTCAAAACCAACTTCACTTCGGCATTTGGAATAAGGCTACTTCCATATTTTCCTCCCGCACCCTATATTTTTTAAAATCCCAAAAATAACCCTCCTATAAAGTTATGCAATATGAGAGTGTGATGGTGGAGAGATATTATTCGTTGTTGGGAGTTCATCTTGCATGGGTAATTCTGGTGCTTTCTTGTGGTTTTTGAATTTGGGTAATGGTTGGTAGGCTATTAGGTGTGTGGTGGTGTCCATTGGATGTGGTGGTGTTGTTCATTGCTATCTTAGCAAGACATTTCAGATTTCACTATTTATAATGAATTTCAGGATATTTAACATATGATGTAGCCCATAACATTTACTAGTGCAGATTCACTAGTGCAGAAAAGACTTTAGAAGTCTGTTATTTTTCGTTTTTTACGTCTGATCTCGACCTAGCGTCTTTACGGGTGACGATGATGGGACGTCGGTTTGCACTGTCATACGTTTATATAGACATCTGACACTACAGATCAGATGTCTATATAGACTTCTGACACTACAGATCTGACGTCTATATATACGTTTGACACTACCGATCAAACGTCTAAAGCATCGCTGTATTTGATTGGATCTTTCTTCGCTTGAGGCCTCTCGGGTTGCTCCTGGCTCATGGTGATTCGAGTTTACAACTTTATATTTTAGTTGAAGAGAATGGATTGTACTTTTTTTGTATTGGATGGTTTTAAAAACGTAGTGGAGGGAATTAGAGGAGTGCAAAACACAAGAAATCGCCACCCAAGGACATGAGCAAGACTGCACCAAAACCCAACGAAAACGCATTTTAATCGGTTCAAATGAAAGATAAATTCATCAAAGAGTAATGTAATCAGAGTAAAACTAATTTTAAATGGTGCAAAAGTGAGAAAACGAACCTGAAAAACATAGCCCGTGGAGAGAAAACGCGAGGAAGATGATGAACATTAAGTGTGTGTAAATGGAGTCAAAAAGTGATTGGCGGGATCTGACATCTAAATGGAGTCAAAAAGTGACTTTTTAGATTTCAAAAATGAGTATATAGAAGTCTGTTCCATCAGACGTCTATATGGCTTTAGAAGTCGGATTGGCGGGATCTGACGTCTAAATGGAGTCAAAAAGTGACTTTTTAGATTTCAAAAATGAGTATATAGAAGTCTGTTCCCCCACATTAGACGTCTATATGGCTTTAGAAGTCGGATTGGCGGGATCTGACGTCTAAATGGAGTCAAAAAGTGACCTTTTAGATTTAAAAAATGAGTATATAAAAGTTTATTCCCCCCACATTAGACGTCTATATGGCTTTAGAAATTTGTTCCCTCTAGAACAGACGTTTATATGGTTGTTTTATTTACGAAAAATACCACAGGTCATTTTTTATGTCGGATATAAAATGTCGAATGCCCCAACGTTAAAAGGTTAGTGAATTCAATAAAAATTTGAGCGGGAGATTGAAAATTCATTCACTTTATCTTAGCGCGCGATACCTTCTTCTCTACTCAAACTTTTCTGGAAGGAAGTTTGACGACCATCACATGTAATCTTTCTTTCATTTGTTACAAATGCATGTTAATTAACTACTTTAGATATGATTTTCGTTTGTTTTGATAGATTATTTTCGTGTTCTTGTCCTTCATAGGCGCATTCTGCTTTCTCTCTCACTGGTGACAATACTTTATTTCGACAAACCCACCTTTTGAAGGTTAGATTTCGTTTCATTTTGAAAAACTTAATTGTTGAACTTGTTTGTTGTTTTTTTTGTTGAACTTGTTTGTTGTTATTGTTTGGTTGAACCTTTTTGTCGTTGTTTGATTGAACTTGTTTGTTGTTTGTTATTGTTGTATGTTATTGTTGTTTGTTTTTGATACTACACTACACATTCATAGTTCATGCTCTATAAAATACCAAAAACTGAAATTTGTTGTTTTTTTGTTTTTCAAGTCTTGTAGAATTGTAAAAAGGATCACAATTAATTAAAAAAACAAAAAAAATTGATTAACGTCGAATATTGACAAAATTCGACTTTAATTTGCTTTACTGTAAACGTCAAATTGTTCTATGTTCGATGTCAATTTAACATCTTCCGCTATGACGTCGACCTCAAATTCAACGTGAAAGGCCAAAAATCAACGACATTATACTATGTTTTTGCACTAATGGATGAACCCTTTTCTTCTTCACTAGCTTTGAGCAATGGTAGTGTGAAGTTGATGACATACCACCTAGTCATAACTCAATCACATTCAAGAAGAGCTAGATTCATATATGCAAAGTGAAGCAAAACTCTTTCGCTTGGGCTATCATGGAGTATTACTAAACCTTGTATTAAGGGTCAAGTAGTGTATGATTTCTTTTTAGGCCTTGTATTAAGGGCCAAGTAGTGTAGAGTTTTTAAATAATCTTTCTTAAGTTGTAGGGCAATATTTGATCCTAGCTTAAGCTAAACTTAGGTGATTAGTATTTTAACTCTAGCTTGGTGGAGGATGTTCTACATGAGACATGGTGACCATATGACAAACTCTTAGTGAAGAGTTTTCTTACAAAGGTATTGACCATGTGTCATTTCCCTAGTGGAAAACTTTTGCTAAAGTGGTTTTCCACGTGACAAGTGTTATTAATGAGAAGCATTGATATCTTGAAGCTACTGTGAAGTTTTGATGATGTTAAAAGTTGAAGAATTGAAGACTCTTGTTGTATCTACATTAAAAGCATTTTGCAAAAACAATTGTATAAGAATAACTTTGATGATGTAAAAGTACTTAGAAGTTTTCCTTTTTAGTGAGTCATTGCGCAAATAATAGATTATCAAGTGTAATAATCGATTATCACGAGCCAAAGTAGAAAGAGATTGCTTGCGCAAATAATCGATTATCCCTCAGAATAATGGATTATCATTTTTTTAAAACCACATAACAGACGCATATAATCGATTATCACTTTTGATAATTATTACTGGCAGTTGGGAGCTACCTTTTCAGTTTATGACCCTGCACGAATCTTGGCTTATAAATAGAGTTCTCCACAGCTCTTAGAGAGTAACTTTTCATTTGAGAGTATTAGAGTTGTGTGCCTAAGGAAAACTCTCTGTGAGTGAAAAGGGAACTAAGCCATTTGAGAATACAGAAAAAGTCTGAGGAAGTTCTTAAGTGTTAGTGTGCTCGAGTAAAGTCTTGTGAATAGGAGAAGCTTGAGCTTAGTGTGTCTAAGGTCGAAGCAATTATCTTCAAGTTGATTGAGCCGAAATTCTTTTGTTCGTTTGTCGAACGAAGGTGTTCTCTGTTCTTTAATATTTGCTTATCTGATTGTAATCTACAAACAATATTTTAGTTAAAAAGGTTAATCACTGTTTATAGTAATTAACGACTAAACCTAGAATCTTTCTATTCGAACCAGGATAAAACACTTTGTGTGATTTTCTCTATCTCTGCACTTTTAGTTTACCATCTATTTGTTAAAAGTTCTAAACGAAAATTAAAATTTTTAAAAGAACCAATTCACCCCTCCCCTCTTGGTTATTGATCATAACACATTCTTTAAATCATTTTCGCTGCGCGATACCGGTTTTCAACAACAAGCTCTTAGTGGAGAGTTTTCTTATAAAGATAGTGGTCATATGTTATTTTTCTAGTAGATAAACTTTTCCTAAAGTGGTTTTCCATGTGTGACTATAGGAGTGGAATGTTTTTCTAAAAGTTAGAGTGTCACATGTCAAGTTTTCCTTCACCAAGATAAGATTTTTAGGGTTTCGTGCAAGATAACATTTTAGGGTTTTGGTTTACTTTTGTAGACTCCTTCATCTATAAATAGTAGTGTCTATCCCCTTTTAAACGAACTTTTGAGATTAGCAATGAAATGCTACCAAAAATTTGAATTATTCTTAACTTGTCTCTAAGTTATGGCTAGAGCATACTATAAGGTCTCTCTAGCCACCCTTCTCTAGAGTTGACCAACCTCTATAAAAGCACCATCAACAACATTAATCCCACTACAAACACACCAAAATCAAGAGCAATCACCACCATCTCCATAACTTCCTTGCCACTTCTCCCACCATAGCTTTTTTTTCTTACTTTGGTCCAACCTAACTTGAGAAGGAATCTATCATTTTGTGTTGGAGGTACAAGGACTTGTGGTTTCTACTAATGGAGGTGTAGGGACTTACGATCCAACTTTTCTAATATAGAGATGTGATTTTTTGATAATGAAATTAGAAAAACTCTATGAAGGTGTGGTGACAATGAACATAGAGAAACTCTATAAATATTTGGTAGTCACCATCACATCACAAAGATGGAGTTTGATCATTTTCATTAGAAATTTTTAATATTTAAAATCAAAGTTAACTCATTTTAATTAGACTATGGGTGCATAAAGAAATTTTCTTGGAATAATGTTAGCCCCAAGGGGCTTTTTTCACTTTTTAATTTGGTAAGCTCATTAACATAATAAGGACAATAATATCTTAACAGAGATATTTTAACAACATTTTGATAGGTGTCATTTTTTATTAGGTTTAGAGTACATCGTTATAATATCAAATAAATCAATAAAAAATTAATACACATATTATGTCAAAATGTTGTCAAGTATGTAAAAATATAATTTTCCAATTAATAAAGCATACATTAAACAAAACTACGAATATGTGTGAGCGTGCGTGTCACGTGAGTCTCCGTCCTCATGTTCCTCTCTATCTGCGTTAAGCAATGTGTGATTGTGCGAGACAGAGATAGATGATGATGCATTCACGGATTAGAAGCGTTGGCGCAAACATCAAATGCGCCGCCAGACTCTTCTGTTCATCATCGGCAACCTCTCCAGTGGCACCGTCGCAATTCCCGCAGACTCTGGCGGGGCTCCGGGCGCGGCTGGAGGAGGAATCACCGTCGCTGTCGGACTTCATCGCGCTGAGATCGGAGAGCGCGTACTCGGTGGAGGTCGGGACGAAGAAGAAGCCGCTTCCGAAACCGAAGTGGATGAAGGAGGCCGTTCCCGGCGGCGAGAAGTACGTGCAGATCAAGAAGAAGCTCCGCGAATTGAAGCTTCACACTGTTTGCGAGGAGGCTCGGTGCCCTAATTTGGGCGAGTGCTGGTCCGGCGGCGAGACTGGCACTGCTACGGCAACTATCATGATTCTCGGTGACACTTGTACTCGAGGTTGCAGGTTATAATCCAATCGTTTCGATTTCTATATCTATAAATAAACATCTACACTATCACGAACGGAAGATACGCATTGAGTGTTTCTAGCTTAGGCTTCCACTTCAGCTTTAGCAGGAACAGGGACGTTATTTATTTTTGAAAGTGGCTTTGAGGAAGTGTATCTAGATTTGGATAATTAGGTATGGTTGGTGTTTCAGTTTGATTGATAAGTAGAGCAGATACCACTCGCCAGTAGAGTTGCAAAAATGATATGAAGTAGTTCTGTGCTCATGTTATGAATCCTAAGGAATGCTGGAGTTGCTTTAAGTAATAAGCATGTTTTAGAGATTGAGTTGTTTAATGGCATAGCACGTATAGTTGACTGAGATTGTAATAATTACACGTACATCTTAGAATTTGCGTTACTCAAATTCAAAAACTAGTTCAAGAAGTCAGAGCTGTCCCATTCTTGTATATGCTACTTTTGTCATATCATTAGTGAACGTGATCTTTCCAATACACCCGATAATGGCTCGGTAACCAGCGACCCAATAGGTCGAGTGGCAATCACTAAAATAGGGTCTATCATCTTTAAATTTGGTTTGGATGTATAGCAAAATTTGATTTTAAAATTTAACTTTTATTGTCTGATCGATAACTATAACTATACTTTGGGGTGATACTCTGACTTCTCTTACGGGTACTGCTAGTTAAGTTTACACATTACATCCTTTTTATTCGGGAAATTACACACTGTCATCACTGTGTATTTTATAATGCATACCCTTTTATAATTAAGAAGTTGCTCCTAGCTGTTCTTACTTGATGTACAATTTCTACAACATTTATTCTAATAAAAATAACTAGGTAAGAAAGGTAGCCGTAATTTCCCAAAGAAGTATAGGATGTAATAAGAATTAACCACGGGAATCTTAGTATGATTATCCAAGACTTATTATAGTTGTACATGGATTAGTTTTTTCACAAGAAACTTGCATCTAATTATTTCGTGTTAATTTCCAGATTTTGTAATGTTAAGACATCGAGGACTCCTCCACCCCCTGACCCTGATGAGCCCACCAATGTGGCTGAAGCAATTGCATCATGGGGTCTAGAGTATGTGGTTATAACAAGTGTTGACCGTGATGATTTACCTGATCAAGGGAGTGGTCATTTTACTGAGACAGTGCAGAAGCTGAAGGCACTGAAGCCTAATATGCTGATAGAAGCCCTAGGTATGTATTTGGATATTTCTAGTTACCGAAAATATTTTGGCATCTCTATCAAATTAAAATTCCAAGCCTAATACTGATAGGTGGGCACCTAGTTCTATTTACAAAATCAAGCATCTATATGGTTTGCAGTTATAGTTAGTGGATGATGGGTATGAAAGGAAGGCAATCTTTAGTTAACTTTTGTTTCAACTATAGGATATTAGGTTGGAAGGTGGATCAGGTGGTACCCATTGTGCTAATTCCCCATGGAAGTGTCAGTTGCTGAATTTCATAGATGTAGGACTTTTATTATGGAAATGTGATATGCTAACGGTATGGCTTTTAATAGAATTATGAAGAGATCTTGTTTACAGGTCATTGAGAATAAATTTGGTTCGATTTTGAATTTACATCTTCTTGTGTCAGGTTTCAGTCTTAGTATATGTTTGTTGAGATGAATTATTATTACTATGCTTAATTAAAAACCTTCTTAAGTACTAACTCAAATTTCTTTCTTTGATGATTACTGCACCATTGTTGTATTAAGTTCCAGATTTTCGAGGAGATGCAGACTGTGTAGAGAAAGTTGCTAAATCAGGATTAGATGTCTTTGCACATAACATTGAGACAGTGGAAGAGCTACAGAATGTTGTTCGGGATCATCGTGCTAATTTTAGGCAGTCCTTAGATGTTCTAATGATGGCCAAGGAATATGCTCCTGTTGGAACACTCACTAAGACTTCAATAATGTTAGGTTGTGGGGAAACACCTGACCAGGTTGTGAAGACAATGGAGAAGGTGAGAGCGGCTGGAGTTGACGTGATGACATTTGGGCAGTACATGAGACCTTCAAAGCGCCATATGCCAGTATCTGAATATGTTACCCCAGAGGCCTTTAATAAGTATCAGACTCTTGGCATGGAAATGGTAAGACTTTTGTTCATGTGTTTGAATTTAACTTATTTTGGTTTGGAGAAATGCTCATTTTTTTACTGCCTAGGAGCTGTTGAAAAAGATAGCATTTATATCGCATAATGAATTGGTTACCAAAAGTAATTGTTATAATATATGATGAGTATCTTGTAATACCAATATTGTATCAAAATATTTTAGAGTACCTTAGAGATTATATTATTAGCTTGGTCTTCCTTTTTGTTTTGAAAAGATTAATATTAGTTTTCCTATTTCTTGATTTCCATGTTTCCTTATATTTCATGATTTGACTCCTTATTTAGTTAGGGTTATGATGTAGTGTTGGCATGAAAAAGAATTAGTTTATTTACCATCTTATTGTAACTCGTCATTCAGTCTCTTTTCCATTTCGTCCCTCTGTTCCAAAAATTTAATAATTTCAACAGTAATTACTGATTGTGTACTTTATCATCAATTTTGCTGGCCTTAATTTAATCTAATACTAAATATCAGTTCTGTACTATAATAGTGTTTTCTTTTTGTTTCTATGTTCTCTCGATGTATTAGATATTGAGTGGCATAAAACTTATTAAACCTGAGCTTCTTGCCTGTATTTATTCGTCTCAAAATTTGGAGCATATAAAATCATTTTTTCCCTTTCAGTTTTTGTAAAATAATCATATCGTGCTAATACATGGAATGTTTAGACTTGTCATTCCCTTATTTATTCTAAGGAGTTAGCACACCCCTGACGCAGCGGACCTGCCAATAGCAATCTTTATCTCACATTCTATTTCTATTCATCACCAAGCGGTGCAATCATGGAACATTTCTCTCCGTTTAATTGTTGCATCCAGCATCATGATGATTTGTGGAAAAACTGTAATATTATTATAAAACCTGCATATGGTATTTAATTATTATAGCTTGATCATGTGGTATAAACTGATTCTACTTTGTATGAAGGGATTTCGATATGTGGCATCGGGGCCCATGGTGAGGTCTTCATACAAGGCTGGTGAATTCTATATAAAATCCATGATTGAATCAGATCGAGCTGCATCTCCCTCAAAGCTGACATCCTCTTGACGCATTATCTTTTCGTTATTTACACACTTCATTGTGCATTATATGTAAGTACCGCAGGCTTACTACATGCTGTTGATGCTCATGCCACCGAGTAATGAGTAGAAGCTTATAAATGGACATGTGCTGTCTGCCATATTTTTCTCATCCTCCTTCCCAACACAAACACCAATTAGTGGATTGGCTGATTTATTTGGAAAATGCAAATTTCAAGGTTGTATATGTTCACATTTACGTGTATTCATTTTTTTTTCTCTATTCAACTGGTGCTAACTAATACCAGTTACTGTAGTTATTAAAAGTAATGACTGTTTATCTCTTATTCGATAAGTCGTTTAAATCTGTTTTTTTAATTCAATTTAGGTTTATTTTGTAGTTGACGTTCAAACTTATCTCACTGGACTTCAGTTTTGAATTAGAGTTCGGTAATACCAAAGAGCCTATATAATTGTTCTGGCAAATTGTCCTGAAATTATGTTTAGGACATTGTTACATTTGAAAGGCACTAGTGTCTGTCCCTCAACATCCTCTGGGGAATGATGGTAGAACAATTGAAAGTTGGAATACTTTAAGTAATAATTTTTTAGGTTAACTATATATTTTTGGTTTCTAATTTATTAAATGGTTTTGGTTTTATTCTTTCTTCCAAAGAAGTTTACTCTAGTTAGATTCTTATTTTTTCAAAGTTTATAGAATTAATTATGATGTTAAGTGTTTTCTTTACGTGATAAATGCTGATTCATGTCAATATTTCATTTAAGATATGTGACAAATTATTTAATTTAAAAAAACGAAATTAACTTTCTATTTCATTTTCTTTCTTTTCAAGCTAGTCCTTCCAAATCTCCTTCAGAGGCTTTTTCTCCAACATCCATCCATACCACATTCACAAGAGGTGTTTCCCTTTCTCTTCTACAATCGTGGACAAACGGGCATAACAGGGTACTTCTTTATTTGTGCCTCTATTTCTTGATCAAAGATGTCGTTGGTGACTGCAATCGGAAGCCTCAGCTACTCAACTTAAACATTGTTGTAATTCTCCCTTGTCGTTTAGATCTATTATTGGCCCTGCCACCACCATTGGAGGTGTCGACAACCAATATCTTCGTTGCTCGGATCTCCCTTTTCTCCTCTTCTCTTTCTCTTCCAAGCCTAGATTGGGAACATCACAACCTTTTTAATATCACCATCGCATTGTTCAGACCAGTTGTCGTGACCATGTTATGTTCGTCGGAAGCACCACCAAAACCATTTCACTTGTTTCAAGCACGATCTCAAACCGGAACATATTCCTTTGCCTTGATTTTCGTTCTTCCCAATTTTCTCGATTGATTTTGGTTTTTGAATATTGTTTTGGTTGGTTGTTGTTTGAGAATGCAGAGGAGATGGAGAAAAATAGGGGTATTATGTGTGCATGTGTAAATGGTTAATTAAGAAGAAAATAATTGATGGGTGATTATTGATGATTGTTGTGTGTTCTATGTGATAATTGTGGGTTGTGAAGATGGAAAGTGTAATGAAAGGGTTAGAAGATGATGAGATGCCTCATGAGTATAGTGGAAAAGGTGTTTTTTGTTGTTTGGGGTGGATGAATGCTTTCTTGTGTGTTGAAATGGAGGGAGAGGAAGAAAGATGAAGATGAAGATAGTTGATGATAATGGAGGAGAAAGAACATGAGCTCGTTGAGGAAAGCGATAGATATGTTTGTTTTGTAATGAGTAGTTTTTGTTGAAGAAAACCAAAATTGTGGATGGAATTGTATGACCGTCCGATTAACCATTAATGAGATGCACAAACAAACCACCACCAATACCGAACGGTTAAGGAGTCTGATTGATCGGTCAACGGTCAGGGCAATTAACTATAATGTTGAACAACTTAATGGTAAAGTGTGATTACTAACAATTGAGTCGCAATTAGATCATTTTTAATCAAAAGTCCACTTCAAAATTTATAAATATAGGTTTGAGATAAGGAGGTAGGTGATTGTATTTACTATACCATTAATATTTAAACTGTCAAATGTTGAGCTGACTTGGACATTAGAGTACCTTTTGTAGGTACTCTTTGAACAGTTCTAGATGAGTGGTTACAAGAAGACATAGAGTGGAAGACAACTTTGAACCCGTTGGAGGCTTTCTAGAAGTTGGATGTTAACCTCGACTCTACACCTCGAAACATTTTAAAACCACTGTGGGCTCGGGCATTCAGCAACCAATCAAAATCCTATGGTGATAATTATAAGGAATATGACGAGCAATGTCATGGCAGAGGTGTTTGAAAATCATCCTAGTCAGTTCGAGATGTTGAGAACCATGCAAGGACAAATGGAAGAAATGTAGAGGAGGTATGAAGAGGAGTTGACAGCTCTTAGGGTTGAAAAAGAAACTATGCATCAAGAGTAAAGCGCTTGACAATTTGTGCCCTCAGCTTCAACATAACAATAGCAACAACAGTTCCAGCCTCCCTCAACCAGACTTAGAGAAGACCTCTGCAGGATAGCCCACAAGGGCAATAGGGGAGCAAGCAAGGAGAACCTGTCATGTAGACGAAGAACATGACTGACTTATTGTCTTTCACAACGACCATCATGGAGACCCTTATGCCTCTAGTTCCCCCAATCTTTGAGAAATATGATGGATCGACTGATCTGGAGGAGCACTTGAGGATGTTCGTCAACTAGATGGCCTTCTACACCGCCAAGGATCCAAAGGAGCACCTGAGGATGTTTGTCAATTAATGTGTATATGTTCACATTTAGAACGTTTTGCCTTTCCTTCAAGGGAAAGGCGTTGACGTGATTTAACTCCCTACCACTTAACTTCATTGACAACTTTGTGGTCACTTGCTTGTTGTTCAACATGCAGTTTACTACAAGAAGGTCGCACCACCTGACCACTCTTCCATTGGTCAAACTCAAGCAAGAAAAGGATAAGTCCTTTTGTTCTTTCATGGGTCAGTTTGGGAAAACCACTTAGATTTGAAACCTTAGTCATGAGTTTGCCCTCACACATGTGATAATGGCATTGAAGCTTGAGTTGTTCATTGATAGCTTATGTATAAAGCCAACCAAAACCATGAAGAAGTTAAGGGAGAGGGTCATAGTGTATATGTGGGTCGAAGACATGAAAGACTTCTGCAAGCTCCAAAAGCAGTAGGAAGCTTCCATGAGCGAGAAAAATGAGAGCAAGAAGTTGAACAGTGCTGGCGACAAAGGGGTTGAGTCTCGACCGAAGGACATACCCCGTGCGCCACATTTCCATTAGTACACATCGCTAAACACACCTAGAGCCAAAATACTTGAAAAGGCTCTAAGTGTTGGCTTGATCCCCCTAAAGGTGAAGGGTTACACTCCTAGGGCTGACGCCAATAAGCACTACCTCTATCACAAGAATATGGGCATACCACGAAGGATTGCATCACTCTTCATGATCAAATTGTAAAATTGATTTGTGCGGATCACCTCAAGAAGTATAAGAAAATCGAACGGGAAGGCAGAAGCCCTCCTTGTAAGAGAAGTCCTGAGAGGAGAAAAGAGCGTTCTCACCACTCCTCCAAGACCGAACAATGACGTAACTCCAGGCATAACTGTAAGAGTCGAAGCAAAAGCCGAGATTGTCCATTGTGCAATATGTTAAAACTATCTAAGGAGGATTCGCAAGAGGCAGATCCTCATCGTTAGCCCACAAGCATTACATTCAGACCCTAAAGACTATCCACCTAGTGGACAAAAAACTCAAGCCTATTGTTAACTCTCGGCAAGTGTAACCAAATCGTATCAAGTAATAATAAATGGTAAGACCAAGTATCGTTTCCCAAGAGACTCACGACACTAAACAGTTATGTGATTACTCAAGTAATTAAGACTCTAAAGAACAAATTTTGGGGGTGTTGAATGCAAATGCAATAAAATAAACATGAATGCAATTTGATCAATTGAGGTTAAACACAAGAATGAATGAATGAAGTTGATGATATTGTTGTTGGGGTTTAGATTTCACCTAATTTACTCTCATGCATATATGAATTCATCTTTCTTCATTAATGTTAATGTCACTTTCTAATTTACCTTAAACCCGATATCTCTGTGAAGAAAGCCTACTCCTAATCACTAGTTTACAATGTCTTGTCTCCCTAGCAATTATTCATGCATTACATTCGCACATAAGCTTAAAGGCAACCAACCCTCATATCCCTATGTCTAGGCAATACTGCTTTTGGGAGAGATTCCCCAGATCTAGATTTCCTCGTATGTGTCCATATCGACAAAATCAATAATCATGCAATTGAATGAGTTAAACAAAGCATGCATATAGCAAAGAGGAAAAACCCTAACAATTAATGAAGTAAAGCATATATAATCAAGAATCAATTCAATACATGAGACTTTAAGAAGGTTACATCTTTCCCAACAACAATAAGGGTTAGCCCTCCATCGTCATGAAAAAACTAGATGAACAATGGAAGAGATAGAAAAAACCCTAGAGAGAAGAGAAGAGTTGCCACAATCCCCAAATCTACCCCCAAGGGGTGAAAAGTGTGTTTCTATGCTTAAGCCATCAAAAGATACAAAACCTAGGACGTGCAAGTCCTTAAATAGAACATAAAAATAACAGAAAATAGGTCCAAGCCCATAAAAATAACAGAAAACAGGTCCAAGCCCACTTAAAATGGCACTCAGCGGCACTTTTGCCGCTCAGCGGTACTTGCGGCTATTCAGAATGAAGCTCAGCTGCATTTTTAGCCCTCAGCGGTGATTTCGGCACTTCAAAACTAGCGCTCAACGGTAATTACCGCTCAACGCAACTTTTTCTGCACTCTGGTTGACTTTTCTGCATTCTGGTTGACTGGTTGACTTTTCTGGTTTCTGATTGACTTTTCTGCATTCCAACCATTCGGTACTTTAACTCTTCTTTCAAATCAATCCAATAACCTAAAGAATCAAACGAATCTAGCACAAAACCATTAAATTCACCTTCAACTCTTTTATTCACAAAACTAAAGCAAAAACATGAGTTAAAGCAAGTTTCTAAGTTAAAAAGGGTTGATTGATTATCAAAATTAAGTATAAAAATAATGATTTTTCAACCGTTATCACCTATGTCGCCTATCACTTTCATGGACGAGGACTTCAAGTTACTTGACCTTGATTAGGATGACCCCATGGTGATAACAATTGAGGTAGCTCGTTGTGAGGTCAGTAAAATATTGATCGACCAAGAGAGTTCGATCGACATCTTGTACTAGAAGACATTCCTTAAGATGCACTTGTTAAAAGGCCTTATAATACCCTACAATGAACAGATAATGGGTTTCACAAGAGAAAAGGTGGATACTCGAGGTTATGTATACCTTAGGATGAGGCTTGGAGTTGGACGAGATAGTAAGGAGATGCAGGTGAGGTATTCTAAGTGGAGGCTAACACCTCTTATAACGTGTTGATTGGGAAACCATGCTTGAATGCATTTTGTTTCATATTCTACATGTCTTGCCTAGCGATAAAGTTTCCCTCTGATAGGGGATAATTTGCATCATCCATCCAAGTCAAAAGACCACACAAGGAGTGTTGTGCGACAAGATTGAAGGTGGTGCCTTATATTCCCCCATGCAAGGTCAAACGTTTAGAGGTGACCATGGCTGACTTCGATCCTAAGACTAACATAAAAGACCGTATAGAACCACAAGAAGAGATCAAGCACCTAGTCTTGCGGAAGCAGGAAGACCACCTCTAATTTACAATAATGATTTTGAATTATTTTTGGTTGATGCAAGTGAACTTCTGGAAATTTGGCTATCTTAAGTGATGAATTTGGTAAGTAATTGTTGTGTGAGGATAAATGGTTTATGATAAATAAAGTTTCCGTAGACACGTATAATATTTGAATTTTTTTTGTCAAATACATATGTCATACATGATTGTTCCATTTATATTTGTATGATAATGTTGTTAATAAAACTATGTGCTAAGTTAGGCACATTGCCTTAATTGTATATTACATGTGATAATGATGTGAGTTTAAGTTATGTGGTTGTTTGATAATATGAAATGTATTATGTGTTGTGAATGTAATGTTTACATATATGATGTGATGGTGTATTAAGAAGCATGCATCTCGACCAAAGGTGAAAGGGCTCTAAGAGTTGACCTTGAGAAGGATCTGGGAGTTAAACTTGAGAAGGTTCTAGGAGCTGACCTTGAGAGAGCTCTAGGAGTTGACCTTGAGATGGCTTTGTGAGCTGACCCTAAGAAAGCTCTAGGAGTTGACCCTGATGACTCCAACCGTGGTTAAGGATGACAACAATACTCGTTCTTGTAGGTATCCGTGGATAAAATCCGCAACGGATAGTTGTTACCCACGATCAGGGGTTATTTTATATTCACTTATAAACAAATCGATTGCAGATATTATACTACTCATACCCGTGAGTATCTGCTAAGCACAAAAAAAAAATAAATTAATTTATACTTTATTAAGTTAAATTTAATTAAAATTAAAATTAATTTATATTTTATTAGATTAAATTTAATTAAAATTAAATTTTAATTTATATTATATTTTATATGTGTGTGTATATATATATATATATATATATATATTTTGTAATTTTATTTAAATTTTATTTTAAAAATTTATAAAATATATATTTTTAAATATTCGCGGGTATCCACGGGTTTTAAAATATCCAGGAGTATTTTTTAAACGCATATTCATGCCAGTAACATTTGAATTTTTTTTTGTTGTGGATCAGGTAGCGGGTAGGTATTATCTGTGTCTGACTCGATTTGAGAGTGGTGAACTCGACATAGCTTTACTATTGAAGGTGAACTTTGTAACATCGCAATTTAGGATATCACTAGGATAGTATAAAACCTTTCAACTTGTGGAAATTTTACAAATTGAACTATTTTTGAATAATGATGTGTCTATTTTTAAATCTTAAAATCGTTAATAAATATATAAAAACTAAACAAAAATATGAATTCTAATATGTTCAAATAATTGTTACAAAATAATATAATTTTACATTAATAAATTAAAAACGTTCAATAAAACCAAAAATTTCTCCAACACTTTGATATATTCGTCCCTTATATAACAATGAGTTATACCAATCGCACAAACACAAACAAGGATGAACTAATATAATAAACATTAAATAAATATACATCACAATATGACAATTATCAAGTAAACTCTACACTCCTACGTCACTAACCACAACCAAATTAAAACATACATTCACTCTTCTTTCAATACTTTATTTAAATAGACAATATCATAGGTTGATATATAGTATTAAAATATATTAATAGTTATTAAAAGATATAATAAAATGATTTAGATTTAGTAAGGGACCTTTGTTGGGCTGTACCACTTAGTATATTTAGTTTAGGTATGTATACATTTATATAAAAATTAAATTTAGTTTCAATTTGAATAAAGACGAAATTGCTTATTTTTTTTAAAAAAAATTGGGATTGAATAAATTAAATTATGATTTAGACCATGATTTACAAATGGCAAATAAAATTTAAAAAAAAAACAAATAAAAGAAATCACAAACAAACCAGTAACACATATTTAACATTGTTAATTATACTAATAAAGATAACCTAATTTTTATGTATTTTAAAAAATAGAGACTCAGTTAAAAAAATATAAAAGCTTTTGACATTTTTTATAAATACGAGGATCAAGATAATATTTTAAAAGTAGTTTCTAAATAAGTTGTAATAGAAACCAATTAATATTTTATTTTATATCATGAAAATCAATTACACATAAGAACTAGTTTTTTTCTTCCAAGAAGTGATAGTGGTCTACTCAAAAATGAAATTTTCTTATTGTACCTTATTATTCTTAAATTTAAGATCTTCTTAAAACTTCTATGCTGTAAATACTCATTCTCAATCAAAATAAGATTGACAATAATAAAATTTCATATCGACAACAAAAATGATAATAGAGAATAAAAAATATAAAATGAACAAGTTAATGTGTTCATACATTATTATTACGAGAATGTAAAGCTAATTATTCATTATACATTTTTCTTCGTATCATCCGATCATAACGATTCTAAATGTTCTTCTTTAAATTAAGTTAAATTCTACTTACAGTCATTTTTTATTTAAAAAAATTTGATTATAATAGACATAAGTTTCCTATTAATTACACTTAATTGACATTTGACATGCAAATTTATTCTTCGTGAACATATATACAACTATAAAAGACAAACATTTGTTATACATTTAAATAGAGGAACAACCATAATAACAATAAACTAAACAAATAAAACCAATCATAATAACAATAGTGACATGTTCACTTGGACAATGACGAATATGCTGGACATTCACTTCAATGTGATGTTCCACAAACTGGACTTGTTCAAAGAAGAGGAGGCTGGGAGAGGAGAAAAGAAAGGTCACGAAGGTCAATGTGAAAAGCTCCAAGAAACGAGCTACATTTGAGAGGTCGTATACGTGACTGACAAACATGGTCATGGTAAAAAAGGTGAACGGTTAGTGGAAGATGTTGTTAACTCTTCGGTAAATGCACCGAATCATGCAAGTAATATAGATTGTAAGTCCAAATATCATCTCCCAAAGGATTTGTGTTTGTTTAGGTAATTATGATTACTCACTAGTTTAAGCAATGTTTATAAACAATGATTCATCAAATGTATTACAACATGTTAAAATTACTGAACATAACGATTATAAAGCTATATGTGTAAAGACTCATCGGGGTTGAATTTCATGACCAAAACTCTAATCACTGAACCATGCAATATATCTCTAACATCTTCACACATTCACATCATAAGTAAACAAACTCTAATCCCTTAGAAACAAGTTTTAAATCTTAATATGAAAATATTAATCCCTTAGATATTCAAACACAAGATTTGCATTAAGAAATGATGTCAAGAAAGACCAAGAGCCTTAGTCTATGTCTAGAACCAAGCCTCTTGGTTGTTCTATCCCAGTCTAGGTTTCAAAACATTTTTCAATTATTGGATACCAACAAAATAGCATATATATCCCATCATGCAAGTGAAAACAAGGGATAGAACACATGAATACAAAAAGATATTTTATTGCATAGAAAAAGTTACAAATTAGGTACACCCCAATGAAATGGAGTTTAACTACTCCTATACATTCTAGATCCACCTACAAAAGACTTCTGAAAGCTTAAGTGAGTAAGAGAGTTTAGATCTTTTATGAATAGGATGGGAAGTATAAATCTCATAATGTCTTTCATGAGGAAATAACATGTTGTTTAGGGTTTCTAGACCCTATGTCTTTACGTGATTTAAATAGACAATATCATTTGTTGATATATGGTATTAAAATATATTAATGGTTATTAAAAGATATAATAAAACTACCGAGATTTAGTAATAGACCTTTGTTGGGTTGTACCAATTAGTACACTTAGGTTAAATATGTACAAATTTATATAAAAGTTAAATTTTGTCTCAATTTGAATAAAGACATAATTGCTTAATTTTTTAAAAAATATATTGGGATTGAACAAATCAAAATATAAATGCAGTGACCAAATTAAGATTTAGACCATGATTTACACATGATAAATAAAATTTTAATAAAATAAACAAATAAAAAAATCATAAACAAACCGGTAATACATATTTAACCTTGTTAATTATATTAATAAATATAACCTAATTCTTTTATGTATTTTAAAAAATAGGGACTCAGTTTTAAAAAAATATAAAAACTTTTAACATTTTTTATAAATACGAGGATCAAGAAAATATTTGAAAAATAGTTTCTAATAAGTTGTAATAGAAACCAATTAATATTGTATTTTATATGATGCAAAACCAATTACACATAAGAACTAGTTTTTTTTCTTCCAAGAGATAGTGGTCTACTCAAAAATGATTTTTTTTTTAATGGACCTTATTATTCTTAAATTTAAGATCCTTCTTAAAACTTCTATGCTGTAAATACTCATAAAGAGCTCAATCAAAATAAGTTTGACAGCAATAAAATTTCATATTGACAACAAAAACGATAATAGAGAATAAAAAATATAAAATGAACAAGTTAATAATGTGTTGATAAATTATTATTAAGAGAATGTAAAGCTAATTATTCATTATACATTGTTTTCTTCCCATCATCGGATCATAACGATTCTAAATGTTCTTCTTTAAAATGCGTTAAATTATACTTACAATCATTCCTTATTTTAAAAAGAAAAATTAATTTGATAATTTATAATAGACATTAGTTTCATTTTGATGATATTAATTACACTTAATTGAAATGCAAATTTATTCTTCGTGAACATACATGCAACTATAAAAGACAAACATGTGTTATACATTTAAATAGAGAACAACCATAATAACAATAAACTAAACAAATAAAAGCAAAATTAAAATGTGTACATGTAATTTGAAACAATATTAGAACATTCAATGCAATGTTTTATCTAAAAATGTGATTAAAAAAAAACAAAACCACAATGGGATTTCAAATGCTAGAAAGACACTCCCATTGATTGAAAGTAATTAAAAGTCACAAATTTTGGTGAGTTCTTCATGGTTTTAACCAATAACGGCTAACCTTTGTGAATAACTTGGTTTCAAGCATACCCACAAACTCCACTCCCACATGAATCACCAGACGAACACTTCTTCTTGCACTTGCCACAGTGACTGGCATTGGACAAAACATTGGTACAAACTCCATCGCAGCATCTTTCTCCCTGCTTGCACTTGTTGCCACACACCTTGCAGTTGTTCTTGTCACTAAGAACATTGCGACAATGTTTCTTGCAGCAGTAAAGTAGGTCCCTCCCCTTGTTTGCTCGAACCCCATTGCAGATGTTATTAGTCTCAACATTACACTGTCTTCCTTTCTTTATTACGGTCGCCAAGAATCTGCTTCTTGGTCCCAGATGGCTTATTGGGCTGTCAAGAACATAGTCTTCTTCCTCCTCTTCGTTTCTCTCGTGATCATTTTTATCATCTACACCGCTTGCAGAACCAAACTGAGAATCGTGCAGGGTTGCAAAAATCAGCAGAAGGAGAAATGTTGTGAGCTTTAGGATTGTGTTGGCCATGGTCAATAATGAATGTGAATTTAGGTTGATGGTTGCTGTAAATAGAGCTTTTGATGATGATTATGGGAATATGTTAGCAATTTAAAGTGTGGTTTGTCGTGAAATACTCCATGATCTTAGGGGAAAACTTGGTTCTTTTAATTAATTGCAATGTTGAATGAGAGAATTAGATTCATCTAAATTCTCGGTTTGAGGATAAGTGATTTGCAAGCATGATCGTGTTGTTTAATTAATGTGAATAATGGAACAAGTTAACCTGTTTTTGCTCTTGTTTCAAGAAAGCTTCAAAAGTTAAGGACAAAAAAAGTGAAGATTATGCAAAGTTAGGAATATCAGATTTAATCACTTTTAAACGCAAGATATAGAAATAAACATTATTAGGGTTTTTCAGATCAATATATATTTCAGCTTTTTTTTATGAACTTTTTTAATATTTTTATATATACAGCAGCACGCGATAATCTTTTTTTTTTTCAATTTTAATCTGGGAATATATATTTTTTCAAGAATCATATTCCATAGGAGTTATAACTTTTAGAAACATGATAAACATGTTTAATCTGATAAAAAGATTATTTGGAACGTTATGGCTCAAGACTTTTTCAAATTTTATTTGAATTTTAGATTTCCATCCCTTTTTATGAGAATATATTTTATCCAAAAACACAATGGTTAACATTAATATATATATATATATATATATATATATATATATATATATATATATATATATATATAATAAAGAAAAATTAAACCTTCTCAATCATGAGAAAAGAATCATCTTCTTTATTTTGAATAAGAGGTTTGAAACAAACCTAATAGTAGAGATACTACTAGTAATTATTAAAATTTAAATAAACATGAAGAAAAAAATATTAGACAATGGAATAATTATACCTACTATTAGGGATGAAGAAGGGGAATCCATACTAGTAAAACTATCTATCCATTAATGTAAACTAGATATATATTTATAAATTATCATCAGCCAAATTTATGACTCTAGGGTTATACTATTAATATTATATTTAAACATCTTTTATGACATATTTGAGGAGTTTAATAGTAAGATTTTAATTTTGTTTTACTATTTTGATTCTAAATTGAAAACTTATTATTATAAATAATGATAAAAATAGAATAATATTTTTTTTTTACTTTTATATGTTATTATTTATTTTGATAAATATGTTTTATTGGTCTTTGAATGGAGGAAATAAATGGTTTTCTTTTTCATACATGCGACGTGTTATATCCTATAAAAATGAAAAAAAAATGCTTTTTTTTGTTAAAAATTGATAAGTTTTTTATTGTATATATTTATATATAGTAGATTTTAAATTTTGATGACTAATAAATGTAAGCTAAAATAAAAATTTAAAAAAGTGATATCCCAGTAAACTCACATATTTGAATGATCACTCGTTAATGATATGATGAGTAATTCTATGGAAGTTAATACAAGTAGTTAATTTATTTTAAAAAGGGTTCTATAACACCTACCCATCTGTGATCTCTACCTACTATGGTTGACAATGAGATGTATGGTAGGTGCATGTGCAGAGGATCCTTTCTTCCGGCGAGAAGTGCGTGAAGGCAATTGCGGCTTATACAATTGTCAACATCAACACCATAGTTGAACTTTCTCCAAACGAATCAGAACCGTTGAAAAGGTTGAATATGTGGGAAACTAGACCAAAATTAGGATTGACTTTGACTTTACTTTCATCTTCTTGG
This sequence comes from Vigna umbellata, assembly GCF_029865625.1. Classification (NCBI taxonomy): domain Eukaryota; kingdom Viridiplantae; phylum Streptophyta; class Magnoliopsida; order Fabales; family Fabaceae; genus Vigna; species Vigna umbellata. Next base: position 4,146,966 of record NC_142170.1, read on the forward strand.
TTGTTGCATTGCCTTTATTAACTGTGTTGAGTGTTGATTCTTCAAACTTTTCAAAACCATAGACTTGTAATAGGGACTTTAGCAAATGGCCTTTTTAATATTGGTTATCTAAATTAATTACATTATTATGGATTGATTCACACAATAATTCATCATGGTGACATCATCATTACTAAATACAGACAAATATTTTTTTTTTTTCAAAAAAAATATTCAAAAAGACAATGTACTATTATAATTATGTTACAATATGTATGTTTTGTTTGTTTATGAATGATTTACTATGGTGAGAGATATGATGAGAGATAGAAAGAATGATTTGCAGGTAAGATTCATGTTCGCATTTGCAAATTTGAAATCAAGAGAAGGAAAGGATTAATGGGATTGTGAGATTTTTTACTCTCTCTTCTAATGAGGTGATTTAAGGGTGATACAAGTGTAAATACAATTATACCCTTGATGTAAACACATGTTTTCTTCACATGCATGCTTTGTTGATGCTACAACTAAGTTGAGATTCCATGATGGTGAAGGATGGAGGCTACGACTATGGTGAGGTTCCATGGTGGAGAAGGATGGAGGTTGTGATCGAAATTGAATGAAGGAGTAATCGATTCCAAAGAGAAGGGAATTGATTCTCATTGATGTTGAACTGATTCTATGATAATGCAAGGTGTAACATCCTTAAAAACTTAGAAATCTTTTGTGCATATTCTAAACATATTTATTTTGCATCATAAAATAGAATTAAAACATTAATTATTTCATCAGATAAATGTTCCACTCAATAACATTTATTTCAAATAATAAGAAAACATTTAAAAATATTCATTAATTTAAATTTGTCAAAAATACTTCCAAAATAAAAGCAAATGCATTCATAAAACAATCATCAACTCATTATTGTTGTGCATTTCAACCACCATCTATAATATTGTCTACTCATATATAACACTTCATATCATCATTACAGGTGGAAACCAACACTACGAATATGAAAAAGTGAGCTAACTTAAAAGAAAACATAATAATTAAACTTAAAAATATATAATAATAACACGTCATACACACCTCATTCAATCTTTTGTTAATTCATATAATAGCACATAATCAAATAACAATTATTGTTATATTATTTGACAATAATGAATTCATTTGCAAACTCAGCCCAAAAGGTTTAATTAATCGTCAACAAAACTCTCACACATAGCTTATCATCCAAAACCAACTCACCTCCTTAACTAAAACCACTTTTCATTCCTACCTCACAAGTCTCCAAACAAAACATATTTCTCATGCTCCTCCTCGAGCCTTACAAAAAAGTAAATAAGTGTCACTTTCCACCACTCTCCCAAAGAGCTTCCTCATCCAAGTTTTTAAGAACTAGGAAAATTGGGAAATATTTTTATTATTATATTATATTTTGGATTGTGAGGATAAAGAAAATGGGGAATATTTTATTATAGTTGGGTTGTGGGAGACAAGACATTTAATTATCCATGTATGTGTATGTTTTCTTTGTATTTTGTTTTGGCTATCAAAGTGTTTAATATTAAAAATAAAAGTAGTAATAATAATAAAAATAATAATAAAAGTGTTTCAATTATTATAATAGTTATATTAAAAATAAAATAAAACATAATTAAAATAAAAGTAGTAATAATAATAAAAATAATAATATAAAATCTGATTTAATATATCTAAATATATTAAATTATATTAATTATTAAATTAAATAATTATTAAATTAAATAATTATTAAATTTTAAATTAAAAATTAAAAATTTGTTAATTGTGACATCCCAATTATATAGACAAAATATATAATAAAGACGTCCACATGCATAATATAGGAAAGCAGTTGAGAGTAAATAGGATTATAGTCTTCCAGAATTTCCTAAGAAATTAAAACTTCATTCACTAGAGTATTCCAAAATATGTCCAGAATTTGAAACTTAAAACATAACAAGGTTCTTCAGAATGACATAAGAGAACTAAGAATTCCTAGTGAGTCTAAGTTGCATCATCATCTTCATTTCTCTCCAATGTTGCCTCCAAAGAAACCTCATCTTCCTTTGCTCACATCCAAGTGGATGATCATTGCAAAAGAAAACACATACAACAATCACACAAACAAGCAAGGGTGAGCTAATTATATAAAAGCATGCATCATATCAAGCACATAACATACAAGAGTTAACTTAAATCAAAGTAGTTTAAGGCATACATCCTAGCATGTTATCTTCTAGACTTGACTCGTCCGGACTTTAGAATGATAGTCGAGCTATGCTGGTCCTGCACTCGTGGTGGCCTCTACTGCTTTGCAAAGCCGTTGCCAATGGGTTCAACCCTACCACACTCACGAGGTTAGTCCGTTCCGCGCCCTGGAGCATACTGGAAGCCTCCAAGACTGGGACCTCCTGCTACTCCTCACCACATGGATTAATCCCTCTACTTGAGTATGATTAGCCATTGGAGTTTCAGAATGACCCTCAAGACTGAGCTCCTACTTTCATTCTAAAACACTAAGGATCTCACCAAGAGATCCTACACATATGGAACTTGATTTACAACTTGGATCATACTTTCATCACTTTGTAATCATATACTTTCTGCCACAATCAACATATACACAATCTCAACAATATACATTACTCATCATTCACAAATTATAAAAATAACATCTCCACAATTGAATCTAAGTTAATCAATACCAAGAATCAAACAGCTCCAACTAACCCATAACAGCTCATAAAATGCATCAATTTATACATACCTACAAGTAATATAATTATCGATTAACACTCACGTTTCAATATAAAAAAAAAAACAACTATCCTTACTTTATTATATATATATATGATACGTACATTATCTTATAAATATATATATTTACATTATATTATTATATATATATATATATGATACGTAACTAATATATATATATATATATATATATATATATATATATTACATTATATTAAACTAATATATATTATATTAAATATATACATATATATATATATATATATATATTTATATATATGGATCCAATCAACTTGTTTTATTTTATTTTCATCCTAGTAGAGATCTTTCTTTACACCAATTGGTCACCGAAGAGGACCCAGATGTCTGAACGCATCAAATTCACCTTCGACGCCAACACATATGACTAGTCACAACTGACTGGACCAGGCCAGGGCTGCTCTATGATCAGGGATGTGCCAACTCAGGTTTTTAAGGTTCCTTTATCCTACCAACAAAGAAAGACTCTCAATAATTAACAATTAATTTATTTAAATTATCTACCCTGTTTTCTTATGCTTTAAATCTGAAATGCCTAATTTTAATATTTTCACTTCCTCTCACAGCAATCTCAAACATTACGTGTACATCTATTTAATACCCATATACATGCTATTACAGAACCCTTACTCCCGACCTTCCAACAAGATCAATTTCAGCCAACAAACTCATTCAAAACAAATTAAATTCATCACATCACAACATGCACAATTTCATAGTTTCAATTATAACACCCAATACAATAAAAGTCATAAAACAGTTTCACAAGAGCACACCAGTTCAACATTCATATAGATATATTTTTATAAAATAAATTCATACAAAAATAATTAGCTCCCCTTACTTGGAAAGCTTAACCGTACCATTCCTAGGAACACCCTAGCAGTACCTCCTCACAGAGGCGAGTTTGACAACACCTATAAGCCACCAAAAATTGGTGCAGAGCACATTTCTTAGAGTTGGAAGGGACAGAGAAACTAAAGGAAAAGCTACCAGTAACAGGCAACCAAGAAGTTGCATGGCTTAGGTTCAAGAACGGTTGAATAAAAGGAAAAAACAACGCTTACCGGTCGGAATGGAAAAACGTTCGGTTCAAACTGAAGCCCTTAGTGCAGCGAGCGCGGAAACACCTTCAAATCAAAATTTGATCGGTTCAGTGAAGAGAAAATCTAGAGAGAAGGCAGAGAGAATTTTAGGGCAAGGGTTTTAGAGAGAGAAAGAAAGTTGGCAAATGAAGGAATTCTGATTTTTAGAAAACCCCTTCCTGAGGTCATGGGTCCTTAGCTTATGGGCTGACTGCCTCAATATAAGGCCCAATAGCCTTATTATTTTCAGGCTCTTACATTAATTAGATATCCAAAAAATAAAATAATAATAATAATAGTATAAAATTGGATTTACTATATTTAAATATATTAAATTATATTAAAATATTAAATTAAATTAAATAATTATTATTTTTTAAATAAAAAACTAAATTTAAAAAAACTTTGTTTATCGTTAAAATATGTTAATAGATTGATAAACAATTTTTTTTTTTAAATTTGTTTTTTATTTAAAATTTAGGCTTAAATGCTTACTTCGTCTCCATGTTAAGAGGTGATCTTCTGTTTAATACCCGGTTTTAAAAGTGAATGTATTGAGTCCCAAAATTGTAAGAATTGTATAAATGAAGTCCCCTTCGTTAAATTAGCATAAACGGAGTTAACTCCGTGCTGACCTAGCTGCACTTTTTTTCTCTTTCCTCTGTTGTTGCTTTATCTTTTTCTCTCTCTTTTTCTCTTTCTCTCTCTCTTTTTCTCTCCCCAATACCCATTTCCAGCAAACCCTTCTACAAGCCACTATGCTAGAACCAAGCAACCACTTCCAGCCAACCCTTTTCAGCCATGGGCACACCCAATTCCCTCCACCCATTTCTCCCAACATCATATCCCACAACACTGTACGCTCTGGTCGAGGTTACCCAATATAGAGTTTCTCCAATGTACACATTCTCATTGGGTGTCCACACCGTCAGTCTCACAGCGAATTCCACCAGCGTTGACCCCACAATCCGCCACCTGCCACGTAGACTCTAAACGAAGGGAACAGAATTGAACTCGAAGACTTCGAGACTGTGATTCCAATGACGGGGTTGGTCCTTGCAATGGTCAACTTCGAGAATGTGACGCAACGAAGAGGTCACCGGAGTTCGAATCTTCAAGGCGGATCTCGCAACGGTCCCGACGAGATATGACGCGGATCCGCCCTGACCAGATCTTGTCGGACTGGAGTCACTCGCCCCTCTCTTCACCGACTTTAGCGGCCAGACATGTTGGGCCAAGATGCCAGGCTTTGTCGAGCTGTGGCGGGTTATGCACTCGTGGTGGCCTCTATTGCTTTGCAAAGCCATTACCAATGGGTTTCACCCTGCCATACTCACGAGGTTAGTCTGTTATCACTCACATTGGGCCATACTGGAAGCACCCAAGACTAGGACCTCCTGCTACTACTCACGACATGGTTCAATCCTCTCTACTTGAGAATGATTGACCATTGTAGTTTCAGGATAACCCCCAAGACTGAGCTTCCATGCAAATCATTCTAAACATACTTGAATCTCAACAAGAGAATTCATTGTTGATCACAACATAAGGCACCACCATGTAACCTCCCTGTGAGGTTCATGGAATTACATCCATAACATAGGGCACCACCATGTAACCTCCCTATGAGATCCATGGAATCACGTCCATAACATAGGGCACCACCATGTGACCTCCCTTTGAGATCCATGGAATTACGTCCAACAACCATACTGTCACTTTGAAACTTAACTCAAGACATGAACAACCAAATACCATAATATTATCACATTTAATCCAAACATATAATCTCACCGATCATACAATATCATGGATACTTTTACACCATTCTAATAATCAAAACATAGTTCAAGGTTATCATAAAACAGGAATAAAAAGAATAAAAACAGGTTCTGGGCAAGTCGCTCAGTGCACCAAACTCGTTGTGCGAATAAAAAAAACAGTGGGTTTTACTCACTCACATTCGCTCAGCGCACCAAGCCTGTGCGCTATGCTAAACTCCATTCGCATAGTGCACCAAGTCTGTGCGCTATGCTAAATTGAAAATTCTGATACACATTATCAGCCCTAAACCCTCGCATTGCGCCCCAAATTCGCTATTCGAATTAAACTAGCATTTTCCAGGCAACCACCAGTTGCACAGCGCCCAAATTCGCTATGCGAATCACCAAATAGGGAGAAACCCTCTCTAGCCATTCGCATAGCGCACCAACTCGCTCTGTGAATGCCCTAACAGAGAGCATCTCGCCAGGGTGACTCGCTGTGCGAAACTATTCGCTCAGCGAGTTTGCATAATCTACAGAACGCAAATTCTACAGAATTATGCAACTCACACACTCTTTACCATTTCTAGTCATTTTCCCCAACTTATAACACCCCTAATTCGTGTTTTATACTTAACGTTCCTAATTGATCCTAAACGTTCCTACTACATTTCTAAAGGGATTACTACTCAACTTTTACTCCTCAACATCAATTTCCACAACTTGAAGATCCCAAACCCAAATCTAACTCTTTGCACATATTTGGACCACTTTAGTGACTCAAACAAGTCATAATACACTTGCTAAAACTGCCCCAATAGCCCAAATACACTCTGGACATCCAAAGCTCAAAATCATTATCTCACTTCCTTTCAATAGTTTCAAAACACTAATATTTCACTATGCTTCTGCCAAAACCAGGTTACAACAACCTTCTACTCGAAATACTTCTAACATGAACCATTCCAGCAGTCAAACGCATCCAATACAGTTTATTAACATCACCTCACAGATTCACAGATTCAACACTTCAGCACATGCAATACATATCATTCCATCTACTCAAAACTTAACATGCAAACCAAGCAGCAGAAATTATACATAACTCAGTATATACACATACATGAACTAATTATAAAGAATATTTCTAGCTCCCCTTACCTTGGAGTTGAACAGCCCAGCTCACAACACTGCTTCCACAGTACCCTACTCGGTGAAGAACCTAAACAGTGCCCTACAACCACTGAAATGGTGATGGAAACAACTCTTAGAGCTCAAAATTTAGCAGAGAACAGAAAAGGGAAAACACAAGACGTATGCAACCAGCAAAGGTTGCATGTTCCAGTTCAAGAACAAAGAAGAACTGGATAGAGTCACTTACCCGACTAAGACCCGAAACTAATCGGTTGGTTTTGAAGGTTTCTACGTTGTGGATGCTTGGGCACCACTTAATTGAAAATCGAATGGTTCAAAGAAGAGATTTGGTAGAGAGAAGGAGGAGAACTTGGAAGAACTTGAGTTCTTAGAGAGAGAGTAGAAGTAGGATAATGAATCACATTTGTCCAAAAATATATTTTATACTGAAATAAAAACCTGGTTCTATTAGTCTAATATACTAATTCCCTCTTTTAAATTCCAAATTTTAAGGTTCTTGCAACTGTTCTCTTATATTAAAATGTGGACTTACTATATTATATGCTTCTATATAATTTGGAATGTTACATATATTATAATAATAATTATATTAAAAAATTAAAAATAAAATAAATAAATAATAGTAGTAATAATTAAAATAAAAAATAATTATATAAAATTTGATTTAATATATTTAAATATATTAAATTATATTAAAATATTAAAATAAATTAAATAATTACTAAATTTTAAATAAAAAACTAAAAAGTGTTGCTCCCTCCACCACCACTCCCTTCTCCCTCCACCTCCTCATTTTTCTTTAATTCCAACTGTATCCTTAGATTAAAGTTTTTTACTTTTACTATTTTACTATTTTAATTTATTTGAAACCTAGTTTTCCTACTTTACTTTCTGTGCACCCAATCTTTCCATCTCTCCCATTTCCGTTTTACTCTGCAACCTAGTTGTCTTCTCCGTTTCACTTCTCCTCCTCCATTCCTTTCTTCTACATTTTCCTTTTGGGTTTTAAAGTTTCCATTGTCGTTCATCACTGGTGTGGAGGAGCTCGTTCATCTCTGGTGTGTAGGAGGTCGTTCATCTGGCGTGGATCTGCGGTTGTCCAGGTTGGTTCTCCACTCACCATTTTTGTAGTTTAATTTAGGGTTTATTTTGAATATGTGCTTGATTGTTGTGTCGCTGTGTCGCTTGATTGTTCGCCTGAACAGTGCCCGCGAAAGGCCAGAACAGATGTGGGATATCCGTTTGGCCTTCCACGGATGTCCGACTTCCGTCGACGGATGTGGGATATCCCTTGAAGGCCAATCAAATATCCATCATCCGTTTTGGCTCTCGGGGTGCTGTATTTTTTATCTTTAATATTTTAATTTTTTTTAGAATTTATAATTGGAAAATATATATTTGATATATTTTTTCTTAATTCTTTTTAAACAGTAATATTTCATATATATATATATATATATATATATATATTATTTATTTATTTATTTGATACACTTTTAGATTTTTAGATTTTCTTTCACTTTTTAGATTATTATTTTAATATTTTATAAATTTTTCTATTTGTAGTTTTTAAATGAATTGATTAAGTTTGAATTAGATACGTAACTTTTTATATATTTAAATTATTTTTATTTGTTGAAATAAATATTATTAATTTAATTCTATTTAATGTTAGTAAATTTGTATTTGTATTTAATTTATTTATAGTAAATTTGTATTTGTAATAATAATTAATTTACTAATAATTAAATGGAAATGTATTTAAATATTTTTTTTGAATTAATTAGCTAATTGTTTATTTTAATTAATTTTGTTGTAGTTAATAAATTAATTATTATTAGTTTAATTTATTTTGAATTGTATTTTTTTATAATTTATTAATGATATTTAAAACAATAATTTTTTTAACTTTTGAAATGAAACAAATAAATTTTTGTTAGAAATGGCAAGAACACGTGGTGCACCTTTTAGTTCTCAAGGTGAGAGTTATCGAGGAAAGAGTTCGGCGCGGGGCGAAGCTCGGAGAAGACTTACCGTTTTTGCTCGTAGAAGTTGTGCAGCTCCTATCCAGGATAACCCTATAGCTGAGGAGCGAGCCTTTGAGGAGCATACATATGAGGCGTATGAGACTCATGGTTAGGAGGATGCATTTGAGGCCCCTGACGACGATGACGATGAGGAGGAGAATGCGGATGTTCATGACATACAAGAGGATGTCGATGGATTTCGTGGAGGTCCACGTGATGGTTCATTGCTGACGCACTATGTTCAACATGTAGCTTATGCTATTTAACAAGGCCGGGTGAGTGCCAAAATAAAATTTATTTTATTATTATTTTTAATAGAAATTTAATTAAATATTGATGTGTAGGATTGAGGGGACAAACTGAAGTTGATCTCCCACGAAAAAAAAGTAAATAAGTTAGGACCATGCCACAAGGGAATTCAACACAATGTGTTGAATTCCAGTTTGATGTCTCTCACAAAGATTTGTTATGATTACGTTGATAAGGGCTTACACCTCAGATTCATAGAGAGGTGGCATTTCGAGACCAGTAGTTTCCATCTCCCTATAGGGGAGATGTCGATTACTCTTGATGACGTCTCGACATTACTTCACCTGCCCGTGATGGGACAAATGTGTGATTTGGAGGAGTTGGAGTTTGAGGAGGCTCGTACAACCCTTGTGGCAGCTGTCAGCGTTGATGGTGGCACAACTGGTGCTGAGATGGAGGACGAACGTGGTCCGAAAGTCAGACTCAGCTGGCTTAGAGAGATATATGTTCAGAGGTGTGAGTTGTAGCATTGGGAATATGCTGCTAGAGCATATTTGTTGCATCTAGTAGGATGCACAATTTTTGCAAATAAGAGTGTCAGTTCTATACGTGTGTCTTACTTATTTTATTTAGAGATGTACACACATGTGGCAGATATGCTTGGGGCGTTGTTGTACTCGCCCATTTGTATGAGTGATAACAGTTGAAAAACTGTTATTTTCATGCTTGAAATTGATACTAAAAGCAACCTTTAACACGTAGAAACTAGCTTGAAATCATGCTTTTATTCATATTTTCATAAATAAGAGAGCTAGACAGGTTTATGCTTGATTTAGTGTTTTTGTGCAGGTTTTAAGGTGAATTTGGTGAAAGAAGTGAAGAAGGAGAGAGATGAAATCAGAAAAGACATCAAAAAGTGCAAAAGAAGAAGCCGCAACTGCCGCTCAGCGGCAGTTTACCGCTGAGCGGCACTCAGAAGCTCACGTGGGATCCGCTGAGGGGCAAAATGGCCGCTGAGGGGAAGAAACCAACTCACGCACTTACCGCTGAGCGGTACTTTACCGCTGAGCGGCACACTTATGGGCTTGGGCCTAAATTTTCTATAATTTTAGAATAGTATATAAGCTTTAGGACGTCCTAGGGTTTGTATCTCTGGCAGAAACGAAGCAAACACTCTCTCTTCCACCCCTTTGAAGGAGGATCTTGGATGCTCAGGCTACCTCTTCACCTTTCTAGGGTTTTATCTTTCATTCTTTCATTATTATTCATCTAGTTTCACCATGAATATGGTGAACTAAACCTTGTATTGTTGTTGGGGAATCAATATAGTCTTGTGAAACTCTCATATATGGAATTAGTGTTTAAACATCTTATTTGAGATACATGCTTTCTTTCATCATTAGTTAGGGTTTTTCCTCTTTGCTCAATGCTTGCTTTGTTTAACTCATTCAATGCATGATTATTGATTTTGTCGATACGGGAACGTACGGGGAAGTCTAGATCCGGGGAATTTCTCCCAATAGTATATTGGTTGCCGTTAAGCTCCTGCACTAAAAGAACTAATTATTAGGAATGCTAGGAATTGTATGAACTCGTAATTAGGGATAGGCCTTCTTGCAAGGTAATTTAGAGAGTGGCATTAACAATGATGAAAAGAATGTTGAATTCCTAAAGTATATGAGAGTGGATAAGATGAAATTGATAACCCCAACAACATACTCATCCATATATTCCATTGAAGTGTTTGTATTTTGTTTTAGCCATTGATCACAATCATGCATACATGTTTATTTTCTGTTTTGCATATTAAACTTCACTTATTTTGTTCTTAAGTCTTAAATAATCAACAAATCACATAACTAAACTAGGCCGTGAGTCCTTTGGGAGAACGATACTTGGTCTTACCGAGTTTATTACTTGAAACGATTCGGTCATACTTGCCGATTGTTCAACAAGTTTGTGGCGTCGTATTTCGGTGTTCATAAATTTGTCATCAATGAGCAGCTCGGGGATGCGAGTCTCGCCTCCACGAAGCAGATGACAGGATATTTGACTCTATTTCAAGTACAGTTATAACTTTGACATTTATTTCATGTGTTTATTTCCATGTTCGAAGATGGATGAAATTTAATTGAATAATTATTTTTTTAGAGTTGGATATACGAACATTTCTCTAGCATGGGAAGGAGGCGGTTGGTGACTTCATTGCTTATATTATTAAATTTTCTTCACCTTGTTTATTTAATTGTTTGATATAATTATAATGCAGGCTAGATTTAGGCGACTTGCAAGAATGTTACCGTCCTTGATATTGTGTCGTCATGTGACCGAGGGTATTGTTGCACAGTAGGTGTTAGTAGACCTGCTTCATATTGCTAATGAGGGCATCGACGAATATTCCCCGATTAGGAGAGGATAGAGGCATGTGCGTGGTAGACGTTCGACGTCTAATTGATAGGACTTTGTATTTCATTTTTTCATTATGTACTACAAGACTTTATATTTCCTTTTTCTCATTATGTATTATTTGACTTTATATTTCGTTTGTATTTGTATTCGACATTTATAATTTCTTATAATTTTAATGTTTTCATTTTGAGTTACATGTTCTTTTATATTGGTTATATAGATAATCAAATATTTATATGTTTAAGTGGAAAAAATAAGTACTTAATTAACAACAACTAATATAAATATTACGAATATTGAAAATATAAATATCTTCATTCATAAATAAATAATACATAAATATCACGAATAATAATAATATAAATATCACAAATACTGAGAATAAGTACTTAAATAACAAAATATAATAGTTTATTTTTACATGTCTTCATATATAATATAAATATCACGAATCACCTAAGTCAACATAAGATGTTGTTACGCCCATCAACTGTGCAAATGCTTGTATCCTATTAGTATAAATAGATGAGCACGCTCGTGCCTCAAGATAACAGTGGGTTGAGGACATGATATTCACCATGGGCAATGGACAACCTTCTTGTAGCTTAACCTGCATTATACAAATTACAATAATTAATTGAGTGATAAGTAATTTTAAAATGAAATCATAAAAAAATACACTTACCTACACAAAATGACATCCATGAACATGTCTTATACAAATTAAGTGATGTTGAGTTATATCAGAAGGTGGTGTGGAACGTAGTGGGAAGATAGTATAATTTTGAGAGTATGACATACACACTAAGATAACGTTATATCGGTTAGCAATTGCATAACCAATGTCTGGTAATGTCATCCACTTGCTCCTGTTAGCCTATTATGAATAAAACAAGTTGTTAGAAAAAACAAAATGTAATAAATAAAATACATAAAACAGGAAACACTTACCGCCGACAGTGATTGCACCAACAAAGAGTTCCTCAGTTCTTCTAGTCTATCATAGTCTCCTACTAGGCTTGCGTATTCATTCACTGAGTTCTTTGTACAACTCATTCCTGATAACGGGCCATGAATCTTCTCCGAGCCCAACAACGCAACAATGCATCTATACCCACAGTGACCATCAACCACAAAATCAACAACGTGCACAATGAAGGGGTGAGTAGTAGAATGAAACTGGTCTATCATTGGAACTCTCCTTTTCTTCACTGTTTTTGGCTTTGATTGTAATTTACTTCTCATAGATGAGATTCTATGGTTGAATGAAAGGCGTCCACATGCTCAAAATATAATGGATCCCGCGTAGTAGACCTTTCTCTTCGTTGAACTTTACTTTTTTGTTCACCCTTTGTCTTGACTTTATGTAATGGAGGGACCATTGATGTCATTGTAGGACAAACAATGTCAAGTAACTTCTGCTTAATGGTGACTTTACCGCTAATGTCAACCTCATTGAATCGTTCTTCTACTTGTTCCAACTCATCTTTAATGGATAATTGGGGCTCAGTTTCATTTAATTCAACATTTGAGAAATGCAATCTTCGCCACATGATATGAAATTGACCCACAGGGATCATACCGTGCTAATTCACATGCACAGGGGACACCAAATGTACGTCTCAATACGCATCCACACTTTGAGGAGTTCAATCCTATCTACTGCACTATTTCCAATTCCTTAGCAATGAGATCCAATGCATATCGAGAGACATGCCCAATAAGTTCTCTATATCTGTAGCCTTTAAAATGGTCACTCGTGAGCAACATACTACTTTCAAATGACGCCTTAATCTTGTTGTGTTGTAGGATAATGACGTTATGAATATTATTCCAACAAGAACACAAATCACCCATACTATTGCCCAAAACTTTCTTCAAGCTCCAATGAGCAGATTCAGCCCTGAAACAAAAAAAGAACCATCAACAAGTGCAAATAAATATTTATCTACAAAACAAATAAATAAAATAACATTACAACATACCTATTTGTGGTTATGTTCCCTAAATGCATTACTCTATTCGTCCAAAACTTTACAAAGTATGTACTGTACGGAATAATCCAAGTCTGATTCACATATTCAAAGAACAAAGGCCATGAGCTACTTGCGTATTGAAGACCATTCACATACTCAACAAACAAGCTTTCATTAGCATAATCCATCACATTTTCCCATGCATTCATCAACACATCCCAAACCTCAGTAGAATGAACTAACATTTTGCATTTAGCTTTAAAATTTTTAAGGATGTGGAACCGACATAACATCTGATATGACTTAGGGAATACATTTGCAATGACATTCATCAAAGCCAAGTCTCGGTCAGTGACATTGACTTTAGGACCACCCTCAGATGTTAAAAATAAACCTTTCAGTTTCCAAAGCCCATGTAAAATTACTCTGCCTTTCAGTAGACAAGAAACAAATGATGCTGAGAAGGTTAACCCTGTAGACGTCATACCCACAATCTTAAGCAACGGAAGTCTATATCTATTTGTTTTATATGTGGAATCCATAAAAAAATACAACATTAAATGAGTTTAACAATTTGACCGCATCAAGATGTGTCCAAAACAAGTCAGTAACATCCTCTGAATCATCAGCATACCTACTCCAGTGAATGTACTTATCCCGATCCAACAACATCATAAGCTGTTGTAGTTCAGTTCTGGACCCTCTTAATGATTGCTTATACGCTTGCCTTGCGTTGTAGATTTGTTTAATCGTTGTGACATTTCGATCATTATTTTGTTTGAGTGTTAATAAAATATTTGCAGGTGTAACTTTACTCTTTGTCATATCAACCAGTAATGACTACTCACTCGTATTTAACTTGCCAGTATAAGGGTGACCAACTAAAGTTTCAACCAACTCATGGTTGTGATGTCCACACATCACCTTCAACAGTCATCCGGCCCCATCTGAACATGGTTTACCCTTTAATCTAAACGGACACTCACATTTACGAGTGCCGTATACACTAGCCACCGCATCAGCTTTGTATTTCTGATATTTTCTCCCTCTTTCATATCCAAGTATGACGAACGTTTTTCTTCACGTACACCAGTAGCTGTGTCAGATCTTACTATTACCACAACAAATCCTAAAGCATAAGCCATCCCTCTTACCCATTGAATTAAGTGCTCCCGTGAACCAAATATTTCATTTGTGATAAATTTATTTGTTAAATCTCCCTCTACAACTTTGATAATTGATGAAGAGAAATCGGATTTCAAACTACAACCAATTTGAGAATCCATATGAAGATATTCATCCATTTTAAATAATAATCACCTATAAAATTATAATGAGTCTTATTAACATAATTAATAATTAATCAAACAAATATAAAAATATTAATATAATTAAATTATATATTTCATATAAATAAAGTAATAAGTAATTTTTTATATAATTATAAAATTGTTAAAGAATTAAAGATACAAAAATCATATATAAAATATATATATTTTAAAAAATCATTACATTTAAAAACTAATTATATATAACGTCTAAAATACAAAAATATAAATATAAACTAATATAAATATACATTATTAAAATACATCAAAAATATATTCAAAAATAATAAATCAAAACATTTAAATTAAATTATTAAAATATCTCCAAAATTAATATAAAAGAATAAACTAATAAAACAAAACCTAAAATAAATAAAAATATAAACTTTAAATGGATGTGAACATCCATCCATTTCACCCTAAACGGATCTTGACATCCGCTGAAGGATGCTCACCTCCCTTTAAAGTTTACCTTTTTTTATTTTAGGGTTTATTCGATTACGCACCTGGAGGAAGCACCACTGCACCACTAAGAGACGACACCGCTTGATCAATTCTTTCGACCACCACCAACCTTTGCAACTTCTCACTAAGTATACCACGGAACAAACGTATATTCTCACAACGAAAGAAAGAGAGGGAGAAGTCTAACGTTAAAATGAAAGAAAAGTTTCTTACTGGGACTAGTAATAGGTCATTAGTGGAATGGGTTGGGAGTGTGTAAAAATTCAAAAATAATAACCCTAAAAATAAAATTTTACTAAAGGACAAAAAGGAGAGGTGAATGGAGCAAGGGGTGGTGGTGGAGGGAGCAACACCCAAAACTAAATTTTAAAAAATCTTGTTTATCGGATATCAAAATCCGTTAAAATATGTTAATGGATTTCGAAACAATTTATTTTTAAATTTTGTTTTTTATTTAAAATGTAATAAATATTTTATTTTAATTTAAAATTCTAATATTATTTATAATATTTTTAAACAATTCTTTTTTATTTTTTTTATTGCTATTTTTATTTTAATTATTTTTATTTAATTTTTTTAATATAATTATTATAGTAGTAGAAATTATATTTTAATAATTATTAAAATATAAATGTATATTAAATAAATTAAATAAAAATAAATTGAATTTGATTATTATTAAATTTTAAGTTTAAAAATGAAATTTAAAAAAATTATTAATGGAAATTTAAAATTTGTACATATTTCAAAATCTATTAAAATGTATAGAGTAACTTTAATAAAAAAGAAAAAAATTAAAGAAATATTAATAAAAATTAAAAATAGAATTTTTGAAGGTGTGAGGAGCTCCAAGGTGAAACACCGTTAATTTAGGCGTTCTGGCCCAATGGTAAAAGAAGGTGCAGGATGAAGGGTGTTACTCCCTCCACCACCACAACTTGCTTCCTCCACCACCCCATTCCCCTTTTACCATTTTCTTTATTTTTTATTCCTATTTTACCCTTATTAAAATTTTAGGGTTAATATTATTTAAAATCTCACGTGAACATTCATTCTCTTTATCATTCTTCCCTCTTTCTCTTTATTATTTTTCTCATGTTGTCTCTTACGTTCCACTATCCTTGGGTTGTCTCTCATGTTCCACTTCTTCTTCTCTTTTATAGAATTGTGACGTGAGAGTGTGGTGGACTTTGTGTTTAGTAAGATTGAAAGTGGGGAAAGCAATTCATCTTCAGCCGTGAGTGTGGTGGTGCTTCAAGGGGCTGGTTCAGAGGCGTGAGAAGTTCAGAGGCGTGAAGGTGCGTAATAAAACCCTAAAATATAAACCGTATAATCTTTAAACGGATGTTGACATTCGTCGACGGATGCTCACATCCGTTTAAAGATTACAATTTATATTTTACAGTTTTTTTTATATTGATTTTGAAGATATTTAAATAATATAACTTATATTTTTTGATATATTATTTTTGAATATATGTTGATGTATTTTAATAATGTATTTTTGAGGATCTTTATTCTTATTAGTATATATTTAGATTTTTTTATTTTGCACGTTATATATAGTTAGGGTTTTTGTATAATATATATTTTTATATATGACTTTTTGTATTCTTGAATAATTTTATAATTATATAAAAAGTTATTTATTAGTTTAATTATATGAAATATATAATTTTATTATGTTATTATTTTTATATTTGTTTGATTAATTATTAATTATATTAATAAGATTTATTATAATTTTATAGGTGATTATTGTTTAAAATGGATGAATATATTCATATGGATTCTCAAGTTGGTTCTAGTTTGATATCTGATTTCTCTTCATTCATTGGCAAAGTTGGAGAGGGAGATTTGACAAATAAATTTACCACAAATGAAATATTTCGTTCACGGGAGCACTTAATTGCATGGGTAAGAGAGATCGCTTATGATTTAGGATTTATTGTGGTAATAGTAAGATCTGATATAGCTACTGGTGTACAGGGAAGAAAAACGTTCATTATACTTGGATGTGAAAGAGGAGGAAAATATCGGAAATACAAAGCCCATGCGGTGCCTAGTGTATACGGGACTCGTAAATGTGAGTGTCCGTTTAAATTAAAGGGTAAACCAGGTTTAGACGGTGATGGATGGGTGTTGAAGGTGATGTGTGGACATCACAACCATGATTTGACTGAAACTTTAGTTGGACATCCTTATGCTGACAGGTTAAATATGAGTGAGCAGTCATTACTGGTTGATATGACAAAGAGTAAAGTTACACCTTCAAATATTTTATTAACCCTCAAACAAAATAATGATCGAAATGTCACAACGATTAAACAAATCTACAACGCAAGACAAACATATAAACGATCATTGAGAGGGTCCAGAACTGAACTACAACAACTTATGATGTTGTTGGATCGGGATAAGTACATTCATTGGAGTAGGTGTGCCGACGATTCAAAGGTTGTTACTGACCTGTTTTGGACACATCCTGAAGTGGTGAAATTATTAAACTCATTTAATGTTGTATTTTTTATGGATTCCACATATAAAACAAATAGATATAGATTTCCATTGCATGAGATTGTGGGCATGACGTTTACAAGATTAAACTTCTCTGCAGCATTTGCTTTCTTGTCTACTGAACGACAGAGTAATTTCACATGGGCTTTGGAAAAGCTGAAATGTTTATTTTTAACATCTGAGGGTGGTCCTAAAGTCATTGTCACTGACCGAGACTTGGCTTTGATGAATGCCATTGCAAATGTATTCCCTGAGTCATATAAGATTGATAACACTCTAGATATACATATTTTTCTCTGTTAAAAATCATTTCTTAGATTTCTTTAGTTTTTAATTTCTTAGAATTAGGCTAGTTTTATGTTTTTCTCTTAATTCTTTAGAATTGTAAAATTTTAGTTAAAAATAGGTTTTTAGATGTAATTTTTAATCTTTGTTAATAATTAGGAAATTAGTATTTTTTTGAAATTCTTTTAATAAAAAAATGTTTGGTTTTAATTAGGTTTTAATCTCATAATATTTCTTCTTATTTGCATTCTAATTCTTTTATTCATTTTTTTTAGATTGGATCTGGTTTGGGCTTGAACAGCCAGCAGAAACACTGGGCCCTGATCCCTTTTTGGCCTGTTTTGTGGCTGAATCTATTGGAGAGCAGGGAGCAACAATTGGGCCGCTGAAGATGCTGGATTGGTAATGAAATTGGGCCTATTGGTCTGTTGATTGGAAGTAAATAGTCCAACGCTGGTGCACTGGATTTGGGGCAGCTATGTATGGGTTTCAATTAAATGAAACGCACCGTTTTGGAGGCTAGCAGCTGCAGTTCCTTTGGGGGTCTTCACTCCATCATTTCATTTGGAGGCAGTAGAACACATGAGCCAAGGGAGTAAGACAAAAGCTAAGGCTCCTTGCACGAGAAGAGGAGACCCAAAGCGCGTACGTGACCGGAGCTTGTTCGGCAAAGAAATGAAGAGATGATCGGAGGGTTCTGATCAACCTAGACAAAGAAGGTTGGTCGTGCGATCAGAAGCTCAAAGCGTCACAGCAAGGTTCCCCTCTTCCATTTTCTTTCCCCCTTCCTTTTCTAATTTTCTTTCTTCAACCCTATATAAAGGGGTTTTCAGCCATGTAAATAGAATCTTTTTAGAACTTCTCTACACTTTACTTTCACAAAGCTTTTACAGATTTAGTTTCTGAGTAGAATAGAAAGTAGTTCTAGGTTTATCGCTTTCATAGATTAGGGTTTAAATTTGCTTCTGGATTTCGCCGAGACAATTGCGAGAGTGACAACCGCGCGAATCGTGGTGACTTTCGGTATAGTTGTAATTTTCTTTTCATATTAATAAAGTTCTTTTTCTATTCTCGTTTGTGTTTTGATTGTTCTTCTTCAATGTTTCTGTGTTTTTTGTGTTGTTTCATTGAAAATGAATTGGACTCTGATTCTCTGCAATTTTATGATTTCTTTTGGAATTAAATGTCTCCGTAGTGAACATTCTTCATCGAGATGTCTTCTCGAGACAGAGAAAAGTCCAATGTATAAAGATTCATCTGAATTTGTGTTTCTATTCTGTTTCTTTCTGTTAATTCTGGTATGTGTGATTGCAATTCTGTAATTGAACCGTGTTTGAGAATTGTGAAGGAAAACATCCACATTTCTACATCTGTTCTGGATGTAATAGGACCCGGAGATGGGCCTAGCTTTTCAAGATGTCTTCTTGAGAGATGTTAAGCTTCATAGTTAACAAACTAAGTCCAATCTTAGTGTTGTAATCCTGTTCTTGTGAAAGTGTGCATTGATTGAATAATTGAGTGAGAATTTCCATTTTAAGTTCTGAAATATGAACTCAAAAGACCCCAAGGAGGGCTTACATTTCTCGGAATGTCTTTCTGAAGAGGAATTGAGACTCTTTCATTCAATTTAATGTCCACTCTTTTGGTTTTGATACATGTATATACCACTTCTTTTATGCATCTTTAGTTTTATTATTCAGTTTTACTTTTAGTTTCTTGCTTCATTAAATCATAGCATGTATAAATTAGTTTTAGTTACTGTATGCTTAGTTAGATTTTATCTTTTCCATACCTTAGGTTCTATTTTTTTATTTCTTCCTTGCATTTTATTTTTTTTTCTTTTATACAGATTTGATTGCTTTATTCTTTTCTTTTTAAATTTCATTGTTTCAATTTAATTTCTTTCCCCCGCCTTGCATTAGTAGTTAATAATTAGGTAGTAAATATACAAGACTAAACTCTACATTATGAAACTTAATCAAAGTTGAGTCCTTGGATTGATCCTTGGTTATCCCTCTACTACATTAGTGGGGAACTGAGTTTGTTGACTTTGATGCGACTAAAAGCGAGTTTAACAAAGATGTTATGTGAGTTCCACATCCTTAAAAATGTTAAAGCTAAATGCAAAATGTTAGTTCATTCTACTGAGGTTTGGGGTGTGTTGATGGATGCATGGCAAAATGTGATGGATTGTAATGATGAGAGCTTGTTTGCTGAGTATGTGAATGGTTTTCAATACGCGAGCAGATCATGGCCTTTGTTCTTTGAATATGTGAATCAAACTTGGATTATTCCGTACAGTACATACTTTGTAAAGTTTTGGACGAACAAAGTAATGCATTTAGGGAACACAACCATAAATAGGTATGTTGTAATGTTATTTTATTTATTTGTTTTGTAGATAAATATTTATTTGCACTTGTTGATGTTTTTTTTTTTATTTCAGGATTGAGTCTGCTCATTGGAGTCTGAAGAAAGTTTTGGGCAATAGTATGGGTGATTTGTGTTCTTGTTGGGATAGTATTCATAACGTTGTTATCCTACAACACAACAAGATTAAGGCGT
Source organism: Vigna umbellata (assembly GCF_029865625.1). Taxonomy (NCBI): domain Eukaryota; kingdom Viridiplantae; phylum Streptophyta; class Magnoliopsida; order Fabales; family Fabaceae; genus Vigna; species Vigna umbellata. Next base: position 4,167,595 of record NC_142170.1, read on the forward strand.
CATTTGAAAGAAGTATGTTGCTCAAGAGTGACCCTTTTAAAGGATACAAATATAAAAAACTTATTGGGCATGTCTCTCAATATGCATTAGATCTTATTGCTAAGGAATTGGAAAGAGTGCAGCAAATAGGATTGGACTCATCAAAGTGTGGATGTGTATTGAGACGTACATTTGGTGTCCCATGTGCATGTGAATTAGCACGGTATGATGTTGGATTGATCCCTCTGGGTGAATTTCATATCATGTGGCGACGATTGCATTTCTCAAATGTTGAATTAAATGAAACTGAGCCCGAGTTATCCATTAAAGATGAGTTGAAACAAGTACAAGAATGATTCAATGAGGTTGACATTGGAGGTAAAATCACCATCAAGCAAAAGTTACTTGAAATTACTTGTCCTACATTGACATCAATGGTCCCTCCATTACATAAAGTCAAGACAAAGGGTGCTAAAAAAAGTAAAGTTCAACGAAGAGAAAGGTTTACTACGAGGGATCCATCATATTTTAAGTATGTCGATGCCTTTCATTCAACCATAGAATCTTCAACTGTGAAAAGTAAATTACAATCAAAGCCAAATGTAGTGAAGAAAAAGAAAGTTCCAATGATAGACCAGTTTCATTCTATTACTCACCCATTCATTGTGGACGTTGTTGATGTTGTGGCTGATGGTCACTATGGATATAGATGCATTGCTGTCTCGTTGGGACTCGGAGAAGATTCATGGCCCGTTATCAGAAATGATTTGTACAAAGAAATCAGTCAATGGCGTGATGAATACGCAAGCCTAGTAGGAGGGTATGATAGACTAGAAGAACTGAGGAACTCTTTGTTGATTATGAAGTCACAGTCGACGGTAAGTGTTTCCTGTTTTATGTATTTTATTTATTATAATTATTTTATCTAACAACTTGTTTTATTCATAACAGGTTAACATGAATAAGTGGATGACATTACCAGACATTGGTTATGCAATTGCTAATCGATATAATGTCATATTAGTGTGTATGTCATCATCTCAAAATTATAGTATCTTCCCACTACGTTCCACACCACCTTCTGATATAAATCAACATCGGTTAATTTGTATAGGACATGTTCATGGATGTCATTTCGTGCAGGTAATTGTATTATTTTGTGATTTCATTTTAAAATTACTTATAACTCAATTAACTATTGTAATTTGTATTGTGGCAGGTTAAGTTACAAGAAGATTGTCCTTTGCCCATGGTCAATATCATCTCCTCAACCCACTGTTATCCTGAGGCACGAGCGTGGTCATCTATGTATACTAGTAACGACATCTTATGTTGACTTGAGTGATTCATGATATTTATAAAGATATGTAAAAATACTCTATTACTTTTTTATAGGTGTATTTTAAGCTTTTTGATGGACCCACACAATTCATTCAACTAAAATACTAAACATTTACTTTTTGTTAAAGTGTTTCCTAGATGTATATCTCTCCCTTCTTTTCCTTTACGTAACTCCTAATAAAATATTATATATATATATATATATATATATATATATATAACACCTAATATAATATATTATATATTTATATATACATATATTTATCTTGAAATAAGTACTACATGCAAGGATTCCATATAAAGTATTATTAATGGTGTATATTTAGATTAATACAAAATAAAAACGAATAATATAATCTTTGTAGAAAATTCTAGTACTGTACCACATTCATTTAACAATGTAAGTTTTATAAAAATTAAATTACAACTCTAAGTCATTAGTTGAAATAAACCTGTACACCATATTTATTAAACGAAAATCATATTAAATGAAAATAGGGTCAATGACATAATATACTTCAGGCCAAAATTTGGAAAATAAAATTATTTAACGAACATTTAAGGTAAACATTAGCGTATCCAAAATAACACAATCTCGTGAGTCATAGTTTGTTAAAAAAATGAAATACAAAACCCTATCAGTTAGACGTCGACCGTCTACTACGCACATGCCTCTGCCCTCTCCTAGTTGGAGAATATTCGTCGATGCCCTCATTAGCAATCTGAAACAGGTCCACCGACACCTGATGTGCAACAGTACCCTCGGTCGCATGACGACACGATATCAACGATTGTAACATTCTCGCCATTCGCCTAAATCTAGCCTGCATTATAATTATATCCAACAAATAAATAAACATGGTTAAGAAAATTTAATAACATAAGCAATGAAAAATAGCATACCACGACGCCAGATGGTGAAGGTGGAGAGGATCTACGATGGGGCCGTGCCTCCTGTGGAACATTGGGACACTGTGTAGGCGCAAGAGTCGGTCTCGCATCAGGTGGAGCAAGAATAATATAGGGATGTGAAACCCTCCTAAACCACTGTATGTATCCATCGACAAATTCATAAGGGTATGATGCTTGTCTCACATTCATAATAACGTGATACATGAACTGCAAACACGCATAATCAACAGCGACTACATCTGCATCTGCAACAGCAGTGGGTGGTCGTGGAATCTCCTGGTATAACCCAAAACGCCTCATCACACGCTCAGGCAAATGACGGGAAAGGGTGTCACCAATCCAAATCCATCTAGAATACATACAAATGCCAAAGAATGGATGAATGCTCCGATGTCCCTCATATGGATTCCATACAACTCCACTGTATGTCAGGCCATCCAACTGCGACCGAATCTCTGCAAGAGTCGAACTCTGCCGAGGGCTCTGCCACCTAGCCGCACATGGTGTGGTCTCATCATAAGAAGACACCAACCGCCTCCTTCCCATCGTAGGGAAATGCTCGTATATCCAACTCTAAAAATGCAATTATTCAATTAAATATCTTTCTTCTTTGAACATCGAAATAAGTACATCAAATAAATGTGAAGAGTATATGTCTGTACCTGACACAAAGTCAGAAATCCAGCCGTCTGCTTCGTGGAAGCCAAACTCGCATCCCTGAGCTGGTCGTACAAATGGGCGAGTGCAGCAACACCCCAAGCATATCTACCACACGCGTGTACATCTCTAAATAATAGAAGGTAAGAAACACGTATAGAAGTGGCACTTTTATTTGCGAAAATCGTGCATCCTACTAGATGCAACAAATATGCTCTGGCAGCATAGTCCCACTGCTGCGACTAACACCTCTGAACATATATCTCTCTTAGCCAGCTGAGTCTGACTTTCGGACCACGTGCATCCTCCATCTCAGCACCAGCTGCGCCACCATCAACGCCGAGCAGTTCTACAAGGGTTGTACGAGCCTCCTCAAACTCCAACTCCTCCAAATCACATAATTGTTCCAGTACCGGAAGGTGAAGTAAACTAGAGACATCGTCAAGAGTGATCGACATCTCCCCTATAGGGAGATGGAAACTACTCGTCTCAAAGTGTCATCTCTCTATGAAACCGAGCAACAAGCCCTTATCAACGTAATCATAGCAAATATCTGTGAGAGGCATCAAAGCGGAATTCAACACAATGTGTTGAATTCCTTCGGCGCACAGTCCTAACTTATTAATTTTTTTACCATGGGAGATCAACTTCAGTATCTCCCCTCGATCCTACACAACAATATGTAATATCAATTGTATTCGAAAAAAACTTAATAATTAAAATTTAAGTTATGCACTCACCCGGCCCTGCGAAATGCCGTATGCAACATGCTGAACATAGTGTGTCAGCAATGAAGCATCACGTGGACTTCCAGGAAATCCACCGACATCCTCCTCCTGTATGTCAGGAACATCGACATGTTCCTCCTCCTCATTATCGTCATGAGGAGCCTCAAATGCCTCCTCGTGAACAGGACCCTCATAGGCCTGATATGCCTCCTCCTCAAACGTTCGGTCCTCGACTATAGGTCATCCTGAATTGTAGCTGCAAGTCTTCTCCGAGCTGAAGCTGTAGGTCGTCTCCTACCTTCACCCTGTGCAAAACTCTCTCCTCGAGAACTTTCTCCTCTAGAACTCTCTCCACGAGAACTAAAAGATGAACCTCGTGTTCTTACCATTTCTGACAAAAATATTTTTAATTAAATTAATAATTATTTCATTAATTAATACTATTTTTTTATTAATTTAATAATAATTATTTCATTAAATAAAATAATTTAAATTTAGATATAAATAAATAAAAAATTAGAAAAAAACACTAAATTTAAATATTCTATAAATTAATTTAAAATATAATAAATTAATAAAGTAAAAAAGATAAAAATATAATAATTACGTAACAAATTAATTGAAAATAAAAAATTAAAATAAAAACTAATAATAAACTTTAAAAGTTTAAAAAACTACAGGCAAAAAACGGATGTCGGGTATCCGTTTGGATCTGAAACGGATGTCGACATCCGTCGACGGATCTCGACATCCGTTTCAGATCAAAACGGATACCCGACCTCCGTTTTTTCTGGTTATCTTCTTCCTTTCTCCCAACACACGCACACACAGCAAAAAAACGCAGAGCAGCCCAGCACACAACAAAGATATATGCATTGCATTTAAAAATATCATCACTAACCTTGTGGGAGAACGCACCGCCACACTTCACTGTCGCACCACCGTCGCACCGCCGCGCTACACCGCCGCACCGTTGCACTGTCGCGCCGCACACCGCCCACCACTGAAGGAGGAAGAAAACTGATATGGAGGAAAAATGGAAGATGAGAATGATGGAGTTTGGGTGAGAATATGAGAAGGTTGGGAGGTGGGTGAGAAGGGATAAAAAGATAGATTTTAGGGTTAAAGTAAATAATTAGGATTAAAAAGTATAAAGGTTATTTTTGTAATTATAAAAGATTAATTTTATAATTCAAAAAATATGTAATAGAATTGGGGAGGTGGAGGAAGAAAATGTGGTGGTGAAGGAGTAACACCCAGGATGAAACACCCTTAATTAACGTTATTGGGCCTTATGTTGTTCGTCACTTGGGATGGGCTAGTTGTGACCCAGTTTGGGTAGTCTGGTGAGGCAGTGGTCCAAAACCATAAAAAATAAGTTTTTTTCTTTCTTTCTTTCTCTTTTCTCTAATTTTATTAAAAGCCCAAAATGGTGAGTGAATGTAATTTTTATTTTCGTGATGCAGAGGGGTTTAAGCCTCTTCTAAGGGTATAAACAATAGGTTCGCTGCTGTGAAGAGTGGTTTGAGAGGAAGAGATTCAAGGTTTGCCAAAGCTAAGGTTTGTGGGTGAAGGTAGAGTAAAACAAGGATTCTTTCGCTTGGTTGTAAGGTAAGAGGAGTTAACTTTTGTATGAATTGTTGTTATGGTTGTATGAAATCACTTGTTTTCTTTCTCTTTTTGGTAGGTGTCGTGAGGTTTGTTCGTATTTTCTAAGGTGTTGTGTTGTTTGTTTTAAGCCAATATTATTGTGTTGAATGTGTTTTATTAGGAGAATTAGGAGGACTGTTCTTAAAGGCCCTCCTATTTCGCCAAGTAACTGTTCGACGAAATGCCCCAACCATGCACTTCCTCACTGCACCGTCACCTTCGCTGCTCTCTCTCTTTTTAACCCCTTCCCTCCCCAACCTAATTCTACTTCTCCCGCTTTGACCGGTTGGGTGCTCCATTACTCTTTCATGTTCAATGAAACGTCATTGGACTCGATGGTTACTTTTAAAAGCTATTTTATTTATAAAAGAACAGAGAACCCTTTCAAAATGTTCAGGATTTCTTAGCACTCCTTCTCAGTAGAAGATACGTGCTTGATGGAATACTGTCCGAGCAGAGCCAAGTTCTTCAGAAAACACTGACAGAGAATCTGATGCTACTTGTGAAATGGTGGAACAAACAAGCTGTGAAAGGGAAGCAGTAAATGACCCAACCCCACCATAATTGCTGGATTGAAGGATTTTCATGGAACGTTGTAATGTTCCTTGGCGAGAACTTAGTAGTAATGTGTGAGCACGAGAACCATCCCCAAGTTTTTTCAATGACAACGCTGTTGATCGAGTCTCTGCACTGCTAGTTGATGGCTGGCAGATAGTCTCTGCTAGTTGATCTGCTAGTTTTTTTCTGTGTTCAGCAATAGCATCTTGCAATGCCTCAAATAAATTTGGACTTAAAGTTCCCACTTCAGTAATTTCTTGTACCATTTTTTCTCCTTCTTCCAAAGCAGTCATTGCTTCATCCACCCTTTTCTCCGCTAATAGAACCTCAAGGGTTTCTAAATATCCTATTAGCCATTTTTCTGTGTTGGATAGTTCGGTTTTTTCATCTAGTATATCATCCATGTCTAAATCTTCATTTCCACTAATCATGGGACTAAGTTCGCACCCATCTGCTAAACCATGAACCAAAGCAGCCTGGGTGGATAGAAGATTTCTCATGGAAACCAACTCTCCCTCAAGATCAGATATCCCTTTGGACGTACGTATGAAGGCTAAGTAGTTAGCAAGAACACTTTTACGCATTTCTTCTGCTGAAGCCTTCTTCAGGTCAATAAGATAAGAGCACAAGTGTCTTTTCTCCTTTTCGTTCATGGTGTGGGATTTGGAGGCGACATGGCTATTGGGATCAAAGGAGGAGCTTTTGAAAACCTTGATCCTATCACTGAGTGTGAGATTGGCCTCAAGCTCTGAAGCGTCCCCAATGCTAGATGACAAAGATCCTCTCGTGCATGGTGATTGATCCATTGTAAGTTGTTGTTGTGTTTATCTATGTTGCATGCATGCAATTCCGGAGCAGAAGGTTGAATCGAAATGGCAATGGAGGATTAAGAAATGAAAGTGCAGAAAATGTAATCAGATTGATACATGTAATGCAACTTACGAAGATGCATGCTCAATGTCCTCTAGTTGTATTTTTATGCTTTATTGTGTACGTTTATTTTAGCTTGGATGAAGTAGGGGTCACTATAAATACCCATCTTCAATGCAAGCCACATATCTCATTTCCTCTGCTTCACGAGTCATCCACATCTCCAAACCCTAGCATCTCTGCAAACTGCACCTCATTCCTCTTCATTCAAGATTTTCCACCGAACATCTTCATTCTAGGGTTCCTTCATCCTTTAGGTATTTTCTTCCACCATTTACATTGTTCAATCTTCGATTTCTTCTGTTTAAACACCTTTCCATCCTTTGTTCTTCAAATATGACTGATGAAAGCCTCATTTGCACCGATTAAACCTTCCATCGTTTAATCTTGCGTTTGAACTGATTAATCAGTTCATTTTGAGTTTCTCCCCTTTCCTAGGGTTTCTGAGAGTCCGGTCTCTGTTTTGGTGCTTTCATTCTCGATTCCGCGCTTCCTTTGAACTTAGGGATTCTCATAAGGTCCGCGGTCTGTTTCTTCTTCGTCTTCGATTTCTCTCTCAATTTCAAGTTTTAGTTCTTTCCGCTGCGCTCTTACTCGTCGAGGAAGCTTCAAGGAGCCTTATTCGCGTTTGCACTATTTCGTTCGGTCCTCTTCTGGGAGCTTCGTCCATCAGTGCGGGCTATATACGATGGCTTGAGATATTATAATTTTGATCAGAATGGGTTAAAAATCAGAAATTGAATTCAAACGAGAATTTAAATAGGGTCGGGCTATTCTAGGACTTGGACAATAAACCACCCAATACAGTCCCACGTTATGAAGTTTCCATTAAGCTGAGAATTAATGCATCTTGCTTTGGGGTTTATATGTGCATAAGTGAACACCTGACCTTCTACTTGACAAAGTTTGTTCATCGAATATGTAAGATAACACTATGTTGTAAGTTGGGAGTGGTTTGGTAACTTTGAAAGGGAAGTAGTGTCCTGTTTAGACTTCAGTTTTTGGTGTATCTGATCAGAGTCATTTCCTACACCCCCTGGATACATTTTGAGTTGTATAATGTCATATACAGTTTCCTTGACCAAATATTTTCTTTACTACACGCAGAAGGGATACAGTTATGTTAAACAGTGCAGGGGTAAAGAGAGTAAATTATCTCCTTTTACTTCTGTTTTCCTCAGTGTAATTTCTATCCATGGATATGTTTGCGATGATTGAATGTACTTCACATGTAATTTCTATACATCAACAAGTGGTGGTGACAAGATTAATAACATGTGTTCTTAGCATGTTGATTCACTTTGTTTTACGCAGATCTGTTTCTCTTTCTGTTTCTGTAGCTCTGCCATGCTTGCATTTTCGAGAGGCTTTGTTTCCCGTTTGCAGCGCTTTGCCGTCAATTCACCCTCACCGCTCCGATTTCTTAGTTCTGATGCAGAGATTCAGACTCGGATTATTGATCCAAAACCTGGTTTGATGACCCCTGATTCCAAGCGAACTGGGCTTATAGCGGTGAAATGTGGAATGAGTGCGCTTTGGGATAAATGGGGTGCTAGAATCCCAATCACTGTGCTTTGGGTGGATGATAACATTGTGTCTCAGGTTAAGACCCCAGAGAAAGAAGGTTTTTGTTCTCTCCAGGTACACCTCTCTTCCCTTCTAGTTATTCATTCTAAAACCTGTTTTTTTCTTCTAGTGTATTTGTTGTCTGTACTTGGAATTTAAGGTTCACCTGCGTAACATTAAGTTTGTACAGAATGGTAACAACCATATGTCTGTGGTTCACTTTTCCCCGGATTTACATAAGCAACAACTTTATGGACTTGTGGTGCCTTATAATCTCAAAGAAATGATAGGAAAATTAATAGCCAGTCTAAGTCTCAATTTTTTAGATAGTGTACATTCTTGGTGGAGTTCTATGAATAGATGTACATGAACAACTGCAGTTTAATGCACTAGGAAGGACAGAAATGATAATTAAAATAAGCCAATATTCAAGTTGGTGCAGTCATTACTGACAGTTGTGCTACTGTTCATTAAAGATCGTTAGATTGTTTTGGGTCTGTTTGCAGCTTAGAACCAAATAAACAAATTGGATTGAAAGCTGGGTCAATATAATGAACTGGTTTAAGAAAACGGGTTTGGGTTATTAAACTGTTTAAACAGTTTGAATATTTTGTGGTGTGGTCCATTTAGCTATGCCATGGTTTTTACAGTGATGTTTTTAAGCGTTTGAATGTATCTAATTATAGACTTTTTTTGCTGTTTTGTTTCTAGTTAGATTGGTTGTGGACATAAGAAGGAAAAACATTTGACTAAGCCTGAAGTTGGTCATTTTAGGGCGCAAGGAGTTCCAATGAAGAGAAAGCTTAAGGAGTTTCCAGTGACAGAGGATGCACTTCTTCCTGTTGGAACATCACTTAATGTTCGCCATTTTGTTCCCGGCCAGTATGTTGATGTCACCGGAATAACCAAAGGAAAAGGTTTTCAGGTGTTTTTCCCTTTCCTTCATGTTAAATATTGTTTTTATCTTTTTTTCTTTAGAAGTATATTACTTTGTGCATGTATGGATGTTTATAGATGTATCTGCGCTGTGTTTCTGTATATTATCATGCTGTTTTCCTTTTATTTATATTTTCTGTGTACTTGCGGAGAATCCTTCAATGTGAGTAAAAAAGGCACTAAAATGGTCCTCCAGTTTTGTGGATCTCTTCAAATCGTAAGTGTCAATTTTAAATATCATTTTTGTTTCCAGGGTGTGATGAAGCGGCATGGATTTAAGGGAGGTCCAGCATCCCATGGTGCTTCATTGTCCCATCGAAGCGCTGGTTCTGTTGGTCATATAACTGGTCCGGGAAGGGTAAGTTGTGCTCTTTTAGATCAATATGTTTGTTTAGTTCCTTGAATAAATTTGTTAGAATAATTATCATCATTAAGCCTAAGTAGGGTGTAGTGTGTTAGACAATCTATTAATTTTACTTATAGCCGTACCTAATTCTGCACTTGAGTGTCTAGTACAGTCCCTTAATCTTCTATGTACTATTGATCAGTTTTTCATTATAAATAGAAGATTATGAGAGGAATCTCTTAAAGCCCTTGAAAATATATTTCTCTGTTTTTAATCTTGAGTTAGTAATTCGGTTACAATAATTTTTGCTCGAAGATTGATTTAAACATGCTTTATATTACCCTTCAGGTTTTTAAACCTAGTTTTTAATTGTACTTATAATAGCCGTACCTAGTTCTGTACCTAAGTGTCTAATACAGTCCCTTAATCTTTCATGTACTATTGAATCAGTTTTTGATTATAAATAGAAGATTATGAGAGGAGTCTCTTAAAGCCCTTGAAAATATATTTCTTTGTTTTTAATCTTAAGTTAGTAATTCGGTTACAATAATTTTTGCTCGATGATTGATTTAAACACGCTTTATATTACCCTTCAGGTTTTTAAAGGTAAAAAGATGGCTGGGCGAATGGGTGGAGAACAAAGAACTGTTAAAAGTGTATGGGTCTATAAAGTTGATCCAGCAAGGAATTTGATGTGGGTGAAAGGCCAGGTAAATTCTTTTTTCTATATTTATGACATTCATATTAGAGCCTAAGGGTAAAAAATATCTGAACATCAGACATGGCGTTGATGCTATAAATGTTTTCCTGAAAATTCAAATAGAATCAATTCACATAGCAATACTGATACAGAAATTTTAATTTGATGTTTATCCATATTACTTGCGCAAATTTTGTGGTGATTTGCAGCTTTATGGTTCACAGTTGTCTATTAAGTCACTAAAAAAATTGGATTTTGGCTTCATTAGCGATGACTTATTTCTCTTTGTATGATGTGCACAACAGGTCCCAGGAGCTACAGGGAACTTTGTTTTTATAAAAGATGCTGTATACAAAAAACCTGACATATCTCTGCTTCCTTTCCCAACTTACTTTGGCCCAGAAGACGAAGATACTGATAATTTGAAACCATTGGTTGCGGAGCTAGGGGATGTGGATCCATTTATCGTTACTGATTAAAAAGAGCTGGTTTTCATGTTTTCTGAGTATAGATGGTAAAATGAGATTTTTGAGGAACCTTTTTACCTCTCTTTTACGGCAATGCTACAAATAAGTGTGGAGTTTTGGAATTAATGTATCATACCATTTATTCTAATTGAATCGTTTCCTTTTTTAGGTAATATAATTGAATCGTTTCCTTTTCCGTTTTTCTAGATTTAAATGTAGTCTACTTGATGGTAAATTCCCTACTCATTTTCTCCTAGCTCCATGATCAATACATTTGATGAAAAGATTGAATGTACCTAAGAGCCCAGAGTTTATAGGTGATTGATTATGCACTTTGTACAATCTATTGTATACAATTTATATCATGGGCCTAGTTAGAATTTGGAGAATTATGAAATTATCTCACCTTTAAGATTTTCTTGGGTTAAACAGTCTGTTAGTTATAGTTGTTTTGAAAATTTTTAAGTCTTTATATTTTTATTGTCTTAATTGAATTTCTATTTTTGAAAATATGTAATAATTAAGTTTTTCTGCTAGTATTATACTATCAATGGTAAATGTAGGTGCTATTAAATATGGGTTATGTGTCAGTTGTGATTCTTTTATTTTCTTTTTAATTTTTAATTTTTAATCTACTTCTATTTTTTTTTTCACATTTCAAATTAGTATTATAATTATTATTTTGATTCAATTCAATTTCATTTATGGTTTTATGTGAACAATTTTACCTTTAAAAGATCAAATTTAACTTTAGTATAAATATTTTGAAGATATGTTTATTAAATATTTTAAATAAGATTAAGTTTATTTAAATTTATATTTTACATTGAAGTTTATTAAATTTATATTTTAAATATTTGTATAATATTACATATTAATAATTTCTATACAAATGTTATAAATAGTTTAAAAATAATAATTTTATAAATTTAAATGTAAAATTTTAAAATAATTTTATAACAATTTGAAATAAATATATTTAAAAATTTTAACAAATTTTAAATAAAATTTAATGTGAAATATAAATTTAAATAAATTTAATATTATTAAAAATATTTAATAAAATTATCTTTATAACATTTACATAAAAGTCCAATTTTACTTAATTTGAAAAGAGATGAAATTGAAAATTAAAAAAAAATGAGGATGAATAAAATCAAAATAACAAATATATAAACCATTATGAATAAAATTAAAATAATAAATATATAAACTATTATGATTGACTTGACACACATGACTTAATATTGATTCGTGATAAAATAATTTTTTAAAAATAACGTAATAATAATAATTAAAAAGACTAAAACAAAGTAAAATTAAAAAAAAACTTATGAAGTGACACATATTTTTGACTGTTAATATAATATCAATGAAAATGATTTAATTATTACACATTTTAAAAAATATAAATTTAATTGAGACTAATCAAAATATGGGAAAAGTTAAGACTTTTTCAACAAATACAAAGATCAACGAAGTTTTTTAATGGTTTAATTTTTAATTTACAACAATTTGTTTTCTAATGAATTTACTAATTTTTTTTCTTCTCTACTTTTATAATTGTTTTTCTTATGAATGTGTTGATGATAACGAAGAAGTAATAGAAAATGACTGTGAAGAGGGGACACGATTTGAGTGCCATCATTTAAGCTACTAGACCTGCAAGGAAAGGTTTACATTCTCAACCTTACACTGTTTTCAGTTTTTCATATCGTTGGATTTTTTAAATATTTTATTTGGAATTATTTATTTTCAAAATATTTAGTTTGGTGAAATAATTCAAATTTATTGAATTTTAATTTACTTATTTAAACAAAGTATTCCAGGTACGTGTAAAAATATTTAAGTATTAAACTATTGTTAATAATTAAAAAAATTAATATTAATTATCTTTGTTATGTTATTTTTTCAGTCAAAGATTGTTGTCCAAATATTAATATTAAATAATACAATTACTAGTATAAAATTCTAAAATTTATATTTGACTTAAAACTTCTTATCCAAATAAAATATTTTGTCATAAATGATTTTAATTTCTCTATAAAATATTGTAGTTTATCAGCAAATGGCATATCCCTCTATGCTACATGGTCTCAATTCAGAACAAGAAATCGTTTGGGCTGATATTACTGAATAAGATCACTATCAGATACAAATCACAGCTCTTGGTTTAAGATGAACATCAATAATCTTGAAATGGAGGGAATAATAATATTACTCTGTACAACTTTTGCCTCTCTCCAGTTTTACTTACATGAGGCTAAAGCTTCCTACAGAAATGTCTTCAGAACTTCTACAAATACCGAATGAGCTCCACTGCAAATTTTCCTTTCTTTGTAGAGTTTATTTCTCCTATCTGGTCCCAGATGAAGTGAAACATTACCAACTAATATAGCCAAAATCATTCAGATAATCCAATAATTATTTTAAGTTTTGGCAAGTTACCTTTAATCTTCCCTTTCCACTGACTGATACAATATCTCCACTCTTCAGTGTGTTTCCTTTGGTAGTAACAGGGATCCAGTTGACACGCACATCACCATTGCTACAAGCATATTTAGAACACAGTTATTGTATCTAACCAAGGTCTTGTCATCAAGAGCAAGCCATGCTAAATGTTCATTTCTCAAAATGTCCATATTTGATTAATATGATTTGTTTCAAGTGGAGTGCTAAACTATATAGACTATACACATAGGTTCTGATACTATCCTTTTTGACAGAAAATGAGATTTCTCTTTATGATAAGCTTTTTGGAATTCTAAGTTATAAGAAGTCAAATTTAATCTTATGAGGGTAACCTGTAATGATTAATTTCATGACTTATCACTCATATTCTCTCTTTCTTAGTGTGATGTCAATATCCTTTCCCAAAAAAAAAAATAAATATCAGAATGGTCTTTATTGATTTCTCATCAGATTATATGCCAAAATAGCTGCTAAAGTTCAAGCAGTTTTAGTTGCAAGAACATGAGTACATTTGTGGATAATGGCAACATTGAAAGAAAGGGGAAGAGGAAGCCATGCATAAATCTTTGCAATGTTCATAAGTGTATTGTAGGCAACCAACAAATTACAGATAATTGACAGATGAGATATTACTTAAGTTAAGTCCGAGATTACCAACCTTATCATCTCAACTAGCTTTGAGCGTGATATCTTAAATCCGGCACTAGCAAGTGCATCAACTCTTAGCGATGCTTCTATAGTTTTGAATGATTTTGTTCTGCACAATAAACAAATTCAGTAAGAGTCTAACTGACACAAATGTCAAGTGAAGTTGAGCTCAGTTTAATACTGCACCTTGGTGGTTCATAATCAAGAGAAATTAATGGTATCTTGGTGCAAGTTACAGGAACATTACGAACCTGAATAACAAGAAAGCAGTCAGAATGCTATTTAAGATTTCTCTAATATCTTTTTAGTTATTATTTCTAAGTTGTATTGGATTAGAACCTAAAACAAAAACAAACATAAAAATTGGCCCTGAAACACACCAAAATATTTCAACTTGTTAGCCTAGATATTTTTGGAATGGATATATATTATTCTTATAAATGAACTTAAGAAATATTATCTATATGAATATAAATAATTCTGTAATATTTCATTTTTTAACATTCTGCCATACTACTATCATAGATTTTTGGAAACAACGTTCATATCCACATCAATGGCAATCAAATATTAACTATTACAATCACAACTATTCCTTCTGAGAATTAGATTTTTAACTAGAAAAGTAAACTGTAAAAAGCTACCTTAACCAAGGTTGACATAAGAAATTCAACCAGTTCTGGCACAACAATAATTTGCGCACCCTGTTCTCCCTGGATAACAAAGATAACAAAGTCTAAGTTTCCTAAAATATGTATAGGCTGCTGTACATGCACACTGTAAAGTCAAACAGAACAAAATGGTAAAATAAAACTCAAAATGAAAGCAAACAAGAGCTACAAATGTCACACTTCTTAATATTGTTTTCTTGACAGATTTGACTCTTTTCTTTTTGGACACTGATTTGATTCAGTTTGGATCCATCGTAAGAATAATCTTCCTATTAAATGCACTCTATTGATACAAGTAGAAAGATAATAAAAATATTGACTCATCAAACAACAAAGAGAAGTCATCAACTTAGAGATAAGAGCAGATTAGACAAAAAAATCTTTTAGTATGTACAGGACAAGAGAAAACAGGGAAATTAGAACAAAATCAGCAAGTATAAAAACCATAAGACGAAAAAGTAACGTAACAAATTCCAGATTATGACGTACTATGAACAGCAAGTCCATTAGAAGCTAAAAATGTCTACACAACAACCTTAGCACTCATGTGAACATAGCAAGGTTTTAAACAGAACCTTCCTGAAATAAATTTAATTGAAGAAATACCTGCAATATAATATCCCCAAGTTTCTCCCTGACAATTCCTGTACCAAGAATTGAGCCAAGGAAGTCACCATGTGAGCAAGGTTCAAACTGGAAGTTCCCTTTAATGCTGAAGTAATTTTATGTAACTATTAGCACACTTCTAGAAACATTATTGGATCTAATGAGCTTGAAAACTTTTAGTAATGAAATTAGAAGATTTACCTTAATGCTGAAATAACATCTGGATCACTAGTCAGTTCTTCTGGATGTCCAACTGAAATCCGACAGCGTTCAGCCTATAGAGAATACAAGTGATACATCTACACAAAAATTCAAATAACTTTAGTATGGAGGGACTGGAAAGCATTTATCTGAATATTTACCTGAGGATAACCTCCTTGAGCAATTGCTTTCACGTCTGCTAATTTTTCCAAAATTTGCATAGATTCCTTTAGCACTGGAGGTGTTAGAAAATCTGTATGGAGAGTCTCCCGCTTCGATGATGCTCGTCTAGCCTACAACAAATGCATAACAACCAAGTCAGGGGTTAAATAATGATATATAGGGTAGGATTTTTAGACATGCCATAGTCCAAGGGCATGTATTTTTTACAGACAATCAGCATCAACCTTCCATGCTGGTAAAAAGGAGTACCAAAGTCATTGTGTGACGTAATGATGCTTATGGACTAGAGACCAGGAAAAAACAAGAAAGTACCATCTCAAGAATATGTTTTACTTCTTTTGCTACATTTCTTTCTCCTACTCCCTTGATTAGCACGTCAACTTCTCCCTTTAAAGCTTGAACTGCTTGACTTACACCTGAAGCTGCAATTCAAAAAACATTAAAAATGGAAACTGGATCAAGATTGAGAGCCCACATAATGCATACTTTACTAAACCAGCAGCTCAAAAGTAGCAAAAGAAGTTGTAAAATGAGGTTTGCATCAACTTATATATTTTAAATTGGTCTTATCTCTAGTCGATGTGGAACTTCCAACACACCCTCTCACGCGAGGTATATACATCTCGAGCGTGAGACTAGACATTGATGTCTGATAATGGCCCGATAATAGGCGGAACAATATGCCCAACAAACAACAAAATATCGTTAGGATAGGTTCTAACCTAGCTCTGATACCATGTTAAGAAGTGGACTTTAAGCTTAACTCAACCCCACAAAACCGGCTTGTAAGGTAAGGTTTGCACCCACTTATATATTCTAAATTGACCTTATCTCTAGTCGACGTGGGACTTCCAACAAAAGTCATGAATATTTCTTTGTTATCACCCTGTACACCTATTTTCTAAGCACTAATCAATCAATAATCATACCTTAAAATTGGTTAGTACTTAAGAGTAGGGGCATTTACAGGATTTAATAATGCACGTTATCTAGTCAAAACCATTACTAGAATATCTGACATGTACATTACCACTGACACCAATAAGTACTCTAGATGACATTAGTTAGAACAAACAACCTTATACCAAATTGCCGCAGTTTCTCAAGAAAAGAATCAGATCATCGGTAGCAACATATGGAGATTGCTACAATGTTGAGCCAGAAGTTGGAATCAAAAACAAGTGGGATATATATTTCAGTGGACATAACATTGAAAACACTGCCATGGACCATCACTTTGTCTCAATTCAAAAGTTTTAGGCATTATGTTCAAAAGTCCTTCCAGATTATACACTCCTTACCTGGTTCATTAATATCCACACAAGAACTACTTCACTAGTCCACTCAAACCCACATTCCTGTGACAATTTAATTCTCAACAATTTCCCCTTAAACTAAACGCAAGTACTTAACACTCCTTGTCCCGAAGCCTTTTGATGAGTGCATATTTATGTCCACATTTATGCTTTAAAATTCAAATTTTTGATGGGATAATTGTGCTTAAATGGTTGATTTTAAGTGAATTTGTGATGATTGGAATTATTGGGTTTGGGAAATAAAGAGACGTAAAAAGTGAGTTTTAGTGCATAAATTATTCTTGGATGTTCTAATGTTTATTTGTGCAGCTGAGAATATAAGTTTTATTGGTCCAAATGGCAATTCAAGACCCAAAATCAGATTTTATTTGGAAAAATCAGAAGGGGCTAAAGTGCAGATAGAGGAAATTTTAGGGTATTTGTGCAATTTTGGAAAGTCAGAAAATCTAAAAGATAAAATTCAGTTGTTGAATTTAATTTGGGAATATCAACAGAAAATATCTTCCAAATAATTTTATCATTATCTAAATCTTTTAGTTATTTGGAAGATATAGGATATAAGATAATTGAGATAATATCTATCAAATATTCTTTAAAACTGATTTAATCTAATGAATATTTGAAAGATATAATATATCAACAGAAAATATCTTATCAACAAACTATTCAAAGTCCAAGCCCAATCAAGCCTATATAAAGAGACCCAAGGGAGGCAGAAAAAGGGGACTTCACTTAATTCATTCATTCTCTCATACTCCTCTCACTTTTCTTTCATCTTGTATTCAACTCCATTCATGGAGAGGTAAGCATCTAGGGCTATTCTGTTGTAATTCCATGACGGATTCCGAGGTTACATTCAGTTAATGCAATTGTTTACTTTGATTATTGATTTAAGTTGTTCTCTCTATGTCTTTCATCTCTCTATCTTGTTAAAAGCAAAGATTTTTGCATCATAATGTGTTTGAATCTACATGCATATTGATTATATTGATTATATTCATGGAGAGGTAAGCATCTAGGACTATTCTGTTGTAATTCCATGACGGATTCTGAGGTTACATTCAGTTAATGCAATTGTTTACTTTGATTATTGATTTAAGTTGTTCTCTCTATGTCTTTCATCTCTCTATCTTGTTAAAAGCAAAGATTTTTGCATCATAATGTGTTTGAATCTACATGCATATTGATTATATGAGTTTTAGGGTTTCTAGGTTTAAATTGAGAATCTACTTTGATTTAATTTAGGAACTTTCATATGATTAAATGGTTTTTACTATCAATTGAGAATGTACTTTGATTGATTAGTAATAACTTCAACTATAATCAATTGAGAATTTACTTTGATTGATTAGCTTTTAATTTGGTTAGGAGATTTAAGAATAGACATGATTAAACACAATAGAATTTGATTGAGAATGTACTTTGGTTGAATTTATTGTGAATAATCTAGAAATGTTTTGCATTTGATTGAGAATTTACTTTGGTTAAATGCATGATCGCCCTCGAATTAATTAAGAATGTACTTTAATTAATTTGAAACTTAAACAATAATCAATTGAACAATTATCCGTGAATAACCGATGATGAATCTATATTGGAAAAACAGTGGAATTAGCCTATTTCATCGTAACTGTTTTTAAGTTTCTTATTTGTTCTTTAAACATTCTCCAAACATTATTTTTATTCATAAGCATTGCATAACATTCATAAGAGTCAGATATTCGAAAGCAATTCCGTGTTCGTTGGGAGACGACTCAGGGTTACGTTAACCCTATCTACTTTCTTAAATACTACTTGGCAATACTGAAGTTGCCTTGAAAAGTAGTATTAATTTGATAGCCTCAACGACAGCGTATCTCCTTTTCCTGGTAATCAATAGTTAATATTTTCATGAGCACAGAAAGCGTATTTTTCTAAGATCAACATGCCTACCCACGTTTTGGCATTCTTCAGTCTTCACCAAACCAACCTACACTACACTGTTTTCTCATCACCAAGAAAAAACCTACTTTTAAAAGCCAACAAAGTCATGTACGTTAGCACTCATTTCCAGAAATCTTTTATCACTCGTCACTAGGTTGAGCCCGATCAAAACCGTCAACTTTCATCCAAGTACATATTCCCCCCGATAGCCAAAAACATCACAGCTAAAACCTTTTAGGTCACTTCTTCAAAACGCCGATCACAGCTCTAGTTGATTTGGTTAACTGACCTGTCAAGCACTTTAATCAATACTATTCTATGAGTTTCATTTATAACACATCAGTCCTCAACAACATTGATAATGTTTCTCTTAGTTCCTGTTACAGATCCACACCTCAAAATTAAGAAGAAAGCAGAAAATATAAGTAAACACTGACATTCTGTATGATTTGCAAGTTAAAGGAAAAACAGAAGGATAACAAATCCTACAACTCAGAGCTAGGCTCCTCTAGAAACACCAAAGAGGTTCCCCTTGTCTCTAGCCAAAAAACACTCCCCCCTCTAAAACGCTCCCTGGCTACTATTGTAACACAATACCAAAGCCCCTTCACTATAGCAGGCGTACAGTATATCAAGTTCAATATAATCAGTGAAACAAGAGGAACACCCTTGCCAAATTACAAACGGCATGCATACAAAAAATTCATGAAACCCCTTTGTCCATTAAGCAATATAAATTCATATACACGTGAGTTATAAACATAATGTACCACAAAATTAAAACAACAGGTAATGAAGATTAAGATAAGATTACGAGAGGTTTACCAATTTCAGACACAATAAGATGGGAGTTAGTATGTGTCTTCAATGATTGAATAAAAAATTATTGTTTCTTATTGTTAGAATTTGGTATTTCAAATTTTCAGAACACGACAGTTATTAACTTTGTTGTGGCTGCAATCGATAAACCCCTTTCTTTTATCTTTATCTTCATTAAGGGGTATTATTAGAATTCTCCACTCTGTCAAACCACACACCCACAATTTCTTATATCATAAAGATTGCAGCTTTTAAGAGGGTAAACATAATGCGCAAGCGAAGGTAAAAAAGGATCAGATTACATACAGGTAGCATCAATAAATAAAGGAAAATTCAAACCGGAAGAAGTAAGTATAAACCTGAACTAGTAGAAACGGATAGAATATGAGAGGAAAGTTTCCTTTGAAAAGAGAAGGTGGCATTGCTGTTGATGATATGAGAATGTGATACTGCAAATGCCTGAGCTGCTCTTCTTAGAATACATGCAGTTCCAAAGCTTGTGGCTGCAGCCATGGTGGTTCCACCTTTGTTGGGATGACCTCGAACTCACCAACACCACCGAAGAGTTATGTTGTCTCTTATTTTTCTTTTTATTTTTCCATTTTGTGATTAAGATTGAAAATAACTTGTAATTATATTTTCATCATGACTTTTATTCTTTGTTTTACCATTATACTATTATCATTAGTCCACTTTTAAAGTTTATCCTAAATATCAAATTATATATATATATATATATATAGGAGTTTACTAACGCGCGTATGCCTATTTTTCAGTTGGTACATTTTAGCAATGTGTACCGAATTTTAGTAGACAAAAATACCTTTATATATCATTATATATCATGAATTCTAAGTTTTAAGGTTAAGGGTATTTTAATAATTTTCATTCTCAAAACTTAAAAAAAAAAAAAGAAACCCCCCAAACCCTTACTCACATCTCTCATTCCTCTCAATCCTTTCTCTTTCATCTCTTTCACTCCAACCTTTTCTCTGTCATCCCTACTGTAGCCCCAATTGAAAAAATCAGAAACACTTGCCTTTAAACAATTTGTCTTTCTAAAGAGTTGAGTCATTCACATATTCACCTTGAGGCAAATGTTCATTCAAGATTTCTTCAATTTCACCATCTTCACTAATTTCTCTAATTTCATCATCTGCATATGTTGAATCATCATCTCTAAAACAACCCTCCAGGCCAATTACCAATTCTTTCGGATGTCATTATGCTTGTGAAAATTAGATAAGACAAAAATTATAAAATAAAAACTCATTATTAAGTCATTTTTTGTAAGAAATTGTTTAACAACAAGTATTTCTGATTTTTTTCAGGTCAATTACCAATTCCTTTATGCTTGTGAAAATTGAATAAAATTAAATAAGACAAAAATTATAAGATCAAAACTCATTATAAAATCATTTTTTTGTAAGATTGTTTAAATTGGGGCTATAGTAGGGTGTTTCTGATTTTTTTCAATTGGGGCTACAGTAGGGATGACAGAGAAAAGATTGGAGTGAGAAAGATGAAAGAGAAAGGGTTTACATGAGAGAGGTGAGTAAGGGTTTGGGGGTTCTTTTTTTTTTTGTTTTGAGAATGAAAATTATTAAAATACCCTTAACCTTAGAACTTAGAATCCATGGTATATAAGGATATTTTTGTCTACTAAAACCCGGTACACATTGCTAAAATGTACCAACTGAAAAACAGACGTACGCGCGTTAGCAAACCCCATATATATATATATATATATATATATATATATATATATATATATATATATATATTTGCGTATTAGATAAGATAATTGATTATATAATTCAATATAAATATATGAGATTTATTTATGATTTGGATTATGTAGGTTTAGCTTGAAATCCAACCTATAATTACAATTTTTTATTTTTTATTTTAGATTTGTTTTAGTTTTAATATTTGTAACTTTTTAACTTTACTTATACCCATTATATTTATTATTTCTAAAAAAGTGTTTTAGAATATTTTACAGAAACAATTTAAAAAATTAAAAAATTTAACGACATTTTTTTGTTCAAAATTAGTAGTTATAATTGATTAACTAAATTTAATTGTTAGATTGAGTTAAAAAAACAGTAAAAAATAAGATGTAATCCAACTTATAGGTTTTTTTCAATTTTTTTATTAAGCTGAATGAATGTAACCATTCATTTTCTTTATATATATATATATATATATATATATATATATATATATATATATATATATATATATATATATATATATATATATATAAGCATACTAATTGATGTTCTTGATCCATTCATGCATTCCTTCCTATTTCTTTGGTAACACGATGATAACAAAAGAGTAAACCATACACTAAAAAACATAAACGATAGTAAACTGGTATTCTAAAAAATTATACTATAGTTTTAGATATTATGTTCATAATAAAGGATTTAAGTTATAACCTGTAAAGAAAACTTGAACATTATGGCCATAATAAAGAGTCTATCACATGGTAGTATATCTTTTCTTTATTACACGTTGACTTAATCATTTATCAAATATCACAACATTTTATACTTATTCATCCAAACATATCACAATGAAACTCCATAGAATTTAAAGTATTAATTAGACTCTAAGACTACACACTTGTTATACTTAACCCTATCTTCCAAAGATATTCATTGTCATCCATGATCATATCTCAATAACACATGTATAACATGTGATACATCATTTATAAGTAGTTTTTAGCCATGAAACTAAAACTATCCATGATAACCTCTTTAAGTTCTCACTCTACAAATTTTTCGCTATGTGAATCCAAAACTTAGTAGAGTTAGGATAATCTAATCAAGTCATTTCATAAATACATTTAAACACATCAATCATACATTACTTCTCTACCTTGAGAAAATTTCAAATTCTTGCTCAAAAAATCATATAGTCGAGATAATTCATACAATTTCAACATAATTAAGATATATTTATTAACACAAGACAGTACTCGACGGCAAAAATGCAACAACCAAAGCTACCTCAACAGATTCACTAACTTGATTTTTCCACATGTTGCTCAATTCAAATTGCCCATTTGTTTTATCTCTATATCAATTACAATTTATAGTTTAAATAATCTAATTTATATAATGTTGTCAAAACGAGTCAAAATTCGTGAACCAACCCGACCCATGAAGGTTCAAGCAGGACTAGGATGAAAAAAAATTGAAATTTCGATAGGATGAATTTTGAGCCTAGCTCACCTAGGTTGAACCCGTGGCAAACTGTGTTGACTCACCAACCTACCTAATTATATATTACTTTGTGTTTCAATATTATTAGTCAATACTTTTTCTATTGTATTGTGGATGAAAATAAAGAAAAAGATGCTTCAAGAGAAAAAAAAATTATGGATTTATCCATTCAAGACTTTATAGATATATTAGTGACACAAAAATTATCAATGTTAAATGATTTGCTTTTTGTGCTTGCTTTTATATTGTATTTGGAGTTTAAGATGATTTTGGATTATATTGTATTTTTTTTAATTGTCTCTAGAGTTTAACATCATTTTGGACGAAAAATTATTTAGATTTGCATTAGAAAAAAATAATAATTTTTCTTAATTGAAAAAAAAAACTTTTATTGAAGTGAGCTAGTGAGTCAACCTATTTAACTTACCAACTCATGGTAGACCGAGCCAGATTCAAAATTTATCAGTTTGCTAATAAGTAACTCAAGTTAGGTTAACTCACTAAGTGTCAATGGTCGGTTGAATCAGATGACCCATTTTGACAACATTAAATTAAGACATCTTTGAATATCACAATGTACAAAAAACAATACACACCATATACCATATATCAAATGTATTCTAACAAATTTCACAATTATTCTCATTCAATACAACTACATGTTCATAAATCTCCATATTAACACTTTATTAGATATAATACACTCAAATACGCTATATTACTATAGCACGATACAATTTGCTATAAATTCTAGCTTTCCTTACCTTCATTAATTAAACATCTAAAGCTCTATAATTATTCCTTCATGATCCCTAGTCTAGCAGCTCTACCAACACAAAACAAGCTTATCTCAGTTAATATAACCCACTACAAGATCACAAATACACATAGACTCAAATTGAAGAAGAAGGGTTGCATGCGGCTTGCCTAGCTTAAATCATGGACAGAACCAATCACATTTCTAAAAAAGGATGAAGAGAGAACTTACCATAAAAAGTATCCAAATCAGGTGGATGAATAAAATTCTCCATCATGGTGGTCTCAAATTAAAAAATAGACAAGAGATGAGTGAAAAAGTTTAAAGAGAAGTAGAGGAGATTGCGATAAAAGTTTTTAGAAAAAAATAACAAAGAATTTTATATGAACTCTTTGTAATAAAACCTATTTATAGTTTAGCATTTTATTAATAAAACCTATTTATAGTTTAGCATTTTATTAATAAAATATACATATATCATTTTATTAAACCTTCTATAATTTTATAATTACTAAGGTTTTCACAAGTTATAGAAATAATTATGTGATTATACAAAATGAATTTCGTACAAAATTTAATTGTAAAAATTTTAATTATACAAAATTTAATCTTACAATTATATACATTTTTTTATTTTTCCAAGAAATTTATCGAACTTAACTTTATACAATTCTTAATATTTTAATTTATATTATAGAATATATATTATATAAACCCTAAAGCAAACATCATCTCAATCAACCGACCTAAGAGATCTTAACCTACATATGTTCGAATAACACGATACCATGTGCTTAAAACATAACAATATCAAAATTAGAGGGTTACTCTCTACACCACCCCTAAATGTTTCCTACACCACCACATTTTTTAAAAATTTCAAAACTATCCTTTATATTTTAAAATATCATACACGCCCACATTTTTTCTTCAACGGACATCGACATTCGTTGAAGAAAACATACTTCAACGGATATGTCACATCCGTTAACAGATGTGGCTACATCCGTTTAAGGTTTCTTTTAGTTTATTAATTTAATATAATTAGTTAAACGGATGTACCACATCCATTATAGTTTTTCTTTTCATTTTAGTTTTTAGTTTATTAATATATTATAATTTAAATTAATATATAAATATTATTTAATTTTTTAAATTTATTATATAATTATATATAAATTAATTTTATTTTATAATAAAATAATTATTATTAAATTAATTTATATATTATTATTTAATTAATTCTTATAATATATTATATATTAATAGTTAAACGGATGTGTCACATCTTAACGGATGTGCCACATCTTAACGGATGTGCCACATCTTAACGGATGTGCCACATCTTAACAGATGTGGTGACATCCGTTAAGTTTTTTTTAAGTTTATTAATATATTATAATTTAAATTAATTTATAAAGAATATTTAATTTTATTTTAAATTTATTATATAATTATATATAAATTAATTTTATTTTATTTACTAAAATAATTATTATTAAATTAATTTATATATTATTATTTAATTAATTATTTTAATATCTTATATATTAATAGTTAAACGGAAGTGTCATCGGTTAAAGCTTTTTTTTAAGTTTATTAACATATTATAATTTAAATTAATTTATAAAGAATATTTTATTTTATTTTAAATTTATTACATAATTACATATAAATTAAATTTATTTTATTTAATAAAATAATTATTATTAAATTAATTTATATATTATTATTTAATTAATTATTATAATATTATATATTAATAGTTAAACGGACGTGCCACATTCGTTAACGACATCCGTTAAGGTTTTTTTTTAAGTTTATTAATATATTATAATTTAAATTAATATATAAATATTATTTAATTTTTTAAAATTTATTTACATAATTATATATAAATTAGTTTTATTTTGTTTAATAAAATAATTATTACTAAATTAATTTATATGTTATTATTTAATTAATTATTATAATATATTATATATTAATAGATAAATGGATGTGACACATCTGTTAACAGATGTGACACATCTGTTAACAGATGTGACACATCTGTTAACAGATGTGACACATCTGTTAACAGATGTGACGACATCTGTTAACAGATGTGACGACATTTGTTAAGGTTTTCTTTCTTTTTAGTTCACGGATGTGGTCATATCTGTTGACGAATATCAACATTCATTGATATTGACATTCGTTTTATTGGAAGGACAAATTAGGTATGTGATAGTGTAAGAAGACTTTGATGGTGGTGAAGGAAACAACACTCAAAATTAAATTAAAATCACAGATAAAATACATTAACAAAATATTGTACAAATAAATTAAGATAACTAATCATATAGATTAAATTCATCATAAATACAATACAAATAACACATTACATAAGAATGTTTTATTATTAGAATAATTATTACTATTTTAACATATTACACTAACTTAAATAATGTCTTTTGTAGACACAATATCAAAGAGACAAAGAGACAGAAACATGAAAATGAAATTGGAATATACTTGAAAACTTGTTTGTATCTCTAAGGTGAAATAATCAAAGAAATACAAATTTATCAAATGGCAGTAAAAAAACTCCTACATTCATATGTTGAACTTATTTTCTTAATTCAAAACCTATTTCCTTTAAGTTTAAAAGTTTCTGTAAAAGAAAATAACTAATCAAATTAAATTTATTTATAACTTCTGAGTAATTAGAAGTTCATGTTAAGCATAGATGCTATGAAGAAATTTATTTATAACTTCGTTTATGTATATATTGAGATAAAAAAAATAGAAAAATTATATGCACAAATAAAATAAAAAAATTAAAGAAATTATATGTTAAGTTTTTACCATAAAATTTGTATAAAAACTAAAGTTTGAGATAAATTTGTGCAATCGTATCTATAATCATTCTTCTAGAGATGTCCAAAGAAATTCCCAAGTGTTCAATAATTGACTATGATTGGACAAAACAATTTGAGAAAAACCTCCAACCCTGACTAAAGGTTGAAAGAGACTACTTTGAGCATGTTTGGACATCGACTAATCTCATTTTCAAAAGTACTTCCCTACTAAAAGATACAAAGATTATTTTTACCCTAAAGTACTTTTAGCACTAAGTATACTTCAACTCTTATCCAAACATGCACTTTGCTGACAAAGTTATGCAATTTCAAACATGCACTTTGCTGACAAATTTATGCAATTTCAAGAAACGCACCAGTGGACAAAGTGTAATTTACCTAAAACTTTTAGCCTTTAACACTTTGCTATTTGTGCCTACACTTTTGAACTTCTACTTGGGTGTTCTTAAGCCAATGATTATTTCATATTGGTACCTTTTGTACCTTAATAAAGACATTCATGCTCATTGTACCATCACATCTCAAGTCATGTTCAACCAATATGTAAAATCTTTGATCATAAAGTTCAGTATATCACACTACGTTCTTGTCAACAATTAACTATAAAAACAAATTAAAGCTTCCGGTAACATCTCATGAAAACTGAACAAAATTTGAAAAGTACAAAGTCAAGCTAAAAAGTAGTATTCATGCAACTTCTCCCCAACGCAGGAGCTAAGCACAACAAAGTGTTTGATCTATTTCTCTCAAGAGGGTGTATAGAACATGAATATAACTTATGCTACTTCACAAACCTAGCCACCCCGCCTTCTACATCTAAACATCTCAGAAAAGATAGATGTATCCAAGCACTGCCAAAAGGAGGACTAACAAAGCAGCAACTGCAGCTGCACCCCACACCCAGTAATTGTTAGACTTCTTACGCTTAAGAATGACTTTTGGAACAGAATCTGGGCCTCTTGCTCGGTTCCTGGACCTGATACCAATCTCCTTTTGGACCTTTTCCTTCACAGGAGCAGGGGCTTGAATGTCATCGTCAACCTTTTCTGCTTCAGTAGTCTCAGCAACTTCATCTTTTGGTTCATCCTCAGGGTTAGCAACAACTCCAGCAGCACCTGAAGCTTTCTTCTTTGCTTTCTTCTCACGGTCCTATAAAAACTGGTTTCAGGTTTTCGACAAGGTATAACTACAGAATGTCAAATAGAAATGAAGAATCAAATCACCTTAAGCTTCTTCTCAGCTTCCTTTTGTGCTCTGATTGCTGCTTTGGCTGCAGCTTTGTCAGCTAACTTCTTCTTTCTTTCCAGGGCCTGCTTTGCTTTCAAAATTTCCTCCTCACGCTTCATCTCTTTCAGCTTTGCAGGATCAATTTCAGGCTCCTTGGCAGGGGTCACCTTTTTGGGATTTTCAAATTCATATTCATCAGTTACTGCTGAATCCTTAATGTCTGGTTTGGATTTCAAATCTTTCCCTTTGCTTTTGGATTCTTTCTGAGCAGGCAAAGTTTCTTGTGGAGAAGGCTTAGGCTCCTCCTTTGGCTGTTTTGGAACAGTTTTTGCTATTGCTTCAGCTTCAGCAAGTTTTGGTTCTTCCAGTAAGGGCTTTTCATCCGGGTTCCTCATCCGTCCATCCCGACTTAACTGACGCATATCCAATGAGGCCAAAATTCTTTTTTCATAATCATTCCTGAATGCTTTGTCACTGTTCCAGAGTGCCATAAATTTCTCAACCTGGAATCAGGGGGGAAATGTAAGATTCAATATCATAACCATCAGTGAAAAAAGCAGGAAAAAAGTGTGCAATGCATCACTAAATATTGAATAGTTAGTATGAACCAATATTATGAGGACAAACCTCTGTCTGTGAAACTTCATCAAGAGCATTGATATCTTTCTTTGCAGCCAGATCCCGTGCTTTGTTCAAAACTGCTCGACTTTGATAGAAATAGGAATTCTGAACAAGAAAATATTATTGCGAATTCAGATATTATTCCACTGTGCTACATAGCACTGAAATAAACAAATTAGTTTAAAAATAGATTCAAAAATAAACAACTTCGGGCATGCTTTCATGAAACTTATATCAAGAACAAAATTCTACTTTACAGTGCTAAAGTAAATAGATATGCTAAATAATTGCTAATTTGGCAGAACTCCAAGATTCCAGTTTCAATAATGTGTCAACTGGGTTGCTAAAACAGCAAGTTATATGCAAATAACCACATGTTTCTTTCCATCTTCAAAAATCTATCAATATTAAATGAGATGGAAACAGAAAAATAAGGTCCAACAAAATTATTTCTAACACCCCATTCTCCACCTTCTCTACCTAAACACCAGATGAAATTAAAAAACATTTCTTCCTCTTTCGCATCCATATATTCTTCTTTTTCATTTTCTACCCAGTTTACCAAGCACATCCTAAAGAAATCACATTAGAGTGCTCATATTTTAAAGTGAAACATACCCCCTCCTCACGCTGTTTTTTAAGCTGCTGCATGCTCTCAAAAGATTTGTCCCTTTTCTGAGATATGGCTGTCAGTTCCTCCTGTAGAGACTGAATATCCTTGTCAATGGCTTTCAGGGCATCATCGATTTGCTTGATTTTGGACCGAATTGCTTCTCTCTCTTTCTTTACTCCATCCAAATCCCCACCTATAAGCTGCAATGGAAGTTAATTTCTCAAAAACCTTTTGAATAATAATACTCATTTATTCAAAATAGTCTTGATAGGTGGAAATTCATTAGCATAAACAAATAAAACCATCTTACCTTGACCTGATCTTGAATGGCTTCTTTCTGCCCCATAGACTCCTGTAACTTGGTTCTCATTGCAGCATTGGCAATAACCTTCTCCCTTGTCCCCTCAAGCTGTTTGATTTCTCGGAGGAGTTGTTTTTCTTCAGTCAATGGAATGCTCTCATGCTGTATGCGGTACTGCAAACTATATATCTGCGACCATCAATCACACAAGAGTAGTGAGTAATGGAGAATAGATATTGGGATAACTAGACAAATTGATGAACTCTGAACTAGAAAGAACTCAGACTCATAACATACAACACTGTTAAGTTCCTCCTCAGATGAACACAAACCACCCCGGCCCACATTATTTGTATTGCGCAGCTTGCCCAGTGCTTGCTGCAAAGGTTCGATCTCTTTTATTTTCTCATCCACAATACTCTGAAATTGCCTACTGTCACCTCTTAGAGACTTGATTTGAGAAATCAACTCGGCTCGTCCTGACTGCAATGAATATATAATTATGTTAGATGCTCGATGAGAAAGAATCATCATATCAAGTCATTTCATTCTGCAAAAATTAACTCTCATGAAAAGGATGCAAGCCCCATAATTTTTTCTTATAATTTTTCCAGTGAACTTTGTTCCAAAACTATTTCCTATGGTTGCTGGCACCAAATGCACTACTATCAATGGGCTCAATAAATGTTTAAATTACACAGTTATAGTCAAATAATACAGATAAGCACTGCAACAATAAGTATCAAATTAAATAACTTTCTACACGAATGTAAGAGATGCTGCCTGCCAAACATACAAACATATAAAGGCTTCGCTCAATAGTGACAGTTTAGAAAGTAGGATGAAGGAGAGTGTGATCCCAATGTAATCAAAGGCAAAAAATCACCCTTGAGAAACTAGGTCTCCCATCACCTTGAGCCAAGGTGCATCAAAATCCATATGAAGGTTCACGAAAGAAACATGTAATCAGAAAATAAATTATTTAATTTTTTATGCATAAAGGTTGGATATAATTTTGAAAACAATTGTTTGCTGCTTAGAGTCTCAAAGATTAACAATTAGTTTTTTTACAACACCATTACATAATGATACTTTTCAACAAGCAACCAAAATGAATTCTTCTCAACTCACCCGCTTTGCCTTCAGTGCTTCAGTGATCTGAAAGCGAGCTTGATTTTTCTTGGTAATCTCTTTGTCAAGCACATCAATTTTAGACTTTATGGTTGGATCCTCATAAGGTCGCCACCTGACAAAATAATAAGAATGAATCTGCTTAGGTGCAGGCCACTCTTCGGCAGCATCTCTCGGCACATTCACCTCAGAAACATCATTCCCTTTTGCCGATTCATCTCCATGTGACCCAAATTTGATGGCCTCCACAGCTCCTACATCTTTTTCCAGCTTCCCATTCTCCTTCTCATGTAAAACAGGTTTTCCTCCTTCAGCACCATTCTCCACTGGTCCTTGAACCATCTCAAATCCCGCAACCTCGACCGCCATGGTTCCAACTGCAAGACAGCCTCACAAAATCCAAGGAACCTAATAATTCCAAAGCAATAAAGGGAAGATTCATGAGCATATACAGTTCATTATTTTGATCCACAGGCTCAATAAGCAGGTAAACAAATGCTAAATCACAAATCAAACAGAAAATATTAAGAAACATTAACCGTGTATCATTATTATTATCATGTTATTATTATGGAATAACAACCAAATACACATAAACAAAGACATATATGCTAAACGAAAGCACAAGAAAACTAAAGACATCAACTCCACATGTCCGCTCAGTAAATACATAAATTTCATCAATTCTATTACCAATCACGTTAAATGAACAAAGGGATCTAAAGATTAACACCTTCATCTCCAACATGCAAACGAAACAATCCACCACCAACAAAGCTACAAACCACGATTTAACAAAAAACATTATTTTCCAGACAAAAATCCACCTTCTTATTTGACTAAACCCAATGTACAAATCCGAATCCCAGAGTGGAGAAAAGACGTTAAAACAAAATTCCAAAAGGGTATGATCTGAATAAATAGAACGATCAACCTACCATAGATGCATCGGGAAAGACAAAATCTTTGAATCTAAAAACCATTCCAACAAACTAAAAACAGCACAAACAATGAATTAGAGAATACCCAAATGGAGAACGAAGAGAATTACAGCAAAGGAAGTCCTCCTCTTTCAAAAGGGTCTCCAAATTATGAATCAGATCTCGAGTTCTCCGACCCGAACCTATAGCCCCTCCTTGCTGCGATGACTTAAAACAAACCCAGTTTCTGAGAGAAATAAGAATTAACAGTTTTTATTTATATAAACAAAAGCCTAGATTTTTTTTTTCATGTGCGGATTTCGCACCTATATTTTCTTCTAGTAAAATGTAGGACTACGGTGTATCTTGACGCTGTTATTTTAAGTAGGATTTTATTTTCCTTTTCTAGACTTTTAGGGGTTTTGCAATTTTTATTTCTTTACCTAAAAACTTTCTTCATTGCACTTTATTGAATATGTATATCTAAATTTAAAAGATAAAATTCTCTTAACCCAAATCAGAATCTAAAAGATAAGTATATGCGTTATTTTAGTTACATTTGGTGACATGTAAATTCAGATTAAAAATAAGTTATGTTGTAATGTAAGATATTAATTTATAATTTGGACGTTGTTAAGAATAAGATTCGGCATGATTATATGATTATTATCCTTGTACTTTGTTCTAAAGATAATTTGGTCAATTAAAAATAAGTCTTTGATCATTATTTGTGGCAAAATCTAAGGAGCTAGCCACTATATTGTATAAACGAAAATAGTATATAATATGATAAATAAAATTTGAGATTTTTTTTCATACTTGTTATAAATTATTGAAAACTAAACAAACTTAATTTAAAAACAAGATTAATTTTTTTTATAATCGTAGAGCGAATCCAGAGGTTTCTCGCATAATGACCCAACTCGTTGTTCGAATAAACTTCCAGTAGTACCAGACCTCAACCCCCTTCATATAACGCCCCAACTCGCTATACGAAAGTTTAGACAGTGGCCCAAACCCCTAAACACTCGCTATGCGCCACCTTTCGCTATTCGAATTAATTTGGCAGTGACCCTAGACCCCCTCCAGTCGCTCAGCTAAATGATTCGTTGTGCGAATCATCAAACAAAGAGCAAACCCCATAGCCATTCGCACAGAGCATGTAAGACCCATGAAAAATATTTACAATTTTATTACTAGTAAAAATATATTTCTTTGTTAATGGAAAATATAATAAGTTTATAATATAAAATGTGGAAAGTTAAATAAGAAATTTTGGTAGCTTATTGGTAGAAAATTTTGGTGATGGGTTCAAACTCTTTTCTACCTTTTATGTAAAAAAAATCGAAAAAGTAAAATAAAATTTAAAATATTGATAATGGAGAAAGCATTCAGATTTGAAGGCATTATTGAGGAATCCATTATGAATCCATTATGTAAGTGGTGATTAAGAAATTAATATAATAAAATAATATTAAAATAATAAATAATATTAAAAAAATTGATGAATAGTAAATTTTTTTGATTATAAATAGCCATAAGGGGGAGGCTATTTTTCACAAAGAGAGGAAGAATCAAGTGAGAAACCTTGAGAAATAGACAAGAAAGAGTTAGGAAGAAATTTTTAGTTGCAAGAAGAGTAGAGCCTCTGGAGGGTTTTCGGGAAAAACAAATTCAGAGCAAGAGAAGTCTGGAATAGAGGTAGGGGAGCTAATTCTCATGAACCTTTAATTGTCTTGAAGC
Source organism: Vigna umbellata (assembly GCF_029865625.1). Lineage (NCBI taxonomy): Eukaryota > Viridiplantae > Streptophyta > Magnoliopsida > Fabales > Fabaceae > Vigna > Vigna umbellata. The sequence goes on from NC_142170.1 coordinate 4,200,620, forward strand.
ATAAGCCACTACCTTCTTTTCTTGCATGAGCACACAACCTAACCCCTGGTGTGAAGCATCACAATAAATCTCAAAAGACTTACTTGGATTTGGGATAATCAATATTGGTGCACTTGTCAACCTTTGCTTCAATTCCAGGAAGTTTTTCTCACACTTATCCGTCCAAACAAACGGTTGATCTTTGCGAGTTAGCTGTGTTAAAGGCGCAACTATTTTAGAAAAACCTTCTATAAATCTTCTATAGTATCCAGCTAAGCCCACAAAGCTCCGTATTTCCGTTATAGTCTTTGGTCTCTCCCACCGTAGCACTACTTCCACTTTGGTTGGATCCACCGCTATGCCTTGAGCTGATATAACATGTGCCAAGAATTGCACCTTCTGTATCCAGAACTCACACTTTGACAACTTTGCATATAGTTTCTTTTCTCTCAAGATCCCAAGCATAATTCTTAAATGCCCACCATGTTCTTCTCAACTTTTGGAATAAATGAGTATGTCATCTATACAGACTACGACAAACTTATCTAAGAAGGGTCGAAAGATTTTGTTCATGTAATCCATGAACAAACCTGGAGCATTAGTTACCTCGAACGGCATAACTACATACTCGCAATGCCCGTATCTCGATCTAAAAGCAGTCTTCTGTACATCTTCAGCTTTAACCAAAATTTGATGATATCCAAACCTTAGATCTATCTTTGAACATACTTGAGCTCCATGCAAATGATCCATCAAATCATCAATCCTAGGCAAATGGTACTTGTTCTTGATGGTTAGCTTGTTCAACTGCTTGTAGTCGACACACAATCTAGAGCTACCATCTTTCTTCTTCGCCAGCAGTAGTGGTGCCCCCCATGGTGATACGCTTGGTCGGATGAATTGTTTTTCTAACAGCTCTTCAATTTGCTTCTTTAGCACTGCCAACTTTGCTAGGGCCATTCGATATGGAGCTATCAATACTGGTCCAGCTCCAGGTATTAAATCGATGGAGAATTATACTTCTCGTTGAGGTGACAATCCTGGTACTTCTTCTGGGAACAAATCACTAAACTCATTAACTATGGGAATATCAAGATTTTGTTCATTTTTCTCAACTTCCACATGAGTCAAGATAATGAAACACGAAGATCCTTCTTTTACTTCTTTTAACACTTGTTATAATGACAACAACTCTGATTCTTCAGGATCAGGGAAAATCAACTCCTTCTTGTTACAGTCTATAAGGATACAATTGGCAGATAATCAATCAATTCCTAAGATTACATCTAAACCTTGTAGAGATAAAGATATAAGATGTACTTTGAACCTACGTCCTTCTATAACTATTGGACATTGAGGACACATCCTAGATGTTTTTATCAATTTAGAGGCCGGTGTAGATACTATAAGATCATACTGCAGCTCTTTCATGGGTAGGTTCAACTCTTGAATAAGAGTTTCAGACAAAAAGGAGTGTATCGCTACCGAAAAGCAAATGCATTTTAGTGATGAGTAGCCAAAAAGTAGCCAAATCAATCCCTTTTACCTATCCTTCAACTATATAGTCCCATACCTATATAGTCTCTAGATCCCTCTCATTCCGGTGTATGTTCGATTCATCCATGTGTCACTTCCACAGGAAGCCTGCCAGGAGCCGCACTTTGTTTGTGCCCCTTTCACTTCGTGCCTTTTGCACCGACGATCACTCCCCGCCCTCGTTAGTGCCCCGGGTGTCACATGCCACCAGCTTTCGCTTGATTCGTCCTCGAACCACACCGTACTGGGAGAGGCTAGGCTCTGATACCATTAATGTAACATCCCGTAATCTCACACTTGATAATTCATAATTGATATATTGTAGCATTACATTTAAGGTAACATCCCATAATCTCACACTTGATAATTCATAGTTGATATGTATATATGTTTTAAACTCAGATTTCAACTACAAACTCATAAATATAACTCGAATTCTTCTAATTTATTCTTCTATCTCTTTCTTCATTAACACTGAATTAGACGACATTCCTTCATCTGCTCCCGTATAACGAATTATACAATCATCGCACAAACACAAACACAAACAAGTAGGGTGAGCTAACATGCAACAAATCATTTATAAAACATGCATAATTACTTTGATACACTCAACAAACATCATATAATAATTATGTCAGACACCCTCATACCATCATACAACAATCGCACTGTAGATACTCATCCCATCATACCACAATCCCTAATAGACACTCATCCCACAATACCCAATAGACACTCATCCCACAATACCCAATAGACACTCATCCCACAATACTCAATAGACACTCATTCCACAATACACAATAGACACTCATTCCACAATACCCAATAGACACTCATTCGAATGATACGTTGATGAGCGGTCACGGGAGGTTATGCACTTGTGATGACTTCTACTTCTTCTTACAAATACACTTCCAAAATACTCCATACCATCCACAAGCTTAGTCCTCAACACTATGTCCAAAACTGGCACATAGACCAGGACCTCCTGCCCCTCTCACCACATAGTTCATCCTTCTCTACTTGAGACTGGATGATTATTAGAGTATCAGGATAACCTCCAACAACAGGACCCTTAACATCAACATATACACTAATACCATATCATTACATAATCTCTCCACGAGACTCATATCATGCTCATATTCCTCAACTCATATTATACATTACAAAATCTCCCCATAATACTCATATCATGTTCAGATGCATAAATTCAAATCCAATATAATAAAACACAATCATCACAGAAATCATACAAAATGAATATATCACAAAATAAATTAACAATAATAAAATATCACTATAAATGGTCACCGGAGAAGAATCAAATGTTTGACGAATCAAACTCACCATAAACGCCAGTACATATGACTAGTCACAACTTACTGGATTTGACCAGGGTTGCTCTACGATCAGGGATGTACCAACTCCGGTTTTTATGATTCCTCTATCCTACCATCACAATTATAATTCATAATTCCATATCTACTGCAATAACATGACTCCATCAGACATTTTCATTCCAACGAGATATATTGCGTAATAATTTAACAGTACTCAATTTGTACAACAAGATTTAAGTTAAAAACATATCGAGTTGACTTGCAGGAAAGAGAGGTGTGTCACAATGGACAACTTAAGTACCAAGTCTTTCCTTAGCCAAAGTGTTCCTCAACTAGTTTTTAACAAATTTCTTATTTACAGATTCAAAACAACAACATATAATATTAACACTGAAATTCAATATAGATAGATATACAGTAAGCATTAACAGTATTCACACATAATTTCAAAACATGAATAGTAATAAAACAATACTAAATCATATTATAAAAGCTTAGAAAGTACATCTTATATCTTGCTCTGAAGATTTGGCGACACTATCTTTATGGTGTCCAATTTCAAGTATTTAGCGATCACAAAAGTTTGAAGTACTTATTTGACCAGAAAGAGCTAATTATGAGGCAAAGGCGGTGGATGGAATTTTTATAGGATTATGACTTTGAACTTTTGTATCATCCGGGAAAGGCAAATGTAATAGCTGATGCTTTGAGTAGGAAGACGGTACATGTTTCCCATATGATGATCAAAGAATTAGAGTTGGTGGAGAAATTCAGAGATCTGAAGCTACAAATGGAGTATGAAGTAGATTTCATTAGATGTAGTAGTCTGACTATATCTAGTGACTTTCTAAGTTTAATCAAGGAGAAACAATTGGTGGACCCTAACTTGAAAAAGATAGCAGAATTGATCAAAACAGAACCAACTAAAGAATTTAGGTTAGGACCTGATGATGTATTAAAATTTGGAAGTAGAGTGTGTGTACCAGACAATGCAGAGATAAAAAGATTAATCCTTGAAGAAGGACACAAGAGTCATTTTAGTATGCATCCCGGCATGACTAAAATGTATCAAGATCTTAAGGAGTCCTTTTGGTGGCCTGGAATGAAGAAGGAAGTAGCGTAGTTTGTAGCGGCTTGTTTGACTTGTCAAAAGGCAAAAGTGGAACACCAAAGGCCTGGAGGAATGTTACAACAATTAGACATACCAGAGTGGAAATGGGATAACATTGCTATGGATTTTGTTACCCATTTACCACAAACAATGAGAGGTAATGATGCCATCTGGGTCATCATTGATCGATTGACAAAAAGTGCTCACTTCTTAGCAATAAATCTGAGAATGTCAATGACTAAGCTGACACAATTGTACATAAAAGAAATAGTGAGATTGCACAGTGTACCTTCTAGCATTATGTCAGATAGAGACCCAAGATTTACTTCTAGATTCTAGCAAACCCTATAGGAAGCTATGGGCAGCAAATTACGAATGAGTTCCGTGTATCATCCCCAAACTGATGGACAATCTGAAAGAACTATCCAGTCATTAGAAGACCTATTGAGAATTTGTGTATTAGATAATCTTGGTAGTTGGGATGAAATACTTCCTCTTGCGGAATTTACCTATAACAACAGTTTCCAAGCAAGCATAAGTATGGCACCTTATGAGGCTTTGTATGGCAGACGATGTCAAACTCTGTTGTGCTAGTATCAGGATGGTGAATCCGTTTTAATAGGACCTAAGCTACTACAACAAACCACCAATAAAGTAAAATTGATACGGGAAAGAATGAAGGCTTCTCAAAGTAGACAAAAATCATATGCAGATCAAAGGAGGAGACCGTTAGAGTTTGCGGTTGGGAATCATGTTTTCCTGCGAGTAACTTCAACCACGGGTGTTGGAAGAGCCCTTCGCTCGAGGAAACTTTTCTCCTAAGTTCATTGGTCCATACCAAATTTTGAGACGAATTGGGCCAGTCGCTTACGAGATTGCGTTACCCCCTCAGTTGGCCATTCTCCATTCAGTTTTTCATGTTTCCCAACTAAGAAAGTATGTACCTGATCCTTCTCACATTTTAGAAATAGAGGAGATTCAAATCCGAGAGGATCTCTCAGTGGAAGTACAACCTGTTTGTATAGAAGACACTAAAACAAAGGAACTTAGAGGAAAAACTATTAATTTAGTCAGGGTGGTTTGGGATAAGAGAACAGGTGACTCTACATGGGAAGAAGAAATGAAGCAATTATACTCTCAACTATTTTCTTGAAGTATAGAATTTTCGAGGTCGAAAATTTTTTGTTGTTGGGGAGAATGTAAGACCTATGAAAAATATTTACCTTAATAGTAACAATTTTATTACTAGTAGTAATAAATTTTTCTTTATGAATGGAAAATATAATTAATAAGTTTATGTAAAAATAAAATGTGGAAAGCTAAATAAGAAATTTTGGTAGCTTTAAATGGTAGAAAATTATGGTGATTTCAAGAACATGGTTTCAAACTCTTTTCTACCTTTTTGTTTTAAAAAAAAGAAAAGAAAAAGAAAACAAATGGACAAAGAAACTTTCGGTGATTGAAATAGCAAAACACCAAAACATCTTTTGGTGATTGAAATGATATATATATATATATATATATATATATATATATATATATATATATAATAATAATAATAAAAAAAAATAGTACCAGAATCTTGGCCTATAAATACCAAGCAAGGGGGAGGGGGATTTTGCACCAAGAAGTAGAGAGAGAACATAAGAAAGAAATATTATGAAGAATCTAAGGAAGGATTTTAGTGCGGAGATTCTGGAAGTTTTCCGGGAACAACCTCTGATTAAGAAACTAAGTCTGGAATATAGATAGGGGAGCTAACCTTTCTAAGCTTTTATATTATGATTTAGTATTGTTTTATTAATATTCATGTCTTGAAATTCTGTGTGAATAGTGTTAATGAAAAACATAGGTGTTTGTTGTATTGAATTTCTGTGTTAATATTATATGTTGTTGTTTTGAATCTGTAAATAAGAAATTTGTTAAAAACTAGTTGAGGAACATTTTAGCTAAGGAAATACTTGGTACTTAAGTTGTCCATGGTGACACACCTCTCTTTCTTAGAAGTCTACTCGATAGGTTTTTAACTTAAATCCTATTGAACAAATTAAGTACTGTTAAACTATTATGCAATATACTCAATTGATATACAATATGTGATGGATTCATGTGGTGAGAGGGGCAGATTAAGTACGGTTAAACTATTAGTGTATATGTTGATGTTGGGGGTCCTGTTGTTGGAGGTTATCATGATACTCTAATAATCATCCAGTCTCAAGTAGAGAAGGATGAATTATGTGGTGAGAGGGACAGGAGGTCCTGGTCTATGTGCCGGTTTTGGACATAGTGTTGAGGACTAAGCTTGTGGATGGTATGGAGTATTTTGGAAGTGTATTTGTAAGAAGAAGTAGAAGTCATCACAAGTGCATAACCTCCCGTGACCGCTCATCAACGTATCATTCGAATGAGTGTCTATTAGGTATTGTGGAATGATTGTCTATTGTGTATTGTGGAATGAGTGTCTATAGAGTATTGTGGGATAAGTGTCTATTAGGTATTGTGGGATGAGTGTCTATTGGGTATTGTGGGATGAGTGTCTATTAGGGATTGTGGTATGATGGGATGAGTATCTACGGTGTGATTGTTGTATGATGGTATGAGGGTGTCTGACATAATTATTATATGATGTTTGTTGAGTGTATCAAAGTAATTGTGCATGTTTTATAAATGATTTGTTGCATGTTAGCTCACCCTACTTGTTTGTGTTTGTGTTTGTGCGATGATCGTATAATTCGTTATACGGGAGCAGATGAAGGAATGTCGTCTGATTCAGTGCCAATGAAGAAAGAGATAGAAGAATAAATTAGAAGAATTCAAGTTATATTTATGAGTTTGTAGTTGAAATATGAGTTTAAAACATATATACATATCAACTATGAATTATCAAGTGTGAGATTGTGGGATGTTACCTTAAATATAATGCTACAATATATCAATTATGAATTATCAAGTGTGAGATTATGGGATGTTACAATCACTCACCTTGGGCCATATTGGAAGCACCCAAGACTAGGACCTCCTGCTACTACTCACGACATGGTTCAATCCGCTCTACTTGAGAATGATTGACCATTGTAGTTTCAGGATAACCCCCAAGACTGAGCTTCCATGTAAATCATTCTAAACACACTAAAAGGGGCACCACCATGTATCCCTCCCTTGAGGATCAAGTAATTACGTCCAATACTGATACTTTTCACTTTCAACACAACAATACATCATACCTTCACATACTTTCAATTTAACCACATTACAACAATCATACTTTACACGAAAATCATCACACACACTTAATTTACCCAAAACAATAGCTAAAGAACTTGAACCGAACGCTAGGAGCTTTGGTTGAGCACTTAGAGTTTTGGCCTAACACTATGAGCTTTGGTCGAGCACTTAGAGCTTTGGCCGAGCACTTAGAGCTTTGGCCGAACACTTACAGCTTTAGCCAAACACTTAGAGCTTTGAGACCGAGTGCCAGTAAAAGACCGAACATTCATTAAGAGACCGAGTGTCAGTACAAGACCGAACACTCTTTAAGAAACCGAGTGCCAGTACAAGACTGAACACTCTTTAAGAAACCGAGTGCCAATACAAGACTGAACACTCTTTAAGAGACCGAGTGCCAATAAAAGATCGAACACTCTTTAAGAAACTGAGTGCCAGTACAAGACTGAACACTCTTTAAGAGACTGAGTGCCAGTACAAGACCGGACACTCTTTAAGAGACCGAGTGCCAGTAAAAGACCGAACACTCTTTAAGAAACCGAGTGCCAGTACAAGACCGGACACTCTTTAAGAGACCGAGTGCCAGTACAAGACCAAACACTCTTTAAGAAACCGAGTGTCAATACAAGACCGAACACTCTTTAAGAGACCGAGTGCCAGTACAAGACCAAACACTCTTTAAGAAGCCGAGTGCCAGTACAAGACCGAACACTCTTTAGGAGACCGAACGGTCAACAGTAGCGTTCTGCAGAATTCTGCATAATTGCGAACATAACCCAACATGACCATTTCTAACCATTTTTACTAACTTCTAACACCCTTAATTCTTGTTTTATACTTAATTAAACTTATCTAAATGATTTTAAACATTCCTACAACCATTCTAAAGTGATTAAGACTCAATTTCAACTCTAAAACACCAATTTTCCCAACTTAGGGAACTAAAAACCAATCCTACTGCTTTGCACATATTTTGATCAATTTAGTGACTCAAACAAGTCACAATACACTAGCTAAGATTGCCCCAACAGCCTAATTGCGCTTTAGGCCCCAAATGGCCAAAATTACTACCTCACTTCCCCCAATTTGCCCTAAAACACCAAAATTTCACTTAACTTTCCATTTCATTCAAGCTATAACAGATTTATCACTCAAAGCACTTCCAACACGCCCAATTACAGAAGCTAGATTCAACCAATGCAGTTTACAGACCTCACACTACAATTTCATACATCACATGCATCAACATGTATGACCAACTTACTTTAGAGCTTAAACAAGCAAACCAAACAACACACCCATTAAGAAATTTAACATACATACAAATATTGCAAGCAAATTGAAAACAGTATTTAGCTCCCATTACCTTAGGGTTTCACAACTAAGCTCACAACTTGATTCAACAGTGCTTGACTCTGCAAGAACTCAACCAAACCCTACAAACCACCCAATGGGTGATAGAACATCTCTTTAGAGCTAATTTTTTGACAAGAAATTGAAGGAGAAGGTTTCTAATTACTTGAAATTAGTAGAATAGCATGCCCTAGGTTCCAAAACAGAGGAGGAAAAGAGGAAAATTACTTACCGGTTCGAATGAAGGAAGTAATCGATTCAAAATAGAGCCCTCTACGCTGTGGACGCTTGGACACCACCTAAACGGACATGCACTTAGTCAGTGAGAGTGAAGGTCAGAGAGAAGGCATAGGAACTTGGAGTTCTGAGTTTTAGAGAGAGGTTGGGTATTTATGCTAATGAACCAAGATATATTTAAAATCCATTTATATTAAAATAAAATCTGGTCTCATTAGTATAATACACATATTTACTCTTTTAACCCATTTTACATGTTGTCACATAAAAAAATTAATAATATTTAAATTAGAATGAAATAAAAAAAATTAATAATATTTAAATTAGAATGAAATATGATTAGTATAGTAGAAACTACCAATTAAAAAAGAAATATATTAAAATATATATAAAATAAATTATATAGGAAATGAAAAATAATATGGATTTAAAAAGTGAATTTTAAAGATAAATAGTTAAATGGTAAAATTTGTAGTCTATATAATCAAACCTAAAATATAACTTTCTTTACTTTTTTTTAACTATCCTTATAAACCATAAAAAAAAAAAAAAGAGATCTTACAGTCTCTCGTCCAAGAATATAATCCATATTTTATAAGTATCTCTTAGAATAAATAATTTTCAAGGAACGGTTATGTATTTTGATAATTCCTATTATATACAAACAGTAAAACTTGTATTTGTACGTGTATATTGAAAATAATGCATAAAAAGAAAGTAAGGTGGGCGTTAAAATCGATGTGGGACCTAATTTACATAAATATCCTCTCACCTTCCCTCAACTACCTCAACTTATTTTTCTCCACGTGTTCACACGTGTTTTTTACCTTACCTTTTTGGTTTGTCTGTGTCTGAATTTCACTTGCCACAGTTGCAGGTTCTTGTCCTTGAGGAAAGAGTTCTGTACAAAAGCAGCCAAATTCAAGCCTTCAGTGTTTTCTGTGATTTTCTTAAGCCAAACGGCAAGCAGACCATGTCCTAAGAAGGGACAAATTAAAAAACATAATGGTAGTGCGAGAAATATTTATGTACATATTATAAAAATAAAATAACTATGAAATTAAATTTTTAATTTTTTTAAAAAGAAAAAGATAATAATAAATTATAATATCAAATAAATGTAAAAAAATATAGTGTCAAAATATATTTTTTAATTAAAGAAAATGCTGATTGTGACACCGGGCACTGACAAGGGCGGAAAGTGAATGGTCGGTGCAAGAGGCATGGTGCAAGGGGCACTGACAATGAGCGACTCCTGGCAGGCTTCCAGTGGAAGGGGCATATGGACGAATCGAACATACACCGGAATGAGAGGGATCTCGAAACCGTACAGGTATGAAACTATACAGTTGAATGATAGCTTAAAGGGATTGATTTGGCTACTCATGTCACCAAAAATACATTTGTTTTTCGGTAGCCTAACTCATAAGAATTCCATGGTTAAGCGAGCTTGGGGGTAGTCGATATTCCTTGTAAGTTTTACACTGATCGTATTTTTAATTGGCTTAATTAGCTATCTTTTCAATATTAAAAAATTTCTTCCCTCAACTGTTTAAAATTCTCAATACAATATAGTGAATTTTTTTCATCAATGAATTTATATTTTTTCTTTCATTTTATTTAATTTAATAATTAACTCACTCTTAAAAAATAGTCTTTAAGTAAAAACGATTAAAGAAAAATAAAAATCGATAAGTTAAATACGATAAAATTGAAATAACACTCAAATAAATAAGAAAACGGTCAATAGAATTACTTTTTTGATAAAATTTAATTAAAAATGCTTTAATATATAACTTAAAGCTTAATTAAAATTAATTTGTTTTTACATAAATCATTAGATTTAAAATTCAATCATTTTTTAGAACTGAAATAATAAATTATATATAATTTGTAATTTAAAAAAATATCACCACTGCTTGCACCAATTTTATCAAATACAATTTGTTGCTCAAAGTTTAATAGAATTTATTATAGACTTCATTTTAGTTAAATTTTAGTTTGTCATAAAATATATACTTTTTAAATAAAAAAATAGATTAAAAAGTGTTTAAAGAACATAATAAATCTTTTTGCATATAGTTAAAAAAGTGCAATATGTAATTTAAAAAGTGAGAATTTTAAGGTTTTTCAAAATAATAAATGGCAAGGCCACCCAAACAGTTTAATATTATTATATTTAGTGAAGGCAGTAGTTGGGTTGCATGTTTAATAAAAATGAAGGTGATGATTGCGGGAAAAAGATAGAATACAAGCGTCACGTGGCTAAATTTCTTAAGCCATTATTTATGGTGGCTTTGTATAGTTTTTGTTTAATACGGTTAAGATAATATAGCCATGTGTATTAATGTCAAGTGAAAAAATAACTAACCTTTTAAATAAAACTATAATGCAGTCTTAAGTTAATAAATAATAAATTAAGTATGTCTTGTTATTTCAAATTTTAAATTCTTTTATAAAGTACAGGAGCATATACTTATTTATGTGAAAAACTTAAGGAAAAATAATTAAAATTATAATAATTTGTTTTAATCATATTTTCTACAGGTAAGATTGGGTAAATTTTGGGCAAAATTCATTATTCAAGTTACTATTATAATATTAGACTGGATTTTTTTAATTTTTTGTAAGTTAAATCTAATTCATACCAATACGGATTGGATTAAATTGGATAAATTGAGTCAAAATTTTGAAATTTTAAAAAGATATTATAATTTTTAAATATCAACATAATGAAAAAAATAATACAATTTTTATAAAAATTAGTTCAAGACTTCAAAATGCTATAGGAAAAGAAAAAGATAACACAATATGTTCATAAGATAAATTTAAGAGTAAGTTTTGGATTGAGTTTTAGGTTTCACACGAAACCCATCATTCAACCCGTACAAAAGTTGGTTAAGTCAAATTTGACGTAATTATAAATAAAACTTAATCTAATATAATTAGGTTGAATAAAGTTAACTTGAGTCATAAGTAATATAACATAATGAATATCCTTAATATTTTTTTGTTATATAACTTAAAAAAATAGAAAAAAAAATTGTCCAAAATTCACTATAACGTAAAAAGGTAAAGAAAATCATAATAAAGTAAGAAAGATTAGATGTATAGTTATAATTTTAACATACCATTACTAACTTGGTGTGTTTTCGTATAAAATATTACAACATATATGAAAAAAATTAAAGCAAAGACACTGGATTTGAGTTGGAAAACTAAAAGCTATAATTTTTTAGATCTTCATTCCTTATTTTTATATCCAATTAATTTCATATTTAAAAGAAAAAAAATCAATATCAAATGTGTGTGCATGTGTATCCTTACATAAAGATTAGCCATTATGCAATTTGAAACATGTTATGCATTGGACATATCATTTGGATGTTATATGGTCTATGTTCTATAAATTACGAGAGTGGTAGTAATAATTCATGATTTTTGAAAAAGTTATGATTCAAGATACTCAAAAGCTAAAGATACTCTAAATCATACAACCTTTAATAGTTCTTTTTGGACATTTATACAAGAAAGCACAACCATGATGTTCTAATACATACAACTATGTATGCATGTAAAAAAAATCTAATAACTTAAATGCTAGAAATGGAGATAGTCTTCTACACGACTAAAATATACATACAGGTCTTAATTGTATACTATTTACAGTTGTTACTAGTGCAGTTAAGGAAAACAACAACGGTTATTTTTGTTTATAGGCACCGGTTCCGCAACCGAGACATATATAAGCGAGGTAAAAAGTGGTAGACTTTTGTCTTAGTTCTGAACCGAGTCAAAAGAGTTCGGATTCTACCTTGGTTCACAGACAATCGAGGCAATAAAGTGTTTTTAATTTTTTTAATCTCAACCGAGATCACTTGTTGGTTCCTCACTCTGTTTTGTTTTTCTATGGTCTTTTGCTTTCTCTTTTCCTTCTCTTTGTGCCTTAAACTTCTCTCTCTCTTTTTTAATCTCAAGCTTATCCTACAATTTTATTTCATCCATGTTTTTACAAGAGTGGGGGCTAAATTACTTTTGACAAACTCAGATGATTCCTCCAATCTAAGAAGGGGGAAATGGGAAGTGGAGAGAGAAAACGGAGGAGATGAGAATGGAGGTGGAAGAGAGGAGGAGGAGGCTCAGTTCCCTGACAGAGGTGCAATCGGAGCTTTCCAATAGGCTTCAAATATGGACGCTGGCCAAGGCGCGGGCGAAGACGTAGCTCGAGAGGGCGGTACGGGAGAAAATGGAGACGGTGAGGGAGATTGAGGAGCTCAGGCGCCAGAGAGACGTGCTTAACCGAAGGATCAAGTTCTACAAGAAGAAGGACGCAATTGGAATGATGGCTAGGCTCGCCGACACGCGCTACACCTTCTGCGAGTATACGGCGAAGGAAATCCGATTGGCCACCGACAACTTCTCCGAGCGGCTGAGGTTGATGTTTGACGGAGATTGGAGCAATGTTTACCGGGGACGCTTCAACCACTCCACTGTTGCATCAAGATGCTCCCTTCTTTCTCTCTCTTCTTTCCCAGCGACCAATCAGAACCTGCAGAATAAACAAAGAAGCATAACCCCCAATTCAAAAGGCGAATCCAAACCGCAAACACTATCCATTTCGCCATCCACGTGCAAAGAAACAAAACCAAAAACCCAAGGAAGAGAAACGCAGATCCAACGCCTAACCGCCACCACGTCACCACCGCTGCGTCCTCGCCGCTCCATGAGAAAAGAGTTTCCACCATCACAGCCGCTATCGCAACACCGTCGCTGCTCTCTCGTCGCACCGTCGCGGGCTCTCACCGCCATCGCACATCATCGAGAAAAAGGAGAAGAGGAGAGGTGCTAGGTTTTTGGGGAAAAGTTTCCTCTTTCGCTACCCAGAGGCTAGGTTTTCCTGGCTTTAAGGTCCAACGGTCCAAGCCCAAGACTTATTAGAAAGGCTTATATGCCTCGGTCCATCTACCAACCGAGGCAGTATCTTTGCCATGTGAGGTTTATGCCTTGGTTCACCCTGCCAATCGAGGCAGTATTCTCTTTAGACATCAGTTGCTTAACAATCGAGGCATATAATGTTTTACAAATTATGAGATTGTTACTGTGGTTTGATACGCTTCGGTTCCAGAAAAACTGAAGCGTAATGTGCGAGTTAAAATTATGATTTTTTACTAGTGTGTGAAGTAATATTCTCTAAATCAACAAGTGATTATTTCATATCCATTTTAAAGATATAATATTTCATATTCACTCTAAAGAGTGTGAACATTAACATTTCATTGTTGCCTAACTAGGAAAAACTTAATGTACTTTGCTTATAAAGATCTCATGTAACCATGCTTAAGCTTAGGGAAGGGGAGTGCAGCGAAGGGAAACTAAAACAGTTGTTTTTGACAATATGCTTCGGTTTCGAACCGAGGCATATACCGACGAGGTAAAAAGGTGGGGGACTTTAGGCCTCGGTTCAAACCGAGGTAATAACATGGGCTTATGGCAGTGGTTCAGGCTAGAACCGATGTCAAAGCCTTTTGTTTTTTTATTTTAAATCACGTGCACTCTAAACTGCCAAACCAAGCCAAAAGTACATCGTTGGGCTATTGGCCCAAAAGGTTCACACCAAGTCTGCCAAAACGGAGTTGTCAACACCGACCACCTTGACACCCATGGCCACCACCATTAGCACCTCCCTCGCCACCACCTACGCAACCAAAGAACAACCCAAAATCAAATAACGAACGGGAAACCTCAAATTAAGAGACAAAACCCATATCCCAGCCATCAATCTTAACCAAAATTACAAGATTAAAACACCATAACAAGAAAGACCCCAAATTCAATTTGAATGAATTCCTACATCTCAACAGAAGAAATCAGATCGTCATTTCATCATAATAGAAACCCCCAAAATTGAAGAACAACCTAAACCCTAAATCGTAGAATCAACACCACAAAAATCATAATGTCGTTTTTGCCGTTGTCGTCACCGGATACTCAGCCCTTCAACCTCGTTGTCGTCGGAGGTCACTCGCGACACATTGCCATTGTCTTCTCTCGCATCTGCGACACCGTTGGCATCTAGGCTCGGTCAGAACTGAACCCGCTTTGCTTCGAAGGAGGAAAGCTTTTGCGATCCCCCCACCACGAGAATGCCTACTAAGATGCCAGAAAAGAAAACCCTCCTAGTGACGCTTGATTTAGAACGAAAGAAAAAGAGGGAAAAGGGGAAGAAGAGAGTGGCGCTACCTACTCTTACATCGCGAGCCAAAAAAAGAAAGAGAAAAAGAGAAGGTCTACCAGCGCAAGGAAGGACCCTGAAAGTCCACCGCGAACCGCCATCAAAGGCGAGAACACGCTTGAGTCGCACTTCCGCAGTGCCCCATTCTCGCTGTCGTGAGGTCATTATCTCTCTTCGAGATGCATAACTTCTCGCCCCCAAGACTGGGTGGTCCGCGAGAAGAAAAAGAGGAAGAAGTTTGTTTCTCATGCTAACTGGAATAGAGAAGAGAATGATGAAGAGTTTTTTTATTAGGGTTCTTAGCCTAAACCCATTTAGAAAAAAAATCAAAATAAAAAAAAAAACGTACGAAAGGATATGGCCTCGGTTCCCTGCCTAACCAAGGCCTATTCTATTAAAACAAATTCAAAATTGATATGAAATGACGATTTTGAAATTTTTTGAATATTTTTTCAACTATATTACCTTGGTTCCCCTTATAACCGAGGCCAAATCCCTGACGGTCTGACTGCATCCTTTATGCAACAAAGTGCAGATGTGGAATGTTATAGTCCTGCAGGGATTTTTGGCCTCGGTTCTGCAGACAACCGAGGCCATATACCCTATATGGTATCGGTTCTAAAACAACCGAGGCCTATACCGTCAAGAAGCTTGGTTAGACTTTGTGTACTTAACTAGAAGAGACGTTGTGTACTTGAATAGTCTAAAGAGACTTTATGTGCTAATTGTAAGTCAGAAGTGATAGTGATAATAAATTTAACAACTAAACTTGTTGGCTTTAGAGAATTAGATTTATTCTAATTCATAGCGAACCATTAAAAATTATTTTATTATCATACCTTTCTTACACATGCATTCTCTATTGGCCATCCCCTTAGAAAATGAAGAATGTTATAAAATAGTTCCCCATAGAAAATAATATTAAAAATATTTAAAAAATAATTTGACGACTTGAACCAAACATATGATTAAGGCTTATTTTGAAAAGTTTTTTCTGAAGTGTTTTATTGATGGACGAACCCTGCTACACGATGGCTCGCTTGACAAGAAAGAAATTCTTTGAGCAACTATGTGATGGTTAGATGAGATGTTATTATAGAAACATAAGATTTTATTTATGTTTGTGGTGTTGATTAAACAAAGCGTGCTTTTAAATAATTGAATATTGAGAAACATGAAAAGGAACAATGATAAATATTGTGAATTGCATGAGTTATGGGGATATATATTTGTGAAAGTTTTTCTTGATTTGATGAGAATGGATGAGATGAGAACCTTTTGGTAATGGTGTATATTATGTTGAATAGAGCTTGGCCTGAGTGCAAAAAATCTATTTGGGAAATGTGATTAAGTGACATTATTATGTAAATTGTATAAATGAAATTAAAAAAAATGAATTTTTAGTGTTGATGAAGATGATTTCTTAATTTTAGTTTAAAATTTGTATTAAAAAAATATGGTTAATGGTATATTATATGAATGTGGTTATTTTAATGAGAATTGCCACATTGTTTAATCTTAAGGTATGTATCGAGTGAGAGCCTCAATTTTGAAGTAATCTGAATTCTACTAAATTCATTGACTCATAGATAATGAAATTTAAGTGGTGAGAGTTGAAAGAAGTTCTTATAGTAGGATAACCATTTTGATGATGCTATAATGAATTATTCTTGTCATGGTAAATGTGTACCAAATGGAGTCACAACGATTATTTTGCTTGATTCACTATTTTTACAAAGTGAGGTCACATCATTTATGTCACTCGAATCCACTGTAGAGAGATTTCATGACAAGTGTAAGACTGCACGCATTCAACACTATATACATGTATTTCATAATTGAGTCTAGTTTTTATTTCTGTAACTGTACTAATGAATGGTTATTTGGGATTGAACGATATTATGTTGTATATTGGATGGTTGATTAGTGCCTGATATTAATGTTGAATTTAATAATGAATATCTGATTGAAAGACAAATGGTTAAATATGCTTTTAGTCTCCGAACTATCATACTATTTTAGGTTTCGTTCCTCTTCGAAAGGTTTGTTTATTTTTGTCCTCTTAGTTAGAAAACTCGTATTTTTAGTGCTTAAAAAGCAACAACATTAGATTTTCTGTGAGGTGGCTAACGGTAAATCATGTGAGATGCCAGCTTTCTTGATAAGTGTGTGCCACGTTTCTCTTTTTTTTTCTCTTTTTTTCTCTTTTACTACTCTTTAACGTTTACCACCTTCGACACCCTTTTAAAGTCTCCATTGCCGTCCGCAGCCACCACCACCACATCGCCTTCACTGTCATCTTAAAGTCTTTGGAAACCTTCATCATCTTTCTCCTTCTTGCTACTAAGCCATGACTAACCAAAAACTTCCCTACACCGAAATCTCAGATTCCGGTAACCACACTTCTCTCAATAAAAAATCTTTCTACAAAAAGAAACTTTTCCTCACCCTTTTCGCCATCCTGTTGGTGGCAGCCTCCATAGCAACCATAGTCGTCGGAGTAAAAAACAAATTGAACTCAGCTTCTCTGTTGTGACTTCAGAACCCAACGTCACTCATAAAGTAACCTCTCACCCGGATTTACACGACACTGTATAGAAAGAACTCGGATTCGGACACGTCTTCTTCGTCTTGTAAAAATAATAGCATTCAGTGGGTGATCTTTGGTTTGGCAGCCCATGGATGTGCAATTCTTTGAAACATCCAAAACCTTGGACTTGATCAAACTCCAACAGGAGGGGCTAACCTCATGGAAGTAATTGTTGGCCAAGAAGAGATTCCCATTGTTGCGGAGAAAAGGAATTTGACAAACGTTTTTGGGAACACAACCGTAGAATTTGTTGTTTGCCAAATTCAGATATTGAATGCTCTTCAAGCACCCGAAAGATAGAGGGATTGGGCCAGTGAGAAAATTCTTACTCACATCAAAGAGGACAACTTTTTTAAGGCTTCTGATTTCAATGGGCAAGAAGTCGTCGAACTGGTTCCTGAGGAAGAGAACTTCGGTGAGGTTGGGTGCGTAACCGACACTCTTGGGAATCGGGTCGGTGAGGTTGTTGTTGGCAAAAGTGAGATAGCGGGCCGACGTGGAGCCGAAATTCTGGGGGAGGCACTGTGTGAAGTGGTTATTGTTAATGAAGATGACGTCGAGATCCTTCTAGAAGAGTTGAAAGGGAATTGGGCCGGTGAGTTTGTTGAAGCGGAGATCGAGGAAGACTAGTTGGTTTGACTTAATGGCGTCTAGGGGAAACTGGCATTTGACTTTGGTGGTGGCTATGAACGG
This sequence comes from Vigna umbellata, assembly GCF_029865625.1. Lineage (NCBI taxonomy): Eukaryota > Viridiplantae > Streptophyta > Magnoliopsida > Fabales > Fabaceae > Vigna > Vigna umbellata. The sequence goes on from NC_142170.1 coordinate 4,218,925, forward strand.
CGGTAGAGACTTTAAGACTGTGTCGGAAGCAGTGGAAGCTGCTTCGTTGAGAAAAAAAAAGGAACGAGGCACATAGGGAAGCAGACATCCACGTGGTTCACCGTTAGCTATCTCACAAAAAATCTAACGTCGTTACTTTTTAAGGACTAAAATGAGTTTCTTATGAGGAAGAAAATGAACAAACCTTTGAATAGGGATGAAACCCAAAATAGCATGATAGTTCAGGACTAAAAGCATATTTTATAAAATGTTTAAATATTTTATGGATGAAATGTTTAATAGAATTTTATAAAAAATAAGTAAGCTTATCCTTATTTTTGTTTATTGTTTATGATTGCCAGCGTACTGTGATTTGTATTTTATATATGAGTAAATGATGGTGTAGGTAAGAAAGATAGACAACATAAGATTATTTAAAATATTTGTAATAGTGTAATAACTTCATATACACATATTTGTATTGTATTGTTATAAGATTAAAAAACACAATACATAGAGAAGTGAACCAGACAAGGCAGAGGATAAACATGCTCTAGTACCAAATGAAACAGGTTTATACTAAAGATTCAATAAATCTAAATATGTCAAACAAGCACATTTAAGCATATTTAGATTATAAGAAAATTGGAAGCAGAAAGACCAACCTCTGATCGTTGTTGTGTGCTTGCTTAGCATCTAGTTTATGAACCCTTGCTCTTAAAACATGATGGTGATGTATATGAAGTAAATAATAGACTTAATGGCCAGATTATTCAAATTTATGTATATTTCCAAAATCATCACAAAGTCTTTTAACGTTGGAAGAGTTTGTTGCGGGATCACGGCACATTCACGCACGTTTAAAAATGGTTTTTAAAAATGGACCACTTTCAAAAGGATCCTAATTGAAAAGAAATAAAGTAAATGGGAGAAAATATAACCTTAAAAAATGGAGGCACTCTATTGTAACCTCTCTACTATATAAAGGCTAACGTGTTGAACATTTTTATTTTAGATTAGGCATTGGGGGAAAATATTTCTCATCCTAATTAAAACTCGACATTTTTTATTAATAAATAGACATCTGATACATATAGTCGTTATGGTTATACTTATGAGATGATTATTCATCATTATTATCAAGATGTTTAATTATAACGATTATATTCTTCTAATTTCATATAACAAGCTTGATCAGGAAAGTATCACTTACTAAATTATTTTTCATACTTTCAGTTATATTTAAACAGACTCAAAAAAGCTTTTACTTTATGAGATGATTATTCATAATTATTATTAAGATGCTTAATCATAACAACCATATTCACCTAATTCCATATAAGGAGGTTGATAAGGAAAGTACTGCTCAATGAATCATTTCTCGTACTTTCACTCATATCTTAAATATATCCAAAAAAAAAATCTCTTACTTAAGAATAAGAGAGTCTTTTGAAGAAAATCTTTCCTAGTCTAGATTTACCTGTTAGACAAAGACATCCTTAGGATTCCACCACGTGTCTCATTAGACCCAAAATTAAAGCTCGGTAAGAACATCTAACACCCATCGTGGGGTCTTGGTAAAGTTATCCTCAACCTTACTTGTTTATCCTAACAGCAAACCTGGCATGTTTTAAACAACACAAGAGATGGATCTGAATTCCATGAATACTATCCAAAATCAAATTCAACAACTATTGGACAAAAATGAGAAACTTAGTAGGCAACTCCAAATTGACCTGAGGAATATGCGGAAACAAACAGAGACCTTAACTCGTCAATTGAAACAACAACATGAAGCCGGTCTTTGAAGTCCAAAGTCATAGTTTGTGCAACATACAATTTTACTTAAATGATCATGATGATTGATACGCTGTCGTTGAAGCGATCAAATTAATACTACTTTTCAAGACAACTTATGTATTGTCAAGTCAATAGTCAAGAAAGTAGATAGGGTTAAAGTAACCCTGAGTCGTCTCCGAACGAATAAATAATTACTTTTCAATATTTGAATCTTATGAATGCTATACAATGCTCAAGAATGAAAGTGAGAAACTATGCTAATGGAATTAATGTTTCAAGAATGTTTGAAGAACAAAAAGGAAACTTAGAAACAATTATGATGAAATAGGTTAATTCCACTGCTTTTCCAAGATAGATTCATCATCGGTTATCCACGAATCATTGTTCAATTGATTATTGTTTAAGTTTCAAATTAATTAAAGTACATTCTTAATTAATTTGAGGGCAATCATGTAGTTAACCAAAGTAGATTCTCAATCAAATGCAAGACCTTTCTAGATTATTTACAATGAATTCAACCAAAGTACATTCTCAAACAAATTCTATTGTGTTTAATCATGTCTATTATTAAGTCTCCTAACCAAATTAAAAGCTAATTAATCAAAGTAAATTCTCAATTAGTTATAGTTGAAATTATTACCACCAATCAAAGTACATTCTCAATTGATAGCAAAAACTCGTTTAATCATATGAAAGTTCCTAAATTCAATCAAAGTAGATTCTCAATCACTCCTAGAAACCCTTGAACTCATATGATTAATATGCATGTAGATTCAAACACCTTATGATGCAAAAATCATTGCTTTTAATATGATTGAGAGATGAAAGACATAGAAGAAGAATAACTCAAATCAATAATAAAAAGAAACAAATTCATTAATTCAATTTAACCTCAGAATCCATAATGAAATTATAGTGGAATAGCCCTAGAAGCTTAGCCCTCCATGAATGGAGTGAAACACATGATGAAATAAAAGTGAGAGGAGTGGTGGATGATGGCTTCTAGCTGAGGTGTTTGAGAATGAATAGCGACACAAATTAGGGTTAAGCGGTAGCCTGATGCGATTCTAGGTTGATGGTGGTTGGTTTGAGATAAGAGGAAGATGGTGGCTAGGGTTGGATTGTGTGACCTGGGAATCATAATTAATGGTGGCAGTTTGGGTGGCTGCCATGGTTGCGGCACGACGACAAGGTGGCTGACGGCGGCAGCATGGTGAATTAGGGTTATCTCGCAGCGGCTAACGGTGCAGTAGTGGCAGCGACAAGGGTAAGAGAATTATGGTTTTTGTGTGTAGAAGGCAAGGCTGCGTGGCAAAAGGGATGAGGTGACATGGTGTGGGTAGGGAAATTTAGGGGGTGCAAGGGTAAAATCTGATTGTTGGGTCTGGTTTAGAAAAAGGGGGTGTAGGGAAATTTAGGGGGATGTAGTAGTAAAAACTATTTGTTTGGCCCATTTGTATATTCTTTTCCAAACAAAATCTGGTTTTGGGCCTCATTTTTGCATCTTTGGACCAATAAACTTGTAATTTCAGCTGTACAAATAAACATAAGAATATATATCCAAGAATAATTTATGCAATCAAAAATCACTTTTTAAGCTCTTTTTATTCCCAAACCCAATAAATCCAATTGTCACAAATTCACTTTAAATCAACAAGTTAAGCACATGATCTCATCAAAATTTTGAATTTTAAAGCATAAATGTGGGCATAAATATGCACTCATTAATGATATACTAAATTGACATTGAACAATGCATGTAATGATTACTCGCATCTTGAATATCACATTATTTGAGGGATAACATGACACTCAAACCAAAATGCTTGAATGTCATATTGTTTGAGTGATAACTTGACACTCAAAGAAAAATGGTGGAAATAACATATTTTTATAGTCATTTTAGTCAATCCTAACCTTCCAAGGGGTTTTAAAGAACCAAAACAACTTATTTTTCATAACAACTTTTGTAACATCTCATTTCAAATAGTATAAATACTATAAAAGATTTATCACATGATCACTAAGATAGAACAACTAAACTTAAAGGAAATATAAAATATTCATACAAGTATCCAACATAACTATAAGATTATTATATATTTACAAAACCCAAAAGAGAAGGAGATAGATATTTACTTAAGATTTAACTCAAATTGCATCTATACAAAAGGTGTACACTAAAAAAACTATATATTTACAACATCACCTTCCAAAGTCTACTTCATTGTGAAATCATCATCCTCTGCTCACACCCACCAGATGATCATAACAAAAGAACGAAACATCCACAAAGCAACCAACAAGGAAACATACAAAAGGGTAAGCTAATGAAACAAGAATCAAACATGGAATAATAAGACTTCATCATACATTGTATTTCATATAAAGTAATTCAATAATCCTAAATATGTTATGGACCTAGACAAGACCATCCATATATATGTATTGATGTCAGAATGTGGCAAGTTTTTGCACTTGTAGTGGTGGAACAGTTGCCCCTCCCCCAAGCAACCACATAAGGTTAATCCGTCGACTACCTATGGACAAAGAACATCAGACCATAGACTAAGATCTCCTGCTCTCTTTACCACATAATTTCCTTCTCTATATGAGATTGAGCGATTATTGGAGCGTCAGGATAATTTCCAATACTGAGTCCCCACATCAATACATTACTTTGAACAACCACTTAGAATTTCTCCTTAGAAATTCTTATTCCATATCACACCTTGATCCATACTTTAACATCATTCAAAATCCCCATTATCTTTCATAAAACATACCAAACATGTCATACAAGATCATAGAATCCCTAAAAGAAACCACAAAAGCCATATAAGGAGAAAAACCAAACTAAAAGCTACACAGAGTGGCGCTGACTGGCACCTTCCCGTTGTTAAGCGTCATTCTTCTCACAATTCTAGCGCCTGAGTGCCACCCCCTAATAGCTGGGTGCTAAACCTCTCACACTTTTGGCGCTCCCCGCTGATTATCGCTGAGCGCCACACCAGAACCCAAAATACCTATAATTAGACCTCAATTACTCCCTACACATATTTAATTGATCCATATGACCTCCTAGGCACTATTAAACATCTAAAATCAAATTGCTAACTCAAAGTAGCTACCCCACACCAACTTGACTACTCTAAACTACCTAATTTCACTTTTACTCCTTCTAATTCACAAATTTAACAAACTAGGGACCTAAACTAATTAGAAAGAGGATAAAAACTAACCATAAACTATCCACTACAACACAAACCTACTCCTTTAAAACTTCACTACTCAAAACCACTTAAATGAACCAATAACTATGCAAATACACTCTCGATAACTAACTCATGAATTCTACACTAGATTTCCCCTATCTCAAAGTTCCAACAAGTCCTAAATGACACTAGAGTCAACCCAAAAACTCAATTCAATTCATTCAACGTGTACATTAAAATTTCACCTTTCATACCCCATTTTAGACCCAAAAATGACTTATAACCCAACTTACTTTTTACTTCTCTACACTACACCAATTTCACGTCATAAATCTCTATAACAGCAACATTTCACTAGACAATTCCAAACCACAACACAATCATACTCAGCGTCAAGCATCACACAACGAATTACACTTATTAAAGACAATTTAACACTATCACAATTAATGCAGTTTCACTATATCAACATATCATTTCAACAACTACCAATCATACTTGTAAATTTCATATTTTATAAATAAACACTAGCTTTCCTTACCTTAAAGAGAATGCGACCAAACTCTACATGACGTACTACCCTTGCTTATATCTCAAGGAACTTTAGAAACACCTACAAAACATAGAATTGTGATCAAAGAGAGTCCTTAGAACCCCTTATCAATAAGGAACTAGAAAAGAAAGTCAAACGTACTACCCTATGCATGATCTCAAACTAAGAACAAAAGGAAAAAAAAGTCGAAACTTACTTGCTCTAGAATAGAAACTGATCGGTAGATATTGGAGAATGCACTGCAGTGATCTCCTAGACACTTCTTGATTGTTAAACAGATGATCAAAGAGTAAGAAATTGTAGAGAGAAGAGAGAGGGAACTCATAGAAAGAGTTCTTGAGATGGTTAGTGTTTTAGATAATGAGATGAGTTTGTGAAATCTTATTTATATTATTGAATTATTTTAAAATTAAAAATATACGGTCTCATTATTTTAAAACACCTATCAACTTTAATACTCTATTTTCTAGATTTTTACAAATTTCATATTATCTAACTCAAGTTATAAGAGAAAGTTAGTCCAAAATTCCCACCAGCTCATGCCCAAATAAGTTGGTGAAACTTCAAAATTATAACTTTATACAAGAAACAATTTTTTCTTGACTAAATCGACATTATATTATTTCTTTCTACTAGAGTAAAAGTATTGAAATTTACAATTTTCATAAATCTCATGAGAAGGATAAAAATGATTCAATATACTATTAAAAAAATAAAACTTACCCTAATGAAGATTTTAATCTGATTATGTTAATGTATATTTCTTCAATTATATTATTTGCTTGTGTAACATCCCAAAATATAACATAATACTATATCCTAGATTAATCACATATAACAATATGATAGATCAGTTCTATAAGATTTAGTAAAATATTTAACATTACAGTTATCCAAAAATAACCATAAAACAAACAAACACTTTACATAGTACCATAAGTTTGATACATAATATAGAGATAAACCAAACGGTGATACAACACCCTGTATAAACCGATCAGTTTGCAAAAGATAAGCTAAAACTATATACAACTGATGACCGAGCGGTCCTAACCTAAGCAACAGGATCCTCGCCTTCCAACGCTTGCTCCACCGAACACTCATCGCCTTCTGCTCACATCCACAGGATGATCATTGCATAAGAAAAGGTAACCGGACGAACAATACAAGAAAAAACAAGAAAGTAGGGTAAGCTAATGTAATTTAAGTATAAACACATCTATACATTTCATGCAAGTTTAAACCGTACACAACCGAATGATACATCATGCAAACACCGAATACAAGCAATCATATACAAGCCTAACACCACAAATCATGCATAGACCGAACACCTGACTTGACCATCCGGATTGTATAAATATGTAGCTACAGTCGTCCTTGCACTTGTGGTAGTGTAATAGCTGACACCAATCAAGCTACTACCCAAGGTTAATCCCATAATACCTACCTCGGCACCATGAGGTGGTAGGACCTCCTGCTATTCTCACAAATGAAATATCTCTCTCTATGTGAGAATGATACTCATAGAATTTCAGGATGAACGCCAGCTTAGCAATATCCATATTCATATTTTACAATTCAATAATCATCCACGAGACATTCCGCCTTGGAATTCTCTTCCACAGTATTTGAAAGCATAATTCTCATAATTTAACATACTTAGTCATTCATCATTTATATTTTCACTAAAAAAAATAAAATAAAACCTATGAACATTGGAGACCGAACACATTCACACTTACCAAAAGGATAGGGCCGAACGGTTCACAATAAATAAAACTGAAGAAACTACCGAATGTAAATACTGGCTTATTACTAGAGAAAAACTGACCACTAGGAGCTTAGCCCAACCCTAAGAGTTTAAAATGAATGCTTAAAAACTTAAAACAAATACATATAGCTCAGACCGAGTGCTATAAAAAACGACTCACACACCTAAGACCGAACGTTCAACATCTGTAAAACTAAAGAGACCAAACCCGGTTAAGGACCGAGTAGGCCGATCGCTATGACTACCGAATACTACTAAAAACCGAACGTTAAACATAGTACGACTAAGAACGAACTTTAATACCAACCCGAAGACTGCCGAGTTCGAAAACAAGTATTTTTAAAAATGAATGTCAGTACTAAACCGAACAACACTACGTTAAATTATCACTACAAAAACGACTACCGCTAAGCCCGAGTACATGACCTGACCGAGCGTTCAACAATAAGCGCTCTGCATTCTACAAAATACTACAGAACTTCTCAACGAGTTCACAGGTCTCGGCAATACACAGAAATCAAGCAAATATCAAATTAATCACACATGCACACGTTCAACCAATCATTTTAAACATAAACAAACATAATTAAATTACTAGCTTCCCTTACCTCAAACAAATCAGACACTTCCTAGCTTCCACAGTGTTGACTAATCAAAATTCAGCTTCTAAGGCAACCTACTACTTTCCGATCGGTGAAAATGAACCAACTAGAGGATCAAAGACAGAAAACAACTTCAGAGAAGTAGATGATGACCACATGCAAGCTGAACAGTGCTCACATGTATAAGAAAATACAGAAACTTCAAAGAACGAGTGAATTTAACTTACCAACTCCAACAGTAACTCGATTGGTGAAAAGAGAGACTCTTGCCACCAGGGAAAAAACTCAGGCACCGCTTGGTTGATGATTAGAAGAAGGAAAATGTGAGAATTTTAGAGAGAATGGGGAGAAAATAAAACTCAGAAATTTGGAAAGAATAGGTGCATGCAGAAAGTGGTTCAAAGTTTTGAAAAATTTACTAATATACTACCGTAAAAACCACTCGGTCCAACTAGCTGCATACACTTCTCTGAATTTAATGGTCGTGACTGCTTGTAAAACAACTAATAGTTGAAAATTCCATAAATAATGTAGAAAATTTATATTTTTAGAAAATTAAAATTTACATGAAAATAATCAATAATAAGTCTTTGTAAATTTTTCTAAAAGATTTTATGATTTTTTTCTGGGCTCTAATATAATAAAATCAATTCTCATAATTTTCTTATGAGTACGTTTTTAAAACAGTATTGTATATGTATTAATCTTAAATCGGTTAACCTCAATTGATGAAAATATTATGAATCAGGTTATCGTTAAATTTTATTAATTTTTATATATTCAATTCATAATTAATTACCCTAATAAATTATTGAATAAAACAAAAAATAATAATCCATTCTCTCTTCAGATAATTAATGATTTGGACGAATAATAAATTCTCCAAATAGAACTAATTGAAGGAAATTTTTATTTAACAAACTCCTTTACCCCTCTTGTGTTTGGCTTATCAAGCATTGTGACAATGATAGACACTTACAACTAGTAACATCAATTTGTTTCAATCATCTCTTTATCAACGTTAACCTAATCCAAATTATTAAAACATCAATCTTTATAAACCAACATAAACACAATTATCTAATAACAAATAATTAGTAGCTTTTATAAATAAAAAATCACACAATACTAATTAAAATATACTATTAATATATTTGGAAAATATTTTTCTACAAACTATTTAAAGGGGAAAAATCTTTTTTCATATACACATAAACTACTTTACATTTTCTATCTAAAATCTATATTCACTCTATCTTATATTATAAAGCATTAATAATGGGTTACCTATATTGGTAGAATTTAAAAAGTTAGAAATGATAAATATGTGTGTAGAGGTACAAAAAGAAATGGAAGCGCTTTGTCTGACACGTAGATTGAAGCACTTTGAAATGAACGTACATTTTACAAGCTATAACTCAGAAGTTACGAAAGCAAAAGAAACACCTTTCTTTCTCTTGTTCAATTTATGTTCAACGTTTGATTCTCTCTCTCTGTCACTCTCACACTCTCTCTCATGTCATTCTTAGACGTGGACAACTCCTGCATCGCAAAACTGGTTTGTCTCTCGTCTTTATCTCTGCAGTAAATTCATTACTTTGATCTGCATAATCACAATCATAATAATAATTATAATGATAATTCACACTAAACATATTTCTTTTAATGTTTTCTATTTGAATATGCTTACCCTTTGGTTTCGGCTCCTGCTGTTCTTCCTCATGCAGGTTCTTTTTCTCTCTCTTTGTTCCTCTGTGTTTCTGCTGTTTCTTGGATTGTGAAAGATTGAATCAAAGAATTGTTCATTTGGGGTTTCTTCTTTTTATTTTCTTTTCTTTTCTTTTCGTGTTGTTTTGTTCTTTTGATGATCATATTCTGTTGATAAATATTTTTGAACCGTTGTTTGAGCTAAAAATCCATCTTGATTCAATTTCAGTAATTATCGATTTGTTAGAGATCGTTGCCTTTTCGGGCTATTGTTTTCTGGTGATCAATTTCGTTCCGCCATTCGCTTACTTTTTTTTTCTTCTCACCTCGTCATTGTCAGGGACAAAATCCGTTGTTGTTTAATGCTTTTAATATTCTTTGGCCTCTTTTTCTTCGATTCTTTCATTATGTTCAGGATTGTCTCTCGTTTCACCAGACATGCATAGATGCGTATATTTTTGTGTTTCTAATTACCGATTTGCTTATTGGTGCTTAACCTGTTTGATTACGGAACTGTGATTCCTTCGTTTATTAAATAGTTAGAGAACTATACAGTTTCCAGAATATAATATTTGATTTTGATGCAACAGACACTGTTCCAAGGCAGAGGTTGTTGAGAAGATATTTGAGGAGGATGCTAAATATGTGTGTTGTGGTGGCTGTTTGATGGTGAATTGTCAAATTGTGTTGAAGTTATGAATGGAATCTAGAATGTGAAGTATTATCCATGATAGTTCTCAGTTATGGGGTTCTTAAACATAGAGAAGAAATGGTTATATCCTTTCCTAGTGTGTTCAGCCATATGCATGCTCTTTCTAGTCACATCCTTCAACATGGGTCTTGTGTCTTCAATTCACTCTATCAATTCACTGTTCTTCTTTCTCCCATCTCATTTACGCTCAAACCAGACTTCCCCAGTTTTGAAGGAGAAGAGGGCTACTCCTGCTCCTGCTCCGACACCGGCTAAGCCTGGGATTCCTCGTTTTGCCTATTTAATTTCTGGTTCAAAAGGTGATTTGGAAAAGCTTTGGAGAACTCTCCATGCTCTCTATCATCCACTAAACCATTATGTTGTTCATATGGACCTTGAATCGCCCATAGAGGAAAGGAATGAGATTGCTCATAGAATTGAAAGACAACATGTTTTCGCTGAGGTTGGAAACGTTTATTTCATCACAAAGTCTAACATGGTCACTTACCGAGGACCAACCATGGTTTCTAATACTCTTCATGCTTGTGCCATTCTGCTCAAGAGAAGTAAAGATTGGGATTGGTTCATTAATCTTAGTGCTTCAGACTATCCTCTTGTGACTCAGGATGGTAACTTTATTATCCTACGTTGTTTCTATTTGAATTTTTTCTGACTCATACTTTTTAGGACTACAACTTTTTCTGCCCAGTTGTTAGACTAATATGAAATTAATTTTGTGCAGATCTACTATTTACTTTTTCAGATTTAGATAGAGGCCTTAACTTCATTGAGCACACAAGTCACTTAGGATGGAAGTTGTAAGTTCTTGCTTCTCTTATTCATATGATACAAACAGCCTTGACATAGGATAACGAATTGTCCCCTCCCCCCATGACATATGAGACCTGTATTTACATATATAATGATAATTTGAACCATATGCAGTGATAAGCGAGCAATGCCTTTAATTGTAGACCCCGGGCTTTACATGTCAAACAAATCTGATGTATTTTGGGTCGAACCTAAGAGACCCTTGCCAACAGCATTTAAACTTTTCACTGGTTAGTGTTCTCCACTTTACCATCTATTTCTTTGTCATTAGTCGCTTTTCTAAAGGTTGACATGCAAATTAGGAGAATGGTACAGTCTTAGAGAATGGTACAGTCTATTTACCTTGATCAGTCCTCCCTCCCCAGCCACAAAAACAATTTTTCCTAGTCCAAATGCCCAAACAGAGAATCTCTCATGAAACAAGCACATTTCACGGATTGTAAGAACATAAGTTATTTAAAATACACATGGAGACATTTGAATTCCACACTGAGAAGCTATGTCCTTCTAGAAAATTAAATGAACCAGATAACTTATTAAGATATCAGAACCAAGGTTATACTTTCTTATCAAAACTAGTCCATATAAGTTACCATGGCTGGTTTCTGGCTTATCATCAATTTCCCACTTGCATTGTTTACTTAAGTTTAAAATCTATGCACCTGACAGTATAAAATATCCTTACACTGTTAACCCATGTTAAATCGTGTTAGAGATGATTTTTAAGATAGTGATTGTATAAGTTAATAACAATCATACATGATAGCGTACAAATCCTTTACATTATTAGATGCATTCCTTTTACATTGCTTTCTGAAGATTTTGTGTTGAATTATTGTACACACATTGCAGGTTCAGCATGGATGGTTTTGTCACATGACTTTGTTGAGTATATTATATGGGGATGGGACAATCTGCCAAGAACCCTTCTCATGTACTACACTAATTTTTTGTCTTCCCCTGAAGGATACTTTCAGACTGTTGCATGCAATGTGCCAGAGTTAGCTAAAACCATTGTCAATAACGACTTGCATTATATTTCCTGGGACAACCCTCCTAAACAGCACCCTCATGTCCTTAACATTAATGACACAGATAAAATGTTTGAAAGTGGTGCTGCCTTTGCTAGAAAATTTAATCAAGATGATCCATCCTTGGATGTGATTGATAAGAAAATTCTCCGTAGGAGAAATGGACTATTCCCTCTTGGCGGCTGGTGTGCTGGAAGACCCAAATGTTCTGAGATTGGGAACATTTATAAACTCAAACCTGGTCCAGGGTCTCAAAAACTTCATCGCCTTGTCACTGGGCTAATTTTGAAGGCTAAGTCTGGTGAGGATCAGTGTAAATAGATCCTGTTGAGAACCTTTGTGGTTGTGGATGGAAGAGCTGAATAGATGAAGGTTATGTTTATAACCAGATACATTAGTATTCCAGCACCTACCTACTTGAAGGAAAGACAAGTTTCTGATGTTATAGTGAAATTGCACCTCATTCATAATATAGCAAATCAATGATCAATCCCCAACTTAGCTGTAGTTAGTTGCCTCTATGTGAAGTACCAAAGATGGCATGAGGGTCATCATTCTTTTTGTAGGTCTTGCTTACTTAGAGGTAACACAATTCTTTAGCTGCGTCATGATCCCAGAATTTTATACATTTTTGTTTACGTTTTCCATTACTTCATGTCTCAGTCACAATCTTTTTGATATACAACAGATTTTGGATAATTTATTTATCATGATCAATATTTCAGTGGACCTCTGGGTTTATTTATTTTTTTACTTTTCTCTAGTGTAGTTGCAATGGTTAACTGATATATTAAGACATGTTTTAACAATTTGGAAAAGATTGTGGTGGAAAGGAACGTTGGTTTTTGGTGACAAGCACAATCTTATTCGTTCTCTTTGGTTATGTTCTGGTATGTTTTAGATTATCACTTCTTATTATGTAACAATTAAGCAAGTATTACTTTTTCTTTTTTATCTCTGTGCATCTGTTTCAATTTGAGACTGTTTTTGTTGAATCACATTCGTGCGAATACTACTCTTTGGATTCAGGAAAATTGGTTTGAACAATACTTAAAAAATGTATTTGGTTATATGCTTTAAGATTGTTAAGAAAGGTTTTAAAATTTAAAAAAAAAAAAAAAGATGTAATAATAGAGCTAATTGGCTCAAAAACAATGTTCTCAGTTATATGAGAATACAATTTTTCCATCATTCATTGTGGGAATCATCATGAAGTAGGATCATGCTGTAAATTGTAATTACTAGTCAAAGATTAGTTTTCCTAAAAAAAACTAGTCAAAGATGAAAATATGAATATAATTATTTAAAACTACCAATTCATTCAACTTAAAAAAGTGATTGGTAACTTGTGTATAATTTATATTTAATTAACGGAGAAAATTCGTTAAAAACAGTAGATTTTTATCAGTAGATATTACGAATTCTACACAAACATATTAGCTTCCACTATGACTATCAAATTGTATATGGATCATAAACGTAATAAAATCTGATATAGATTTTGACCTTCACTTTTTTTTTTTCCATGTGACACTATCTACAGAACTTGTTTTGTTTTGCAAGAGATCAACCTCACTCTTCTCTTTAACTGCTTCCGCTATGAACTACTAATGCAAAAATTTGTTATGTTACAACTTGCGAATAATAATCAAGGAATCTATATACTCCTTTGTATAGCATTTAATGGCAACAGAAGCTAATCTTAAACAAAGGTTCTGTCACCTCATGCTCAGCAAACTTTGTATATCATTGTAGAATGCTGTGTAGAGGTCAGCAACCTAAACCATCTCCAGAATTTTGACATTCCCTGTCGAATTTGCAGCGAGCAAGGTGGACGACTGACCCCGCCAACAAACGGATGACACGAATTGCGCCGCGTCATCCACTTCGTTACCGGAAAGAGGGTCTGTGTTCTGAAACTTGAATGACAGTGCAGGCATTGGGAAGGCTTTGTGGTATATGAAAACCTGATGCACACAGAATGTTTACCTTCATTAGTACTGTAAAATCAACAGGAAAACTGAGATATAGACAAGGAACATGAATGAAATACCTCATTTGTCTCTGAACCAGTGGCAATGTAACCATCAGATACCGATAATCCCACAAAGTTCTGCAACAAAGGGAAGATGCATCAGCAAGATAATATGTAGTACCTCAAAATTGAAAATAAAAAGTGACTTATATGAAAATGTATAGGTTAAATATGTTTTAAGTTTATAAACTTCGATGCATAGTTGGAATTCGTTATAATATGAAACTTTTGGTACATTTTAGTTTCCAAACTAAAAATAAAAATGAATGGATATAATTATTTTAATTCAATCTTTTCTTTTATGTATTAAACGGTGTTCCAAGTTGATATTTGAGTTGAAACATGTCTGTAAACAATTCAAATGTAAACTTAGACCATCAAATGTAAACAAAGGTCTATCAATTAATTTGAGCAGTATGTGGATCCCAAACATAAAGAACAAGAATGCAACTCCATGAACAAGGATTAATGCAGTATGTGAAAAGATAAATACCTTAACATTGACGTGACCTGTGAAAGATTGAATCGGTGAGTCTATAACTCGGGATGCACACGTAGACAAATCCCAAAGCTTCAAAGTGTTATCTGTGGAAGCTGAGACAAGGTTGACAGTGTCTACAAACTTGATGTAGCTGACAGTCTTGTTATGTCCAACCAAAGTACAGAGTGGCATTTTAAGGTTGCGAAGATCATAGTAATATATCCTATGATCTGCTGAACCAAATGCAAGGAAACGAGAAGAATCCAGTGGGAACTGAACACAGCATACATTTGCCTTGGTTTTGATGGTTCCAACACTAACTCCCTGCAGAAACATCCCAGGTGAGAGAAACAACTCATTACACATCCAGCATAATATACATAAAACATGCAACAGATGACTGCAGTACGTTTAGTTTCAAAGCTGACATCCACCAAGTGCAAAAATGGAATTGCCTGATTGATACTCCATAGCTTGACAGAACCATCATCGCTTCCACTTGCCAACATTGTTGGATCTGCTGACGAGAAATCAATGGACCAGACGCGCCGCTCGTGCTCCCTCATCTCAGAGAGTACTTGGCTTCTTGTCACATCCCACAACTGAATAAGAAGATGATAAGTTACAACATTGTTGCACATAACATAAACAACTCATGCATGGCAATGGACTTACCTGCACAACACCTTCAAAGTTACTTGAAGCAATTTGACTTTTGATGTATGCATTCCAACATAAACTGCTTAACTTTGACCTGCTAGCCATCTCCACAACTGGATAGTGGATATCACGATCATCATTTATGATTGAATCACATTCGAACACTTTAATCTTCTTATTCACACCAGCAGTAGCAAAAAATTCTCCATCTCGATCAAAACTGAGTGAGCATACAAGGTTGGATGAATGCAAAAGATCCCCTTGTTTTAGGTCAGCCTTAACCTTTATCTTGCTGAATGATAAATACTTGCACAATCCCTCTAAAAAAGGATTTATCCAAGCACTTGCACCCTCCCTGCACTGCTCTTTTGATTTCAAGTCATTGATGCAACTTCTTTCAGTCAAAACAACAGAACCTCTACCATCACTTGCTAGAGGAGGATGCCTACTCACCAGTTTCCCAGAGGAATACGCCGGTCTACATCGTGTTAAAAAGTATGCTGACTCGAGTTTCTTAAAGTTCTTCATTAACCGAGAACTTTTTGAAAGAAAACTTCCGTTACTTTTCTGATCACCTCCTCCATCATCATCATCATCATCATCATCATCATCAAATTCCTCATTGTTTTTAACATGAGTCCCTAGTCTGACTCGTTTTCTAGTCCCTTCATATGCAGAATCATCACTGTCCACAACTGTCATTGATGGGAAACTTGATGCTGAACGATCATCACTCCCCAGTTCAGTACCAGTAATCTCTTTAAATCTAATTTTCTGCTTAGTCACTTCTTCAATATCTGAGCACAGAAAAGAGATAGTGTGTTGCAACTTCTCAGCAACTTCCTGTTTCCTCTGTTGAAGTAACAAAAGGAATTCTAGCAGCAACTCCTTATCCTCAATCCTTTGTCTCAGCTCTATCGCTGCTTCACGTTCTTCCATATCATCTCTTTGCTCATTAAGGAACTCACTCTGCAACAACTCCCTGCAACACAACAATTGGTTTAAAAAATATGTAATGTTTCTTACAGGATTAAAAATGGACACTAGTTGTATCCCTATAGCATATGGTGCAAAAAGCTATGATTCTTCACGTGAGACAAAACCCAATTGAAGCTTCAAATTCCCATGAATTCTTACAGAGAGAAATATTAAAAAAATCGTATTTAGGGTAGAAAATCCTAAAATATTTCAACAAGAAAGCAAATGCAACACAATATTGTCATATTTGTTTTGGCAAATGATTTATTACCTATCTTCCACCTTCAAAAAAATCATAAATATCTGACATAAAACTTTTTGAAAAACTAAATTCAATCCAACACAGCAAGATTAGGCAAAAGTTACAACATAAACTCTCATGCTCATTCTATATTATTATTGAACTTATTTAATTAGTTTCTGGAATAGACACTTTATAGTGGGCCTTGAATCTAAGAGATAAGTAAATCAGACACTTTAAAGCTTATATAATCTCAGGAATTTAATGTAAAAACAGCTAATAAAGGCTTAATTCAAAATAAATTGCCAATTAGCAGAATAAAAAACTTTTAGTATCTCAAAAATTGAAGAAATAGAAAACAAAAAGGGGTAAGAAAAGCAGGCATTCAAATGGAAGTAATTGGAACATATAACAAACAAGTTGGAATTTTGTCTTGCAATATGAAAAAAAGAAGTAAAAACCATGCTATGAAGACAATTACCCCAGTGTTGGACGACTACTAGGGTCAGGATGCAGTAACCACAAGCAAAAGGAAGCTTCTTTGGGCCACTTTAGAAGTAACTGTGGAGGAAGAACCCTATGTCTAAGGCTAGACATGGTTCTACTCTTTTCTTCTCTCGAGCTTAGCGGACAAAATACCTGGTCACATGCAAGTTAATAGAATTAGATTACATACAAATGTAAACAGGGACTTTCAACACTGTATCATACATCCATTGTAACAACAAAGTGAAGAAGATAAAGCGTATCAAAGGACCCTGTTAAAATATAAGAACTTAAGAGTTATACAGTTTCTGTTATGAACCTCAAAAAGAAGAACCCCTAATCGATAAACATCTGAAGCACAAGAACTAGAGTCACCAGCAACCTCTTCAGGACTAGTGTACCAACTCATCTCCATTAGCAGTATCTGCTTCATTGGAAATGATTGCTTCTTCCCTTCCACTTCTTCATCCTTCCTCCTATCTTTCATTTTATGTTCTTCTGTTTCTTCTATCAAAGATGCACGAGCTGCATACACAGCACTCGACAGCATGCAACTAGAATCTGAGCGAGCAGTGGTTGTAGATGTCTTGACAGTCACAAAATCTTCACTTCCCAAGCTCTGCTGATGCATATCATGGGGACAGAGAGATGTTGGAGTTTTGATCTCACCACCTTGGTCGTTTAATCCTTCTCCTAAAGAATCGGAGCCAGTATCTGAACAAGATGCTGATTCAATAAACGAGATATGGTTGAAAGAAGACATGACAAAACAGGAAGGCCTCACATTATGAACTACAACTCCTTGAGAATGCGCTACACTAACAATTTCTACTATTTGTCTAAATATGTGCAAGCATTCAAAGGCATCCACCGATCGTTCTGGTTTATCCAACCACTGCCTCAAGCTAATATCACCCCATTCCACAGCACCATAAAACGGGTCAACCTCAACTTCATCTTCACACAACCCAGAAAACCCACCACCCAAATTTTTTGCCTGATCACCTTGACCCAACGGAACCCTTTCCCTTTCCTTCTTGTACCCCGAATCCTGAGATGCCTCACCCGAGAAGGGGTTCCTTTCGGGATAATGAACTCTTTGGTTCCTATCCGAGACTCCAGAACTGTTCAAAGCCCTGGAACTGCCAGAATTCTGAAAAGCAGACCCTGAAGAACCCTCCATCTTCATCCAGCTAGAGTTGCACGTAGGCCAAGTACAACAACACATCCAAAAACTATGATCCTCCTCCAACTTCCCTCACACTCTTGCACCTCCACCATCACCATTATAATTCAAAACTCATTTCACTGCCTCCAGAAAAACCACAAAGACCCTTGTATCAAAATCTACCTCTCACCCTTTTCACACTTCACACGATCACAACTTCCAGTGAAGTCAGCACCATGAAATCACAAACTCTTCAGTATACAATCTATCCCTTTAAACAAAAACCAATATATATTCAGATAACTACAGTAAAAGAAAAAAAAAAGTAATTTTTTAATAGGGACAGATGATTAAAATTCAAGATACCAAAAACCAAACCAAAAGAAAAAGATACACAGACTCTTCCACAAAGGTTAGAGGTTTCTCAACTCCAACACTAGAGAAAACATACGCAGACCCTCCAAAAAAAGCACCAAACTTTATCCAAATTGATCAAAATTGCCCACCACCCACCCATCAGAGTTAGTAAACGGGTAGACAAAGAGATACACGTTTTCAAGACACAGAGACAAAGAGAGAAAGACGAAGAAGAAGAAGAGAGAGAGAGAGAGAGATAGAGGTGTACCAGTGACACCATAGGAGGATCTCCTGTTTCTGCTAGGCCAACCTCGCAACAGAACCACACAACAAAAACTTTCTAGTTGCACACAAGCACATTGAAGCTTGACAGCCTCATAAATTCCAAACATTTTTCATATTATAAGAAAATCACAAAAAAGAGAAAAAACACACAACAAAAAAATAAAACAAAAGTACAGAACAAACAACACCTCCCCCACAAAAACAACAGTAACAATAATATAAAAGAAAAAAACTGATAATGGAATAAAGAAAATGTTTTGGAATTACCAAAAGTAAAGTTTTGCCGAATTTTGCAACTCTTTTAACCTCTCATCGCAGCATCAGATTGTTTCCACGTTGGGCATTCTATAATTTTGTTACCCTTTTGAGCATTGAGTTAAAGACTCTTCATTTCATTCGATCTTCATTTTCCCTTGCTTCATACGTGGCTCTACCATGGCCTCAAAGGGTTCTCCCATAGAGATTGTTTTTTATTATTATAATTAGTGGGTCATCTTTGAAATTTCCAAAAAGTGACGCACACATATATTATTTTATTAAGATTCTGCTAATAAGTACTATTTTTTCCTATAATCACTGCTTTTTCTTTTCTAATCACAATTTTTTTTATTGATCAATAATAAAGATCTATAGATAGATCCATATAAAATCTTATCATAAACTACAGTTTACCATAACTAGATTTTTCTTTTCTCATACTTTTTATTTACTCGTTCATAATAAACAGTTAGAACATAATAAAAAAATGAATATAAAATTAATATTGTAAAGTGGCCATGAATATGAAATAAACATGTGACAGAAGAAGAGGGAGCAGAAAATATAGAAATGTGGTATCAGATTTCGAAACACATGCTATATCCCAAAGTGGAAAAATCATATCCTCTTGGTTATTAGTGACGGAGACATTAAGCTAATAAACAATTAATTTAGAGTTAAGCAAAGTGAGGTCGTATTTGGTCATATAACATCGATCTTAATAAAGATATTAATCAAACAGTTTAATCATTAAGATAATCTCTTTTGCTGGCTCGATTTTTATATTGTTTACTTAATCCCCAATTTCAATGTAGGAGACAATCATTTCTTAATTTGAGGAGTAATCATTACTTAATTCAATTTTTTAAAGACATGGAATAGAGAGATTAAGTATCAAAGAGTTATAAGCAAATTTATATAAGAATGACGACGTTTCTTTCTATCGTCATCTTCAAAGTTACATGCTGATCGATCTTTGTTTTATGACAGTTAATTTTTTTATCTTTAATTTAGTCATTTCGATTCATACTTAAATGTTTTTTATTTTTGAAGTAAATTTTTTTTAAAAAAATATTATTATTTATATAATTATGAATTTTTCATGTTAAAATCTAACAATACTTTAAGCATGCTAAAATACAAATAATAAGCTAATACAATTACATACTTAATCACTCAATCACCTAAATTCTTGACCTCTCGACTATCTCGACCTTTCGATGGAATAACGTAAGTTATGTTGTTGGAGTTGATTCGTCTCAAAAGTTTGGTAAAAAGTAAATTCTTAATATATTTTATTTTAGTGTAAATAGAATGATTATATATATTTGAGAAGATATCTTACATAATTGTTGGCAAAATAGATTTACAATTATCCTCATGACTATTGAATTTCCTTGTTTGATTAATATTTGATTAACATTGTAAAATGTTTTCAAACCTATAATATTAAAAAAATAAACACACATGTGGTAAAATATTACATTTACATTCATAACTTTAAATTGATATAATTTTAATAATACGCTAGTTATTTGGAACTCAAAAAAATACTGTACATTTACAAACATCCTTAATAATAAATGTAACTGAATTCTCATCTAATAAACTTATATTACATTATAGCTTATACCATTGAAACTCATTTTATATGATACAACAATAAACTTATAAAACTATAAGTCGTTTTCGTAAATTAATTCAAAGAGGATTTATATAACTTTTTCCAAACATTATAAATAAGATCTTACATTTAATCTTTAAAGTTTTTGTTTTTATGATACTGCAATTTACTAAATTCAGATTTACTCTGACTAGTATTATTCTTCTTCTTTTTAATAATAATAATAATAATAATAATAGGAAACCTTCAGTAGTAATTATGTTCAAATCCAATTACCATCTAAAGACAAAACAGAGGAAAACATACTATATAAAAATAAAAAATAAAAAAAACTTTCAGATAAAATACACCTTTTTTAACATTTTGTGACTTCCTCAATTATTTTTTTCCTTTAATTCAGGGTGAAGAAGTTATGATTATCTAGAAAATTCTCAAAATGTTAATTTGGATGGCTAAAATAAATATGATTGGTTAGTAAAAATAGAAGCAGTTGTCTCTAGAAAAATATATATAGTGAAAGTGAAAGAGTGATATGTTTCTTATTTTTTGACTTTCATTGGTCATACAAGTTAACTTTCCCATAAATTATTTTCTGGATGGTCCCATTTTGATAAAATTGATTTGACAGAATAAAAAGTATCAAGAAGATGAGATAAATTTCATCAAATTAGATAAAAAAAATTTTAAATGTATATATTATATGAGAAATTAGAATTGTTTTGTGATGTGTTTTTGAATGAGATGAAATCCAAGAACATGTGATTTGGTTCCCCAACATAAAGATGACATTGGATAAGGTTTCTCAACTTATCTAAGGTACATTTTGCTCTTTTCTCAGTGTTCAATGACTTGTCTTATTAATTTGGTACTTTGCTTATCTTTTCATTTTGTACCACATCTATTTCAAAATTCAATCACTTTTACTTCTTATAGGTGGAACAAAAGAAATACATAATTCATGTTTCCATGTTTTATTATAAATGGAACCATACTGGATTTGGTCTAAACAAAATATTATGGATTTGATATTTCACACACACATATATATATATAACAAAAATAAAGTACATATATATATATATATATATATATATTCATTCTTAGGTTTGTTTTTGACATTAAGTCAAACGCAAACTATAAAATAGCAATAAAATTTATTATTTCTTAACAGCACAAAATTTATTCTGATAATGATTGGGATAATTTATTATTAAATTTTTATTAGTTCTACAAATTTTACATTTGAGTTACAAATTTTTTATTAGGAGAGAATTCAAACATTTTACTTATATTAATGTAATTAAATAAGAGTATAATGTTTCACGACTCATTATTACTATAATAAAATTAAATTATATAAAACACACACACCATACATATATAAAATATAAATTTCGTAAAAATATTTAGTATCATCCAAAAATAAAATATTTACACATATAGACATTAAAAACACTAAAATCTCCTTAAACGTACATAAATACTTCCTGACCACATTAATTAAGAAATTATTCAGAACATGCATTATTACTTGTTCACATGTAAAAAAGCATGATCATTACAATTATAAGATAAACACAAACATACATCTTAAGCTAATATATTTGAGTAAATAAAATAAAACTATACTAAATTATTTCAAGTATATTAAACATAATAATTGTCTACTAAAAGTATAAAAGTATTAAGTTTGAATATATGAGACTATAGTTCGATTTACTATAGTATATTTGGCCATCAAATTAGTTTAGAGTTCTAATTCCAACTATAAACTAACACTATATATATATATATATATATATATTCATATCACATTTATTATTTTTATGGCTACCATCTCCGGTTAATAATGTCACGGGTATCTAGTTTTAAAGGATATTAAATACTTAATTTTTACATTTCAATTTTGTTTTTTTTTTTCAAATTTCTTTTCTAAGTTTGGTTTTCTATTCATATGTTATTTTTGAATTTTATTAAAATCTTTCATATGCAACACCTTCAATTAAAACAAGTTTAAAAATATTTATTTTAATGTAAGTTTTTTTTGTATGTTTGACCTAATATAGTCTGATGTAATATTGTACTTTTACGCTAGATCTATAAAATTGTCTAACATAAATTTACATCAAATATTTCTATAGACCTGTCTAAATTTACTTCAAGTATTTTTTTCATGGAATGTAAATTTATGTGCTCTACAATAACGTTTGACATAAAAATCCAAAATAAATTATTTAAAAGGCTTTCACATTGTCAGTGATCAAAAGATCCAGATATCCATTAAAAATTTCAAAAAAAATTCTCCAACAATACTAAGCTTCCATGTGCCCCCTAAAAAAACATCAAATGTCAATTGTCTCTATGTTTATGAGGTTCGAAAAAAAACAAAGACTATCTTGAGCATATATCCATATCCAATTTGTCCATGCTTTTTTTAATAAACCTCAACAAGCTTAAGACTATAGAAGAAGAAGTTACATACACAACTATCAAAACCAACCATTTTTTATACACCTAACAATTATAAGTATGTGTTCAACGGATGAGAATTTCAGTTGTCTTCTTGTAAAGGCAAAAGCAATTTATGCCAAAAACTAGAAGATGTATTTATATAGAATTGACAAAGGCCTTTTCTTCCAAATATTCTATTTAGAAAAGTTCCACAATATCCAATTTCTTTGGATGAAAATTGAAAGACTTTGATATTTTCCTTGATCATATTCTTTTAAAATGTGATAATAAAAGTTCTATAAACTTAATTAAGAACCTCATAATGCATTTCAGAACAAAACACAGAGAAATTAGACATCACTTCTTAAGAGACCACATCCAAAAAGGTGATTGTACCATTGAATACATTGATACAATTTATGTCTTAGGATTGAAATTCATGTCAAAATTGTGTTTTTCGTAAAACATCGTGCAATAATCAATTATGAAAAGGTCATAATCGATTATCTCTGGTCTCAAGAAACATCCTTTTTTGATTCGCAAATAATCGATTATTGTAGGGTATAATCGATTATCTTTAAATGTTCTTGAGAAAATGGGTTTTCATGAACAAATAATCGATTTTCTTCATCGATAATCGATTATCAGCGATTATCTCGGAAAAATTTTTGAACCAATAATCGATTATCATTAGTGATAATCGATTATTAGTCGACGTTGGTTCAAAAAATAATCATTGTAACAGTTTGAAACGGCTATAAATGGTCATAAACGACTAGTTTGTCAATCTCCTCTATAAATACTCACTCATAATTGATTCATAACCACCACTTGCACCCAAACTCTGCCAAAATCCAGCTCTATCAAGCTTTTCTCTCATTTTTCCTCTATCCTCTCTACATCTTTTTCTTCAAATCTACTTACTCCTCATGGTAGATTCAAGATGCAAAATGCCTACTCGAAGACACACTAGTGGTGCATCTTCCTCCCGTTCTCGTGCTTCTAGACTTGCAACACTTAAAGGATGGATCTTTGATCCCGAAAAGCAAGTTGAGTTCTCCTCACTTTTGACAGGAAAAAAAGAATCATTGGATGCAAGTACGTCAGATTAGGATACTATAGATTTTATGGCTTCCAATTTCCAAATCTGTTTGAAGCTCATGGCCTGACAAATCTAGTAGAGTAAAAAGGATGTACTTATTTCGACCTCATTCGAGTTTTCTACGACAACCTTCTTCTTCGTGATGGGGTTGCCACTACCAAGGTCAAAGGTGTCCGCATCATTCTTGATGATGATATTTGGACTAATGTGGCTATGCTAACAATATGGGATGACGCAGTCAAGGTTCATCTTGGAGTTCCTGGATTTAATCGTCTTCTTGCTTTTCAATCATTTCTTAGGAATCCTCAACAACAATCTGGCCGCCAACAACTTTTGGTGGGAGGATTCAAGATGGAAGAAAGGATGATCCATTACTTAATAGTTCGGATCCTATGCTCTCGTGCAACAAATCATGCTCAATATTTTGAGCAAGATCTTCTGATTATCTATGGTGTTTTAAACCATATCGACATTGATTGACCTTCTCTCATCATTGACACCATGTTGAAAGCCCAAAAGTACCCAGTCTACCATCTTCCTTATGCCCTTCTTATATCTCGTATTCTTGAATATAAAGGGGTAATTGTTGAAGGAGAATATACCCAATCTATTCAAGTAGTAGGTTCAGAAATTGGGGAAACCACTTTGCGCCAAATGAGCTTTGTAGCTCATGGTAATGTCTTTCTCCACAAAGATGAGGAAAATAAAAAAGATGAAGATGACAATATTGATGCTCACATAGCTGAACCAGTAAGTGAAGCTGATCCATACAACTGGTCCTTCAGTCATTCCTTCCTCCTCATTATTATCCATGGAAGAGTATTTTTCCAATCTCTTAAGACAAATGGAAGAGATGAGTTTGTTTCATCAAACAAAGCTTGAAGAACTCATGGAGAGGCATCAATCTTAACATGATTATGTGTGTAAGCACTTTAAGTATTTTGATACTAGGCTAGGCAAAATTGAGGATTGCCTCAACCTTCAAAATAAGAGTTGTTATTACTAACATCTTTATGTTGTTTGTAAGTTTGAATTTATGCAAGAAAATAGAAATTTTTTTAACAAGAGATTTTTATCATCATCAAAAAGGGGAGATTGTTACCAATGAGGAACATTGGTGTCTTGAAGTGATTTTGATGATGTTATAGCTGAAGACTTAAAGAATCTTTTGTATCAATGTTAAAAGCATTCTTTGTAGAAACAATTGTATAAGATTCATTTTGTAATTGTAAACAACTCAGAAGCACCTCAAACTAGAGTTTCTTCACGACAATAATTGATTATCTAAAGGGATAATCGATTATCACAAACTAAAATAGAAAGGGGCTGCTCATGCAAAGAATCAATTATCACATCGGATAATCGATTATCACTACTTGATTTAATATTGTTCATGGTGTGCAAATAATCTATTATCACTAAGGATAATCGATTATCATTTTTTCCAAAACCCCATAACGACCTCAAATAATCAATTATCACTTATGATAATCGATTATCACTAGCAATTGGGAGTAGGTTTTTCAGTTTCTAACTCCTGGCCTATATATTTCCTTTCCTAAACCCTTAAAAATAATGAAGCCATTTTTAGAATACAGAATAGTTCTAAGGAAGTTCTCAGGTCTTAGAGAGTTCAATCAAGTCTTGTGAAAAGGAGAAGCTTGCATTTAGTGCGTCTAAAGTTGAAGCGGTTTTCTTCAAGTTGATTGAAATAGGTTCTTCCATCGTGTGTTGAAGGAAGGTGTTTTTTGTTTCTTATTCTTTTTGTAATCTGTTTGTAATCTGAAACAATATTTTAGTGGAAAATGTTAATCACTGTTTATAGTGATTAATGACTGGATGTAGAATCTGTTGATTCGAACCAAAATTTAATGTGATTTTCTTTGCCTTTATAAATCTTGTGTTTAAACTGTTTGACAAAAGTCCTAAAAGAAAATCATAATTTTTAAAAGAACCAATTCACTCATCCACTATTGATTATTGACTCTTATCACGCTCTCTAAAATGTTTCACTACGCGATACCAATATCAACAGTCTTAACCATTTGAGTCTTAGCTTTTGTTTAAGTCTAGACTCATTATACTTAATAGTATCCTTCCTTCCATTTATCAAGTTCATTAATTTATTTATAATTTTTTTTCTCTAAATGTTGTTTCAATATCTAAAAATTTAACAAATAATTGTTTAACAAATATAAAAGAGACTTTCTATGTTGGATATTAGGACTAATTGCATCAAGTAAAAGTCTAATGTAAATGTGGGAGACATAAATCTATGCTAGACTTCATAAGATATGATGTGAAACTTTTTATTCTTATGATATTTTTTCTTCATCTTAATTCTTCTTTTATTTCTCGTGGCTCAACATGACGTTCAAAATGTAGTACTAATGTGGTATCTTTTTTGTCGTGAACAACTCCTTATTAAAGTTCCCAAAGCAAATGATGCCTCCACCATTCTCTTCACTAATGTAGTTGATGACTTTGCTTCATTAATAAAAGCGAACAGAAATATTGTCATTTTGTGTTTGGAGACCTCCAACCTAACTCAAAAAAAAAATAATTAAAACTCGCAGTTTTAATTTCAAAAGTACAAAGAATATTTAAAACACTAACATCAATCACACACTTGGACTTACAAACTTCAATGCAATTGGAAAAAAATCCACCACCATGAAACACTCATGATAACTTATTCAAACTACGGAAACTACTTCCAAAACTTCCACAAACACACAAAAAAAAATCACGTGACGAAAATGCGAAAAAAAAGAAACACAATACCTAAATACATATCCAAACATTTTTAAACTCCAATCTAAAACTCAATATTAACTACAAATTATATACAAAAATTCGACATAAATATTACTTTTTATGTCAGACCAAAAGCTTTCAATACAAAAGAATGTTATACATATTTATAAAAAGATATCACTATCTGTTTTTTTTCTTTATCTTTTAGTCCGTAAAACATATGATGTGATAATTAGCCAACTTTACACTATTTTTAGACCTCTCAAACTTTTTTCAAGACATATCCTACCCTCCACTCAATTACCCTACCAAGCCTCCTCTACAACTTTTTTTTTTAACTTTTCATATTCAAATAAACAATCCAACACTCTAAAAGATTTTGATCCTCGTATTGAACCATTGTTTTTACTATGATGGCACAATGGTCATGGATATTCATATTTAAAATAAATTGCATACTATCCTTCTACCCATTTAAAATTAACACCCATTTTATTTCTACCATCTTAAGGACTTACCAACCAAAGATAAAAGTTCCACCTCCATCCCTCTAATCAACTCATTCAAACTCTTCCCCTCCCTCCTATCACAATCTCTCTCATATATCCCTTTTTTTTTTTCCTAGTTTCTATCCTCCCATCTTTCCTTTGTGCAATAACAAAGAAGTGTAAAAAAAGTAATATTTGATGAAGGTAAAAGAGAGAAAGAGAGAGAGAGAGAAATTGGAACTTGTGTTGGAGTACAATGGTGTGTGACCGTGGAAAGGAAAGAGCCTCATGTTTTTTTGATTTGGACCACAACATTAGATTTGAGGATAGTGAGGTTCTATGTAAGAGACAACATAACCTATGCAATAAATGCATCTACCTGTTCTTATTGCTTCTTCTTTTCTCATCCTTTTCCTTCCACGTGTCCTTAAAGTGTGCTTCTTATCTCTTCCTTTTTACACACGTCTCTCTTCTCCACACTTCACTTCAACCTTCTTTCCAACACTATCTACACCAATTTTCCATTCTTAAAACTTATCCTCTTTTTCTCAGGGCCATCGCTGGGATCCAACACATCATGGATCCTCTTATTAAACTTTCATTGCTTTAATTAACTTCAAATTAAAAATATCTTCATTCTTAAACACTAAATACATTTTTAGGATTTTAGGGTTGAATTCAAGTTTAGAGTTTAAATTTTCAACTTTGATTATATTTTTTCATTTGAGAGACATCTTTATCTCATGAATTAAAAAATAATAATAATTTGACGATAATATATATATTTAGAAATGGCATTTATGTTTGAGGTATTTGCGAATAAAATTTATTATAAAAGTGGTACTCACGAATTTTTGTTTCTTACGAATAAAAGTAGTAAGTATTTTTATATCTTTATAAAGAGATCACCTATACTATTTGTATTTACAAATATTCATTATTTATTAACGATAAAAATAAAAATGTAATTTATATTTAATTTAATTAATATTATATTTCATATTTTTTAATTTTATTTTAAAAATTTATAAAATATAGATATCTACGTGTATTCTTGAGTTTTCAAATATTCACAATATTTTTTAAGCAAATATCTATTTAAATAGCGGGTGATTTTTTATTATATAAGTCAGATAATAAATTATTCGTATCCAACTCAATCCATTATTATATTTAATTATATTATTAAAAAATTATTATTGTGTTTTTAAAAGTATCTATAGTTTTAAAATCATGATATTAAAATAAAATAAAACATTTTGAACATTGTCTCTTTACTTCTTCTACTTGAAAGGGATGAATAATTATTATTCATCGCCATAGAATTAATACACCACTTTGACCAATCTTAAAAAGTCTGTTACAAATTAGAAAATTTTCAAATAGTTATATTATGTTTGACTTATTAGAGTATTCATGTACATATTTATTAAGTGAGACCTTTTGGAAATATTATATTGAGTTTGAAAGTCAAAGTTAGGCTTTGTTTGCTTTATTGTTTTTCTTAAATATATGGTTTTCTCGTGGGCTACCCTAACTGAGTATAATTAAAAAAGTATAATTTGTTTAAATGTGAGACACATTGAACTTGGCCTATTGGTTAAATAGATTACAGTCATGTTGGAAGTCGATTAGTCTTTAGCTTATAATTCTTTGTATTTTTTATCATATAGTTTTACTTTTCTCAAAATTAAAATATTGTTTAATAATATTTAAATAATTTAAATGTTTAATTTATTTCGGTTTAATCATTTCGAAGGTTACTATTTCTGTAAACTC
Source organism: Vigna umbellata (assembly GCF_029865625.1). Lineage (NCBI taxonomy): Eukaryota > Viridiplantae > Streptophyta > Magnoliopsida > Fabales > Fabaceae > Vigna > Vigna umbellata. The sequence goes on from NC_142170.1 coordinate 4,248,258, forward strand.
GTCTCAAATATGTTATCGTATTTCTTTTTAATCTCAATTAGGTCCCTATTTCTGTAAAATTGAATCAATTGGACCCTAGCCATCAATTTTGTTATAACAGCGTTAAAATGGTAGTGAGGTAGGATGCTAACTTTGCAAATGTGAAACATGTGCCAGAGTTACGTGGAATTTAATTGTTCTAAATTTTAAAAAATTATCCTTCTTTCTCGCATTCATCCTCTTCCTCTTTATCCTCTCCCCACCGTCTTCCTCCATCCCCTCCCGCCGCGCCCTTGGCAACTCATGGGGCAGCTCCCAATAGAGAAGCGCATCGCCAAATTTGCACGCCGCTCCACCTCCTCCAGCCTCACTGTGCTCCTGAGGATTTTTAATTTAGGGGAATACTTCCCCTTTGCTTGTGAGTGAGCTTGTTGCGATTTGGGATTTTACAATTGTATTAGGGGTTTAGGGTGATTTGTCATCATGTCCTACCAGGGCCACGCACGAGCCTCGAGCTTGAGGGCGGTGAGGTTAAAAAATTGGGGGAACTCGAGGAAGGAGGTGCCCCAGAAGTGAGGGTCGTTGGTGAGGGGTTGGGAGAAGTCCCATGCGGGGTGGACCATTACGAGGAAGTGGTCGTAGGCCATGTGACGAGCCCAGATTTGGGGGTTGTCTTGTTGGAGGAAGTGGAAGAGGTGGAGGTTGTGTAGGGCGCTAAAGTTTGATTCTAAGCCGTAGAGGTAGCATAGGGCATCGAGACTCCCGTAGTAGGGGATATAGATAGCCTTTGCGCACAGGGGATCTTGCGTGAGGCAGGGGTACTTCGGCATCCGACGGTGGAAGATGAGTTCCAGCATGGAAGGGTCGGTTCGATACCAACTTCGAGAGTGGTTATGGGTTTTCTGTCCCAGACCGTGGTTTCCTAGGTAGGGACACAGGTCGTCCAACATTGGATACTTAGAATAGTTTGCCAGTAGATCCAGGTTGAACCTCGAAGGTAGCTTCCTTATGTGGATCCATCGGTTCTCGCATTCTTCCTCTTCCGATGATGTCGTCATTTTCCCCATCGACAACATCATTAACATCAACAACGCTCATCTGCTGCCTTTCAACATCCTCATTCCTTTCTTTCTATTCATCCAACGTTGTCTCGTCGATTCTAATCTCTCAAACGACACAAAAATAAATCCTAATCAAAACCACATTTGGATTTTGGTTTAAACTAGCTTGTTATTTGGTTGATGAATTCTATGTGTTCTACATGTAATGCTAATTCTTATGGGTATTACATATGTTTGGTGCAAATTCTAGATGTTAGATGAGAGTGTTATTGTTATAAATGTGCAATAATAGACCTGTTTTGGTGACTCTGAATTATCAGGATGGTTGAACTGTCATTCCAGCATTAAGAGAAGTAGAAGTAGATTCACCACCCAACCACACACCCGCGTCGAAGAAGAACAACTTCGCATCGAAGAGAACAACTTCTCAGACCTCACGCACCTTTTTCAAAAGGGATTTTTCCAAATTAGAGATTTAGTCAAATCCCAAATTTTTTTCATTTAAAAATTACAAAACACACGACATAAGTACCCTGAGTGTACCACATGCTTAAGCAATGCATAGTCAGCATGCCATGTCATGGATCTCTTAATGCCGTTTACTGAAATTGACGGCAAGGGTCCAATTGATTTAATTTTACAGAAATAGGGATAATAAAAAAATACGAGAACCTATTTGAGACGATTCTGCAGAAACAGGGACTTCTGAAATGATTAAATCATTTATTTGTTTGACCAATTATATAGATTAATATTTTTATTTTTATTTTTATTTTTTATTTTTATAATATAATTTTCTAATTATAGTTAATGTTTGATAAATATTTTAATTATGCTATTATAAATAAATGAATCAAATTATTTACTTTAATTTTACTATAACAACTATATAAAATAAGTTGAAAAAGTAAAACATCCTTAACCGGGTGAATATCACTAGTGCAGTCAAGGGAAACGACAAAGGTTATTTTCGCCTACAGGCAGCGATTTCGCAACCGAGGTATATACCGACGAGACAAAAAGGGTAGACTTTTTGCCTCGGTTGTGAACCGAGGCAAAAAGTGATAGGATTTTGCCTCAGTTTATATGTAACCGAAGCAGTAGAGTTTTTTCTTTTTTATTTCTTTTCGAAAGACTTTTTGCCTCGGTTCCTTCTAAACCGAGACAGTATCTCAAACTCTACTACCTCGGTTGGGACCCAAATCGAGGCACTGGAGTGTTTTATATTTTTTTTTTTGCTTTTTCGTCAGATTTTCTACCTCGATTGTGACCTGAACTGATGCCTTAGAAGACTTTCTACCTCGGTTATGGTCACAACCGAGGTGTATTCTCCTATTTTTTTTAAGAACATGTATGTTTCTGCAACATTCCCAACTGTAGAAACAAACCTGCATATATTTAACAATCCAGAAGCATATATTTTCAATAGAAATTATATTAAAACATAAATTCATTCAATGTAATCATAAATCAACTTCTTAGAAGCATAAATCAATTCAATGTAATCATAAATTAACTTAGAAACATAAATCAATCCAATTACAAAATTAAACTAATAATAAATATCCTAAGGTAGAACTTACTATATCCTAATATCTACATACTATTATATAATTGAATTAAATATTTAACAAGTGTTTTCCTTATGAGTTTAAGTGACTTCTCTGGAATTGAAGTAGTAAAATTGAATCTCTACATAAAACACAATGATTTCAATTAGTGTATATGAAATCTAAACAAACCAAAATATTATCGTTTCCGATCCACTGGTAACATGTGCATGAATAGTGGTCATCATCCAATACATGATGTAGTAACCACACTCATATGACCCGGTTTGTCTATTACACTACAATATATCATCATAATTATAAAATATTAAGAAACATCATTGGAATGGTACAAAATGTAACAAAGTATGGACTAAAATACCAAACCTTAAGGGCCAACCATGCAAGCTTTTTAGCTTTATCAGTTGATCTCCCAAACAACATCATATGTGTTGCAAGGGAACTATTAAAAAAAATTGCTTTAGCATACATTTATATAACAAAGAAAGTTCAAACATTGAGGTTCTTACCAGTCTACTACTTGTCTAAGAGGTTTAGGAGGAGACTTGTGCAATGAACAAAACCATATAGTAGTGTTCTCTGGTATGGAGATCACAAGTAGCTCTCAATGACGCTTGAAATTGGTAGTAACTTAATTGTCATATACTAAAATCATAAATGAAACTTTAAAGTTAACAAAGTTCACTTACCCAAGTATATAAGGGAGAAAATATATCTTCTTTCCCATTGCAAAGCAGCTGGTGATGGATGTTTGGATGTCAATCTATTTCCTCTGTGAGTCATTTGGGGTCAATGAACCCATATACATAATTAAACCCCATCTTGTTACTTACACCTCACATATACCTGAAATCAAGAAATGATTTGATATAAGTAACTTGATAAATCAATTTTATATAAATAAGTTCTCATAAACTTACATCATCCACAACTGAACGAGTGAAATATTAATCCCTTCTCTCCCCCAACGCAAGCTCTTTAACATCCTGCTGGTGCAAGTACATTGTGATCTCAATATGACTTCCAAATGTAGTATATATATTAATAAACTATGAAAAAGTTAGTCTAACGCGCCAAATGTAGTATATATATTAACAAACTATGAAAAAGTTATTACTCTTCTTAAACTGTCCAACTGGAATATTCAAAATTCAATACTTGAAAATTAATTTTACCATCTCCTCTCTATGCACTTGTAAAATGTACATTTTTACAAAAAAATTTAGAGATAGTAAATAATTTTTATATTGAATCTCAAACGGAAAACTAAGGCTAATTCACAATAACAATATATTCAACCAAACAAATAATTGCATATGCAACATACAATATATTCAAGCAAACAATATATTTAACCAAAAAAAATAATTACATGTTTATATTAAAAGGAAAATTTTAAGAATAGGAACCTGGGAGCGTGAAAGTTTGACACCAATGAAGAATGTCTGTGTTTAAGAAGCTATAAACTTCCCCCGCAAAAATATAATATCTAGACAAAAGCAAACAACACATTAATTAGTATCATGATTCCTAACCTTAAAGTTTATTTCATCACTAAATCAACCAATTTAATACAACAATTCAAAATATTATTCTCTAATTTCTATATCTCTAAAAAAAACTTATACACCAATTTACATTATCAATCAATTTACATTATCAACCCATTAACACAAACAATTCAAAATTCTATTCCCCCAATTTCTATATCCCTAATTAATATGGCTAAAACCTTTTTCTTCCCTTCCATGAATTCTCATAAACAAATAATACTACCATTGCTATTTCTATCAATCTCAAAATTCTCATCAACAAATAATATACTACCATTGCTATTTCTATCAATCTCTAAATGAAAAAAATAATATTTCTATAAATCTCAAAAGGCGAACTTACCAGGTAAAGAGAGCAAAATCATGACGGTGAGAACAAAAGTTGTCGGTGACGTCGATGAACGGTGGAAGGCAATAGGAGTAGCGCAGGTGAAGAACGAATGGAGCGAGTGAGGGAGGCGCGACAATGGAGGTGCGATGACAATGGCGACAGAGGCGATCTAGAGAGATGAGGGAGGTGCACGAGAGCTGCAAGGGAGGCGTGGCGCAGCGAGGGAGGCACAATGAGCAGAAGCGACGACAAAGGCGATTTGTGCAGAGCAAAAGGTTTCGTTCGCGTGAAGAAAAAAATTGTTCGCGATTCTGGAGATGTAATCCCAGAAAAACAATATTACCTCGGTTCCACTAACTAACCGAAGCAATAAAGACCTACTACCTCGGTTGTTATCTCAACCAATGCCTAAAAGTGTCACAAAATGGAATTTTTGAAAATATATTCAACATATAGGCCTCGGTCCGCGCCTCACCCGAAGCATAAAAGATCTACCGCATCAATTCCCAACTAACCGAAGCGGTATCAGTGGTTCAGGAATTTGGAACGTTCCTTTTCAAAACCTTGTCAAGGGATTTGGTAGGGTATTTTGCCTCGATTGTTCAGAAAACCGAGGTAGTATGAGTTAACAAAAGACATTTAGAACGTTCTGATGCATAGGTGGCAGGTCTGGGAGTGCGGCAAAGGTCAATCTGCAGGGTTATATGCCTCGAATTCCCTTCGAACCGATGCAGTACCTTCCTTTACCATGAAAGGTCTGACTTAGCTTTCTTTGCATGATTTTATGCTTTGGTTTGTCAGAGAACCGAGACAGTAGACCACTTTTAGCATCGATTATCAATGAACCGAGGCATATAGTGTTGCTAAAATTATGAAACTGTCACCGCATTTTTATATGCTTCGGTTTTCCAAAAACTGAAGCGTAATGTGTGAGTTCAAAATTTGTTTTTTTACTAGTGTATATTTAATCCACCATTTCATATATTAAATTGGATTACAAACTTTTAATCTACCAAAACTAAATTGGATTAAATCAACTTATCTTTAGCTCATAATTATTGGTGAAACAATCCATGTAAATTGAGTTGACTCGATTTGAGACAATATTTACCATTTAAACTTAAGTTCAAAAGTATTGTAATTATTAATATATGTCCTTTAAATTGATTGTATATAGCTTCAAAATAAATAAATAAAAAGTTAGGTTTTGTTTCTTTATACTTGGAATATCCTAATGCTTGAGGATTACTATGCATTTAGTCACTTTCTTATTTTAATTATTGTAGGATAATATATATATATATATATATATATATATATATATATATATATATATTTCGTTTTCAAGAAATTTACAATCTTTAAAAAAATTGTGGTGATATTTTTGAAATTATGATAAAATTTTAGATTTTGATTTTTTAAATAATTGAAGAGTCGAATGTAAAATTTATGATTAGAGTTATTTGATAACCGAAGCATAAAATCCACAATAAACTTCAGTTGTCTTAGAACAAAAGTTTATATGACTCCACAAATCTCTAAAATTATTATTTTTTTCATCTATGAAGCAAGGTAATAGACTTTGATTTTATGAGAGAATCAAAGCTTATTCCATAATAGGCTTCAATTATTAATAAAGTCTAAGCATATTTCTTTACTAGGGTTAAAATTTTAGTAAATTTATTTTCTTTGTCATTTAAACATGTCATTGTAAAACCCATCATCTCTCCATTTTCATTCTCTACTCAAGAACGCAAAGTTCATTTTCACTTTTTTTCCTCCATTTTTAATCTTTTCTTGTGAAAGTGAAGCATCCATGCCATTTGTTTATCTCTTTCATCTCCCTCTTTTCATTTTTTTCTTCCATTCACACCTCTCCCTTCATTCTTTTGTTCTTGCAAACATGAAAGCGACTTTGAAGCTTTCACACCAATCCTCTGTTTGAACACGAAGCCTCCATAAATAAGGTGCCACTGCATTTTATTCTTAAACTATTGGGTACGTGACAAAAAAGATTTTTTCCCTATTTCGTTTGTTAATCCACTTTGATTCTTTGGTGAATGAGGTTGAGGGATATATATGGATACATAGGCCTTCTGCTCATTCATGAAGACAATAAGTTTGATGACATTCAATCATATGTTACTAATGTTTTAAATGAGAAAAGCAAATATATTTAGTCCCTTATATTATTTATACATAAGTGTAGTTAATTGTATTGTAATATATAATCCATCATTTTAAGGTATAACCATGACTGCAATTTCAATTCAAGCGTCATTGACAGGTACTTGTAATTTTCCCCAGGAGAGCATTGTTATATGGTTTTGCTCGTTGCACAAGTCTCTCGTAACATTCTCAAACAAGTAATAGATTGGTAAGAACCAATCTTATAAACTTCTTTGTTATATAAGTGTATTCTAAAGCATTTCCTTTCTTTGTAGTTTATTTGTTGAACATAGTATGTTGTTAGGGAGATTAACTACTACAACTAAAAAGCTTCCATGATTGATCCTCTATGTTTGTTAATTTGGTCCATATATAATTGTTTGATTCTTTTCTTCCTTTATTATTTATAATTGTGTTGATATATTGTATTGTTCTAAACAAATTGGATTATATGAGTAAGGTTACTATGTTATGTAATGGATAACCATTGTTGTTCATGTTGTTACCAATGAGGAGCATTGGTATCTTGAAGCTATTGTGAAATTTTGATGATGATAAAAGTTTAAGAATTGAAGACTCTAAATGCATCTTTGTTAAACGCATTTTGTAGAAACAAATGTATAGGATAAAATGTAATGATGTAAAAACTCTTAGAAGTTTTCGTATTTAGTGAATCATTGCACAAATAATCGTTATCAAAGAGGTATAATCGATTATCACGAGCCAGTTTAGAAGAGAGTTGCTTGCGCAAATAATCGATTATTACACAGAATAATCGATTATCACTGTTTCATTTAATTCTATCCAAGTCGCTGGAATAATCGATTATTGCTCAGGATAATCGATTATCACCATTTTGAAAACCCCATAACGGACACAAATAATCGATTATCACTTATGATAATTGATTATCAGTGGCAGTTGGGAGATGTCTTTTCAGTTTTTGACCCTGCACGAAACTAGGCTTATAAATAGAGGTCTTCACAACTCTTAAAAAGAACTTTTCAAATTGAGAGTATTAGAGCTTTGTGCCTAAGGGAAGCTATATGTGAGTGAAAAGGATCTATGCCATTTTGAGAATACAGTTTGTCTGAGGAAGTTCTCAAAGTGATAGAGTGCTCTTGCCTGGTCTTGTGAATAGGAGAAGCTCGCGCTTTGTGTGTCAAAGGTCGGAGCAGTTCTCTTCAAGTTGGCTGAGCAGGTTCTTCCGTTCGTTTGTCGAAGGAAGGTGTTTTCTATTCTTTGCTCATTTCATTATCTTGTAATCTGTACAACTATATTTTTTAGTGAAAAAAGGTTAATCACTATTTATAGTGATTAACGACTGGACGTAGAATCTTTTTATTCGAACCAGGATAAAAATTATGTGTTGATTTTCTTGATCCCTAAACTCTTAGCACATCAACTGTTCGATAAAAGTTCGCTAAGAAAATCAATTTTTGAAACCAACTATTTTAACTTGTGTTGTGACCGTTACACGCTTTCCACTATCTATATTTTATTCCGCTGTGCGACTCTATAACAGTACCGATTGTTCCGACACATGCTCGTATTATAATTGATTAGAAAATAGTAATAATTTAATTGAATATACTTTGTAACTTTATTTTTTTATATACTAATTGAAATTATTATCTTTTGTGCATAGATTTAAGAATCTAAACCAATGCACGAGAAGTCCATACAGTATGTACGGAAAACTTGTACAAAATATATAATAGAAATGTACAATAATAAGTGAAACATTTATTTTAAATTATTTAAAATACAATTATATAAAATTGTCATTTATATATTATTGTATATAAATTTTGTGTGTTGGTTATGATTGTTTTCCTTCTCTAGCCAAGTTTAATATGTAAATAGAAAGAAAAAAAAGTTTACATAAAAAAATAACTATATTTAAGGTTTGATTATTATTAATTCCTTTATGATTTTAAAATAATTTAATTTTAAGAAGATTAGACATCAATTATTAAAGAGATCAAAGTTTTTTTCTTTTTTTCTTTTATTTTCTTATCGTTTCATACTCAACTTTTTTCAGAACTGAAATCTAATATGAAAATTTATGTTTTAATCAAATCAAAACTAAAAATATACCACTTTTTTGTCTTTTGAATATATTTATTTATTTTGTTAAATCAAAATACAATATCCAAAATAAGTAGACACGATTTTAACACCGTTTGAATTTTTTTTTCCAATGCATGCACCACATGCAAAATTTTAACCTTCCTTTCTCTAATATCAAAATCATTTTGCCAAATATAGCGTACCAGCGTACCTTCCTTTCTCTAAGATCAAAATCATTTTGCCAAATATAGGGTGAACAACATTATTAGGAAAACAAGTGTTACACATTAAGCCAAAAAGTAACATGTGTCTTCCAAACCAAATTCACATGTGGCATGTAAAAATAAATGAGAAACAATTTCATCATATTCCAAACAAAATGGACACTTGTAAAAAAGACATGGTTTTTTATCAGACCAAAAAACATGGTACTCGGTCACGTGAAATAAACTACTATACACTATTGTCGAAAAAAATAACTACGATGTTTTAACGTGCTTCATCGTATACGTCCAAACACACACCATCTGTAGAAGTGAACAAGTTAGAAATCAAATGCGAATCTAAGGTTTATATTAAATAAAAATGAAAAGTTAAACGTTAATTTAAAAATAAAAATCATAAATTCATAATTTTAGATATAAAGTAACGTTAAACTTTAAATTCAAATCATATTATCTGATATCTTTCTAATGAATTATTCATCGAGAAGGGGAAAAACTCATTAAAGGGTTTACTCAACAAATTTTTATGAAGAAATCTTGTGACCAACATTGCTTGTTTGACATTAATTGATCCAAAGGTCCACAAAGAAGAAATTTAGAGGTAGAAAGTTTGTTGAAGGAAAGGAGATGTTGATTTTTCTTCAAATGATTATATCTGACGGTGGAAATTAGAAGTTAGGGTTCTTGATTTCTTGTAGTGTGGCCCACAAAAGGCCATAAACACGTGTTTAGGGCAATGTTCCAAACTTTTTCAACCATCCATGCACGTGAGAATCTCCACCTAGCCGTACAGAGCCTCTCAATTTTGAACATTGACTTGACATGTGTCGCATGACCTTAAATTTTAATTTAATTCTTTATCGATTTTGTACTGATTCAATTAATACGCCCTGCCAAATTAAATTATAACAAAATCAGTTAGTGGACTGAAATCTATATGCACAACTAACCATTATAAATACAAACCATTTATATAATTTTAAAAAAACATTATCTAAGACAACATATCATGTATACTTTTTTATTTTCTTATCTGTTCTTTAATTAGTTTATGTATGCACACATTTATAATAATTGTGGAAATGAAAAGTACGAAATAGAAAATTTCATAAATACTTTTTAAAGTGCAGAACATTTATTACATTTTTAATATATTTTTTAAAAATGATTGAAAAGATAATTCATTAGTTTATCACGTAAAAAAATGTGAACACAAAGTCAATTCAAATTTTCAAACATTAATGCAAGAAAGTGAAAGATCAAGAAATGCATTCCAATAAACAGAATGGATATGGAGAATCTCATTATCACATTGAATTCAGCAATAAATTATAGATATGTTGAGCCTTAGGTATGGAAGAAAGTTTTAAACTTTTGTGTGAAAGTCTTATATTATTGGAAAACGCCTATTATAGTTCTTATGGATTTATCTTCTCTGCAATAATCTATAGCCAAAACCAAGCATAAAAAGAAAGGAAGAAAAACAGACACAAAAAAGAATGGAGAACAAAAAGGTGAATATCATTTATATTATGCAAAAAAGAAAATAGCCTATTAACTACGCATTCGTAGAAAGTAAGATGGGAAGTTATGTGTCTGTCTGGTGGTTAGATCCTTTAAAAACTAGAATCACATGGAAAGTATAACCTTAGTCCAAGAGTGCTTTTAATGTAGCATAAAATCCGGTGAGCAATATTTCCATGGTCCAAGATTGGAGCACAAAGAAATTAACTTAAGAATTGAACAACATAGCTTATACCAAGCCTATATATTGGTGAGATATAACATCATACCAATAAAACGTTGATAGGAAGTAGCATCTTGCTCAAATATTTGTTTGGTGTCTTTAATTGTAGGAGTAGACCAAGGTTTAGTTGCAAGCAAACCAATAACATCAAGCGCATATTTCCTATGTGATACATGAATTCCTTTGCTTGTTTCAAAACCTTAAGCCAATGGTCTTCACTATTTTATGGTAATTCATTAGAAAAATACAACACCAATAAAACTCAACCATGTAAGGAATGAATATCATTCTCTGTTCATAACTTTAAGACAATAATTTAATGAGTCTTCACTTATATTTTCTCATTTCTCCCTACATTTAGACTCACACTTAGAATTCTAACAACATACACCCAAATACTTTAACATCCCCTTGAACATAGGATGGAGGTTGAGAAACATGTATCCTAAGTTTATCACGAATATGAATACAGAGCCAGAGACAGGTTTAGTAAACAAGTTTGCAATTTGTATACAAGCTAGTATGTGATAAACTATTGCTACGTGACACAACTTGTTGCTTCTTTAAAGACGACAAAACTAAGGTAAATATAATATCCAGTTGTAAATACAAAACTAAGGTAAACCTGCAAAGGAACCAGGTCTATTAGAGAAGGGGGATTACTTGGTATGAAGCCTATTGAGGATTTGTTTGAAACACTGGATAACACTGAATCGTAGGTGAAGCAAATAGCATATGTAAAATTACTAGGCAAAGGTTATTTTTCATATCCTAATTCTTCTTATCTATAATTATTGTGGTTTATATTCTCTGCCTCCAATTATGACAATGTGAATTGTGATTATGAAAACTGGTACCTGAGAAAGAGTGAGGGTTCAAGACTTGCTGCGAAGGGAGAAAGTTCTCCATGGTTACTAGAAAAAGGGAAAGTAGGAGATCAAAGAGAAAGATGAAACAAAGGTAAGAAACGAGAACTTGCTTTCTATTATTGTGTATTGTGTCTTATTCTTCTTAGTTTCATGGAAGAAAAGGAAATCCTAACCTTAAATAGGCAAAGGAAAAGGGGAAAAACCTGGAAAACCTAATTTTCTAATTGATTACTACTTCTAAGTAGTAATCCTAGCTAACAGATCTAGCAATCTCAACAACCCTAACTAACTCAATAGCCTCCCCTTAAGTTAGATGGTGTATGTTCACCAATCCAAGCTTAGGAACAATGAACTGAAAGCGAACACGATGAAGTAACTTCGTGAAAATGTCATCTAATTTTTTGTTTGAGCGAATGGGTAGAAGATGAAGGAGGTTGGCTTGGATTTTCTTAAGAACAACATGGAAGTCGAGGTCTATATGCTTAGTTCTTTCATGGAAGCTTTGATTATGAGAAATATGTCTGGCCGACTTATAGTAAAGAGTGGTAGTGGCAATGGTCTCAACGTTAAGATCTTAGAGGAGATAATGAATCCATTGTATTTCACATATTGTAGTAGTCGGGGCACGATATTCTGCTTTAGTAGAAGACCTGGAAACAATACTTTGTTTCTTAGACTTCCATGATATGAGAAAGGATCCTAGGAAAATGAAAAACCCGTTAGTGGCCCTTTTAGTATTAAGACAAGTTTCCTGATCTGATTCACTAAAAGCCTTTATCTGGATGTGAGAGTCTGCAATAAAGAAAAGGCCTTGTGAGAGACTGGATTTGATGTACCTAATTATATGCTGCAAAGACCGATAATGATAATCAGTAGGAGAGCCGTAGTTTTGTCCAAATTATATGAGGAAAATATACAAATATAACCAAATCATCACCCTCATACTCCACCAAATTTATAACATCATCAGCCTCATCAACCCCCTACAACTTGTCATCCAGAAACACACTCAAACAACCTTTATTTGAGGTCAAATCAACTATATCACCCTTATTACCCACACCACCAGGTCCACAACTAAAACACCCCAATGTCAAGAGGATAAGCCTTGTTGAAATGCAATTGAGACGTGAAAAAGTCCTTTGCTATTTTTGTGATGAAAAATTATCCTTCTATCATAAGTGTCCTAATAGACAATGTTTTGTTGCAACTTAGTGAAGAAGAACAGGAAGGTGAGAAAGAACCACCAAATGATACAGTAGAACAGGATACATCAAACAGGGACGTCCATCAGCTATCCTTGAATGCTTTAAAAGGGGTTTTGGGAGTAGGGAAAATCAAATTCAAGGCTATATAAGCACTTTCACTAGTGAAAAAACGGCGTATAACGTCACGCGTTCAACGTCCAACCACTGAATAACCAACGTTAAAAATGATCGGTGGCATTTTTGTAAATAAATGCAATTGTAGAACGTCGAAGTCTCATTCAATTCGACGTTCTATGATGGTAATTATTTAAACCAGCGTGTCATTCTCTTTCTTCTTTCTTTTAAACCACCAATAGTACGTCGAATCCTGTAGCGGTTCGACGTAATATTTGCCACAAAGAGTCGCCCTTTTTTAATTCTTTTTTTCTTTTTTCTTTTAAACAACAAATAATACGTCAAAATATGTAAGGGCTTCGACGTATTATTTGTTAGTCAAAAGCCAAAAAGTAACCCCTTTTTAATTCTCTTTTTCTTTTTTCTTTTAAACCAAATAATACGTCGAATTTTGTAAGAGCTTCAACGTATTATTTGTAGCCAAAAGTTTCACCTTTTTAATTTGAGGGAGAGATTGAAAATTCATTCATTTTATCTTAACGCACGAGACCCTCTTCCCTTCTCAAACTTTTCTCGAACGAAATTTGACAACTATCACATGTAATCTTTCTTTCATTTGATACAAATGCATGTTAATTAACTACTTTATGTATAATTTTCGTTTGTTTTGACCGATTATTTTTGTGTTCTTGTCCTTCATAGGCACACTCTGCTTTCTCTCTCACTGGTGGAAACACTTTATTCCGACTAACCCACCTTTTGAAGGTTAATTTTCATTTTCGTTTACGTTTTTGTTTTGAAGAACTTATTTGTTAAACTTGTTTGTTGTTGTTTTTTGTTGAACTTGTTTGTTGTTGTTATTTGGTTGAACTTGTTTGTTGTTGTTGTTGTTTGATTGAACTTGTTTGTTGTTTGTTATTAATACTATACTACACGTTCATAGTTCATGCTTTATAAAATACCAAAAACTGAAATTTGTTGTTTTTCTACTTTTTCAGGTCTTGTAGAGTTGTAAAAAAGGATAACAATTAATTTAAAAAAACAAAAAAAAAATTGCTTAACGTCGAATATTAACAAAATTCGATGTCCATTTGATTAACGTTGAATTTTTTAAATTTAACGTCAATTTAACGTCGCCCGATATGACGTCAACTTCGAATTCGACGTGAAAGGCCAAAAAATAACGACGTTATACGATATTTTTGTACTAGTGTTTATTAGTCATAGTGTTTATTGATAGAGGAAGTTCAAATAATTTTATTCAGCCAAGGGTGGCAAAGTTCTTAAAACTCCCAATTTTTCAAGCTCCAACATTTCGAGTCATGGTGGGTAATGGAAATTGTATGGAGTTAGAGTGATTAATTCAAGACTGAAAATTACAAGCTTAGGGCAATGTCTTTTAGTTATCTATGTTTTCAAAACCATTGGGCATCACTTGGCAGATAATGAGACACTTCAAATCAAGTTTATAGAATATGGAAAATAAGGTGACAATGAGAATCTTCCTAATAGAGCCCAATTACATCACATATGGAGAGTGGTCAACACAAATGCTATAGCTGAAGTGTACAACATGTTAATGGTTCAAGAGGACCATATTCCTTCTCCCTTGCTTGAAATTCTTGTTGAAATGGAACAAGAATTAGCACTTTTGCTACATACATACAGTTCAGTGTTCAGCAACCATTCTAGTATACCACCACCTTGGTCTCATATCCATCACATACCACTGTTAGACAACTCCAACCCTGTTAAAGTCGGACTTTATAGGTATTTTCATAGTCATAAGGAAGAAATTGAAAAGTTGGTGGAAAATATGTTGAAGAAAGGCATCATTCAACCAAGCAGTAGTCATTTCTCTTCTCTAATCATCTTGGTCAAGAAGCAAGATGGCTCTTTGAGGATATGTACTGACTATAGGGCTTTAAATGCTATTATTATTAAGGATAGTTTTCTAATCCCAACAGTAGACGAGCTGATTGACGAACTTTATGGAGCTTGCTATTTTTCTAAGCTGGATTTAGGATCGAGCTACCATCAAATTCTATTGAAACTTGAGGATAGGCACAAGACTTCCTTTAGAACACATCATGGTTTATATGAATGGTTGGTCATGCCTTCTTGAGTTTTCCAATGCCCCGACAACCTTCCAAAGTCTCATGAATCATAAATTTATAGGCTTTTTAAGGAGATTTGTACTAGTATTTTTTTATGAAATACTAATGTACAATGTAAACTGGAAGGATCAATTGCAACACCTTGAAAGGGTGCTTAACATTCTCAAGGATAAACTTCTCTTTGCAAATTTTCTAAATGTACTTTTGGGGTCCAGCAAATAAACTATTTAGGTCATACATTATCTGGTGATGGTGTGGCTATGGATGTTGAAAAGTTAGAAGTTGTAAAGAACTGCATTAAACCTTCAAATTTGAAACAGTTAAGAGGATTTTTGGTATTGACTAGTTATTATAGGCACTTTATAAAGGGTTATGCCAATATTGCTTCTTCATTAACATATGTATTAAAGAAAAGAGGTTTTTAAATGGAATGATACCATTAAGCAAGCATTTACAACTTTAAAGACTGCATTAACTACTGCCCTTGTGCTGACAATTCCTAATTTTATTAAACCATTTGTTTTGGAAACAGATGCATTAAGGTCGGGAATAAGAGTTGTTTTAAGTCAGCATAAACATCCAATAACATATTTCTCTAAGAAATTGTCACCTAGAACACAAAAACATTCGGCCTACACAAGAGAGTTTTATACCATGACTGAATCCTTGGTCAAATTCAAACATTATCTACTGCCACAAGTTCATCATTAAAACAGATCAGAAAAGTTTGAAAGAGGTATTGGATCAGACATTACAGACTCCTAGACAACAACAATGGTTGCCTAAATTCTTTGGATATGATTTAACTATCCAATAGGGAAAGAAAATATACATCTGGATGCGTTATCCAGAAGCCTTGCAATGGCATGGTCTAAAGAAATGAACTCTTATACATATAAACCAGTGGCGATGGAACAGAAAAGGATGAGGCATTATTACATATATACCAAAATTGTGTTAAAAATGCAGGAAAACTTGACAAATATACATTTCACAAAGATGTAATTGTAAAGAAGGGGAAAATTATGGTTCTTAATGACCATACACTAATCAAAATGATCATGGCTCAATTTCATACATCTAAGGTGGATAGACATGCTGATACTACTAGAACTACTACAAGAATTGGAGCTCAGATTTACTGGCCCAAGATGAGGGAGGATATCAAAATATTTATCAAATAATGTGTCATATGTCAACAAGTAAAAGTTAGTCAATCTTTGCCAACCGGCCTCCTTCAACCACTTCATATTCCTAATCTTATTTGGGAAGAGATTGCAATGGATTTTATAACCAATTTACCTTTGTCACATGGTCACTCGAATATAATAGTGATGATAGATAGGGTATCTATATTTGCCCATTTTATTCCCTTAAAGCCTGGATTTTACAGTAAGGTTGTAGTTGAAGCTTTCATCCAGACCATTGTCAAATTGTATGGTTTTCCCAAGTCAATTGTTTACGACAGGGATAGGGTGTTTATAAGTTCCTTTTGGACACATTTATTCAATTCAAGAGGTACCAAATTAGCAATGAGCTCTTCTTATCACCCCTAGTCTGATGACTAACAAAAAATCTCAATAAAACCTTAGAGATGTATCTAAGATGCTCTGTATTTGATCATCCTAAGAATTGGTTTGAGATGCTTCTATGGGCACAATATTGGTACAATTTGCATTCCACCATAGTATAGGCATGTCCCCCTATCAAGTTGTTTATGGTAAGCCTTCATCTTCACTCATCCGGTATGAATACAATGAAGAGGATCCACCAACATTATAAGAGAGTCTAAAATCGTGTGATGTTTTGTTAAACAAGTTGACGGTAAAAATGCATCAATCTCAGAATTACATGATGAACCAAAAAGATAAAAAGAGAAGAGAGGTTCCTTTAGAAGTAGGGGACTTAGCCTTGGTTAAGCTTCAACCTTACAAACAACATTTGGTGGTGTTACGGAAGAACCATAAATTAAGTTTGAGATATTTTGGTCCTTTTAAAGTCATTGAAAAGATTGGACAGGTTGCTTTCAAATTGTTGCTTCCTGAATTAGTAAAGATGCACCTGGTTTTCCATATCTCCTGAATCAGAAGCAACAATATATCCCATTACCACTTACTACAAGTGAGTTTGGACCTCTAGTACAACCAATCAACATCTTAGATTCATGAACAAATATCAGAAATGGGAAGAAAGTAGAACAAATATTGGTGCCATGGAATTTATTAAGTACAAGTGACAATTTGTAGGAAGATTTGGAAGAAATACAACAATCCTACCCAAATTTCAACTTTAAGGACAAAGTTATTGTTAAAGAAGAAAGTATTGTATCACGCGTGGGAGAATTGGGTAAAGTTGACAGCCATGAGAAGCAATGCAAAGAATAATGAATTGCACAAAAGTTCGGAGATTCATTTAGTGAGGACATGTGTGTGGTATGACTTTCCTCTCTACTATGTTTCTATCTAACCATACTCTTTGTCTCCTTTTCTTGACGTAACCCCTCTTTATGGAAATTCCTTTTCAAGAATGACTCTCTCCCTAATATGGCATTCCACTTATTATGATAACCTTTGTAGTCACTATTTCATTGCTCTGTTTCCACAATTTCATTGCTCTATTTCTTTTGTTACTGTCAAATAATTTTTTATTGTTGTTTCAAACCTTGTTCTCTTCTTATTAATACAAAAATACCTTACAATTCTCTAGCATTGTTACATTAATCAATTCTTTTCTACTCTAGCATTGTTACATTAATCAACGGAGTCAATGCATTCATTTGTTACTTGGATATGTGAACTGAAAAACAAGTGATGAGTTGTCAAAAGTAAGTCATATTCCCTGATCTGATTATTGAATGTTGTCTTAGATACATCTTTATACTCGTCCGAGTATAAAACTTTGATAAGGGTAGTATGTCATTTCATTCAAAACATGTAAAGTTTGTCCTTTGAGGACCTATTTCATTTCTTAGTTTTTGTCGTTTTGACTATTGATTAAAATACATGTTGCTTTATAATATCTATTGTTGTGTGTTATATGAAAAAAAAGTGGCATGTTTATATTTAATTATTAATACCATTTTTATTATCTAAAAAATAATTTTAAATAAAATAAATAATTTAATTATTTATTTAAATTTAATAATAATAATTGAAAATATAAAAATAAATAAATGATTTGTCATTATTCTAAGTCTTTAACAAATACTAAACAATAATAAAATATAATATATTTTGTGACGATTTTTAATTATTAAAATATAATAAAAAAATTATAAAGAAAAGAAATTTTGTAACTATTTTTAACCGTTAAAAATTTTACTTTGTTTTATGAAAATTGATCAAATAAGATGTGGAATAGGTAACATGGATCCAATAATATTTAGATTTCTGACCTTTTTCAACCTTTTCAAGGAAAAACTTATCAATGTAGGCATATCTAGTGTTTTATTCTTGAATCATCTCGAAATTTGTTGCATTTGGTCATGTGTAAATTGAGCACCTTCTTGGCTAATCTCATGTTGAGTTTCTTGGTTAGTATCATTAATGGAGTCAGCTTTATTAGCAACAACACTGTTAACAATCCATTCAATCTTTTGCTTGTACCACAAAGGAAAATCGTGCTTAGTATGATTCATCTTATAACAACAGTAGCTACATTACTTACCATAATTTTTATTTTGAAACATTTTCCTTCCTTGAGATTTCCAAATGCCATTGTTATACTTCCACCTATGAACTTCAATTTATTCTCGAAGCAAGGCATGTTTCATGGCTCTACTCCATGAATGGTGGTTTGCACCATCAAGTTAAGGATTGACTAATATTAGGTCTATCGAGGAATAAGTTTCACGTGAGTTATACAAATATCAATAACAACTGAACCAATTATATAAGGGATTGACACCACTTTTTACCCAAAACCTTAATGGGTTAATGGGTTTTTCACATTTATATACCCTTCCACATAGGTACATTCTCTCTCTAGCGGAAGCATTCCCATCTAACCACAACCACGAGTAGCCATTTCCAACCGTCGTATCTTAACAAAACTTGCTTACCTAGATACCCTTTGTTAGGAAGACTTTCGGTATAGGGATCATTATATTTGTCCGAGCCGGTCACCAAGACAAATCATCGGCTCTTATTATCGCAACCGGAATCGCGACGGGACGACGATCCAAAAAAAGACCTCGTTTTGAAAAGAGATTTTGGAGTCGCCACCATAGTTTATTCTGGAAAACTACGGAAAAACCATAAAATGATAAGACACGGTCCGCGAAAACATGATTCTGGGTTCGGGAGTCGGTTACACGTAGGGAAGGTGTTAGCACCCTACAGCGCCTGCCCTAAGGCAGTACCTTTAACTAAATGCACGAATATGATGTGGTTTTCAAAATGTTTAACTATCCCCTAAAATAAAATTCTAAATAAACAAAATATATTTTTTAGTTTTTTGGGCCCGACAAGGATTGACCTTGCTCCTACGTATTCTCATTCAGAATGAGAAATCAGGATTACGTAGTTCTTTGGAAACTGTTTGAAAATTTTGTTTGAGGAATTGTTTTAGAAATTGATTGTGGATAAATTTGGATTTTTGGAGAAATGAAATAGGAGAGGTTTTTAGCACAAGGACGATGCGTGCAATCACACATGTGCCTAAACCTTTAAAACATTTTTATTATTTTTTAGAAGAGAAGAAGAAAAGGTTCTAACACAAGGACGATGCGTGCGATCACACATGTGTCTAAACCTTTAAAACATTTTTATTATTTTTTAGAAGAGAAGAAGAAAAGGTTATGACACAAGGACGATGCATACGATCACACATGTGTCTAAACCTTTAAAATGTATTTTTCTATATTTTAGAAGAGAAGAAGAAAAGATTCTAACACAAGGACGATGCGTGCGATCACACATGTGTCTAAACCTTTAAAACATTTATTATTAAATTTTTTAGAAGAGAAGAAGAAAATGTTCTAACACAAGGACGATGCGTGCGATCACACATGTATCTAGACCTTTAAAATATTTTATTGTTAAATTTTTTAGAAGAGAAGAAGAAAAGGTTCTAACACAAGGACGATGCGTGCGATCACACATGTGTCTAGACCTTTAAAATATTTTATTGTTTTTCTTTTAGAAAAAGAAGGATTAGAAAAAGAAGGAGAAAAGGCTCTAGCACAAGGACAATGCGTATGATCACACATGTGCCTAAACCTTTAAAATATATTTTTTATCATTTCTTATAAAAGTGCATTTAAAATGAGGATAAATATTTAAAATGGGAACAAAAGAGAGAAGAAGAAAAAAAATAAAATAAAATAAAATAAATAAAAATAAAATAAAAATAAAATAAAAAAATAAAAAAAAATAAAAAAATAGAAATAAAAATAAAATAAAAGAGTAAATAAATAAATAATGAAAATAAAGTACAAAATAAAAGGATAAAATAAAATAAAGGTAAAATAATAAGTAAATAATATATATATATAAAAAAAAGGGTATGGAGGTGCTAAATAAGAAACTAGGGTGCCTAAACAACAATAAAAAAACGAACTGGGCCGAAGCCCAGGCTGAGAGGGGTGCGAAAACGAGAATAAGGGGGCGCAGGGAAGAACTTCGTTTGTTTTTGTTTTTGGGAACGGGCTTGAGTCCAAGGCAAGGAATGGACGTAGGGGTGTAAAGGTAAGGAATGGGGGTGCGCGTAGAAGAGAAAAAGTTTTATTTTTATTTATTTTTGGATCAGAAGGCCCAAGGCCCTTTTTCATTTCTCAGATCTGGAAAACCCTAGGGGTTCTCACGTCCCAACTCATTTCCAATGCACCCAGAGGCTCGAGTTCCTCTACTTGAACGAGAAACCCTAGCGGCAATCATCACCCACTCTGCTTCAGTCTCCGCTCAAACGGCGCCAGCCACCGTTAGCCGCGACCCCGGCTCAATCCAAAGCGACACCGGCGACCAGGCGCCCCCGGAGCCGCCATCAAATCTTTCTCTCCCTCCTCGCGCGCGGGAGGTCCCCTCCTTCTCCGTTTCTTCGCGCGCGTACGGCTGTCTTCACCAAACCGGCCACTACTAGACGCGACCCAGGGCATCGCCAGCACCGCCGCTCACCGTCAGGATCGTCGCCGGCCCCGAAATCTGGTTCCTCTCTTCCTCTTCTTCTCGCGCGCAAGAGAGATCGTCTTCTCTTTCGTGAATCGCCTCTTGGGCGAGCTCGACCACCGCGCCGGCCAGGGCTCCGCTAGCGTCACCGATCTTCGCCAGAGATGCCTCCGGTCACCATGTCAACGTCCTCTTTCCTTCTCTGCTAGTAAGCAGGGGAACCTTTTTCTCCTCCTTCGAACTCGAGACCCACGAGGACGGACGTCGCCGCAGCTGCCTACAAAGTCAGCCGCCGCACAAGAATTCTCTTCCCCTCCTCACACCGTAGTCGCCGCCACCACAGAGGCGGAAACTGCCGCCACCGAGGCTGCCGCGATGGGCTCTCCTATTCCTCTTTCAAGGGTTCTTTCCTCTCCAGCATCTCCACCGGATTGACACATCCTTCCCTCTTTTTTCTCGTTTTTTATTTACTCATTTATTGATTAATGGATTGGGACGATGGGTGTCTGTGTTCGACTGAGTATGAGTGTGAGTAGCGATGGCCATTTTTGGAGTTAATCTGATGGATGTTTATAGCATAGAAACGTTAAGGGAGTGGGCTAAACAGATAAGTTGTGTTACTGGCTAAGGATGACAGAAATTTTTACTCTTGGTGTTGAAGTCAATGAACTTGAGGATGTTGAACTAAGGATGTAGTCCGAAGTGTCAATTTGCCATCCTTGTTTGAATGTGTTGTATCTCTGTTTGCTTTTTATCACATGTTTTTTGGGTGCTAAAGGGTATTGAAGCTTTGATATTGGGGAGTATATGCTTATTTTCTATTGTTAACAAAATAGATGAAATTTGCAGGCACTGAAACTGCATTTTGGGTGCAGTTTGGGTGTAGTTTGGATTAACAGGGGAGGTAAACAAACACAAATCATCGATCATTCGTCTCTCAGCATGCATGGGGAAAGCACATCTACAAGGAGTATGACCAAAGAGCTTAGGTATATGAAGACTTACCTTCGCAGCTTCAAGGTGCCTTTCTTCTTGGCTTCTAATTCCCTTTCCCCTCCTCAATGCCGGAAAGTAAAGTTGACTGGGCAGCTAGGTTCACAGTCGGTTCTCCTCTTTCGGTTCTCCTCTTTTCTCTCTGGTCTCAAGTCTCTTGCTCTCTCGTCTGATGGTGATGAGTAATCCCCTCTAATGTGATTATCTCCCCCCTTTTCAAAACCAAACCCCCCTCCTTTCTGTTGTACCCCTGAGATCTCCTCTTGCGCCAGATTGCCTTTCTCTCTTTTCTTTCTTCATGTTTTCATGTTTCCCTTTTGCAGTTGGCTCATGCTCATCCAAAACTTTTTCCTCTTCCATGTATGCCTACTGCTGCCGCTTAAGAATTTTTAGCAAGAAAAACCAGTAACTTTTTCACGCTGCCACCCTATAAACACATTCTTAGCATTCACTCCGCAACTGATGGCTTCATGACGAGGGAACAGAGTTGACTTGAGATTTTCCTTTTCTTTCACTTTCCTCATTTTTTTATATATAAAAGGTAATTTTTTCTTGAATTAAAAAAAATAAAATAAAAAATAAAAAAAAAATAAAAATAAAAATAGAACAAATAAAAGAAAGAACGACAAAACGAAAGAAAAAAGTAAAAAAAAAATAAAAAAAAATAAAAGTAAACTTAAAAAGAAAAATAAAATGAAATAAAGCAAGAATGGAATAAAATAAAGGTAAATCAAAGAAATAAGATAAAATAAACAAAATAAAAATAAAACCAAATAAAATGAAATAAAAATAAAAACAAAATAAAATAAAATATAAACAGGAGAGGAAATAAATAAAAACGAAACAAAGTAAAAACAAAGGATAAAAGAAAACGAAACAAAACCATATTTTTTTTGAGATTTCGTATCAAATTTATCTTTGTCCGTTTACTTTATTTTATTACCTCTTCCTAACTCTAGATATATTTTAACTATTCGGACGAAATTGGGTATTAACAGCTGCCCCTCTTTACTTAGATTTTACTAGATAATATGACAAACAAAGTTTTTATATTATTAGAGTAAAAGATAAGTAAAGATAGAAATATTAATTTCGTCTGAGTTTTGAAAAAAGAAAAAGGGAGAAAAACAACCAATTCGAGCATACAATGACCTAATTTAGGACGGAGATCCCAACGCGGCAAAAAGCTTGGCCAACGCCCAAAGAGAGGCGATTCACCAAACAAAAACTTGGATTCGACCATTGTCGAGTAGAGGGCCAATAGAAAAACAAAAATCTGGACTTGACCATTGCCTTGCAGAGGGCCAATATCGCAGAACAACAACCTGGATTTGACCATTGCCTTGCAGAGGGCCAACATCGCAGAAGAAACTTAAATTCGACCATTGCCAAGCAGAGGGTCGTTAGAAAAAGAAAAAACCGGACTTGACCATTGCCTCGCAGAGGGCCAATATCGTAGAAAGACAACCTGGATTTGACCATTGCCTTGCAGAGGGCCAATATCGCAGAAGAAACTTAAATTCGACCATTGCCAAGCAGAGGGTCGTTAGAAAAACAAAAATCTGGATTTGACCATTGCCTTGCAGAGGGCCAATATCGCAGAAAAAACCTAAATTCGACCATTGCCAAGCAAAGGGTCGTTAGAAAAACAAAAATCTGGACTTGACCATTGCCTTGCAGAGGGCCAATATCGTAGAACAACAACCTGGATTTGACCATTGCCTTGCAGAGGGCCAATATCGCAGAAGAAACTTAAATTCGACCATTGCCAAGCAGAGGGTCGTTAGAAAAACAAAAATTTGGACTTGACCATTGCCTTGCAGAGGGCCAATATCGTAGAAGAAACTTAAATTTGACCATTGCCAAGCAGAGGGTTGTTAGATAAACAAAAATCTGGACTTGACCATTGCCTTGCAGAGGGCCAATATCGCAGAACAACAACCTGGATTTGACCATTGCCTTGCAGAGGGCCGTTAAAACCTGGATTCAACACCCTTGAAGAGTTAGTAGAAACCGAGCAAAACATAAGGGTTTTCGAACAATTCCCCGCTTCCTTTGAGATGCATGATGTAATGTCATGAGGATGCATGAATGCACAAACACATAGACATTTGTTCCGTTCTTTTCATTTGTTCTCGCTTTTTCTTTTCTTTCCCTCTTTCCATTTTTTTGAAAATTCCATGTTTGGAATCTGTTATCAACATTGTCGTCGAGCTTGATGTACATTCAAAACGCATTTATTGAAAATATGGTCCAGAGGCAATGAGTCTTTTAATGAAGAGGAAAATAGCGTAATCATGAGTTCAAATTCCCTTTACTGCTTTATGGAACTCAAACTAGCTTGAACCCGAGACAGTGTGGGACATGGATACGACAAGTAGATGGCTGAATGATTATCTGTGAGTAACATTAACATCTGAGTTCACCTCATTTAGGGAGGTGTTGTTAATATTTAAGCGTGCGAGGCTCACAAGATTGGCCCAACTTTTGTTGCACATAGTAGGTACGATTTAGAAAAGTGGAAAGGTTTGGGTAGGAAGGATTGCCCCAATCCGACGATACCTTTCTTGACAAAATGATTGATGGGAGACTTTACAGCATGTTTTTTCATTCTTCATCTTTGATTTTTTTTCTTCTTCTTCCCTTTTTTTTTTCTTTTGGCGATTGTATCACTCACCACAACATTTCCTTCTAGAGTTAAGTTCACGAGAAAGATCAGGACAAATATTCTTCAGTCAGTGTGGACTTTTATTGGCTTGTACCGTGGCTAAAAGGCAAAGGGTTATGAAAGAAATGGATAGTGAAAGCCCAAATAAACGCTTAAAGGTTCAATTATTTTAACAAGAATCATCCACACGGTGTCAAGTCGACGAGCCTCCGGGAGTTTGAAACTCCGGGCGTCCTTTTATCATTATTTTTGCTTTTGTTTTTGTTTTTTGATGTTTTTTTTTCATCCTTACTTTCTTTTCCCATTTGGTAATTCGTGTCATTGCCCCCTATTGTGGTCTTTTTCTTTTTTTTTTTAGGCTTCCTTTTTTTTCAGAAAATTTTCTAATTGACTTTGGATACTCTTGATGTACCTTTCGGACTGACATCGATATGCCAATGATTCTTATATAGGGTGATGAAGAAAAACAGTTATAACTTACGGCTCAAAGGAGGTGCAACTGGATAAATTTCTTTTATCATTTGGGTGAAGAAAAAATGGCCACACGTCATTCTGAAGCTTACTCGCCTTATTTCCCACGACTTTAACGCTGAAACAAAACTCCGTAGCGGTTGACACACCGACTTCATTTCCTTCCGTTTTTTTTTTCTTGTTTTGCTTAGACTGCCCTTTCAGGTTTTCAATCTAACATACATTCTCTCTCTCTCTTTTTTTTTTTTTACACTCCCCGATCAATGTATCATCAGACAGAGGCACTATGATGAAAACTGCCCCGACATGACAATCCTTTTTTCTTTGAGGGAAATGAAAGGGTTAGGGGTTCAAGCAATATGAATGCAGATGCTTTCGTAGAAAAAAAAGAACACAAGTTATCCTCAAAATAACCAATCAAGAAAAGACTCTGCACAAGTATTTTTCAAAACTTTGTTTGTTTTTGGCTTTTCAAAGTACTATGCCCTTGACGACTTTATTGACAACGAATTCGACATGTGTCTTTCCTTTTGGCCTTTTTCTTCTTTTTTATTATTTATTTTTCTTCACGACATCCTTCAGGGACGAGTTTGTGCTCGATGGATATACCCGTGATGCTTTAATTATTATCACTTTCCCTTATCCTTACTTTACTTTAAAACTCAGTGTGACATGAATCGTGTCGAAAGAAAAAGCATAAAAGTTGAATAATGGATAAAACCGTGTGGTATTTATTGAATGAAGTAACACAGTATACAACATAATTCAAAAACAATGCTAATATCCCTTAGTGGCATCCCCTATCGCGGAATCATCATGCGTAAAACTTTTTTACCGCATCAGAATTAACCGGTAAAGGTAACTCCTCTCCATC
The DNA here is from genome assembly GCF_029865625.1 of Vigna umbellata. Taxonomy (NCBI): domain Eukaryota; kingdom Viridiplantae; phylum Streptophyta; class Magnoliopsida; order Fabales; family Fabaceae; genus Vigna; species Vigna umbellata. The sequence continues at coordinate 4,274,384 of NC_142170.1, forward strand.
CATCCTTGTGAGAATTAGTGCCCCTCTAGAGAATGCCTTTTTTACTACAAATGGCCCTTCATAATTTGGGGTCCACTTGCCTCTGTGATCCTTTTGTATAGGCAAAATCTTCTTTAACACCAGTTCGCCTTCATGGAACTCCCTTGGGCGCACCTTTTTGTCGAAAGCCTTCTTCATTCTTCTTTGGTACAATTGTCCGTGGCACGCCGCTGTCAGTCTCTTTTCTTCGATGAGATTGAGCTGGTCAAACCGAGTTCGAACCCACTCAGATTCCTCCAATTGGGTTTCCATTAAAACTCGTAGAGATGGGATTTCCACCTCAAATGGAAGTACCGCTTCCATCCCATACACAAGCGAGAAAGGTGTTGCCCCAGTTGATGTTCGTACTGATGTACGATATCCATGTAAAGCAAAAGGAAGCATTTCGTGCCAATCTTTATAGGTGACCACCATCTTTTGTACAATCTTCTTGATGTTCTTATTAGCAGCCTCTACTGCCCCGTTCATCTTTGGATGGTAAGGGGAAGAATTAAGATGATGAATTTTGAACTCCTCACATAACTCCGCCATCATTTGGTTGTTCAGGTTGGAGGCATTATCAGTGATAATCTTATTAGGAAGCCCATACCTACAGATCAATTCTCTTTTTATGAATCTGGTTACCACCTTTCTAGTCACATTGGCATAAGAAGCAGCCTCAACCCACTTGGTGAAGTAATCGATCGCGACTAGTATGAAACGGTGTCCATTCGACGTTTTTGGCTCTATAGCTCCAATAACATCTATCCCCCACATCGAAAATGGCCACGGTGCAGACAACACGTTCAAGGTTGTGGGCAGCACATTGATATTGTCTGCATACATTTGACATTTCTCGCACTTCCACACGTGTGTACAACAATCATTTTCCATGGTCAACCAGAAGTAACCAGCTCTCAAGATCTTCTTGGCCATTGAGTGCCCGTTCATGTGTGTGCCAAATGTACCTTCGTGCACTTCTTTCAATATCAATTTGGCTTCCTTTGCATCCATACATCTGAGGAGAACCATGTCATGATTTCTCTTGTATAAAATATCCCCATTTAAAATAAAGCTGCCAACCAACCTCCTTAACGACCTTTTATCGTTTTCAGATGCCTTCTCAGGATATTCTCGGGTCTTAAGATAGTGCTTGATATCAAAATACCAAGGTTTACCATCCACCTCCTCCTCGATGAAGTGACAATATGCTGGCTCTGCATGGCTCTTCATTTCAATCATTGGTAATTCTGCATCTTGGTCAACTTCAAACATTGATGACAAAGTAGCCAATGCGTTTGCTAATTGATTATCTTCTCGCGGTATATGGTTAAATGTGATGGCATCGAAATACTCCATTAATCCTCTGATGTAAGCTTGGTAAGGAATTAATTTTGCATCCCTAGTTTCCCACTCTCCCTTCAACTGGTGGATGACTAAAGCTGAATCTCCATACACATCCAGAATTTTTACTTTGGACTCTATTGCCGCCCGAATACCCATAGCGCAGGCCTCGTATTCTGCAATGTTATTTGTGCAATTAAAACATAACCTTGCTGTCATAGGTATGTACTGATGCTCTGGAGAGATGAGAACTGCCCCTATGCCATGCCCCATCACATTCGAGGCTCCATCGAATAATAATGTCTATGTTTCTTCGTCTCGGTTTTTTCTGCCTTCTTCGAATAGAGCCATGATATCTTCATCGGGAAATTCGGGCTGCATTGGCTGATAATCGCTGATGGGTTGATGAGCCAGGTATTCTGCTAACGCACTCCCCTTGACGGATTTCTGAGTAACATACACGATGTCATATTTTGATAATAGCATTTGCCACCGAGCTATCCTTCCAGTAAGAGCAGGCTTTTCAAAAATGAACTTGATAGGGTCCACCTTGGATATCAACCAGGTTGAGTGACTCAGCATGTATTGCCTTAAGCGATGAGCGGCCCACGCCAATGCACAACAAGTTCGTTCTAATGACAAATATCTTTGTTCGCAGTCTGTGAATTTCTTGCTCAAGTAGTATATAGTGTGCTCTCTCTTTCGAGCTTCATCGTGCTGACCCAACACACAACCCATTGACTTATCCAACACAGTCAAATACAAAATGAGCGGTCTTCTTGGTTCAGGTGGACGTAATACGGGAGGGTCTTGTAGGTATCGTTTGACTTTTTCAAAAGCGGCTTGACAATCCTCATTCCAAACTACAGCCTGATTCTTTCGTAACAACTTGAACATTGGTTCACACGTAGCGGTTAATTGGGCGATGAATCTAGCAATGTAGTTCAGTCTACCCAGAAAACCTCGAACCTCCTTTTCTGTTCTAGGCGCAGGCATTTCTATTATCGCTCGCGCCTTGTCAGGATCCACTTCTATCCCCTTTTGGCTAACCACAAAACCCAACAATTTCCCAGATTTCACTCCAAACGTGCATTTGGCGGGGTTTAATATGAGTTTATACTTTCTCAATCTCTCAAATAATTTCTTCAAGTTGAGAATGTGTTCTTCTTCCGATTCAGACTTTGCAATCATGTCATCCACATAAACTTTGATTTCCTTGTGCATCATGTCATGAAAAAGTGCCATCATCGCCCTCTGATATGTCGCCCCGGCATTCTTGAGCCCAAAGGACATCACCTTATAGCAAAAGGTTCCCCACAACGTGATAAAGGTGGTCTTTTCCATATCTTCTGGCGCCATCTTGATCTGATTATATCCTGAGAAACCATCCATGAATGAAAATAGCGAAAACTTGGTTGTATTATCGACTAGAGTGTCGATGTGCGGTAGTGGGAAATTGTCTTTTGGACTTGCACGATTCAAATTACGGTAGTCAACGCACATCCGAACTTTACCATCTTTCTTGGGTACTGGTACGACATTCCCAACCCATTGCGGGTATTTCGCCACAGCCAAGAAACCTGCGTCAAATTGTTTCTGCACCTCTTCCTTGATTTTCAAAGACATCTCCGGCTTCATTCTTCTTAGTTTCTGTTTGACCGGGAGGCATTCCGGCTTAAGAAGGAGTTTATGCTGCACGATATCGGTATCCAAACCGGGCATATCATTGTACGACCAAGCGAACACGTCCTTAAATTCCTTCAATAGGACTCGCAACCTTTCTCTCACTTCCTCTTTCATGGTAGTGCCGATTTTTACTTCTTTTATCTCGTCCTCCTCACCCAAGTTGAGTATTTCGACATCCTCCTGATAGGGTTTTATTTCTTTAAACTCTTGCTCCACTAATCTCATTAGTTCCGGAGAGGGTTCCGAACCATCTTCATAATCATCTTCCGTATCATCGACAGGGTGCTCCAAATTAGGGATATCGACATTGTTATTTTCAAAACATTCATTGTCATATCTACATTATTTAAGTTTTCGAAAAGAGAATAAATAAACAAAAAAAACGATGGAGAAGGCTAAATGATGATAGAAACGAGAACAAACACGATTCAAATATCACACTGAAAGCAAAATAAAAGCGTCAACCCGTAAGTCCTGAATCCTAAAGCTCCGGGTAAAGCAATAGGATCAATTAATATATTACATTTCATTTGAATTAAACATCACGGGTAAGTCCACAGTCTTCCAATTGCTGAGCCGCGCATCTGGGGAGCAAGCCCACACGAAGTTTGAGCTTTCAAATCCAGCTTCCTCTTCCACGACCGCTATATGGCTAGTGTTCACCCATCCAGCACTGCGAAAACTCTCCTTGATATCACAAATGTGAATCTTCCTCGTCCTTGGTTCTCGTCTCTCCATCCGAGCCAGACTGCGCTCCCTCTTTTCCTCAATCAGCCTCTTCTTATCCTCCTTGCTGGGCTTGTACCCCAGGCCATACCTGCTTTTGTTCTCGACCACCTCCAATGGGAATGTCTGCCCCTGCCCGTACTTGCCTAAACTGTTCCCGTACTTATAGCATCCCTTCAGCATGACCTTGGCCGCCATGATATAGGCGCAGATATGGGTTTACTGGAAATAGTTCCACATAGGTGTTTCCCACGATCTCCAGTGATTGGAAAGCTGTCTCGAGAGCTTCCTCGGCTGCCTCCATATAGCGGGTGGAGGATGGCCCACTCACAAGGAGATCCTCCTCTCCAGAAACTATCACCAGCTTATCTGCCATGACATATTTTAGTTTCTGGTGCAGTGTGGAAGGTACAACTCCCGCAGAATGGATCCATGGGCGACGCAATAGACAACTATAGGCTGGGAGGATATCCATGACCTGGAAGATTATTTGAAAGACACATGGGCCAACCTGGACCGGCAACTCTATTTCGCCCATGACTTCCCTCTTGCTACTGTCAAACACTCTCACAATCATAGAACTTGGCTTCATATGCATTCCGTCACAAGGTAGCCTCTCTAATGTCGTTTTGGGCATGACATTCAGGGAGGATCCGTTGTCCACCAACACGCGTGCTATGACGTGGTCCAAGCATTTCACGGAGACATGGAGAGCCTTGTTATGCTCTCTCCTCTCAGCAGGCATTTCCTCATCGGCGAAGGTGAGGTAATTATTAGCAGTGATGTTGCTAACAATGCCCTCGAATTTGTTCAGGGAAGTACCTTGTTCCACATGAGCCTCGCTCAGTATTTTCATCAGCAGTTTTTTATGGGAGGTTGAGTGCATGAGAAATTCTAACAAAGAGATCCGGGCTGGCATACGATTCAATTGTTCCACCACTTTGTATTCACTTTGTTGTATGAATTTAAAAAACTCACAAGCCTCTTCGTCGGATATTTCTTTCTTGTCCTCCTTGTCGGGGGTCTCCTCTGCCTGCACTCCTTTTGCGGCCACCGGTGCTTCATTACTGCTAGTTCCTTCTCTCATCAGGTTTGGTGGTGTGAAGATTCGACCACTCCTTGTCATTCCGCCGATGCCTGATATATTTTCAATAACTGGATCCTGGCCGAGGAATTAACTTTCAACACATTGTCCTTCATCGACTGTGTGTGTTCCATACCTCCAAGGAACAGTTTTCTCGCTCTTGTAAGGAAAAGGAACTGGTGTGTGGATGACGACGGACGATCTTCCTTGAATTACTGGTGCAGGGGTGGTCCGAGTGAAACGGATTACCAACGGCTCTGGCAGAGTTACATTAGACTCCACACCAGTTTGTGCAAACACCTCTTCATCCTTGTCCTCGTAGCACACTTGCATTAAATTCCTATCGAGCAGATCTTGCAGAAACTCTTCGAATTCAACACATTCATCGATAGAGTGTTCAGCGCATGGATGAAGTCCACATGCTCTTCCCAAATCATAATTACCGTTTAAAAAACCCAACTTCAATAATTCCTTGAAAATAAACCTTCTGGAACTTCGGATCTCACTTGCATCCCTTATCAGTTCATGCTTCTTAACCTCAATGGCATTTGTCGAGGCACTTCCATGTCCGGATAATGGATTAGCATCAATGCTAGGTTTATCTTCTTGAAATTTCAGCCACCTAGCGTCGATTAGGGCCTGCACTTTATGCTTGAAGGCCATACATCTCTCAGTTGAGTGACCCACTCCTCCCCCATGATAACTACACTTGGCATCGGAATCATAACCCCTGGGGTACGGAGGTTGCATAGGCATCATCGGACATATAGCAACCAGACCCCTTTTGACGAGGTGGGGTAATAATTCAGTGTAAGTCGTAGGGATGGGGGTGAAGTGAACAAAGCTTCTTTCTTGGGTTTTTCTCGGGTAAGTGCCTTGACCCGCATTTGGATTTGGATTCGGATTCGCGCCTGTCCCAGTCCTCCAGGCGTTGTTTGTGATAGGTTGCGGTTGATAAAATCCTTGTTGTTGTTGGGGTCTAATTGGATGAGCAAAAGCTGCATTGGCTGCATATGGAGGTTGGCCCAGGTGTGGTCTATAATTGTGAATAGGAGTCTGACCTCTCCATACAGGCATTGTCGATGTCGCATGCACATCTCCTTCTTTCTTCTTTCCTGGATTGAAGCTGGGCTTTTTAGAGTTTGCTACCGCAGACGGGCCACCCGCAATCTTCCCATTCTTCAACCCAATCTCTATTCTTTCGCCTATTATGACGATATCGGCGAAATTGGAGGACACGTTCCCGACCATGTGTTCATAAAACGGTGGTTGGAGCGTGTTCACAAACATTGCCATCATTTCCTTGTTGTACAGAGGCGGCTCAACCTGCGCAGCTAGCTCTCTCCATCGTTGAGCATATTCCTTGAAAGTTTCATTATCTTTCTTTGCCATGTTTTGTAGTTGCAACCTGTCGGGTGCGACATGCATATTGTACTTATACTGCTTCACGAAGGCGTCAGCTAGGTCCACCCAACGACGTATACGAGACGGCTCTAAGTGGGTATACCAGTTCAATACTACCCCAGCCAAACTATCTTGGAAGAAATGGATAAGCAATTTGTCATCATAGGCATACGCGGCCATCTTTCTACAGTACATCGTCAAATGGCTTTTATGCCATGTATTACCTTTGTACTTCTCAAACTCCGGCGTCTTAAACTTGTGTGGTACTTTTATCCCGGGGACCAAGCTTAATCTCGCGACATCGCCGAATCCATAGCTTTCGACTCCTTCTATGGCCCTTAGCCTTTCTTCCAGAATTTCCAGCTTATTCTTAGCTCCAATGAAACTATCGATCCCCCCAATCACCGTGGTGTGTGGCACGGCCCCAGCTGAAGAGTCCTCCTTAGCGACTACGGTCACCCGCGTTCCTTCAACTGCGGTCGTCTCATTCATAGCTACACCTGTTACGGGTGCCGAAACTGAGACAGGACCCTGAGTACCGATTAGCGGCACATTGATGGTTGTGGGAAAAGAGAAAGACGTATGCTCCGCTTCCAAGTAATCTCCCATGGGGGGCGTATACCCCGGGGGCAAGCCATACATCGGGAACGGAATCGATGGGCTCAAGGCATTAAGCATTGGGGGATAAGGGGGGGCGTTCCCCTCGATCCGCGCTGACGATGACTCTCCCGCAATCTTCAGCGATTCTAGAGCAGCAAGGATCTGGCCGATCTGGTCCTTCAGCTGGCTGATATCGGCCTTGATGGATTCCTGAGACTCCTCCCAACTTTCCATGATTCTTGAATTGGCTCGAGTCCTGTAGGGATGTCGTGGAAAATTGGCTGTTGTTTTCCTCACTTGTACTGTTTTATTATTTTGATTAATTTTAAATTAGATGAGAATGAAATAAAGAAAACATGATGCATGTTGGTAATAGGTGGAAATCACCGGGTCGCGACAACATTACCGATGGAAATCAACACAAGTTGGTACCAAACAAACATTCCATATCTTGCATTAAAAGTACTCAGTTCAATACATCGCCTACAGAAACAAAATACAAGGATTTCAAAATACATCATTCTCGAGATCGAGCGATAAAGGATTTCATCTCGCCCACCAACCATTTACAATGATTAATAAAATGTTTTATCTCTTCTGTCGGGCTATAAAAGTGAGTACTTGCTTCGGCGTCCAACACCATCTTGGGGATGTCTTCAATTGCTTCGTTTGCCAAAGTTGCCAATTGGGAGAAACTTTCCTTCCAATGTCTCACAGCCACTTCTTGCTCCGCGATGTGATCTTCCATTCGCTTCATCAAGGCCTAATGTCTCTCTTCAAACTCCATCGACCTCCATCGCTCCTCTTGCACCTCGATATAATCCTCCATTTGTTTTATCATGGCTCGATGCCCTTTTTCCGCTTCTGCTAGCTTCCAACGCTCTTGGTTCATATCCGCCTCAAACGACGTGGCCATTTCTTTCATCTGATGCCCCGTTTTTCTACCTGAATCTGCGCTTCCCTTAGTCTTTTCAAGGCTTCCCGCTTATCTCTTTTGGCCTCTTCGTAGAGGTGTTTCCATTGTTTTCCCTCTTCCAACGCCACGTTCTTCTCCTTCACTCTCATGGCTAGCTCTTTGTTTGCGGCCTCAAGGTCTTGCTTCACTCGGAATGTATAATCTCTTTCGGCCTTCTGGCTTCTAACAATTTCTTCATAGGCCTGTGATCCTTCCTCTTTAGCATTCCTCATATCAACAAAATCATTGCGCGCGATTTGTAATTCTTTTTCCAACCTAGCATTCCTCTCTCTCAGTTTTTTCATCTCCACCTTCAACTGCTTCACCTCTTCGCTCTCTAGGTCTTGGGATCGCCCTTCATTAGCTGGCTGATCACTGATTGGCTTGAAAGGCAGTTTGATTTCCTTTACCCTTTTTAGGATCCATGTATGATAATTAACCTTGTCGTCTGCCACTCCTACCCTTAGATCTTTTTCAGCTCGCACAATATTTTTCCAAGCGCTTCTAACTTTCCTCAACATTTCAGTGCAATGCCCATCCTCATAGTAGATGAAAAATGCCGTGAGATAGTCCGGTGAAGGTGCCCCTTTCAGGGGGTGCCCGAATTGTCTTTGAACCAAAAGAGGGTTGTAATTGATGCAATATCGGGCCCCTATGAGAGGTACATTGGGAAAGCGGCCACAATGTTGGATAGGATGTTTAATCCCAAGCCAAGGAAGACGCCAATTTATTTTTCCTCCATTCAAGCTAGCAAAGAAATGGGCCCACTCATTTCCTCCTTTGTCCGTAAGCCCCTGACGTGACAAATCTTCCAAAGGACGCTTGACTACGCCTTTGAACACACGTGCAGTCATCCAAGCGTACAGTGCCGACACACAACAAAGGATTTTCTTCCCCTTCCTTTCGTGACAGAAAATCATGGTCCCATAAACATCAGCAAGGACTGCCGTCACAGGATTCTCCGATCTCGTCTTTCTCGCCACGAAGACATCTATTGCGGTATAATCCACAAAATCTTCTATTTTGGGGAATAAAACAACGCCGTACACGGTGAGAGCTAGCACATCCATAAAAGTCTCCCACTCTTCCTTATCAGCCAGATGCTGCAAGTACTGTTCCAGATACCCCTGTGTCAGCCCACGCACTTGATGTCTCGTTACCAACCTATCTTCGAGCTCCTTGGGCTGTAATTTCATTATGGCAGCTATAGTAGAGATAAAGGCATGATGCTCCAAGTGCTGATACGACATGGTACCCTCCAATGGTAAACCAAGGATATGCTCAAACTCTTCTATAGTCGGTGCTAGTTGGAAGTCTTGAAAGGTGAAGCATCTTAGCGTGGAGTCATAATACTGTGCTAGGGCTGTGATAGCAGGCAACTGTACCTCCACTTCCATTAGGCCCAACAGGTTTCCATACTTATTCTTGAAAGTTTCTCTTTTTATAGTCTTTAGTTGTTTGCCTAAGCTTATCAGCCCTGTCAGATTCCCCCCATGAATCCTCAGGCGAGGTTTCTTTCTTAAAATGACAGAATCGGTCTGTTGCGTAGCACCAGATCTTGTATCAACTTCCATCTTGTAGGAGATCAAGTGAACACCTATGATTTCCCCTAAAACCAACACGTCACCAAATGATGTATGAACATGATGCATGATAACATAATGAAGCAAAACATGACCAACAACACAAATGCATGCGTAACATGAAAATGCAATGTCATTATTTTCAAAAAAGAATAAACAGGGTGAGGGTTACAAGAATACACATTTCTCCCTTTGTGCCCTAATAAAGTTTCAGCGCTTCAGATTGAAGGTCAAGTATATGCAACCTCACAAGGATGGCTCCCTGAACCTAAAGGTCGATGGTCACTAGAGCTATGGCCCCTTCATAGTATCTCCACAACAGTCGAGTAATCAACTAGATGCGGAGACACAAGTGAAGAGAACAAACTCTAGCTGGGGTTCTCACGATAGCCAAACAGGAAGTATGTCCCAAATGGCACCGCTACACAACCCCTCTATGTCTAAGCTACGCTCAGACCCGGGTATAGGGCCCCACTCATGATGTGTATAATGTGTGTGTGTGAAGGGAGAATGCAATTGTACATCCCAAACCCTCACCTGCAAAACAACCAGAAGATTCCCAGGCAGATATAACACGTTTTCTATCCTAGGGTTCAATATCCAACAAGCAAAATTATTCACATGCGATTATTCAAATATCAAAGATAGATAAAGAAAAAGGGAAGAAAAACATAAAGAAAAACCACATTGAATTCGCGCATATAGTTAAATGGCTTGACTCTCTAAAAAAAAAGTCCCCAGTGGAGTCGCCATCTGTCGCAACCGGAATCGCGACGGGACGACGATCCAAAAAAAAGAGCTCGTTTTGAAAAGAGATTTTGGAGTCGTCACCATAGTTTATTTTGGAAAACTACGGAAAAACCATAAAATGATAAGACACGGTCCGCGAAAACCAGATTCTGGGTTCGGGAGTCGGTTACGCGTAAGGAAGGTGTTAGCACCCTACAGCGCCTGCCCTAAGGCAGTACCTTTAACTAAATGCACGAATATGATGTGGTTTTCAAAATGTTTAACTATCCCCTAAAATAAAATTCTAAATAAACAAAATAAATTTTTTAGTTTTTTGGGCCCGACAAGGATTGACCTTGCTCCCACGTATTCTCATTCAGAATGAGAAATCAGGGTTACGCAGTTCTTTGGAAACTGTTTGAAAATTTTGTTTGAGGAATTGTTTGAGAAATTGATTGTGGATAAATTTGGATTTTTGGGGAAATGAAAGAGGAGAGGTTTTTAGCACAAGGACGATGCGTGCGATCACACATGTGCCTAAACCTTTAAAACATTTTTATTATTTTTTAGAAGAGAAGAAGAAAAGGTTCTAACACAAGGACGATGTGTGCGATCACACATGTGTCTAAACCTTTAAAACATTTTTATTATTTTTTAGAAGAGAAGAAGAAAAGGTTATGACACAAGGACGATGCGTACGATCACACATGTGTCTAAACCTTTAAAATGTATTTTTGTATTTTTTAGAAGAGAAGAAGAAAAGATTCTAACACAAGGACGATGCGTGCGATCACACATGTGTCTAAACCTTTAAAACATTTATTATTAAATTTTTTAGAAGAGAAGAAGAAAAGGTTCTAACACAAGGACGATGCGTGCGATCACACATGTGTCTAGACCTTTAAAATATTTTATTGTTAAATTTTTTAGAAGAGAAGAAGAAAAGGTTATAACACAAGGACGATGCGTGCGATCACACATGTGTCTAGACCTTTAAAATATTTTATTGTTTTTCTTTTAGAAAAAGAAGGAGAAAAGGCTCTAGCACAAGGACGATGCGTACGATCACACATGTGCCTAAACCTTTAAAATATATTTTTTATCATTTCTTATAAAAGTGCATTTAAAATGAGGATAAATATTTAAAATGGGAACAAAAGAGAGAAGAAGAAAAAAAATAAAATAAAATAAAATAAATAAAATAAAAATAAATAAAATAATAAAAATAAAATAAAAGAATAAAATAAAAATAAAATAAAAAAATAGAAATAAAAATAAAATAAAAGAGTAAATAAATAAATAATGAAAATAAGGTACAAAGTAAAAGGATAAAATAAAATAAAGGTAAAATAATATGTATATAGAAAAAAGGGTATGGAGGTGCTAAATAAGAAACTAGGGTGCCTAAACAACAATAAAAAAACGAACTGGGCCGAAGCCCAGGCTGAGAGGGGTGCGAAAACGAGAATAAGGAGGCGCAGGGAAGAACTTCGTTTGTTTTTGTTTTTGGGAACGGGCCTGAGTCCAAGGCAAGGAATGGACGTAGGGGTGTAAAGGTGAGGAATGGGGGTGCGCGTAGAAGAGAAAAAGTTTTATTTTTATTTACTTTTGGATCAGAAGGCCCAAGGCCCTTTTTCATTTCTCAGATCTGGAAAACCCTAGGGGTTCTCACGTCCCAACTCATTTCCAATGCACCCAGAGGCTCAAGTTCCTCTACTTGAACGAGAAACCCTAGGGGCAATCATCACCCACTCTGCCTCAGTCTCCGTTCAAACGGCCGGCCACCGTTAGTCGCGACCCCGGCTCAATCCAAAGCGACACCGGCGACCAGGCGCCCCCGGAGCCACCATCAAATCTTTCTCTCCCTCCTCGCGCGCGGGAGTTCCCCTCCTTCTCCATTTCTTCGCGCGCGTACCGCTGTCTCCGCCAAACCGGCCACTACTAGACGCGACCCAGAGCGTCGCCAGCACCGCCGCTCACCGTCAGGATCGTCGTCGGCCCCGAAATCTGGTTCCTCTCTTCATCTTCTTCTCGCGCGCAAGAGAGACCGTCTTCTCTTTCGTGAATCGCCTCTTGGGCGAGCTCGACCACCGCGCCGGCCAGGGATCCGCTAGCGTCACCGGTCGTCGCCAGAGATGCCTCTGGTCACCATGTCAACGTCCTCTTTCCTTCTCTGCTAGTAAGCAGGGGAACCCTTTTCTCCTCCTTCGAACTCGAGACCCACGAGGCCGGACGTCGCCACAGCTGCCTACAAAGCCAGTCGCCGCACAAGAATTCTCTTCTCCTCCTCACACCGTAGTCGCCGCCACCACAAAGGCGGAAACTGGCGCCACCAAGGCTGCCGCGATGGGCTCTCCTATTCCTCTTTCAAGGGTTCTTTCCTCTCCAGCATCTCCACCGGATTGACGCATCCTTCCCTCTTTTTTTCTCGTTTTTTATTTACTCATTTATTGATTAATGGATTGGGACGATAGGTGTCTGTATTCGACTGAGTATGAGTGTGAGTAGCGGTGGCCATTTTTGGAGTTAATATGATGGATGTTTATAGCATAGAAACGTTAAGGGAGTGGGCTAAACAGATAAGTTGTGTTACTGGCTAAGGATGACAGAAATTTTTACTCTTGGTGTTGAAGTCAATGAACTTGAGGATGTTGAACTAAGGATGTAGTCCGAAGTGTCAATTTGCCATCCTTGTTTGAATGTGTTGTATCTCTGTTTGCTTTTTATCACATGTTTTCTGGGTGCTAAAGGGTATTGAAGCTTTGATATTGGGGAGTATATGCTTATTTTCTATTGTTAACAAAATAGATGAAGTTTGCAGGCACTGAAACTGCATTTTGGGTGCAGTTTGGGTGCAGTTTGGATTAACAGGGGAGGTAAACAAACGCAAATCATCGATCATTCGTATCTCAGCATGCATGGGGAAAGCACATCTACAAGGAGTATGACCAAAGAGCTTAGGTATATGAAGACTTACCTTCGCAGCTTCAAGGTGCCTTTCTTCTTGGCTTCTAATTCCCTTTCCCCTCCTCAATGCCGGAAAGTAAAGTTGACTGGGCAGCTAGGTTCACAGTCGGTTCTCCTCTTTCGGTTCTCCTCTTTTCTCTCTGGTCTCAGGTCTCTTGCTCTCTCGTCTGATGGTGATGAGTAATCCCCTCTAATGTGATTATCTCCCCCCTTTTCAAAACCAAAGCCCCCCTCCTTTCTGCTGTACCCCTGAGATCTCCTCTGGCGCCAGATTGCCTTTCTCTCTTTTCTTTCTTCATGTTTTCATGTTTCCCTTTTGCAGTTGGCTCATGCTCGTCCAAAACTTTTTCCTCTTCCATGTATGTCTACTGCTGCCGCTTAAGAATTTTTAGCAAGAAAAACCAGTAACTTTTTCACGCTGCCACCCTATAAACACATTCTTAGCATTCACTGCGCAACTGATGGCTTCATGAGGAGGGAACAGAGTTGACTTGAAATTTTCCTTTTCTTTCACTTTCCTCTTTTTTTATATATAAAAGGTAATTTTTCTTGAATTAAAAAAAAATAAAACGAAAAAAAATAAAAAATAAAAAAAAATAGAACAAATAAAAGAAAGAACGACAAAAAGAAAGAAAAAAGTAAAAATAAAAAAAAATAAAAGTAAACTTAAAAAGAAAAATAAAATGAAATAAAGCAAGAATGGAATAAAATAAAGGTAAATCAAAGAAATAAGATAAAATAAACAAAATAAAAATAAAACCAAATAAAATGAAATAAAAATAAAAACAAAATAAAATAAAATATAAACAGGAGAGGAAATAAATAAAAACGAAACAAAGTAAAAACAAAGGATAAAAGAAAACGAAACAAAACCATCATTTTTTTTTAGATTTCGTATCAAATTTATCTTTGTCCATTTACTTTATTTTATTACCTCTTCTTAACTCTAGATATATTTTAACTATTCGGACGAAATTGGGTATTAACACTTATACCACTGTTGGGTCTATCGAGGAGGAGGTTCCTTATGGGTTACACAAACACCAATAACAACTGAGTCAACTATATAAGAGATCGACACCACTCTTTACCCAAAACCTTAAGGCAATGGGTTAATGGGTCTTTCACCTTTATATATTGTTCTACTTTCTCATTTCTATCCAATGTGAGACTTAGACTCACACTTGGATTCCCAACTGATAACAGATATATCGTTCGCTCTTATATTGTGTCGATCGCTCTTGTATTGACTCAATGCACCGCTCGGTATCACTAACCTGAATTGCTCGGTTGTTTTGATTCATTACATCGATCGGTCTCACTGACCTGCACTTCTTGGTTTACAGTTAGGATTGTAGTTTCTGTTATTTTGTTTTAGTTTTTGTCATTTTGTTTCAGTTTCCTTTCCTATATATTTATTTTCCTGTATCTCTTCCCACAATAATGAAAACTTGATATCTTTCTCAGCCTACTTTTCTCTGGCTTCTCTTTTCTCTTTTCTCTCCTTTATCAGCTTTCTTTTCCACTATTGCATAGTTATTCTATGATGGTATCAGAGCAAACTGTATATATGTTATCATACAAAAACTATGCTAGGATTATGGGCTGGAAGGATTTTATGAAACATCCATGGTGTTATGCTTAATGTCGAATGTACCTTCCATACAAAATAAAACCTAAGAAACTTAAGAAAAAGAGACGGAAAGGATTGATCATCATATATGAGAAAAAAAACAGAATAATATTGAGTAAACAAAAAGAAAGAACGAGAACTCAATAATATTAAGTAAAGATAATAAAATTTAGCATCTTAAAAGAAAAAAAAAACTAACAAATTCCTTATCCTATTGTTTAAGTTAGAAGTCATTAATCTCTTATGTTTTATTATTGTCGTATTCGAAGAATTCCGTATAAATTAATATAAAGATTTCCTACATATTGTTTGAAGTTTTGATAATCCCCAGCAATATAATTTATAATAGAAAATGACGAGTGTCTATTTATGAAAACAACAAATTAGTGAGGACAATAATATAACACTTTTAATTTTTATTAATATTAAATGAACAAGTGTATTAAAGTGTACCCACTTATCTTTGAAATGGCACCACAATTAGCTATATTCGCTATGAATGCAAACAGTCCTCCACCACATCAATAATTTCTCTCTCTTTCATCACTTAAATGCAATATTTCTTAAGTTTTTCACAATCACTTTCGCTTTCAGAATTCCTCTTATCAAATATTCATATTCAGAATATCATATAACACATAAATTAAAACTCTAATTATTAATGGAGAATAACAATGTTTATCTAAATTTTTCATTATATAAATATGGTTTAATTATCTAAATTTTGGGAAGGAAATGATAACTCAAATTAATTATGTATCGTTACGTTCGGGACATTAATTCCCTTCATTTTAGTGGTATCTTGAATTTCATATAGATTATATCATATACATGACTTAGATTTAGACAATGTTTTCGTTGATACTTGTATGAAAAAAAAAAAGAATTTATCTATAAGTAAATTATTTTATGCATAAATTAAAAAACAGAGAAATTGTATAAGAGATTTTTTACAAAAAATAATCATTTTAAAAAAATTTCTTTTCTAAAAGTGATTAAAGTTTAGGCATTGTTCAATAATGTCGTTTTGTGATTGTTGGTTGATCCAACAGATTGTGTTGGTTTTTCTGACTTGTTCATGTAATCATGTTAGGTCAGTTTCTTATATATATAAATAAAAAATTTCCGGATTCTATAATCCAGAAAAGGCAAAATGAAAAGTTTTTTTAATAAAGGGGTGCAGAGAAATACATGGTGGAGGTGTAGGAAGAAGCGGCATCTTGTTTATGTAATCATGTGTAGGAAGATGGACTCTTAGCTCAGAGAAGTGAGTAATTTATCTAAACAAATGCAAGTAATCCTCTTTGAACAATATTTTTATTGATATTTGTATAGAAATAATTTATTTGTTAACTAATATTCGTTAAAAGAAATCAAAATTATTCTTATTTATTGTTAAATGGATCTCACCGTTATTTTGTAATTTTAAATAAAAGGGTAAATATATTTTGTTATTAAACTTCAATATAAAATTAGAATTAGTTAATGTTTCAAATTTTAATACATTTTAATTTTTAAACTTTAAAAATTAATTAATATAATCATTTTATTTCAATTGTATTAAATTCTTTTGAAGTGTAAAACGTGTTTTAAATTAACGTTTAAGTTATAGAAACAATTTATTTGTTAACTTATAATATTTGTTAAAAGAAATCAAAATTATTCTCATTTCTTGTTCAATGGATTTCACCGTTATTTTGTAATTTTAAATAAAAAGGTTAAATTAAATATATTTTCTCATTAAACTTCAATGCCAAATTGTTAATAATTCAAATTTTGATATATTTTAATTCCCAAACTTTAAAAATAATTGACATTTAAGTGTTAAATTGTTTTTAAGTGTAAAACATGTTTTAAATTAACATTTAAGTTATTTATGTTGTTTCATATGTTACAACTTAAGTCAAAAAAATTAATGTCATTGGATTAAAATAACTATATTCTTTCATTGGACTAAAATAACTACATTCTTTTATTTCTAAAGTTCATGGATCAAAATATATCAAAGTTTGAGATTAGAGGAATTACAATTTAACATCCAAGTACTATTATACTACATGAGAAATGGCTATAAGCAATCATGTACCAAAATGATGCGTCCATAAGAGAAGGACAAGTGAGAAAAAGAGAATAGACATATATATACATAAATGCATAGCCATATTAACAAGAGTGATTGATAATTACTCTATCATAAGTTAAACATAAGGAAGACAAGGTTTCCCAATACTCTACTACAGCTTATGCTGATAAGCTTTGCAAGAATGGCCATATAATGATTGTAAGTGGAAGAAGGAAAATACATGGTGAAGAGTTCTGAGCTAGAGTTACCTAACATGGCCACAGAGGGGCATTGAGGGATACTAACTCCCTGTACAGGCAAAATATTAAAAAAAAAAAAGAATCAAATATTCTTAAATGATGCTTTGCAGCATCAGGTTCTACAACTCAACGACCAGAAACAAATAATGAATTGCTTATCTGGTTCCCCTCAGCTTGGAGTCTTCTCATCTTTGCCTTGTCTAATCTTGATCTTCGAACCGCCTCTTGGATTTGCCGGTCATGATCCTTCAACATCTGATCCATGTTGCTTGATGGAACTAGCAGAGGCCCAGAATAATGAATTTTATGACCCTTCGAGCCATAACCAACCTGCAACATTGTCATAAGATAATCCAACCATAACATTTAGACAAAACTAGAACCAAGATGTAATAACTTCACCACACTTCTAACCGATTAGGAGACAAAGTTAGCAACAGATAAACATTTCAAAACTACTTACAAGACTTGAGTCTTTGTTGCTGCTGGCTCTTCCTTCTTCCTTTTGAGGAGCATGTGCATGATTATTTTTCTGATCCTGTTGCGTCATTGACTCAGAGGCCTCCTTGAAGGATCCTGGGAACCTGCTTATTAGTTTTTGGGCATCTGCTTGTGATGATCCAGACCTTTCTCTGCGATCATCAGAGAGCATACTCCTCCTTGCCGCAACTAAGCCTGATATTGTTGATAAGTCGCCCCCCATTGAAACCTTTGGAGCATCTTCCTGGTTCTTCCCAGCTTTGGCCCATGCGGCACGGTGTGTCAATGGACCTGAATGGGAAGCTCTTTTGTGTTGATGAACAGGGGGATCCACACTCACTCCTGCAGCTTGTGATGGTCTAGGGGGGTCGATGGGAAATCCAGAAGCAACTTCTTCAGGATGAGGGTTAAACTTCTCACTCCTGCTCTGAGAATTAGCCTGCCCTTGCCTCTTCTGCAAAAATAATAAGGTTGTTTATGCTTTCAGCTATAAGATAAACAAATCTGACGAGAAAAAAATGAATGAGTACACAAAATGTAAAGATAAAGATTTTCCAAAAGGGAGTGTGAAATAAATTCATCAATTATCAGGAAAATAATATGAATATTAAGCAAAAGGCAGAAAGCCAAAACAAGGACTTTGCAATGCATAGTAAACAGTTTTCATCTCATTCAGTGTGCACTGTTGCACAGATTTAGCAAGCTGTGATATAGTAAGAGGTGCTTCAAAGGAGCACCCTTTTGGAATTAATTTATAGGTGCCTAAGAAAACTATAATCTCTTTTTTATTCTTTATTTTATTTTTCAGTTCAACTCCCAAGACTCAGTCCACCAAGTGGAATAACTGCATGTTCGGATGCACATTAAAAACAATCTGATCCACAACTGACAGAAGCCACAGTCTGTAAATTCTGAGTCTTTTGCTCAATCTAAGGTGAATTCCTTTCATAGGTGAGTCAGAAATGGAGACACACTAAATCATCATTGTTTCTACAAAATGCCACAGATATTAAATTGTGAATCAAGAAAAAGTTTATTCTGAAAAAGAAATTCATGTAATTTAAATTTGACTGATCTCAACTGAATGAAAGATATTATCCACAAACAACAATGACAAATCTCAATGACCAAGAGGGGGTTAGTTTAACAACCAAAATTGACCAAACCTGCATTGACAGGACCAGTTCAGCATTGGCATCAGGTGCAGGAATTGCTCGTGATTCTCTTGTGCCTTTTCTCTCAAGATCATGCCTCTGGCCCTTGACTCCTGCTCCTCCTTGTCTGCAAACATCATAACCAAAACCATAAACAAGCACTTAAGGACAATGAATAAAAGAGCCCAGCCAAAGCGAACATGTTAGCAGAAGTGATAAGCACCAGTCTGATTTTAGGAACCAGTATATTTCAGCTACACTTATTGTTAGCTTCTGTATACCCACGTATTGTGAATCATAAGGAACATTAAAAATATTTTTTTCTCTGTTCTATAAGTAACCTTGACAGTGTTGTTGCAGTCACTATACATTTTACAAGTAAAATTTAGGATATTACAGAGCAGGGGACATTGGGGAGTGTGTGGAAAATTTAGTTTGAACAATTACTAGAAGATTCCTTTCTTCCATTTTCCCAAAGTTAATCATTGCACTTTGGAAATAACCAAAATTTTAGATAAAAATAGACACAACAACAATGACATGGATTAATTAATTAGATTATTTCAAAACACAGACACAAGTAACCTTCAAAAATGTAATTTGTACAAAAACATTTGAATATAAATGAATACAATTCCACACCAAAATCGAACACACCTTCTAGCTTCTTCATCCCGCACCTTGGCATCAAATTCTTTGCTAGGAGGATACTTTGGTAAGCTTGAGGGATCACAAGGTAGAGGCTTTGTTGAGAAGAACTAAATTACAAGTAAACCGATAGAAGAGGGTCAGGAGCAGTGCATATTGAAGTTTGAAAAAAATACTCTAGTACCATAAATGCACTGCAAAACGTTTCTTAGGCAAGAAATGGTGAATAACTACCAACCAACACATCAATTTTCGGCTATACAAATTAATTTTGTACCATATTAAGGCTGTTGAGATAATACCCACTATACTGGTGTATATTTGCAGTAATACACAAGATAACGAGATTTTTATAAGATAAGTATATCCACACAAAGATGTCACAGACATTTACTTTGCAACTAATTAAGGAATCCAAGACATATGTTTGCTAAAATAGTTAAACAAATGCTTTTCCCAACACCAACATGAACACCCACTCTCACAGTGTTGATAGAGTTCCCTTGAATTAAAACAAAAAAGAAAAATAGTGAATTATATAACAGGTACTCAAGAATTTCACACCTCACTAATCAAAGCAGATGCTGAAGTTCCACGATCAGCAGGATCTATGGACAAAAGAGTCTCTATCAAGTCTATTGCAGGTGTAGGAAAGTCCTTGAATGTTTCAGAAACACATCGTCTATAGGGCTGTTGAGGCTTAAATATTGTTGCATGAGGCAACTTTGATTTTCTCCAATAGTCCTCAGAAGGTGAACCACAAAGTTTAAAAATTTTATGTAATTGCTCCACCTGCAAGACAGAAAATTGTAGTTTCTAATTATTTTTTATTTTATAATACAACCAAGCTACTTTTTTATGCGTAACATCACAGAATAACATGAAAAGAATATTCGCCAATAACATAATATTTAAGAAATGGTTGATTTTCACCTACAACCAATATTTTCTTCTTCAGCAGTTGACCGGTTTTAAACAACAAAGTTTCACAGTATACTATAGTTAGTTTGAACAGATGAAAAGGAAAATGGTCAAATGCTGCATTTAAACAGAATCATCTAAGCCTGCATACCTCAGTTCTTCCAGGCATTATAGGCTTCCCAGCATACAGCTCAGCAAGTATGCAACCTGTACTCCATAAGTCTACAGCAGTGCCATAATAAGTGGCTCCAAGCAAAAGCTCAGGTGGCCTATACCAAAGAGTGACAACTCGGCTTGTCAATGGCTGAGCTTGATTGGGATCAAAAAAGCTTGCCAAACCAAAGTCTGCAATTTTCAATATCCCATTGTTGTCAATCAAAAGATTAGAACCCTTAATGTCACGGTGCAGTACACCACAGCTGTGGCAGTGATCAAGTCCACGTAAAAGTTGCTGCATGTAACATTTAACCTGCCAAGATCCAATAGGAAATTACTCAATTTTTTATTTGTGTTGTAGGATAGCATTCTGTTTTGAAATAGGTTTATCTTTACCCTTTCTAAGTTTCTTCCTCTAAATTTAAATAATTTACTATTCAAACTACAATAAATCAGTAATTAAAACTTGATTCTTTTCTATCTGTTTGTTTTTTTGTTATCTTGTAGCCCTTTTTTATTTAACTGTTAGTCTTTAGTGGAAATTTTACTCTTCATTTAATTTCTTCCGCGTGCTTTAATTAACCTCGTTTTCAATGGAGACAAAATAAGAAAGTAAATTTCAGGGAATTAATTTAGGAACCATCAGCAATTAGCTTAAAAGTACAAACATCATAATAGAAAAGAAATTTTTGATTGCCTATGAAATCAAACAAAAATTAGAGGAACCAATATTCTCCCTAGAAGACATGGTAGGTTTGATTTGCAATAAAATGGAAAGGGAGAGATAAAACATAAGGATGCTTAAGAAATTACCTGAGCTTCAGTAAACTTCAGTCCAGGATGTGATGCAAGCCCAGCCAAGTCATGCTCCATGTACTCAAAAACAAGGTATAAGCTGCAAGACATCCTTGATGTAACCAAGCCTTCCAATTTTATGACATTTGGATGATCAAGCCTGCGCAGAATGTGAATTTCCCTTGCCATGAAGCGAACACTCTCCGGCTCAAGATTATCAAACCTCACTTTTTTCAGAGCAACAATCTTCTTTTGTTCAAGATCTCGAGCTCTATAAACATTGCTATAAGTTCCCTGTCCAATCTGCACATTAGAGAAAGGAAAAAATTATCAATTTATCATTCATGGTTACAGCATACAGGAGATATGCTCACATTGAAGTAACGTGAAATTAAGGAGAGATATAATGAAAATTATAAGTACACAATTCTCATATTCTACTTAATTTCAGCATGAAATTGAGGATATATGATACAGAAAATAAGTGGTATATATTCAACCATGAATAAGTTTCCCGAAATTTGTGTTAACTGTTATACTGTGAGATCATAAAGATCAAAAACCAGCATAAAAACTGTATCTAGAAAATTGTACTGCTTAGGATTGTTGTCAAAGAACAGACACTAAGTGCATTGTTTAAATAAAGAGGGAGGTGATTTCCAAATCAATTAGAGATAGTTTCTTTACCAAGAACTATCATCA
The DNA here is from genome assembly GCF_029865625.1 of Vigna umbellata. Taxonomy (NCBI): domain Eukaryota; kingdom Viridiplantae; phylum Streptophyta; class Magnoliopsida; order Fabales; family Fabaceae; genus Vigna; species Vigna umbellata. Next base: position 4,296,291 of record NC_142170.1, read on the forward strand.
GATTAGACGTTAAAAATAGTTATGCAGAAAATATTAAGCAATTTTGGTCAACAATTTGAAGGAAGAGCTCGTGATTATTGAAGAGAATTCAGCTCAGAATCATGGCAACTTTTTACTAGAAACCAAAAGTGGTAGTGGGAAGTTGGGGTGTTTTGTTTGCCACCTATAAAATCGGAAAAAGAATTATAACTTCACTAATAATTACAAAGTTGTCTACACTTTGCTTCCTGCATTAGATTATTCGCAAAGAGCATGGTCAAAACAACACTTGGGCCTGATTAGTAAATAAAATGTATGATTTATATTTTCAATTTTCACTAATAATTACAAAGATGCATTATTTTCACTCTTTTTTCTTTTTTAAATCTATTTTATAGGAAATGAAAAACAACACACAAAAAATTTCCTTAAATTAAGCTGGTGTTCGGTTTCTACTTTTCCACATTGCAGACACATGCATAGTGTAGACTTTAGAAATATAGATAATTAAGAGAAAGGGGGACAAAAAGATCAGGGGAAAATGTAACATCACGTAATTACAGCAAATGAATTTAAACTTGTTTTAAGTTTAAATCAATACTCTATTACAATTGAAAAAAAAACAGTTATCTGCATCAAACCAAAGAATTGCATAATGTAATTAAGAATACAGGTCAATGAAAGAAGTTTACTTTATCCAACTTCTCAAAAGAATCTGCACGCCGTGGCAGCCATCCCCTGATAGCCTCTCCAGCCACTGCTGCCAGCCATGAGGGCCACCCAGCAGCAACCTGTTCACCTTCCATGGCTTTGGGAACACTACCAATCCCCGGATGTGGAGCAACAGCATATTCCATTTTCTCCCTCTTTCTTTCAATACTATCACCTTGCACTCTAGCAGAACCATTCCCTTGCTTATCAATCAATGCCGTTCTTCCCTCATTGTTATCATATCTATCTTTTACCCTAAAAACTTCCTCCCTCCTCGATGAAGTTCCCCTGGATACACGCAAGTCCGACACAGCCTTGCTCGATAAACGCTCCCTTGGACTCTCCTTACTGTCTTCAATGGCAGAGGGCTTGCAACACATGCCACCCATTATGCCCACTAACCAACTAACCCTCCTTCTCACAGAACCAGTTCCCGGTCTCAATACATTCACCCCGTTATCAGCATTCCCAGATTTCTATATTTCTATCTTATTATCCTCTTCTTCAGTACCCATAATCACCAAACTCATGTCACACAAAATAAATCACAACATTAGCTACAGTAGCAACCCAGATTTGGTCACAAATCAGAAAACAAAACACACAACCCATCCATAAAACACCAAGAAGATACAGAATCTAACTATCAGATAAACCCTCAATTCGACAAATCAAACCTGAGGCCACAAAAATCACTACTTTACCCTACCCACTTGAAGCAAAACACTGATAACTTGAAAATGAGAGTTACTTGCACAGAATAACAGTTCCCACAGTGCAAAACCTGCTAATTTACAATCCAGAAGATATAAGAGCTAGCAAATTTACAACAATACCCAGATCCTAAAAACCTTGTCAGAGTAGATTTCAAACTTGATACAGAGCTCCTGAAGGATTTTTCGGCACCCAAAGCGTAAGAATGGAAAAGGGTAGCACTGAAACTCATCAAGAGAAGCAAAGTATGGAGAAGAAGGCTATGGATCTAGGGCAAGCAGGGTAGAGAAACCGTGGGAGTGTGTTTTGGAAGATGAAGAAATGGAACTAACGTAGTAAAAAAAATTATATTGATATTCAATTATTTGTGCAACATAATTAATAAAAAAAACACTTACGAAAAAGTATATTATATATATATATATATATATTTATATTTAATGTTGTCGCGGCGCATATTTATGTTGCGAAGAGGGAGTGTCCCCTGCACAGCATCTATATGTGAAGAGAGAGAATGTATCAAAGCCCAAAGACTCATTAAAGGGTTAAATTGCTTCCGTAATCTAACTCAAAGTACTTTAATTAGGGTGATTCAAACTCTAATCATTTCAGAATTAATTAATTAATTTATGTTTTTGGGATGTTTGATTTCCGATCTAAAGTTTAAGAATTATCCAAATAAACCTTGATTATAGTATAATATAATTATATTGATTAACACAGTAACAACTACGAAGTAACAATCAGGTTAAAAGTTAAATGTTGATCTGTTTTTGTTTGAAAATCTTAATTAGATTTTTAGCAAACCATTTAAAAGTCGTTCATCTAGCAAATCAAACTATTTTCCAACTTGTTTTATAACTTTTCCACCAGCATTTTTAAGATATCTTAAACATGACTATAAAACATTGTATTTTTTACCAAATTCTTATGGGTACGACACTTGTTATATTATAACAACCTAGTATACTTAATGGTATATTTTAGGTGTTGCATAGACATGCGAACATTGGATGCTAGAGGATTGTGGTTGGGCATTATTTTCTACGCTAAGCGTGAGTGGGCTCTATTTTAGGTTCTAAAATTTGGATTTAAAGATGTTTTATAATCTACGAATACTTCTCTTGTATGTTATGTTGTGAATGAAAGTAATTCTAAGGAGAATTGTTTCATTTATGCATGTGTTAGTGTATGTATTGAGCTAGAGTCTTAATAATAAGTCATTATAACTTAAATATATGTAAACAGGTGTGTTTCTGTAATATGATGCTTCTATGATATGGAATGTTGAAGAAACATAACTATTTTTTAAAAAAAATTGACTTTAGACAGTGATTGTGATAAAAATTGAGGCAGAAAAAAGTTTATTGTCTCGGTTTTGAGTCCAACCGAAGCAGAAAAGGATCTATTGCCTTGGTTTTGGATCCAACCGAAGTAAAATACCCAATTTTTTTTTACTGCTTCGGGTTTTTTGAACCGAGGTAAAATCATAACCTTTTTTGCTTTTTGAATCGAGGCCAAAAGTCTCGTCTTTTTACCTCGCCTGAATATACGTCAATTCTGAAACTACTACCATAACCCCAAAACAAACGTTGTTGTATCCCTTCGTTGTATTAATGTATAGTGGGATTTCGAGTTGAAAGAAACCTAGTTTGACGATGCGACAGAGAATTAACCTTGTTATTGTATATGTGAGGCAAATGGAGTTACAATAATTTTTTGCATAAATCCACTACCGAGAATCCTATGATAAGTGCATGATTAAAGCATATTCGGTTCACTACATGTTATTATGTATTAAGTCTTGTAATAATAAAATGATTACATGTATTTTGAAATTTATAAATGATTTGTTAAAATTTGTTTTAATTATAACTATTTTATATATATTTGAACTTTATAAAAATAAATAAGATCATGTTGGTGCTTTATTTTTTATTTGTTGTCCATATGTTATCATTGTGTGATACACGTGAGCAAAGCATAATATAAGAGGAAATAATGTCTAATAGTAGAAATGTGAGATATAAAATATAAGAAATATTGTTCTTTGAAAGGTTCAACTAGGATCGACAAGGTAGTCGATATGGAACTGGAACTGTATGAAATGTTCAACCAAGACCTTTAAGGTAGTCAATAGGAAACTGTATGAAAGGTTTAATCAGGACCAACAAGGTACTCGGTAAGGAACTACTCGAAAGGTTCAACCAGGACCAACAAGGTAGTCAACAGGGAATTACATGAAAGGTCGTCAGGAAACTACATGAAATGTTCAACCAGGATCAACAACATTGTCGATAGGGAATTGCATGAAAGGTTCAACCAAAATCGACAAGGTAGTCGAAAGGGAACTACATGAAAGGTTCGACCAAAATCGATAAGGTAATCAACAAGGAACTGTATTGAAGGTTGCACAAGCATCTATTTAATTGACAACATGTAACTTTTTGGTCGTTAAGGCTTAGAAGATGGGATGAAGTACGTTGAGGCTGAAGAAGCCAAACACTATTTAGGCTTAAAAGTTGTCGTAGACCTCACAAAGAAAAGTGTGCATCAAAGAGATTTTTGTAGTGATAGATGCAATACTACGTGATTCAGCTTCAATGCTACTTCTAGACACTGTTTGTTGCGTTTTGGAAGACCTCGAAACAATGTTGTCACCATGATAGACACATTACCCTATTGTGGATTTTCTATCATCTATATGAGCCCCCCAATCAGCATTAGATATTCCAAAAAGTTTCATCTAAGACTCTTTTTGCTCTAAGCGTTTATTCAATTCATGTATCTTTCTATCCATACTATTTTGCAAAAGAGTGTGCTCCCACTCTTTTGCTACTTCTTTGATTTCCCTTAAATCGTCTGTTGTTTAATTCATTGAATAATCAAAGTTTGTTATAGGTAAGCCCCTCTTAAGACCATCAGTCTTTGCATTACATGTGCTATTAGCATAAGTATCTTTTTTCACATTGATCTACAACATAGCATCTACTACGGTATTCACAAAGTTCATAATAAAGATCCTTATTAGCTGTTTCAAGTCAAGAAATCATTTCCATAAGGACTTGAACTTCCTTGGAAGAGCCACTAGAGCAAGCATAAAGTTCTGCTTACAAATACTCTTGTCGCATTTTTAGCGTTTCATTGTACATGAGATCTTTGTTGACAACAAGCTTGTTTTGGATGTGGCATGCACGACTTGCATACTTCAAAGTGTTAAGGATTTCTTGAGCATTAATATCAATCAGACTTATGCAGGCTATCATAACAGTTCTACTGTTACTGCCAAGTAAATCAAAGTGCTAGAAGACCTTTATAAGTGTAAACTCCTTCTTTAAAACGCAAATAATCATACCTTATTATATTAACTCGTTTTAATCTAGAAAGATCTACCGGGTGTAATATATAATGTGATTGAATAGGAATTGGTTAGCTTGTGACTATGTAACATTCGACTATAGTACAATATATAATGCATTATCTTCATGTCTTAAAACATTCAAAATTTTCTTATTGTATAAACTACCTATGTTGAATTTTATAGTTCTTTATACATGTTGATGAAATTTTAAGTATGTTCAATTTCTTTATATAATTATGTAGTTAAGCATATTTCTTAGTAATCAGGTCGTTACATTAAACAAATATACTGCTTTCATCTCTTCTTTAATTTAAAATTAGGATATTATATTACTCCCCCGTCCAATCTAACATATATTTCTCTTTATAAATTTGTCATATATAAAACAAATCAAATTCAGGGTCTTTTGAAAACAATTAATAAGAATTTCTTTTTGACAGTAATTAATTAAGATTTAGCGATTCTTAATGCAATTTCAATCCTCAATTTTAAAGGGCTAAATGGATGTGATTATTAATAGGGTTTTGATCCATAAGCGAAGTTATAACTATTTGCCGCAAAGCATGGCTCGCGTTCATCGTTGTACTTGCATTATAATAGTATGTATATATATAATTGATATTTATATTGCTTAAAATATTATTACATTATACGTACTATATTTGCTTTCCTTTTTTATTTTTATTTTATTTTGAAAAGGTTGTAATTTCAGACTAACCAAAAATGGCTGACATATCATGTGAATTGTTCTGCTTGACAAGTCAAGGACAGAGACTCAATTATTAAACGTTTTTAGAATTTTCAATACCCAATCCATCACCATCATGTTTATATCAAAGTGTATAAATTATTTACATCATATATAGGTAATAAATGCAACTCTTATTTTTAAAACTCTTGTACTGTATTAGATATTCTCAAATGAGGTTTGGATTATGTAATGTAATTAGAGATATTAAATTTAACATGTTAATGATATATATATATATATATATACATATATATATATACGGGTCTTAAAAGAGTATCATTAGCTTCTAAGAGAGTAATGGTTAATTATAGTCAAAATGATGATGGTGAAATGAATCATGTTAGTCATTTATATATTGTTAAAATGGTGTAGTTATGTTGCGTAAGCATGTTTTTGAAGTAAGTTTATGATTACTAATTTAGTTAAGTGGTTTCTTTCTGTTTACACTTCTCAAAAACTGTGTTTGGAAAAAGAAACGTCCAACCCTTTTTACCACTTATCATGTTGAAATGATTTTGTAGAAAGTTGAAGATTTTTATCAAGTGTTTCAAAAAGTTATCTTTCTTACACCACAACACAAAGTACTTTCTAACCTTTTTTTTTTCGTTCAATACTTCTACACATTTCAACTAGCAAGTAATTTAACGAGTTGTATTACAACTTTTTGTATGTTGAGTCGAGTATTACTATATTGAATTGTGATTTGGTCTACTTTATTTTTATTATAAGAAAATTCATCACAACCCTCTACTTTTTGTATAATTATTATATCAATTATATGAATAAACATTATTTATTTTCGTTACTTTTATAAAAAAAATATAAAAAAAGCATGAATATGTTTAAAGAGAATTAATAAAGATAAACAATTCTTCGGATAAACCAGAACAATATATGAATAAATTATTAAGAAAGTAATTATTAAAAATAGTCTGGATTAAAGTACCTAGAACGTTGTCCTTGGAAAGAAAATTATCTACACGAAAATACATATTAATAATATCTATTCCTCTTTCAAAATATAACTTGCTAGATCAATTAAGTACAATAAAAGATTTTCGAACCTTATAAACATCAATATTTTAAAAAATAATATAAAATAAATGTATAACACCTTAACTAACACTATATATTTAAATAAAAAGTATAGACTTGTTTAATAACAATAAATCATATAAAAGTTTATAAAAAGTTATTTCTCAATAATAACAATTGTTGAGTACAAACAAAGTTTCAAATGGGATAAAATAAGAGATGGACATCCGTTTATATACACATAAGATACTTCAATTGGTAAGAAGCCTTTTAAAGTGGTACTAGAAGCAAATCCGTGAGAACTTGACCCAAAGAAGATAATATTTTATTAGTGTAGAGATCTATGTGTGTGTTGAACCTCCCTACAACAATATCTTAACCAATAATTTCAAGTTCCATGGTAAATTGTGAAATAATAGTTTGTTTAACATATTTTCATGGTATTGCACCTCCATCCAAAAATGAAAACATAACCAGTAGTTGATTTTGTGTTATTGTAATCAAATATAATTTTGTATCACTTAATTTTTCATTAACAACAAGAAATTTTGTATTATTAATTCTATAATTAATGGTTTCTTTTCAAATATTTAAACACCTTTTCCAATGCACTACACTGAGAATGATTAGGATAATGTATATATTTTTCTAATCTACCGATTACATATGAAATATAAAGTTTAGATAAATTAGTCAAATATAATAATGAACAAATCTTTTGTAAATATTTACAAGAAGAAATTGACTTAAATCAATGTTATCATCTTCTTTATAAACTTAATACCCACAATAACCATAGGACAAAGGTCCTCTACAATAAAATTATTAGGTAACAAATGTTTCAGATCTTTTGTAATATCAATATTACCAAATATTAATGTGTCGTATAAGCATAAATATTATTATTGTATTATTTTACATACAACACATTTATCGTTATTATTAATATGAAAACTATATGAAATAATAACTTTGTCAAATTTTCATGTCATTGCTTTGGTATTTCTTTTAAGTCGTTTCAAGTCTTAACAAGTTTACATACTTTATTTTCATTTCATAACTCTTTAAAGCCTTGTTGGTTCATATATATTCTATTTTCTAAACCACCATTTAAAAAAATAGTTTTAACATCTATTTGATAAATTTGTAAATTAAAAATATAAGAAGAGCAATTTAAAACTCTAATTGTAGTAACTTTTGAAACAGTTGAATATGTATAAAGAAATATACACCTACTTGTCGACAACCAATAACAAGTCTTGTCTTAAATTTATCTATGGATCCATCAATTCTTAATATGATAAACGTCTGACATCTGACATTACAGATCAGACGTCTAAATGTCGCCTGACACTACAGATCATACGTCTATATAAACGTCTAACACTACAGATCAAACGTCTATATAGACGTTTAACACTATAGATCAGACGTCTATATAGACGTCTGACACTACAGATCATACGTCTAAAGCGTCGCCGTATTTGATTGGATCTTTCTCCGCTTAAGGCCTCTCGGGTTGCTCCTGGCTCTTGGTGATTCGAGTTTACAACTTTATATTTTAGTTGAAGAGAATGGATTGTACATTTTTTTTGTATTCGATGGTTTTAAAAATGTAATGGAGGGAATTAGATGAGTGCAAAATGCAAGAAATCGCCGCCCAAGGACACAAGCAAGACTGCACCAAAACCCAACGAAAACACATTTTAATCGGTTCAAATGAAAGATAATTCATCAAAGAGTAATGTAATCAAATTTTAAACGGTGCAAAAGTGAGAAAACGAACCTGAAAAACGTAGCCCGTGGAGAGAAAACGCGAGGAAGATGATGAACATTAAGTGCGCATAACTGCTGCCCTACGTTCGCGGTGTTTTAATGCAGCCATATAGAAGTCTCTTACCCCCACATCAAACGTCTATATGGCTTTAGAAGTCGGATTGGCAGGATCTGACATATAAATAGAGTAAAAAAAAATGACTTTTTAGATTTCAAAAATGAGTATATAGAAGTCTGTTCCCCCCACATCAGACGTCTATATGGCTTTAGAAGTCGGATTGACGGGATCTGATGTCTAAATAGAGTCAAAAAGTGACTTTTTATATTTCAAAAATAAGTATATAGAAGTATGTTCCCCTCACATCAAACATCTATATGGCTTTAGAAGTCGGATTGGCGAGATTTGACGTCTAGATGGAGTCAAAAAGTGACATTTTAGATTTCAAAAATGAGTATATAGAAGTCTGTTCCCCCAAATCAAACGTCTATATGGCTTTAGAAGTCGGATCGGCGGGATCTGATGTCTAAATAGAGTCAAAAAGTGACTTTTTAGATTTCAAAAATGAGTATATAGAAGTCTGTTCCTCCCAAATCAGACGTCTATTTGGCTTTAGAAGTTTGATTGGCGGGATCTGACGTGCAGGATCTGACGTCTAAATAGAGTAAAAAAATGACTTTTTAGATTTAAAAAATGAGTATATAGAAGTCTATTCTCCCAACATCAGACATCTATATGGCTTTAGAAGTTGGATTGGCGGGATCTGACGTCTAAATGGAGTCAAAAAGTGACTTTTTAGTTTTAAAAATGAGTATATAAAAGTTTGTTCCCCCCACATCAGACGTTTATATGGCTTTAGAAGTCGGATTGACGGGATTTGACGTCTAAATGGAGTCAAAAAATGACTGTTTAGATTTCAAAAATTAGTATATAGAAGTTTGTTCCCCCACATCAGACGTCTATATGGCTTTAGAAGTCTGTTCCCTCCAGAACAGACGTTTATATGGTTGTTTTATTTACAGAAAATGCCACCGGTCATTTTATACGTTGGATATTCGAGGGTCGAACGTCTAAAGGGTGATGTTAGTTAAAGACATTTTTTGCACTAGTGAACATTCTCGTAGAAATCAAATCAATACAAGAGACGTCACAAGGAGTTTTAGTAAACAACAATTTTAATATGGCAAAATATCTTATAAGTGTTATCTAACAAAACACTTAAAATACATCTATGACAAAATATATTTGTTTGAGACATCATGCTTTGAAGTAGAAGATGTTCAAACATCACTTATATAAAAGAGGAAGTAATAAGTTTAGATATCATAAAGAATATCAGTGAGCAAAACTTTCATTTATTGTTGTCAACAGAAAATTTTTTCACTCGGATAATTTATAGGATTACTTGAGAATGACTTAATCATTTCATATAAACGTATTATATAATATTGTCTCTAATTAAGAAATCTCAAGAATTCTCCGTAAAAATGCTAAAAAATATGATAAAGATAAAGGGATAAAGAAGATTGATCAAACCAAACAACTTTTATAACAAACAACACCAATACAAGATAAAAATTAATAGGAAAAGTTTGCCAAGTGTTGACCTTGAAGAGAAAACATTTACATTGTACAAGGCAAGACAAAACAATATGTACTTATTTTCTTTAAATACAATAATTCATCGTATTGATCGAATATATTGATTGATTTTTAAATCTTATGAACATTAATGTTTTAAAAGATAATATAAAATAAAAAACTTTTATTTATTGTTATTTTCTTCATGTGATAAGTAGATTGTATTCACATATAAAAGAAAATAAATAATAATAAATATGATTAAAACAAAATGAAATATAATAAGGTTAAAAAACATTCACCCATAAATAATATTTACTCATAAAACTAATAATTTATAAAAGGATCAATAAATTAGTTTACTTTTGAAAAAAAGCAGACTTTATTGAACTAACAAGTAGTTAGTATGGTTGGTGATACTTAACTTTATACATTCATTTAGTAAACTTTAACACACCTTTTTATGTTTTACCAAAAAAGTCTGTACTATTCTTACACCCAATTTTCAAATACTAGGGTTTACTACAATTGCATCATTTTCGTACTTTTCAATCATCCAAAATAGATTACTGTTCTATAAACCAATTTACACGCAAGTAAATCAATTATTGATTTATTATTAACTAAATTTATTAATGTTGACCTATAAATTTTCAGTTGAACATTTCTTGTCTTACTTTTTTTTTTATTAAAAAAGTGTTAAATAAATAACAAGAACATGGTAAATTTAATCTATTAACATAATTATATAAAAAAATAGTTTGATAATGTCATTTTAATACTTTTTTTTAACGTATCTCATTTTAATATTTGAAATAAATACTCATTCAAACACTATTATCGAAGTTTGGTTTGCATGGATGAATGGGCCATTCCCATGACTGAAAAGCTATCCTTGGAGTGTGACAGTTTCTTCTTGCGTCTCAATAATTTAAAGGGTGTTACTCCCTCCACCCCCACCCGTCTCTTCCTCCACCTCTCCAATTTTCTAAAATGCCAATTATATCCATGACAATTATATCCTCAAAAGTTAAAATTTTTTATTTTTATTATTTTAATATTTTAATTTATTTAAAACTTCTGATTTACTTCCCTCTGCACCTCTTCCTCTCTTCCATTTTCGTTTACCTTTCTCTCTTCCGTTAAGCTTCTTCTCCACCTATAACAAATTCATATTTTAACAAATTCATATTTTAACAAAATTATTACGTTTAAAAACTAACCATATATAACATTTAAAATTATAAATTTAAATATAAATTACTGTAAATAAAATAAACAAATAAAATAAAAACGAAACGTAAAAGGAACACTGCCTCTGGACGGATGACATCCTTCAACGGATGTCAACATCCGTTGAAGGCAAAGCGGATGTCGACATCCGTTTTGCCTTCAACGGATGTTGACATCCGTTTTGCCTTAAACGGATGTTGACATCCGTTGAAGGATGTCATTCGTCCATAGGCAGTGTTCCTTTTACGTTTCGTTTTTATTTTATTACGTTTTGCGGCTCATGTAGGCTTGGATATTAAAAGGATTATTGGAAGTATGGGAAGGATTTAGGGTTTAGGATTATTGGAAGGATTATGACTACGTACCTGGAGAGGAACCACGACAAGGACACTACACCATAAACGCACTGCACCACGTACTGCACCGAGAACAAGAAGAAGATTGTTTGATAATTCTTTTCACGATCACCAAGCTTTGTAGAAAAATATTTTACTCATACAAGAAACTACGTAGGTTATCAGTGAAATATGTTATAAATGAATAAAATTAAAAAACAACAATTTTAAAAATAAAATTTTACTGAGGGGCAAAATAGTAAAGGAAAGGTGGAGGAAGGGGCAAAATAGTAAAGGGGAGGTGGAGGAAGAGATGTGTGGGGGTGGAGGGAGCAACACCCTAATTTAAAATGTTTTAATTTTATTTTTTTTGGAATACATAATTCGGGGATTCCAAAATGCATAAATATCAAATGTAAAAGTTATATTTTAAATTGTAATTTTTGGAACACAAAATAAAAAATACATTTTAAAGAAAGAAGAAGGAGGAGAGGGTTGCACTATCAAAAAAGGAAGATGATGGAGGAAGAAGATAAGGACATAAATGTCTTTTCACATGACATATGGGTACAGAAAGAAATGTATGGAGGGGCAGAAAGATTTTGCCTCGGAATTTTTTGTTTTTGGAGGAACGTTAATTTGGGTCTGAGGCCCATGCAAAATCGCGCGTGCATCTACCTCCTCTGGTAAAAGAGGCTATTGCATCTTCCCTCCATTCACGCTATGCGTCAATCCATCTCCAATCCTCTTCTCGCTCCCTAATCACATTCCATAATTTCACATTTCCACTTCCGATCTCCGATTCCACCTCGCCACCGCCACAACGCCGGCGGCGCTCCCGACGTCGTCGCTTCCACCATTCGCCGTCGTACCCGACCCTCCTTCGATCAGTGGCCGTTTCTGACACCCCACACGCGTCCTGGCAAATGCAGCTCCCCGAACGAATCGCGAACCCTGGAACGGGTGGGATACAACGTGATGTGAAGAGATTAAGGTTGTTGGCACTTCGCGGGTGTTTTCACTATTTTTAATCATTATCAATTGCTGATTACTATTGTTGGTGTTAAATAATTTGATATTGTTGAGGAAAAGGGTTGGGGGAATTGGAAAATAGTGGTAGAGAGAGGAGAGTTGTGGAAGGTGATGGTATTGAAGGGAGAAGAACGATGACTGGGGTGTCATTGGGTGTGCGCACGGGGAGCTATGGTTCGCTGCAAAACGGCAACGTTTCTGTGGCCACGCTTGTGCGTAGACCTTCAAAGACGCTCCTCTACAACCCCAGAGAGAAAGAGAGGGGTTTCTTTTTTATTTGCCGGCGCCTTGGGCGAGTCAGGGTCGCAATGCTCTTCATGTTTGCCCTTGGCCTTTGTGTTTTCCTTTTTGGCTGTTTCACTGTTTACAGAGGTTAGTTACTTCCTCTTCATATTTTATGTTTTCGTTTTCACCTTATCAATGCCTCCTAGATATATTCCCACCATTTCCCTTTCTGTCTTCTGATCATTTTTAAATTCACTGATGTTATAATTCTAAGTTTATTTCATTATATATTCACACTAATCTAATTATTTTTAATTATTATTTTATATATTATGTAAGTAACAAGTAAGAATAAAACTAAAGAAGAGTGTAATAAAAATTTTGGTAAAACTTTTATAACCAATTAAACATCTCAATGGTTAGTAGTTATTTAGGGTATGTTTAGGATAATCATTTGTTGCTTGAAATACATCTTCTAGAGTTACTGCTACAAACAATTTTTCTTAAGAATAGAAAATAATATTTTGTCAAATTTCATACCAACAGAATACATATCACTATGTTTCATAATTAAATTTAAATTAAGAAAATATAAAAGTAGAAGTTATTTAGAATTTTTTTGCATATTTTTATTAATATAAAATCTACTGTAAATCAATTAATGATGGTATGCACAATGAAGATTACGAATAATATTTTTTAATGTAGAAAACCATTCATAAGAATTGTTTCGATGGGAGATCCTTTATTGATTTATTGCTTTCCTGTGAGAAAACACAGTAAATCGAATAAGTTACAAAAATCAATGATTAAATCGTTTGAAACTGCACATGTTTATGATAGAGGTCAATTACAGAATTTGTTTTTCAATTTACAAGGATAATTAATGACACTTCGAAAATTGGATGAAACCATTATTGTTCTAGAAAGTATGGTAATTTTTCCTGAATCCTTATTCACTCTGGATTGAAATGGCTTGTATATACTCTTTGTCGAGTTGTTGGAATTCTTGGCATCATTTCAAGATATAATTATGTAGGATTTATGGCAATGACATTTCTACGAAATATTCGAACCATTAATTAATATTTAGGACAAACTCATATTACTGACATTTACTAGAATTCTCAACTGCAAAGTTAAATTCCAATTTTGATTGGAAAGTATCACTGACAGCAGCACTTATTTATCTACTGTCCTACTTTATTTGAGTAAATTTAAGAATAGGTTTGGCTGAATTTTAATTCTCCTAGGAATATTATTTAAAATTCAAAACAATTTATAATAGAAAGCAAGAGTAGAATTTTACTTACGGTCCATAATGGTCTTGTTTAAAGTGTAGTTATTGTAGAAGGATGAGTAAGTTCTGATCGGTTAGATAATAACCTTTTTATGCTTCACTATGGAAGTAAACGTGAAGGGAAATACCACATATATACTTTTAGGACGTGATCAATACTCATGGGGTGTTTGTTGTGAGGTATAATATTGCATCTCCTAGAATCACATTTCTAAGAATATTATGAATTGTGATAATTTTCCTAAAAGCATTTTAAGACAATGATTGGATACGTTTTAACATTCCTAGAATTATTTTCAAAATTTTGAAATATAAGAATAAAAATGAAGAATGTAAATGGAAATAATTAGATTAGAAAATAAATTCCCAGATTTCTTCGGGAATATAACTTTCTCACTAAAAGTGAATCTAAACAAAGTGTGGGTACTTTCTCAAACATGATAAATACATAGGAATAATTTTTTGAAAATCATTACAAACATGAAAATTGTTCATTCCTCATGCAAAAAAGAAAAATCTTTATTCCTTGAAACAAACACAGTAGCAGGAATAATTTTTCAAAGCTAATGAAAAACGGAAATATTCCTTTCCCAAATTCACATTTTTGGGAATACATTTTTAAACCTTGAAACACACTTTGCTTTGCATCTGTGTAATATACTCATTCCATCCTAAAATCACTACAGTATAAGTTTCTTTCACACATTAAAAGATTGTTACTTCTTGAAACTCTTCCAGTAAAACAGTCCTAAAGTGGCTTCAATTTAAAGAAAATTAAAATATATTAAATTTAAATTATTGTTTTATTTTTAAATATTTTAGTTAGATAAGATAATTCAAATTAATTAATTTTTTATTTTTCTGTTTGGATAGTTTTTGAATTATCACTAAATTCAGAAGGTTTATCTTAATATAAACAATACTTAATAATTCAAAATATAACTAAAGTGGGTCAAAAAATTTTAATTGACGTTGATTTTTTTTTAATGTCATCTTTGATGTTATTTTTAATTGATATTATATATAATCATTTTGACTAACTTGGATTGAGATTAGTCTCTTATGATATTCGTTAGGTTCTTTCATCAACCTTTCTATTGTAGGTTGGAAATCTCCCGAAGTGATAATTACTAAAAATAACTAACATTAGTGAAATAAATTGAAAAACAGTTGTTATAAACATGGGCCAACAAATACCCACAACAAACACTAACTAAAAAAAACTGGCTAACACCCTTTGAAAAATAAAACCCTGACTTACCTCTACTATGAAATATCTCTAGCCTAAACGAAAAATTAATTCCAAAAATGTTAATAATAAAATAACTCCATCAATGATGATTAAACATCCTTGACTTTATATTAGTTGAAAAATAGTATCTTTGACATTGTTGAAAAATAAATAGTATGCTAATGTTAGTTGGGAAAACCTTGAGTAGCAACAATTAGTGGTGAGTTTTTCGTGGAGAGAATTTACTTGGAAGTTATAATACTAATGAGACGTGAACTCCACTCATATAAGAGATTAACATCATCTCCAACCAAAATTTTAAGACAATAGATTTATAGGTCTTTTATCTTATAAGACATTCAACTTTTTCATTTTTATTTAATGTGAGACTTAAACTTATATTTAGATTTCTAATAATCTTTACCATAAGGGTGAGTCCCTTCTACATTAGTATACTTTCCTTTTGAGTGCAAACATTCTTAACAATGAGTACTTTAATGGTGACCTTCTTATATTGTCATTATACCACAATGGGACACAATTTCCTAAAACCTTTATCCTCAGTGGTTCACAAGACAAACTATTGCTTTGATACCAATGAGTCTTTCAAGTGGAGAATTCACCAAGGAGATACAATTCCAATGAGACATGAGCCCAACAAAAAACCTTAAGGGAATAGGTTTCTACCAATCTTTCCTTCAAGGATGAGTTCCTTCTGTGTTGGTATTCCCTTTTGAACACAAACATTCCTAACTATGAGGACCTCAATGGTTACCTTCTTATATCGCCGTTATACCACAATGAGACACGTTTGTCTGAAACCCTTGTCTTCGTCTAAACTGGTCACCATCTTTTGAGTGGAGAATTCCGCAGAAGATACAAACACCAATTAGACACAGGTCTAATCCATAGAAATTGATATTACCTCCAACCCAAAAAACTTTAAGACAATAGATACATAAGTTTTCTACCTTATAAGACACTTAACTTTAATGTGAGACTTAAATTCACATTTGGATTCCAATAAAAAGTACCATTGACTTGTATTGGCCGTACAATATCTTTGATCTACATTGTCATCAATTAAAAAAGAAAAGAAGTGTGGTTGTGTTAGGTCTCTTTGTTGGAAGTCCCACATCGACTAAAGATAAAGCCAAATTATAATATATAAGTGAGGTGCAAACCTCACCTTACAAGCCGGTTTTATGGGGTTGAGTTAGGCTTAAAACCCACTTTCTATTATGGTATCAGAGCCATGGTTAGAGCCTATCCTAGCAAGTTCTATGTGGACATTCTATTCTTCTATTTCACCCGCTATCGGGCCGTTATTGGACCACCCAATTTCTACTATCACGCACGAGATGTCTATACCTCGGCGTGAAGGGGGTGTGTTGGAAGTCCCACATCGACTAGAGATAAGGCCAAAATATAATATATAAGTGAGGTGCAAACCTTATCTTACAAGCCGGTTTTATGGGGTTGAGTTAGGCTTAAAACCCACTTTCTAATATTCTTGGTATCAAGTAACCTAGATACTATCTTAGAGTCAATAATCACAACAAGTTTATGAATTCTCACAAGGGAAAAACAGTTTTATTGAATGGGAAACAGTGAAAGCAATCAACAACAGTCAAGGGAAAAACTTTCCCTTACACAGGACAGATCCCAAAGAAACTACTGCTAACTGCTATAAAACTCCTCCTAACTCCTCCAACCTCCACTTACTAACTGTTCTTTCTATTTTTTTCTGACATAAACCTTCCAAGACCTATCAGGTTGACATCAATAGAAAAACGGTAATGTTAACTAAAACAATTCTAACTTATATTGATTGAAAAATAATATTAATCTACATATTAATAAAAATAAATCTAAGAATATTGGTAAAAAAATTAATTAAAATTGATTCTGATCTAAAATTGTCAACAACAATAAAAAAAAATGTCAAGCTGACAAGGACTTAACCTTAAACAAACCGACAAATTTCTTGTCTTAATTAAGTTGATGATGATGTCCCAATGTGAGGAGTCAAAATGTCACGGCTGAAGCCGATTCGAGAAGATTGTACGAAGAAAGGAAACATAATTTTGAAAAAAAGATAATTTTAAAATTTTTAAAATTTACTTTAATGTGAAATTTGAAAATTTATAATTTCAAATAATCAAATTAATCTGAATTTCTAGAATTTCAATTTTTTAAAACTGTTCCATCTAAACAACATTTTTTATCACACGATATTTTAACTTTCTCTAAAACGAAATTACTGAATTAGAATTTTTTATCCAATCACACCATTACTCTTCCTATAAATGCATTACTTTTATTGAAATGGAGAAAATAATTAAATTTAGGAGAAATTAGAAAAAAAAATAATGCTTCAAAGGTGAGCACACAATCTATTTTGGAACTTTTTAGAAGGCTAAATGTGCCGGTCGTTGTAGGATGGAGGAAGTAATAAGGCGGTGTACCATAAAATTTCGTTTGCTATCTCAATGATATTTTGTGTTAAGAAGGAGATTTTAAGCTAATTTTACCTCACAAACCAGTTTATAAGATGAGATTTATATACTCTAAATTGATCTTATTTCTAGTTAATGTAGAGCTTTTAATACATCTATCTCTTTACACCAAAGTATATATATTTTGGGTACAGGACTATACATTAATAAGTGGTTTGATAGCGGTCCGATAACAGGTAGAATGATGTGTCCAACACAAATTTCGTTAGGATAAACTCTAACTCATTTTTATAGCATGTTAAGAAGGAGATTTTAAATTTAATTCTCCAAAAACTAGCTTGTAAAGTGAGTTTATATCTACATATATATTTTAAATTGGTCTTATCTTTAATTGATGTGCAATTTTCAACACTCTGCATCTTATAAATTTTTAAGATCAATAAGTGATAGTATAATGTGTTTTAGTTTTGATCTTTCTGGAATTGTTAGTTCATGTCTTGTTGTTCAATTGTTTTTCTTTTCTTTCTAAAGTTGAAGTTATATTGGTTAGGAGTTAAGACACCATTTGAGATATAGTGATTTGATTTAGGACTTCCCATGGTTTTATGCCTGTTTATCTTCATAAGGTTCGATTATGATTTAAAATATGTATGTTTACAATGTATTTTGGTGTTGTGATGAACTAGGTGGAAGCATCACGAGTGAAATTGAAGATACGAGATCTTATGCCGTTACTAGGTATGGAATTTTAAGACCTAGAGGAGTTGTAGAAGATAAGTCCCAGGATAGTAATTCTTCTAGAGTGTTCTCATCGACAAGTAGATATAGAAGCACATCAAGGCCACCTTCTGCTCCTTCTTCATTGTCCTTGTCCAAGTCTAAAGGCAAAAGGGCAAAATTCCCTACTTGGAGACATCGTTGTGACCATTTTGCATTTCCGCCTCCACCAGTTGATAGAAGACGAACTGGACCACGCCGTAAGTCTTGTTTTTCCATTTGGCCTATTTTCATTTCTTAACTCAAATTATTAACCCGAATATGAGCAATAACATCTTATTTTCACGTACACACACTGCATATTTAGTTATTGTCCCTCTAGAATTCGTGTAATCGGGTTTGCTCTCTTCATTTTCAGCATGCCCTGTGTGTTATATTCCAGTGAAGCAAGCTATAGCTAGTATGCCAAGTTCCCCATCAAAATCTCCTATACTTCGTAGTTTGACATATGTGCATGATGAAAATTCAATTAATAGTGACCGACATGGTGGCTCTGATTTTGGTGGATACCCTTCTCTGGAAGAAAGGAATGCTGCTTTTGATATAAAAGAGACCATGACAGTGCACTGCGGGTTAGTTCTTTTTTGTTATTTATATTTAATTTTCTCCCAGTCTGGAGATTAATATTCCTTGAAGAATTTTTAGAAGTCACCCCCACATTAGTATCAGTGTTTTGTTTACTACATGTATTTTTATTCCTTTTCCTGCATTGGCATAAACTCTTATCAGATTTGTCAAAGGAAGCAGACCTGGTCGTGGGACTGGATTTGATTTTGACGAGGCTGATCTCTTAGAGTTGGATAAGTACCATGATGTCATTGTTGCATCTGCCATATTCGGTATGGCTTATGGCTAATCTCCTACAGATATGCATCTTTTTGTTTGTTTTCTTCTTCACATGGTTCCTTCTATCTATGCCAGGAAACTATGATGTTATACAGCAGCCCAGGAACATCAGTTCAGAAGCAAAGAGAAACATTCCTTTCTATATGTTCATTGATGAAGAAACAGAAATGTTTATGAAGAATGCCAGCATTTTGAGTAGCAGCAGGAGAGTTGGATTATGGAGAATCATTGTCGTCCATAATATTCCTTACGCTGATTCTCGGCGTAACGGAAAGGTTGACAGCTTACTTTTTGCTTCTCACTATTTATTATAGTAAAATCTATTGTGCGCATTCTTGAAAGTTGTACAATTTTCAGCAGATATTCTATCATTTCTAGACACGGTCCCCCTTTTCAATTGCAGCTTTTGATTTCTGGCCTAACCTTGGCCTTTATTTTTGTTTATTTCCACTTTCTTCAACATTTCACCATGTTTTGTGATTGGGGAAATGATTTTACTAGTTCATACAGTATTAATAACACAATAAGAGTGTATAGAAGCGCAGAGTTGAAAGCAAAGAGTTGAGGCTTCTATTGAGGAATTGATTTTTTATGTATTTAAATATTATGTAGCATTTGATTTCATAATGTAGACTGTTTTGTACTAGAGTAATTATTGTTATGAATGCTTTAATTTAATATAAACTTGTTTGGAAAGCTGAGAAGGGAAGGAAAAGGAATTGGTTAAAAAATATTGTGAGAAGGAATTCTGAATTATTGCTTTATTACGAAGGACTCACAAAATAATTAGATATATATTCTACTGAAGTTGAATAAGATCTTTTTATACATTCCCCTTTCTGAAACTTTATGTGATCTCACGATGCCGCAAAACTTATTACAGGTTCCAAAACTTCTTTTACACAGGATCTTCCCTAATGCCCGATATTCTATATGGATTGACGGGAAGCTTGAGCTCGTCGTGGACCCATATCAGGTTATTGAGAGGTAAAGCAATCTCTGCTCTCTATTTTACTAAAAATTAATTTGGTTTTTATTTCTTTTGTATTTGGTGGGATACATTTTTATTTGCTATTATTTATTCTATTTACCGTCAGACTTGAGAATACACAATGACATTGTTTGCTTCCAATTATATTCTGATGAAAATATGTAGTTTTGTTTGTTCATTTAGTTGTAAATTGATTTTGATTTGACAAGTTTTGGATATTATAATAATAACCATATATTTAAAGGATTTACTTTTATTATTGGCTAAATGATTTTCAGCAGATTTACACGGTTTATTTATACTAGTGCATATCTTTTACCATTTGATGTGGTGCAGTCGGATTCTAGCAAGCTATGCTATCTATAATATATAGCAAAGAGAAATTTCAAGTAGTTCTCTTGGTATTTTCTAATTGAATATTTTGTTAAAGCTTATAAATAGCCAGCAATCCACATATCCAACTTTCTAAATTGAATCTTCTTATTACACTATACGGACTCTGGTCTCTCTGTTTAAGTAATGATATGATCAAATGACTCCTATTATCTTTACTTTTGCTGAACCACTGGTAACTTGAGCATCGTTAATTACTATCGTTAGGACAATTGCTAGGGAGTTAAAACATATAGTATTAAATGAAAAGTCATAGTATTTAATCTAATATCTTGGTCATTTGCCTTTATTTTATAGCACAACATATGAAGAGGATATATGCAACCATAAATTGTAAGTGTATATTTCTAATATCTTTAAGTATCATTGCCTTTCATATCCTTCAGGTTCTTGTGGCGCCCAAATGCTACTTTTGCGATTTCAAGACACTATAGACGCTTTGATGTATTTGTTGAAGCTGAGGCTAATAAAGCTGCTGGAAAATATGAAAATGCTTCCATTGATAACCAAATTCGATTTTATAAATTATACGATGGCTTAACTCATTATTCCAGAGACAAGCTTCCTATAACTAGTGGTAGGAATTTTTTTGATATATTCATGCCTGCATATGTAAAATGGCTTATGTGTTCACATCTGTGCCTGTGCTTGCATATAATAGTTCCTCCATCTTAAAAGTCTGAAGTATTGCTTATGGCTGAGTTTCTGCAGATGTTCCTGAAGGGTGTGTTATCATAAGAGAGCACATTCCAATTACAAATCTTTTTACTTGCTTATGGTTCAACGAAGTTGATCGCTTTACTTCCAGGGATCAATTAAGCTTTTCCACAGTAAGAGACAAAATAATGGCAAAAACTGGTTGGAGAATTAACATGTTTATGGATTGTGAAAGACGTAACTTTGTGATACAGGTTTGTATTTGCGTCTTGCCCTGCAGTTGTGTTTAGCTGTTAGAAAAAGCTTACTGGTTTATGAAGTCAACATGCATTTGCAAATGTTTGTGAAGGTCTTTTAGCATGTGCTTTATTTCCTCTTCAATGGTTTGGATTTTGATGTTGGTGGTTTGTGATGAATTCTACTAGACTTACCATAGAGACGTTTTGGAACACATGCCTCCACCAGCTGTTGTAATCCGGCGTCCTAGTCCAGCTGCTTATTATAACAAGTTTCAGATGAGGAATCATCCTAGACGTTGGAGAGGAGAAAGGAGATCAGGTCCAAAGCATCATCATAGAGTATTCAGCAATGTTTTGAACCACTTTTTGGTTTAGTGTTATCTTCTTCCACGAGGCTTTTTGTTTTCTTTTTATTAAGTGTAAATGCATGCATTCTTTGTTGCAAATTTATACTTCAAAGAGCTCACAACAATTTTGAAGCTGTTGCTTAATGAATTGTAAATATCTTTGAAAGATCTTTACCCCCTTTTTCCAAAAGGAAAAAGAAAAAAAAAGGGGGGGTTCTCAATAGTGCATTTTGCACACTTAATTATCACTAATTTTTTCTCTGCCCTACCGTTGCTATATAGTTGTAGTCTTTGTAGAATGTGTTTGGATCCGTGTTTCTGTTGGATGTTCGTAACAGTGCTTGAAAAATTACAGAAATAAAAGTTGCCCTGTGGAGAGAACAGTGTGTATGGTTAGATTTTCTTTTTACGAATAATTTTTGAAAGATTAGTTTTCTAGAAAAAGAAAATCTTCTCTAAAATGGGCTAAATGTTTGGGTTTTTCCCCCTGAAAATAAGTGAAACCGAAAATGGTTATACTGTATCAGTGAAAATCATGCCATGTTCGAGATTAGTATCTGATTTATTAAACATGGAAAATTCTATGTTAAGACAAAAAGTAATTGACTTTTAAGAAGAAACAATTCAAATGTATATCATTATTCAGAAAGATAAATGAAAAATTAGAATAAGTGACCACTGGCATTAATAAAAAGAGATTGCATGAAGGAATAAATAAGTGAAAAGATAGTCATTCACTGCCAAACCTGCGTGTGAAATCGCTTGTCTTGTCACTAACTTTTGAAAGAGATATAATTCTCTATTTTATTGTTCAAGTGTATTCCAACAACACTTGGCAATTTTCGTGTACTTTAAAACATCTGAACACCATTTCTTGTTCTTAAAAATCTCTTTAAACAAATCTTTATCATATTCCATATTTGGATTAGTCAAATTTTGACATTTTCAATATTCTTGAAACGTTGACAAACTTACAATTTTCGCATTTCCAGCCTACAATTGAACATTCTTCAAATTTTTGCATCTAATTTTTTTTCCTTTTCTAAGTGACACCAATGATACCTGAATATATATAATTATATTTAGTAAAGTATACTCTTACTAGAGATACATTTAAATCAGAAATTTCTCTTTCCAATTTTAGAAATTATATTTTCCTTTTTTTTATTATATTATGGATAACTATGATTTTACTTCTTAAAGATAGTTTTCCCACTTTCTCTATCACTAATATCTTATTATAAATTTTATAGATTTTAAAGATTAATTTAAAATTGTAAAATTCCTTACCAGTGAATGTGCACTTTCGTTAAAAATCTTAACAAGATCAAGATCAGTAAAAGAGATTTAGAACCGGAAAACAAAATCTTAACTTTCGTTCAAAACTAATCAACGTTCTAAAGAAAAAAAAATGAGAGAAAATATTCGTACCAAGATAGTTAAATTAAATTCATTTAGAATATAATACACTTGAAAGATAGCACAACTTGAACAAATTGTAGTTTAATATATTTATATTTAACGATGATCAGAATATACAAATATAACTGTTCTTTTTATGTAGTGTTGATAACTATTCTAAGAATATACAATGATTTCTCAGATATATTTTTCTTATAAACAATTTATAGAATACAAGAGTTATATTAATTACTCCCACAATATATTTTGATAGTTTTTTGTAGATTTTTTTTTTCTGTTTATCTTTTGCCGCCACGTCTTTCATTTTGTTTCTCCTAATTATAAAATAAAAAAGCATATGAGTGAATTTCTCCCAGACTGCCACATACACACACACCAAAACCAAAACAAGATACTTAGAATTCGGGTGGCAGATCATAGATTTCTGGCATACTTATCCTTAAGATTAAATGAGTACAAAATTATGAATGATGTCTACAATGAAAGCCCCTTTAGTATTTTGACAAATATAAAAATGTCGTGGCCTACAAGTTTGAAAATGCCAAATATAACGACAACATTTTCTGAATAATCTCATGTAGACCCATTTCTATGACCCACCAACCATTCAATTAATTGCCTAGTAGAACAAACAAGAAAGGAGGCCACCAGAAAACCATGGCGATGTCTGCATGAAATATGGATCCAATTTATGAGGTATTTATGGTAACACAACATCACCTTCGTTCATCAAGCTCCTTCTCTACTCAATCTCAAAACTTAATCTTCTAGTCCTCTCTCCATCTTTGTGTAAGTCCTCTCAGCCTTTATGTACCAAATTGAAACTGGTTTGCTGAAATCTGTCAACAAGTTGTGATCAAGGTGAAGTTCAGCATCCTTTTGATGCCATGTCTGAAATTTGAGTAGACTAAGCTTCTGATTTGTTCGGTTGAAGTTCTAAAGGGTGATGATGAAAAAGTTAGCATGCTTCAAACTAGAATCAGGATTGGTCATGTCACAGATTTGGTTCTGTTGCTGTTATCACTGTTACTGTACTACTGGTAAGTGAAGTAACTAGAGCTTGAGATTTGAACTGCCTTTACTGGGGAAGAAGCTGAGCTGAGTGTGAAAAAAGAAAGGGTTTTTGGAATTTGGAGGAATGGGTTCTTCTTGCTTTTTCCTAATATGTGTTCTGCATTCTGCAATAGCTTTGACTTGTGGAGTCCTAATGGTGTTTTATTCGAAAGAGATATGTGTGCTGGGGCATGGACCAAAGACAGCAAGCAAGCTTCAAGGGTCAACACCTCATGATCAGTTACTGATTCAAACCTCAGATTCGTTCTCTGGCTTGTTGTTGTTCACAATTGGATTCCTTGTGTTCATGGTTGCTTGTGTTAAGGACTGGGAGTTCCAAAGTTTCTTTGCCAAAGGGTGTGTCTTTCTTCACATATCTATGGCAGTTTGGAGATTCTACTTTGGAAGGAAGCTTGAAGATCTTGCCCATGACTGGCCTAGACATGCTGTTGGGGACATTGCGTTGGCCACTTCCTGGCTCTTCTTTCTTGTCTACTTGTGGAGAGAGAAGTATGATTAGTTTTTTGCTATATTGTATAGTGTAGCATCCATGGAAAACCTTAGGCCTTTGTGTTGTACTTGTTTCTTGGATTCACTTGTGTGAAAGTTTGTGTTTTCAATGTAAATTTATCCATATTTACAAAAGCATAGATGATGACAGTTATGAATGTAAACATGTAAATGGGATTAATTAATCAGTCTCCTTGATTCCTGGTTGAAGAATATTTTTCTATGGAGGTGTGTGAGAAGCATATGGTTTTACAAAAGGAATCCAAAATGGCCACTCCATTCATCTCAAGTCAATAATATGGTTATTGAGAAAGACAATTTTAAAGATTCTACGACTTGTTTCTTTCTTCACTTTTTTGAAGTACTATTGTAATAAACAATTCTTACTAAATGCTCAACCACTTGTGTAAAAGTGTAGGATGCCCATTTTTTTCTCTCAAAACCCAAGCTTCCTTTAAAATATCTGTTTTCTTATAATGGATGCTTGTGTCAAAAGTTTTCCATGGTGATGTATCATATGAAATATTGACTGAGCGGTTGGTGGTTAAGATCGATCGGTCCATCCACCCAGTCAAAGGGTTTAGGCCGTAATTTCAGATATTTGATAAACCAAATAATAGAAATATTTGGTTGAAGATATTGATAAAGCAGGTTATAAACAACCAACCGGATTTTCAGGTAATCTGTTTATATCTTGTTCTGTTTATATTTTATTGGACTTATATCAGCTCAGGATCCATGAGGTAAATTATAAATACAAAGCCAGGACCGAAAGCCAGGTAGGTTCCATTTACGCATTATTCACTCTATGCTACTCTTAAATACTCAATAGTGATAATCATTCACTAAATATTCAACTAAGAGCCGAGGCTCTTCAAATCACACGTGCCAACACCGATCGGCCAATAGCAGGAGTTTGGAAGCGAGCGAGCAGCACAGACACATCAGCAGGTTAGTCTCTCGATCCCAAAAATATCTATCGAAACATTTTGGCGCCCACCATGGGGCCGAACGGCAAACCCAAATGGTGACCACGAGGAGTATGGAGGAACAACAAAGCACTAGAAAGATGATTAGAAACCACAAGAAACTAAGACGAGCGTTCGGTCTCGACATCACTATTTCAGATCAACACCAGAAACTTTTGACAAAGTGAAAACTACACTTCATGAATCATCATCTCTACGTGAGACGTCATCAACAAGATAAGTATTTTTTGAAATATGAATATTTCATAAAATATCTAATTAATAATAGATATTATAACAACTATTTTATATAGATATTTTAAATATGTATAGTATAATCCATAATATATTATATGATATATTATATATAGTATATAACTATAAATATAGTTATCTAATTATTATAACCGAAACATTTTTTGGCATGATTAAAATAGTCAAAGAAATTGTTGTGTTAGAGATAACTATCAACAACAATATTATAAAATCTCAAGACGGTTTTGATACCTTGTTTATTATCTATGTTATTTATTCGATGCAATTCATAATATCTGGTAACCGAATCATTTATTATACGGTTATATACCATAATATATATCATCATGAGAATTTCAGCAATACAACATCTTGAAGAAATATATATCAAAATCCACGCCATCAACTATGCAAGTGCAGACTAAGCTCTAGTCATAAACGGACTTCATGCTCAAAGTATCATGGAATTTAATTAACGAAGGGGAAGTCTCCTATTGCAAACACTGATTGCCAATTTCGTCAGCAAAGTTCATAATTAACGATCAAGTCCAAGACCGAGCGGTAAATCCCTCTCGGAAGAGAGGTAAAACCTTCTCAAAGCCGAACGGTAAAGCCCGTTCCCTAGGAAGCACTCATAGGTCAAATACCGAGCGGTAAATCCCTCTCGGGAGAGAGGTAAAACCCTCTCAAAGCTAAACAGTAAATCCCGTTCACTAGAAAGCACTCCTAGCTCAAAGCAGAGAGGTAAAGCTCTCTCAAAGCTGAACGGTAAAACCCGTTCACTAGGAAGCACTCCTAGCTCAAAGCAGAGACGTAAAGCCCTCTCAAAACCGAACGGTAAAGCCCGTTCCCTAGGAAGCACTCCTAGGTCAAATACCGAGCGGTAAATCCCTCTCGGGAGAGAGGTAAAGCCCTCTTAAAGCCGAACGGTAAAGCCCGTTCACTAGGAAGCACTCCTAGCTCAAAGCAGAGAGGGAAAACCCTCTCAAAGCTGAACGGTAAAGCTCGTTCACTAGGAAACACTCCTAGCTCAAAGCAGAGACGTAAAGCCCTCTCAAAATCGAACGGTAAAGCCTCTTCCCTAGGAAGAACTTCTAGGTCAAAATCAAAGACCGAGAGGTAAATCCCTCTCGGTTCATGTTGAAGGTCGAGAGGTAAATCCCTCTCGGTTCATGTGGAAGGACGAGCGGTAAATCCCTCTCGGTTAATGTCGAAGGTCGAGAGGTAAAACCCTCTCGGTTCATGTGGAAGGACGAGCGGTAAATCCCTCTCGGTTAATGTCGAAGGTCGAGAGGTAAAACCCTCTCGGTTCATGTGGAAGGACGAGCGGTAAATCCCTCTCGGTTAATGTCGAAGGTCGAGCGGTAGAACGCTCTCGGTTCATGTTGAAGGCCGAGAGGTAAATCCCTCTCGGTTCATGTTGAAGGACGAGCGGTAAATCCCTCTCGGTTAATGTTGAAGGCCGAGCGGTAAATTCCTCTCGGTTAATGTTGAAGGCCGAGCGGTAAAACGCTCTCGGTTAATGTTGAAGGTCGAACGGTAAAACACTCTCGGTTCATATTGAAGGCCGAGAGGTGAATCCCTCTCGGTTCATGGTTAAGGCCGAGAGGTAAATCCCTCTCGGTTCATGTTTACATGGAAAAAGTTCTAAAAAGAGCTCTCCTCAACCACCAACAAGAGTGGCAGGAGCTCTCTAATACAACAAAACACAATCTCCCTCAAACTCATAAGTCCTATAGTTAACCCGGCTAAAGCCTAACGCTTAACTCGAACTTGGGGGGCATGATGTATCATATGAAATATTGATTGAGCGGTTGGTGGTTAAGACCGATCGGTCCATCCACCCAATCAAAGGGTTTAGGCCGTAATTTCAGATATTTGATAAACCAAATAATAGAAATATTTGGTTGAAGATATTGATAAAGCAGGTTATAAACAACTAACCGGATTTTCAGGTAATCTTTTTATATCTTGTTCTGTTTATATTTTATTGGACTTATATCAACTCAGGATCCATGAGGTAAATTATAAATACAAAGCCAGGGCCGAAAGCCAGGTAGGTTCCACTTACGCATTATTCACTCTATGCTACTCTTAAATACTCAATAGTGATAATCATTCACTAAATATTCAACTAAGAGCCGAGACTCTTCAAATCACACGCCTAACTTAAGCGTCAGAGTATCTTTTGCAGGTATATCCTCCCTCATCAAGAAGGAGACCGATCGGTTTGTGCCAACACCGATTGGCCAATAGCAAGAGTTTGGAAGCAAGCGAGCGGCCCAGACACGTCAGCAAGTTAGTTTCTCGATCCCAAAAATATCTACCGAAACAAATGGTATAAATTTCACATAGAAATCAAATTAATTTAAAATATACAAGTAAATATAAATCTTAGTTTATCCATATTTTTTTAAAAATAAATTAAATTTAAAGTATAATATTAAAACTATTATTTATCGAACCATCCATTAAAACCATTATTTATCAAACCACCCACTAAAACTTAAAATCTACTACTACTTAATAATAATAATCAGTGATGAATTTTAATCAAACAATATTTTTTTATCAAAATAATACATTCAAATTAATGATTATTTTTTGTATATAACTACTAAAATTCATTTTTCATCGGTCTAAAGTAGCGAAAACAGGTTTGTTTTTATTATACCATTTTTACGTTGTAAACAAATAATACAAAATAATTACACCCTAAATCTTAAATCTTACTTATGAAAAAATAAATCAAACTTAAGAAATATAAATCTGACAATTGTGACATCTCCGTTCGTAACAGGCTCAGGTCTCTTATGTATAATTTAATATTTAGATTTCTCTTATGTATTCTTATATTTTAGAACTTTGATGTACTTTGTTGATCTAAAATTTATTATCTAACAAAATACTAATATATAATTATTATCACATTGGCAATTCATATTTCCATGTTCGTATTTTTATTTTTGGTTTATTAGAGAAATGAACACATAAACTGACGATTTAAGGACAGCCATTACACATACATATGATAGCATAGAAGAATACAAATCTGAATAAGCATAGTCTTGAGTGAAGACTATCAACCTTGTAAACATAAATAAATATAGAAGGAGGTAGGCGGGAACCTGATCCTCTCTTTAAAAGAATTGTATATATTTATATACAAACACATAGGGCCCAAACATGGCCTATTCAATAAAATCTCCAAGCAAACTAGAAGAATAAAGGCTAAAAAATTATAATAAGGTTTTAGTTTTTTCGTTGCATGAAGAGGAAAGCTTCACGAAGGCTACATGGAACAATTTTCGATTGAGAAAATGTTAGCTATTTGTCTACATGTATATGTTTTGATTGTTCTTGACTATTTTCCATTTTTGGAGTTACCTTATCAACTTAAATTACTGTTCAAATTTTTAATTTATGGTTTGTAATTAAAAAAATGAATTTCACAATGTTGAGTAAACTGATGACTACTTTATTTCTGTCTTTAAGTTACTTTGGTAAAATCTCAATCCCCACTTGGTTTACGTTAGATTAAACTACAAATTTTATATATGATTCTTAAAATATCTTACTTCATTTTGATTGTTCAGATTTTTAATCAAAGGTTTGTACTTAGAGGAATAAATTTCAAAATTTTTGAGTAACTTGATCAACACTTTAATTTTGTCCTTAAATTACCTTAGTAAAAAGTTTAATTCCGCTTTGTTTACCGTTAGATCGACCTAAAATTCGGATATATGGTTCATAATACATATCAATTTATCTTGATCGCTTAGATTCTTAATTGGACGTCTTTGATTAAATTTATTAATTTTGCATTTTGGGTAGATATGAAAACCACTCAATTTTTGTTCTTAAGTTACCTCAGTGAAACTTCGTTTTCTACCTAGTTAACCGTTAGATTAACCTGAAATTTTAATATGTAGTTTCTAAGAAATATTAATTCACTTTGACCGCTCAAATTTTTAATTGGATGTCTATATTTAGAGAAATTATTTTCGGGTTTATTAGAAAACTCAACCCCATCTTAAATTCTATTTTTGAGTCATTTAGGTAAAATTAATATTCCCACTTCACTAAGTGTTGGATCGAATTGAAAATTTTACCATAGGTTCTAAACATGCTGTTATTTACTCTGATCTGTCAGATCTTTAATTAGAGATATGTAATGAGAATAATCATCCCACGTAATACTTTAACTATTTAAATTGTTAGTAATATTTGATCATATTAGGTGAAATTTTGAGTAATTATATTTATTGATTTGTATGTCTGATTGTATCATTGACTTGAACATTATTTTATGTTGAGTTACGAGCATGAATTTGGATCAAATATGGATTTCATGATGAATGGGTTGATGAATATGATTTTGATATGAAGTTGGTCAAGGATTTCGCGGAGAGACTTTGTGGTTGTAATTAAGTAGTATAGACATTAATGTTGAGAGTTCTGATGTTGGAGGTTATTCTGATACTTTAATAACCATTCAGTCTCAAGTAGAGAAGGGTGAGTTATGTGGTGAGAGGGACATGAGGTCCTAGTCTGTGTCGGTTTTGGACATATGTGTTAATGGGTTAACCTTGTGGATGACATGGTATATTGTATTGGAAGTGTTGTAAAGAGCAGTGGAGACCACCACAAGTACACAATCTCCCGTGATTTTGCATCAACATCTCATCCGGATGAGTGTGTCTAGCATGATTATTGTATGATGAGATGGTTAAGTCTTGTATGATTATTGTATGTTGTGATGATTAAGTCTAGTATAATTGTTGCATAATAATATGATTATTGTTATGTGTAGTAATATATTTATGTATGTTTTATGAATGATCTGTTACATGTTAGCTCACCTTACTTGTTTGTATTTGCTTTTATGTTTGTGTTTGTATTTGTACGATGATTGTAAATCTCATGTTATTATACGGGATCTCAGATAATAATGCAGATGATTCTGAAGCCGATGATTGACGAGAGAGGGGATTGACGATGAGCATTTTATTTAAAGTTTATCTAATGAAAATTTATAGTGATGTTTTAGAAATTTATGGGATTAATGTATAAATGGAAATCAAAGTTTTATTAATAAATAAAATGAATTTTTTTTCCTTGAGACTCGGAGAAGGGGTGTTATATTTTATATTATATATATATATATATATATATATATATATATATATATATATATATATATATTAAAACAAAAGTCAAAACTTGTTTAAGTTAAATACAATTAATTTGTCAAGAAGTTATTCTGACTTTGACACTTTCAAGTGATTTGTAAATTGCAACCTTTCATTTTTCTATTTAGATTATACAATTATCCAAGAGCAACTTCGGCAAATGAATAGCCACAACAGCTCACAAACATCACAAATAATTTGACAACTTTTCTTAATTAATATACTACAACCTACAAGTAAAAAATTCCCTTCTTATCTTATTAATTTCCCACCTTAATCTTTAATTCATGAATGTTTGACTTATTTTTTCAATTTATTTTATCAATGATATATAGGGTGAGGACATATTCATCATTATGGGAAAATCATATGACAATTGATGCATATTTTAACCTAAAAGCTATTAAAACTCCTTAAGCTAGTAACTCCCCAACTTTACCATCAACCACACTAATAATAGACATTGAACAACCACAATAACTAACGCCTACTTATATATTTTGAATTGGTCTTATTTTTAGTCAATGTGAGACTTCCAACACACCCTCTCACACCGAGGTGTATACATCTCAAGTGTGAAACTTAACATTAAGGGGTGGTATGATAGCGCCCTGATTGTGGGTAGAACAATATATCCAACAAATCTCGTTTGAATAAGCTCTAAACTGGCTATGATATCATGTTAAGAAGTGAACTTTAAACCCAACTCAACTCCATAAAATGAGTTTGTAAGGTGAGGTTTGCACCTTTATATATTGTGAATTAACTATATCTCTAATTAATATGAGACTTCCAACAAATACAAATTCTATCATTGATAAATTTTATAATTGAAGAAATGACGTGCATAAATTAAATAAGAGATATTATGTATTTATTTATTGTGATTTATTTTTTTAAAAAAATTATTTCCTTTCAACCCTCGTTTTTTGAATTTATGGATTTGTCCCTTTTATAAGGTCATACACTTTACTCCATTTCGAGAAAAAGATATTTGACCTTGACAAATGTGATGTATCAAATTTTGCTTAAAGGAGAGATATGTCATTAATATTGCATAAAAAGCATTTAATAGATGTATACATCTATACTTAAAGAAGAGGATCTTCTCAGTCCCTCACAATAAAAAATGATTCTCCATTGCTTTCTCTTCTTAACATTTATATATAAAAGATCCCTTGAAGAATAAAGGTTGACAATAATATTTAAATAATTTTTAAGTCCTAGTTTGTTAGAAAGAACACTAATGTGCTCATAGAAACTTAACAGATAATTCCTAATTTTGTATCCGTCTCGAGAGGTTACCCTGTTTAGTTAGCAAATTTGTGATAACTTAGATCACGTTCTTTGTATATATAAAGTTGTATAGTTAACAGAGATTCTAAACAAAGTTTATCTATAAGGGATTGAAGTCCAAATTATTTGTCTATTTAGCCAAGAATTACTGAGATTCAAAACTACTCAATTGTATTTTCATTGCATATTGTCAAAATGCTAACTAGAAAAAAAGTATTTTTAAACACGATTATGAAAACATTTTAAAAATGCATTTGTTAACACTAGTGCAGTAAAGGAAAACGAAAACATTTATTTTCACCTATACGAAGTGGTTCACGAACCAAAATATATACAAGTGAGGCAAAAAGGGGTAGGCTTTTTTCCTCGATTCTGAACCGAGGCAAAAAGGGGTAGCCTTTTGCCTCAGTTGCTTTTGAACCGAGGCGGTAGAGGGTATTCATATAACGTTTTTTAATATTTTTATTGTGAGGTCTATTGCCTCTGTTCAATGGAACTAAAGCAGTATGTGGGGGTCTATTTCCTCGATTGGGGGTTGAACCGCGACAGTAGAGGTGTTTTTTGTTTTTTTTGTCAAACTTTTTGCCTCGTTATGGCTAGAACCGATGCCATAGGGGAGATACTATCTCGGTTGTGGTCAAAACCGATGCCTATTCTACGAATTTTTTTAAAAGGCCAGTCTATTTTTGTAACAACCTCTATACAGAAACAAACCTGCATATACAGAAATTGTCCAAATACAATCCAAAATCTTGTTTTCAATGCAAATTATAATAAATCAATTCAATGTACATAGAATTCTAACTATAAATCAACTTAGAATCATAAATCAAAGTGTACATATATCCTAATATCTATATGTTATTATAGAGTTGAATTACATATTTTGCAAGTGCTTTCCTTATGTATTTAAGTGACTTCTCAGGAATTGTAACAATAGAATTGAATCTCTGCACAAGACACAATGAATTGAATTAGTGTATATGAATTCTAAAATATAGAGAAAAAAATTCAATAAAACCAAATATTACCGTTTTCTATCCACTTTTAATATAGACACGAATAATAGTCATCATTCAATACATTATGTAGTAACCACACTCATATGACTCGTTTTGTATATTACACTACAATATATCATCATAATTATAAAATGTTAAAGGAAACATCATTGGAATAAAATTATTATAAGAAATTATTGGAATCAAACACCAAACCTTAAGGGCCAACCATGCAAGCTTTTTAGTATTAGTAGTTGATCTCCCGAACAACATCATATGTGCTGCAATGGAAGTATTAAAAAAGTGGCTTTAGCATACATTTATAAAACAAAGAAAGTCTAAACATTGAGATTCTTACCAATCTACTACTTGTTTGAGATGTTTGGGAGGGAACTTGTGAAATGAGCAAAACCACACATCAGTGTTCACCGGTATAGAAACCACAAGTAGCTGCCAATGATGCCTGAAATATGTAATAACTTAAGTTTTATAAATTAAAATCACAAATGAAACTTTAAAGTTAACAACCTTCACCTACCCAGCTATATAAGAGACAACATATAGTTGCTTCCCCACTACAAAAAATTGGTGATATATGTTTAGATGTCATCAAATTTATTTCCTTCGCGAGTCATTTGGGGTCAATGAACCCATATACATCATTGAACTCCATCTTGTTAGTTACACCAAACATATACCTGAAATCAGGAAATGATTTGATATAAGTAACTTGATAAATCAATTTCATATAAATAAGTGCTCATAGACTTACATCATCCACAACTAAACGAGGATAATATTAAGCTCTTCTTTCCTCGATGCAACCTCCTCAGCATCTTGCTTATGCAAGTACAATGGGATCTTAGAGTCTCTTCCAAATACAGTACAATCCCATGGAACAGTCATTGGCACATCTGCAATGATGTTAGAAAGCTCATGTAATGCACCAAGAGGTCGTCCTCAGATGAATGAATCTTCTTCGATGTAGGACTTTCCTCTCGACCCATATGCTGTTACATGAAAAAATAGTTATATTCTGACGTCAATAAGTAATAAAGTCTAAAATTGAGAAGTATATTATATAGGAGTTCATACTAAGGGGTCAGAAATATAACCAACCAAATATCTAGGCCAGGTGACGAAAGACTGAAATGTCTATGCCTTAGTGACAATCTCATCTACATGAATTATCGCATCTGGTACGACAATTTCGAGTACCATGACCTTCACCTCATCTTCTACTAGCTCCATACCATGAACTACAGTGACTGCTTCAAAGACTGTGCCACGAGCCACTATCATGGTCCTGGTACCATGTACAACATATAGTTGACATGGACGAGTCTCATCCATGTCATCCCCTGGGACGCTTGGAGCTAAACAACTTCCGTTGCTTGTCAAATTAAATGTTAGATTATACAATAAGTAAATTATTAAACAAAAATGATTATTAATTTTACCTGTGGGAAGCACAACATGTTCCGCTACAGGAGATGGCTGCGGACGCATGCCATAACTCTCAAACTGCTGTTGAAATTGACGCATAACCCTTTCAATCACTTTTGAAGCGACTTCATCATACAACTCCGTCTTGACCTTCTTTGTGATCTCCCGCGTCAGCCTTTCTTCATAAGAGAACTGATATCTTACAATTCTTTTTAATATTTCTCTAGCACTGTGAGAAGTGTAGGAGCCAGATGACCGTAAACGGGCTAACTTCCACTTTTCATGCCAAGATGATGATGAAGGAGGATGAGGACTACCACCCTCAAAAAGTGAGGGCCTATTGTCTAACTTTTGCTTCATTATTATCTCTTCAAGCTTCTTGTACCCACCATGAGATAATAAGTGTGTAATTTTATTTTGAGCACTTATACCTTGTGCTTTAGACCTTGTTTCAATACCTGTAAATTATTATTACCATCTCCTCTCTATTCATTTGTAAAAAGTACATTTGTTAAAAATATGTGGAGATAGTAAATAACTTTTGTATTGAATCTCAAACGGGAAACTATGGCTAATTCACAACAATAAAATATTCAAGAAAACAAATAATTACATATGCAACATACAATATATTCAAGAAAACAATATAGTCAACCAAACAAATAATTACATGTTCATATTAAAAGGAAAATTTTAAGAATAGGAACCTAGGAGCGTGAAAGTTGGTCAACAATGAAGAATGTCCACGTTTAAGAAGATATAAAACATCGCCACAAAAATAAAATATCGGGACAAAAACAAACGACACATTAATTAATCTCATGATTCTTAACCTTAAAATTTATTTCATCACCAAATCAACCAATTTAATACAAACAATTCAAAATTATATTCCCTAATTTCTATATCCCTAATTCAAAATTATACATCAATTTACATTATCAACCAATTCAATACAAACAATTTAAAATTATGTTTCCTTAATTTCTTTATCCCTAATTCAAAATTATACACCAATTACATTATCAACCAATTCCATACAAACAATTCAAAATTATGTTCCCATAATTTTTATATCCCTAATTCAAAATTATACATCAATTTACATTATAAACCAATTTAATACAAACAATTCAAGATTATATTCCCCTAACGTTTATATCCCTAATTCAAAATTATATTATTATCAAGCAATTTAATACAAACACATTTTATTCAAATTTATACACAACCTAATTCAAAATACATATACTCAAAATGTATCATTGATATTTCTATCAAAATACATATACTTAAATTCGACCCAATTTACTATCAAACACAAAGACAAAAATGGAGGAGGTCTCAAAAACTTACCACGCAAAGAAGAAGAACGACGCCAAGAGAAGGGATGAATGGTGGCGGGGCGGACAACAGCTGGCGGCGACGATGAAAAAGGGTCGAGACGACGGCAGCTAGTGGTGGGGACAGTCGAACAACAACAGGTGACGACGACAATGAAGAAGGGCCGAGAAGAAAACGACCAATGATGTAGCGGCGAAGAGAGGCAACGAAAAGAAGAAACTCGTGCGAGATGGGAAACACAGTTCGCGTTCGCGTGGGGGAAGAAGAACAGTGCAAAGAGTGATTACTGTTTTACGTTTGTGAAATTTAAATATCAAAGAGGCTATTAGCTCGGTTAAGTTGAAAACCTAGGCAATAACACCCTTACTGCCTTGATTATAAATAAAACCGATAAGTAAATCTTTCAGAAAAAATTCAAAATAAAATTCTAAATGGCAAATTTGAAAATATCTTTTAACAATAGGCATCGGTTCACGGTTAAACCGAGGCATAAAGCGCGTATGGCATTGGTGCAAAGAGAACCGAAAAATAAACCACCTATGGAATCCGTTCAAAGAGAACCGAGGCAGTATTGGTTGACAAAATGAATTTGGAATGTTCAGAACTAGAGGTTGTCAACTGCTAGCAAGACACACTGCCTCGGTTATGCGCAAAACTAAAGCAGTATGTCGTTTTCAAATAATTGTCAGTGAGTGTCAGTGCATGAAAAGGGATTTGGCAGGGCCTTTTTCCTCGGTTGGTCAGAGAACCGAGACAATAGTCCTATTTCGAAAAAGTTATCAGGTGAAAAGTATGATTTGTAGAATGGACAACAAGATTTTATACCTCGGTTGCTCAATGAACCAAGGCAGTATACACCTTAGACATCGATTCCCACTAAATCGAAGTATATAGTATCACCAAAACTACGAAATTGTCACCGCATTTTGATATGCTTATGTGTTTTTGAAACCGAAATGTAATATGTAAGTTCAAATGTTTATTTAATAGTGTAAGCTAAAATATTGTGTCACCATATTTCATCATGTGTTGATATTGTGCAAATTTTCAATATATAATTCAACCCTCATTTGTTTTTACAACATTTGTCTTGCTATCAAAATATACTTTAATCTAATTTAAATTTTATAGTCTCTCATGTTGTTCAATAGTGTTACCTACTTTAATATTGTTTATATTTTTTAAAGACACGAAGAGTTTAATTGTTATTATCATTCTTACATATCTACCTGTCGAGCTTTTATCACAACTCTTCGTTTTAATGAAAAATTCCAAAAAATAATCAATGTAATATATGTTATGTTGTAAAAGTAAATATTAAGTATTTCTTAATATATAATTAATTAAATATATAATAAACAATATTTGTAACATCCCAGATTATACATAAATATATAATATAGCAGTCCACATTTTTAATATAAGAGAACAATTAGAATAAGATTGTAAATAAAGTATTAAGGTTACAGTCATCCTAAAACAGAAGTCATAGTTTAAAACTTAAACACATTAGAGTATTTCAAAATGATAGGGAACAACTAAGAGTCCTAACTAGACTAAGTTGCAGCATCATCTCCCTCGAAGAGTTAGAATAAGACTGTAAATAAAGTATTAAGGTTACAGTCATCCAAAAACAGAAATCATAGTTTAAAACTTAAACACATTAGAGTATTTCAAAATGATAGGGAACAACTAAGAGTCCTAACTAGACTAAGCTGCAACATCATCTCCCTCTAAGGCCTGCTCCAGAAGCACCTCATCTACCTCTGCTCACAACCAAATGGATGATTATTGCAACAGAAACACACACAAACACAAGCATAAGGATGAGCTAGATATACAAAAATCATGTTATAACAATCACACCCAACATGCAAGTTTAATTCATATATACTAGGTCACTTAACACAACTTGTTACACTTTAAACTTGACTCGTCCAGACTTAGAATGATTGCCGAGCTATGGCGGGTTATGCACTCGTGGTGGCTTCTACTGCTTTGCAAAGCCATTGCCAATGGGTTTCACCCTACCACACTCACGAGGTTAGTCTGTTATCACTCACATTGGGCCATACTGGAAGCACCCAAGACTAGGACCTCCTGCTACTCCTCACCACATGGATAAATCCTCTCTACTTGAGAATGAAAGACCATTGGAGCATCAGAAAACCCCCCAAGACTGAGCTACCATGCAAATCATTCTAAACACTAAGGGCACCACCATAAATCTTCTCCTTGAAGATCATGGAATTACGTCCAATAACATAGGGCACCACCATGTAACCTCCCTTTGAGATCCATGGAATTACGTCCAATAACATAGGACACCACCATATAATCTCACTTTGAGATCCATGGAATTACGTCCAATAACATAGGGCACCACCATGTAACCTCACTTTGAGATCCGTGGAATTACGTCCATCAACCATACTTGTAAAACCACATACTTTCAATCACTTTGAATCACCATTCATACCTTTGAATCACATACACTTTCACTTTAACAATATACAACATGATTGAATCCCATCATACAATACAATATGCTTCGACACATACTTCACAAACCATACAACATTCAACTCTATGTGAAACAACAAAAAAGAGAAGATAGAGAATAAAACCCTGAACGTCTCGCACAGCGCACCCCTTCACACAACGAAACTAAGAGTGTTTCGCACAGTGCACATTATTCGCATTGCGAATTAACTCACAGAGGTGCCACACCTCATGCCTCTCGCATAACACACCCTAGTGGCTATGCAAGAGCTCAGACAAAGACCAACCCCCTAAGACAACTCACTATGCGCCCCCATCGCTCTGCGAATTAACCAAAAAATGCAACCCCAGACTCCTTCCAGTCGCACAGCGAATAGATTCGCTATGCGAATCACAAGGCAGAGGGCAATACTTTCTACTCATTCGCACAGCGCACCATTTGGCACAACGAATGACTAAACCGTGAGCACCCTTCTACAGGGTCTCGCTATGCGAAACCATCCGCATAGAGAGACTGCATAATCTACAGAATGCAAGTTCTGCAGAATTATGCACTCACACATCCTCTTACCATTTTTAGTCCAATTCCCTAACTTCTAACACCCCTAATTTGAGTTTTAACTCTGATTGTACTTATCTAACTAATTTTAAACATCCCTACAATCAATCTAAAAGGTTTAAGACTCAATACTTGTTATAAAATACCAAATTGAACAACTTAGAGGCCCAATTTTAGTTATACCACTTTTAACATGTTTTTGGCCAATTTAAAGTTCCTAACAAGTCACAATTGACTTATCTGAGCTACCCAAACATCCCAATTGCACTCAAGACCTCCAATGCCCAAAATCACTACTTCACTTCCTCCAATTTGCCCTAAAACACTATAATTTCACTTAACTTTTCATTTAATTCAACTATAACAGATTTGTCACTCCAAGCACTTCCAACATGCTCAAATTACAACATCAAGATTAATTCAAAACAGTTATAAACATCACAGCACAACTTCATAGAATTCAATTTAAGCACAAACCACACCATATACATATCAAACCAAAATGATATTCTGAAGCAACATACAGAGTCAGATTTCAACATACATTCATATCATATCACAAAATAAAGAAGTATTCTAGCTCCCCTTACCTTATAGTTGAGCAGCCTAGCTCACAAGAACGACTCAACAATGCCGGACTCAGCAAGAACCTAGACAACACCCTACAACCACCACATTGGTGACGAAAACGGCTCTTAGAGCTCAAGATTTAGCAAAGAGTGGGAAAAGGGGGAACACAAGATACATGCAACCAGTAGAACTACATGTTCTAGGTTCTAAAACAGGGGAGGAGGAGGAAAGGAAACTACTTACCGGTTGGA
Source organism: Vigna umbellata (assembly GCF_029865625.1). Lineage (NCBI taxonomy): Eukaryota > Viridiplantae > Streptophyta > Magnoliopsida > Fabales > Fabaceae > Vigna > Vigna umbellata. The sequence continues at coordinate 4,336,631 of NC_142170.1, forward strand.
ATGAAGAACGGAGAAAGTCATCGGTTTAAAACGAAGCCCTCTACGCCGCGGGTATTGCGGGGCACCACCTGATCGGAAATCAAACGGCTCAGTGAAGAGATTTGGTAGAGAGAAGGTAGAGAACTTGGGAGAAATTAGTTCTAGAGAGGGAGTAGGGCTTGGCTAATGAACCAGGATGTTCTAAAATGTGTTTTTAAGAAAGAAATTTTGGTTTCATTAACTTAATACCCTATTAGCTTTCTAATTCAGATTTTTCAGGTTCTCACATTATCTATATCTTTTCTGTGACATCCCAGATTATATAGAAGCATATAACATAGTAAGTCCACATTTAAATAAAATAGAACAATTAGAGTAGACTGTAATTAAAGTTGTTAAGTTTACAGTCATCCCAAATTGTGTCATGATTTAAAACTTAAACATACTAGAGTGTTTTAAAAGATAAGGAACCACTTAAAGTCCTAATGAAACTAAGCAGCAACATTGTCTTCCTCCAAAGCCTGTTCCAGAGGCACCTCATCCATCTCTGCTCACATCCAAGTGGATGATCATTGTAAAAGAAAAGCATACCCAAGCAAACACAAACACACAAGCAAGGTTGAGCTAGATATAAAATCATGTGATAGCATTCACACACCATGCAATTAAAGACAAATATATCAGACTATACAAACATGACTTGTTGCACTTAAACTTGACTCGTCCGGACTTAGAATGATTGCTGAGCTATGGCGGGTTATGCACTCATGGTGGCCTCTACTCTTTGCAAAGCCATTGCTAATGGGTTTCACCCTACCACACTCACGAGGTTAGTCTGTTATCACTCACCTTGGGCCATACTGAAAGCACCCAAGACTAGGACCTCCTGCTACTCCTCACAACATGGATCAATCCTATCTACTTGAGAATGAAAGACCATTGGAGCATCAAGAAAACCCCCAAGACTGAGCTTCCATGTAAATCATTCTAAACACACTGAAAGGGCACCACCATGTATCCCCCCTTGAGGATCATGGAATTACGTCCAATACTGATACTTTTCACTTTAACACCAACATGACAATGCACACATAAGCCCTTAAAGCAATTGGAACAATTAATTAAAATATCATACTGGAATAAATAGGAATATCGGCCAAACAGAAAACATCAAGACATAATGAGGAAGACCGAAACACCCTGTGAATGGTGGAGACCGAACGATATCTCTCTTCCCAAAGACAAAACCGAACGGTCCATAAAAGGTAAGACTAAAGAAGTGGCCGAACACTATTTAGGACCAACCACTAAGAGAGACCGAATGCTACTACGACCGAATGTTACTACGACCGAACACTACTTAAGAGATCGAGTGCTAATAAGATCGAATGCTACCAAGACCACCCACTAAGACCGAACGCTACCAAGACCACCCACTAAGACTGAACGCTACTTAAGACCACCCACTAAGACCGAACGCTACTTAAGACCACCCACTAAGACCGAACGCTACCAAGACCACCCACTAAGACCGAACGCTACTTAAGACCACCCACTAAGTCCGAACGCTACCAAAACCACCCACTAAGACCGAACACTACCAATACCACCCCCTAAAACTCTCGCTTTGTGCCCCACTCGCCTTTCGAATTAAATGGGCAGTGGTTCCAGACCACCACCAGTCGCATAGCGACAGGATTTGCCAGGCGAATCCACAAACAGAGAGCAACACCCTCTGGTCATTCGCACAACGCACCAGCTCGCACAGCGAATGACTCCGATAGTGAGCACCCTCTACAGGGTCTCGCTATGCGAGACAGTTCACATAGCGACTCTGCATCATCTGTAGAACGCAAGTTCTACAGAATCACACACTCACACCAGCCCTTACCATTTCTAGGCCTCTTGGCCAACTTCTAAAGCCTCTAATGGTTGATATAAACCTGATTAAACTTATCTAGTTGATTTTTATTCGTTCCTACAGTGATTAAGACCCAAATTCCTTCTTAAAAGACTAGTTTCCTCAACTTAGGGGCTCACTTCTAATTCTACCATTTTTAGCCTGTTCTGAATCAGTTTTATGATCCTAACAAGTCACAATTGACTTGCCTAAGCTGTCCCAACAGTCCAAATGTGCCCAGAACCCCTACTTCCCAAAATCACTACCTCACTTCCTCTCAAGTGACCCAAAACCCTTACAGAATACCAAATTTTCCATCCATTCACTGTTACAACATGTCTCTCAGCCCAAACACATCAACATAGACATTATAGAATTTACATACATCTCAAAATAGTTTACATACATTAAAATCCAATTTCACAGTCATTCAACCTAACACATGCAACTGAATCTTTCTAAGTCCAAACACAACATCAAAAACGCAACAGTACAAAACTCAACATACAGTTCATGCAACCAATTAAAGAAACATTCTAGCTCCCCTAACCTTGGAGTAAAACCGCACAGCTCACTGAAATGCCCTAACGGTACCTCTCACAGCAAGAACCCGAACAATGTCCTACAACCACCGAAATGGTGATGGAAACAACTCTTAGAGCTAGAATTGAGTAGAAACAGAAGAAGGGAAAGCAAGAAAACACATGCAACCAACAAGAATATACGTCTTCGTTCAAGAATAAAGAGGAGGTTGCATGGAGGGACTTACCAGCTTAGAACCCAAAACTGATCGGATGGTTTTAAAGCCCTCTACGTCGTGGACGTTTGAGCACCACCTAAAACGAAATCTACTAGCTTAGTGAAAGGAGATTGAAGAGAGAAGGAGGAGAGGTTGTAGAGAGAAGGCAGAGAAAATATAAGTCTGAGTTTTAGAGAGAGAGTAGTGTGCTTGAGCAATTGGACCATAATGTTTTGAAAAGCCCAATTAAAGCCTGGTCCTATTAATTTAAGGCACCCTTTGCTCTATTTTAATGTTCTTACATTTTCAATATTTTCTTTTGCCAATAATCAAATACACCTTTAATAATATATGTATATAAATAATTATAGAATATATCTAATATGATAATAAAAACTTTTAAATTATACCAAAAGATGTATAACACATAATATATTATACAAAATCCACTAGGATATTTGATTTTAGAAAATTAGTAAACATAGAAAATTACCTCAATAAATATAAATATAAATTTGTACTCAAGTTCAGTTTGGTTTTACATATATAAATGATAGATAAAAGGTATTTGTTACATGATTATTTAATTTCTTTTGTATTTTTAATGATTTGTAAGTATAAAAATACATAAAATAACCTACTAAATGTTTACCACTTAAAAACTTCCAAATGTAAGTAAAACAATTTGGTAGTTTTAAATTCATAACACATATTTAGTTTGGTTTAATATAAAAAAATATATTAATGAGTATAGTTTAGATTATAAATAATATTTCAAATTAAGAAAATTATATTTTTAGACACATAATTTAATAAATAAAATATATACATACAGACATACACATATATATATATACATATATATATATACATATATATATATACATATATATATATATATATATATATATATATATAATTTAACCTTTCATTCAAAATTTTACGTTTCATATTGTTTATTTAACAGAATTATATTTTAGTTAAAGTTTATAATTTTTTTCCTACATTATAATTTTTCAATCACATTTCAAACAATAATATCACAATAATTATGTTATAAAAAATAATATCAAAATTAATATGTAAAAGTACATTGTAAATTATATTTACTTTTAATAAAGATATAATATGAAAAATAAATTAATGGTTAATATATATAATATAATTATTTTATTTCTATTAAATTACTTAATTAAAGCAGATACATAAAAATTTAATTATCTTAATTTTTTTTTTCTATTTTTAACCGTAAACGTCTAAATATAGTTAAGAATAAAGATAAAAAATAAAAATAAAAAATAACTATTTATAATTGTGGTGGACAAAATATATTTTGTTTATTAGATAAATTTAAATAACTCATAAACCCGATTAGATTAACCAAAGGAAGTTGTAACTTAAACTAAAAGGAATAAGTTTAATCAAATCTTAATGTATTATGTGTTCTTTCATGCTAAGCCTAAATCAAACTAAATTTGATTTCATTTTACTAATTTTATTTGTAATTATAATTAGTGGTTGATCTAAGATCTTTAATGGGAGCAATTTACTTTTTAAATAATATAAATTAATAATAATTATTATCATACATACGAAGATAAAAACATAAGTATCGAAATAATAAAGTTCAATATATCTATTCAAAATAAATTGTATATTTTATAATTGTCCTTAATGTGATTTTATGTTTTGAAATTGTTGAATGATCATTTCATTATCAATTTTATTGAACACATCTTTCTCAATATAAGTTACTAGACAATCATTCGTCTATGTATCTCCATCTGATTATGCAACCTATTGTTCACAAATTTTATGGCATAAAAGGCTCTTTCCATGATTGTTGTAGCAATGGGCAAAATCATATAGCATAAAAGGCTCTTCCCATGATTATTGTAGCAATGGGAAAAATCATTATTGTTGGTAAACTAATGGATAAACAATGTCTTCTAATTTCAACCAACTTCTCTCCAAAAATTTATAATTCTTTCAAAGATGAAAACTCTACATTACTATGTGTTTCGGTAGGGATTGTGTAGGACTAAGAGACTAACCTTTTCTGACGTGGCTTTCGTGTTTTCCAACGCTTGAGTCGTTTGCTCTGCTCGTTTGCACTCTTGACCGAGAGGGAGATACATGTAAAAGGAACTCCGACGCTCAAATTAGGAGCGGTAAAGTGAATTGTTTATCATAATTGAGTATGTTGGATTTTTCCAGTGTGAGTTGAATGTAAATAGAACATCCTTGGCTTTTAGCACTGGCCTTGTATTTATAAGTCATGTCATGATCCTAAATAACACAGATCCAATAAGATAAAAACAAACTTACCTTTAGATTCGATTGGTTGCTCACAAACAACTCTATCAATATCTTGAATCAGATCCCTCAGCTTATCAATATCTTTAATCAGATATCTTTGATTATTGTATCATCTATTGGACTATTGGCCCAATGACTTATTAGCCCATTAGCATGGTAATCTTATTATGACCCAATACAAGTCACTTTAACCTTTGGCCCAATTAATGCATAATGTAGTCATGATGTTTCCCTGGACCGATCAACTCATTCCTCAAACCGCTCGACCCAGCCCATATACCATACATTATGCCCACAAGTCCGAGTTAACTGTTCGGCTTTAGCCAAGGTTAACTATAGGACTTATGTGAGCCTGGGAGAGGTTGTTCTCATTGTACTAGGATGTTGTTTTCATTGTGCTTTAAGTCTTTGCTCTTCTCTAGATCGAGCGACGATTGATGGAAGAAATTTTTTCTTGTGATGCCGAATGGTTGAGTATTTGAGGCCGAATGGCCTAACACCTCTGAAACTGAATTGCTAAATCTGTGTTGAGGTCGAATGGCCGAATGCCTGTAAGGGTCGAATGACCAAATACTCCCAAGGCTGAATGACTGGAAGACTGTAATGGCCGAATGCTTGTGAGGTCGAATGGTCGAATACCTGTAAAGGACAAATGGCCGAATACTCTTGAGGTCGAAAGGCGGGAAGACTGTAAAGTCCGAATGTAGATGATTAAACTCATTTTATAAGGCTAGACGGCGAAGCAAGCGAGACTGTTCGGTTGAAGATGCTCAGATGAGAACGATTGTTCCTCAGCTCTTGGTTTTATGATCTAGGAGTTATAGAGAACTTTCTAATGGACGAGAATGATGGGTTCACTTCCTGGTTGACGAAAGGGATTTACTTCACGGTCTTCGTTATCAACTTTTTAGTTGACGAGAGGGATTTACCTCTCAGTCGAGAGGGATTTAGCTCTCGATCTTTGCCATCAGAGCTTCTTGGATGACGAGGGATTTACCTCTCGGTCGAGCGGCGTTTACATTTCAGTCTTCGTATCAACTTTTTAGTTGACGAGAGGGATTTACCTCTCGGTCTTCATCATCAGAGCTTCCCGGTTGACGATAGGGATTTACCTCTCGGTCTTCGTCATCAGAGATTCCCGGTTCACGAGAGGGATTTAGCTCTCGGTCTTTGTTATCAACTTTTTAGTTGACGAGAGGGATTTACCTCTCAGTCTTCGTCATCAGAGCTTCCCGGTTGACGAGAGGGATTTACCTCTCGGTCTTCGTCATCAGAGCTTCCTGGTTCACGAGAGGGATTTACCTCTCGGTCTTCGTCATTAGAGCTTCCCGATTCACGAGAGGGATTTACCTCTCGGTCTTCGTTATCAACTTTTTAGTTGACGAGAGAGATTTACCTTCTTCGTCATCAGAGCTTCCCGGTTGATAAGAGGGATTTACCTCTCGATCTTCGTCATCACAACTTCCTGGTTCTAGAGAGGGATTTACCTCTGGGTTTTCGTTATTAACTTTTTAGTTGACGAGAGAGATTTACCTCGCGACCGAGAGGGATTTACATCTCGGTCTTTGCCGTCAGAGCTTCCTAGTTGACGAGGGATTTACCTCCTGGCCAATCGGGATTTACCATCCGGTCATCGTCATCAACTTTTTAGTTGAGGAGAGGGATTTACCTCTCGGCCGAGAGGGATTTACGTCTCGGTCTTCGTCATCAGAGCTTCTCGGTTCACGACAGGGATTTACCTCTCGGTCTTTGTTATCAAATTTTTAGTTGACGAGAGGGATTTACCTTTCGGTCGAGAGGGATTTACCTCTTGGTCTTCGTTATTAGAGCTTCCCGGTTCATGAGAGGGATTTAGCTCTCGGTCTTCGTCATCAGAGCTTCCTAGTTGACGAGAGGGATTTGCCTCTCGGTCTTCGTCATCAGAGCTTCTCGGTTCACGAGAGGGATTTACCTCTCAGTCCTTGTTATCAACTTTTTAGTTGACGAGAGGGATTTACCTCTCGGGCAAGAGGGATTTTCCTTTCGGTCTTCTTCATCAGAGCTTTTCGGTTGACGAGAGGGATTTACTTCTCGGTCTTCGTCATCAGAGCTTCCCGGTTCACGAGAGGGATTTACCTCTCGGTCTTCATTATCAACGTTTTAGTTTACGAGAGGGATTTACCTCTCGGCCGAGAGGGATTTACCTCCCGATCTTCGTCATTAGAGCTTCCCGGTTCACGAGAGGGATTTAGCTCTCGGTCTTCGTTATCAAATTTTAAGTTGATGAGAGGGATTTACCTCTCGGTCGAGAAGGATTTACCTCTGGGTCTTCGGCAGTAGAGCTTTCCGGTTGATGAGTTGGATTTACGTTTCGGTCTTTGTCATTAGAGCTTCCTGGTTGACGAGATGGATTTACCTCTCGATTTTTATCCTCAGAGGTTCCTGGTTGACGAGAAGGATTTACCTCTCGGTTTTGTATTCCTTTTGGCTAAGTGGTTTGATCTTGTCACCTGCACTTTGAGGCCGAATGGCCGGAAACCTATGAAGCTGAATTGCTGAATACGCATTGAGGCAAAAATGGCCGAATGCCTCTGAGACCAAACAGTTGAGTGGCTAAGGCCGAATGCTTGTAAGGCCGAACGACTGCATAGCTGTAAGGCCGAATGGTCGAATACTTGCAAGGGCTGAATGGTCAAATACTCTTGAGGCCGAACGGCTGGAAGACTGCTAGGCCGAATGGCCGAATACCTGAACACTTGAGGCCATGGAAGGCCGAGCAATAGAGGCCTGGTGACCGAATACCTTTGAGGCTGAAGACTTTTGAAGTCGAATGGCTATATACCTGTAAGGCCGAATTGTGGGGGGTTGACACCAAATTTGGCAAAGTGGTGAGTGCGTCACTGGACCTCATCGTGCGGTCTCATTATATCCTTTCATAAAGGCTTTCAAATTTTACTCCTTCTTTTGTTTAGTTTTCACCAATTTGCAATCTGAGTGGGCTATTGATGACGAATGCTTTGTTCCTGGTGGTTAGTGGCACGTTCTTCCCATAGTGTCGAAATTTCCTCTGCGTGCTTCCACTACATCTCCAACTGTGGGCGTGCCTGCATCTCTTTGATAAATTCTCTAGTACTTTGTTGCTCCTCCATGTTTCCCGTGGTCATCATTGGACTTCTTCTGCTTCTCTCGGCCCCAGGTGGACGTCAAAATATTTCGGTAGGGTTTGTGTAGGGCTGAGAGACTAACATTTTCAGACGTGGCTTTCCTGCTTTCCAACGCTTGAGTCGTGCACTTCGCTCGTTTGCACTCTTGACCAAGAAGGAGGTACCTGCAAAAGGCACTCCGACGCTCAAGTTAGGAGCGGTTTAATGAATTGTTACACTTTCATCAATGTAGTGACGTGATTTCTGAATTTGTTTTCAGACCCTATATCATCATCATTTAGATAAATTTGCCTTTTGTTTGATTGAACTTGTCGCAACCAATATCGCGACGGGACGACGATCCAAAGAAACGGGTTTTGAAAAGAGATTTGGAGTCGCCACCATAGTTTATTCTGGAAAACTACGGAAAAACCATAAAATGATAAGACACGGTCCGTGAAAACCAGATTCTAGGTTCGGGAGTCGGTTACGTATAGGGAAGGTATTAACACCCTACAACGCCTGCCTTAAGGCAGTACCTTTAATTAAATGCACGAATATGATGTGGTTTTCAAAATTGTTTAACTATCCCCTAAAATAAAATTATAAATAAACAAAATATATTTTTTAGTTTTTTGGGCCCGACAAGGATTGACCTTGCTCCTACGTATTCTCATTCAAAATGAGAAATCAGGGTTACGTAGTTCTTTCTGAAGCTGTGTTGGAAATTTTGTTTAGGAAATTGTTTGAGAATTTTGTTTGGAAATGATTTTGGATTTTCGGGAAGTGAACGAGGAGAGGTTTTTGGCACAAGGACGATGCGTGCGATCACACATATGCCTAAACCTTTAAAACATTTTTACTATTTTTTAGAAGAGAAGAAGAAAAGGTTCTAACACAAGGACGATGCGTGCGATCACACATGTGTCTAAACCTTTAAAATATTTTTATTATTATTTTTTAGAAGAGAAGAAGAAAAGGTTCTAACACAAGGACGATGCGTACGATCACACATGTGTTTAAACCTTTAAAATATCTTTATTATTATTTATTTAGAAGAGAAGTAGAAAAGGTTCTAACACAAGGACGATGCGTGCGATCACACATGTGTTTAAACCTTTAAAATATTTCTATTATTACTTTTTAGAAGAGAAGTAGAAAAGGTTCTAACACAAGGACGATGCGTGCGATCACACATGTGTTTAAACCTTTAAAATATCTTTACTATTATTTATAAAAGTGCATTTAAAAAAATAGATAAATATTTAAAATGGGAACAAAAGAGAGTGAAAAAAAAATAATAACAATAATAATAATAATAATAATAAAATAAAAGGATAAATAAATAAATAATGAAAATAAAGTATAAAGTAAAAGGATAAAATAAAAGTAAAATACTAGGTAAGTGAAATAAACTAAAATAAAAAAAAATAAAAAAATAAAAAAAAATAATAAAAAAAAAAGGTGTGGAGGTGCCAAATAAGAAAAAGGAGTGTTTAAACAAAAAAAAGCAAAACTGGGCCAAAGCCCAGGTGGGAAGGGGTGCGAAAATGAGAATAAGGGGGCGCAGGAGAAAATTTGTTTTTTTTATTTTTTAGGAACAGAATGGGCCTGAGCCCAGGCCAAGGGAATGGATAGGGGGTGTGCGGGTGAGAAATGGGGGTACGCGTGAGAGAGAAAAGGTTTTATTTATTTATTATTATTTTTTAGGCTGGATCAGAAGGCCCAAGGCCCTTTTTCATTTCTCAGATCTGGAAAACCCTAGGGGTTCTCACGTCCCAACTCATCTCCAATGCACCCAGAGGCTTGAATTCCTCTACTTGAACGAGAAACCCTTGGAGCAATCATCACCCCCCTCTGCCTCAGTCCCCGTTCAAACGGCCGGCCACCGTTAGCCGCGACCCCGGCTCAATCCAAAGCGACACCGGCGATCAAGCGCCCCCGGAGCCGCCCTCAAATCTTTCTCTCCGTCCTCGCGCGCGGGAGGTCCCCTCCTTCTCCGTTTCTTCGCGCGCGTACAACTGTCTCCGCCAAACCAGCCACTGCTAGACGCGACCCAGGGCGTCGCCTTCGCTCTCCCTCTCTTTCCGCTTCGGAGACGATGACCCAGGGAGGGGTTTGCTTTCTCTACACATGCGCCACCACCTCCTCCAAGACCGGCCGCCGCCAGTGCGCCGATAGCTACCGCAGTTCCTTCCGGTTGCCGCGCCAAGCTTCTCCTATTCTGCCATAACCGTCGCACCCAGTCGTCACCTCTCGGACCACGAACCAGGGTCGTACCGGCGATGCGACCAGTTGCCCTTGCCGGAGCTCCTTTGCTCACCGGCGCCACCACTCTCCTTCTCTCATTCCCTTTGAAATATACTGATTAGTTTGGATGTTTTGTTTTCTGAGATTAAGAACGATGGGTGTCTGTTCTGTCTGAAACAGTGGTGCCCCTTTTCTTTTTCTTTTTTTTGGAATTACCCTAATGAATGTTGTAACATAGAAACCTTGAGGGAGTGGGCTAATCTGATAGATTGTGTTACAGGCTGAGGATGACAAAATTTTGGTGCTTGGTGGGAGGGAGCCGTGATTTAGTATGTTTATTCTGTTTGATACAGGTGGAGGATGATCTTAAGATGGAAGATATCTGCGACCGACATGCGCATTGTCCAGTGGAGAGAAAAAACTATTCCTCTTTTCTATTCTCTCATGAGAGCTGATATGAAAACACCTATGCCTGTTTGCTTTTTATTACATGCTTTCTGGATGCTAATGGGTACTGAAGCTTTGATGTTGGGGAGTATATGCCTATTTGTTATTGTTAACAAAATAGATGAAGTTTGCAGGCATTGAAACTGCATTTTGGGTGCAGTTTGAATTACCAGGGGGTTTGATTAACCGAGGAAAAGCAAACACAACTGTATGCATCATTGACTGAACACAATTTCATTCATCTTTCAGCAGGCATAAGGCAAACATACATAAAACATATAAACGAGCATTACCAAAGAGCCTGGATGTATGGAGACTTACCTTCGCAGCTTCAAGAGAAGATAAAACTTTCCTTTTTGCTTTAGTCTCCCTTTTCTTTACTGGATTCAATTTCCCCTTCGTTCCCAACGTTGTTGCAGGTGCCAGAAAACTATAGTGAACGTGAACAAGGGATACCGGATGGCAACGAGGGTCCGAGGATGGAGTTGAAAGAAAATGAAAGTTTTTTTCTTCCCCCCACTAAGGCTCAGTGTTCTCTCCCCTTTTCCCTGATCTTTCCCCCTTTTTCACCGTGATGAAAACCAAATTTTTTTTAAAAAAACAAAACCACCAATGCTGCTCCCGCTGCCCCCCTCCTGGAGATCAGGGCATATCCTTTGACCTCTGATTTCCTTCTTGTCTTTTTCCTTTCCTTATGTTTAGAATAGATCAGTTGGGAAAAGCTATTCAGATACCTTTCCTTCTACAATGCATGATTGTATGAGGCAGCTCTGCATGAGAATTTTTAGCAAGAGGAAAAAAAGCTTTCTTTCACTGCATGAACATTTTAAGCATTACAGTAAATGTTACAGGTTGGTAAGCATTGCCTACTGCTTTTCGGATTGCAGGCAGCTCAGTTGACTTTTGCGTTTCGTTTTTTTTTTCTTTTTGCAAAATATTAGAAATGAATCAAATATATTACTTAAGAAAACTTTCAATAAAGGAAAACCTTGATAATTAAAACAAATAAAAAAATAAAAATAAAAATAAAAATAAATAAAATAAGTAAATAAACAAAATAAATATATACATAGATTAAGGAAAAAAATGATAAATATACTAAACAACAAAAGAAAAACCTATAAAATAAAACGAAGGCAAGAACCAGGATAAAAACATAACAATAAATAAAGGAGAATAAAAAGATACAAAAAGTAGAGAAAAAAAAATAATAAAATAAAATAAAATGAAATAAAATAAAATAAAATAAAATAAAATAAAATAAAATAAAATAAAATAAAGTAAAATAATAATAATAATAATGATAAAAATAACAAACATAAATAATCCGAAAAAAAAGAAAATAAAGACAAGACGTTTTTTTTTATTTTTTTTTATTTCTTCCCAAAAATAGATATATAAAAGAATATTAAAAAACCTTTTAATATTTTATTTTATTATCTCTTCTCAATTCTAGACGTTTTTATCTATCCGGACGAAATTGGGTGTTGACAGAACTCTTAATTAATGTAGTGACGTGAATGCTAGAAACGATAGAAACCCTCACACCAAATACTTCTAGAATGGATTATTGACCTCCTTGTATTGATTCATCGTCAACTGAGAATAGTAAGGGTCGATCAGATGTGTAGGGACATTTTACTAAACAAAAACCATATTCTAAGAAGAAGGCCAAATGCAATTATTGTGGTGATTTGATTAAATATTTGGCTGGAACAAGTGGGATAAGGAATCATTTGGCGAGATGTAAAGAAAATCCTAATAGAGAAGCATTCAAAAGGCAAAAGCTTTCATCATCAACTGCAGAAGTTAGTGTTAGCCCTTCACCAATTATTTCTAAATTTGACCAAAATGCATCTCGAATGAAGTTGGTGAAGATGTTTGTGAAGTCTGAGCTTCCTTTTCGATTTGTGGAAAATGAGGACTTCCGTGACTTTGTATGGTCCTTGCAACCACGATTTGAAGTCCCATCCTGCACTACATTGAGGCGTGAAATGTGGGAACTCTATGAAGAGGAAAACGTAAAGTTGAAAATGTTTCTATTAAAGCAGTGTGAGAGGGTTTGTTTAACTACAAACACATGGACATCAATCCAAAACATAAATTACATGAGTTTAATAGCTCATTTTATTGATAATGATTGGAAACTTCAAAAGAAAATTTTGAATTTTTCTCAAACAACGGGACATTCAAGGGAGTTCATTGCTAAACATGTTGAGGCTTGTTTGAATAATTGGGAGTTGAAGCGAGTCCTTAGCATCACCGTGGATAATGCTACAACAAATGATGTTGGGGTCCAGTACCTCAAAAGAAGGATCTTATCATGGAATTGTCTTGTCTTAAAGGGAGAATATGTTCATATGCGTTGTTGTGCTGATATATTAAGTTTGATTGTGAAGGATGGCTTAAAAGAGATCAAAGATTCAATTTCAAAAATCTGGAGTGCAGTTAAATATGTGAAATCTTCTCCTGCTAGATTTGCTAGATTCAAGGCATGTGTTGAACAAGAGGGAATTTCTTACAAAGGTATTGTTTGTCTTGATGTTGAAACTAGGTGGATAAATACTTGAGAGAGGACTAAGATTTGATTATATATCAGAGCTTGATAAATACTTGAGAGAGGATCCTGAACCTTATATGAAGTCAATTGAGCTTGATATTTTACATTGGTAGAAAGTCAACTCGACTAGATTTCCTATCCTTGCGAACATGGCTCGAGAGGTGTTAGCCATTCCTATCTCTACCGTAGCATCAGAGTGTGTATTCAGTACAGGAGGAAGAGTGGTTAGTCCTTATCATAGTTGCCTAACGCCTAAATAGTGGAAGTGCTTGTTTGCACACAAGATTGGTTAAAAGGAACACCTTTCTCTATACTTTTTGATGATGATCCTAATGAACTTGATAAATTGGATTATATGACAAATTTATATATTTTTTAATTTATATTTTAAGTGTTAAAAAATTATGAAATATATTTTTTTAGAGATAACCTCTCAAAATGAAATGGGACCTTCAAGTGCTGCTATTAATTTGGATGATTGAAGCTTTGCCACAATTTGTTAGTTATCTAAAGTACATGTGCGTAAGACTATAACCTTAATGCTTTGTTTTTCATGTTGTTTTGTCTTGGAAACGGTACACAAATGCTCAATATTGTTTTACAATGTTGTGCTATAGGATGATTCATACATTCAAAGCTACATAAGCACCATCAGAGTTGATTTTGTGAGTACAATATAACACCTTTTTAACTTGTCATTTCTTGCTCAATTGATCATTACATTTTATTTTGTGTAGAAAATTTGCATTGTTGAGTAGGATGATGGGAAGACAATTAAACTAAAGATTGTATGTATGTATCTGATTGACTTGATATTATTTTTCATAATAGAACTCCCTCGAAGAAGCTTCTCCTCTTGTTTCCTACCTTTTCTAAAGATTGGGATTACCAAATATGCATAACAGTTGTATTACCAAATATGCCTCCACTTTGTTCCTTTATGTTTGACCTCTTTACCAAGCTTATACTTCATTAATCTGGATGTTCTATAATTGTGTATACTATATATACCATGTTTCTCCTTTTATGAAACCAAGTGGTTGGTATCTTTTGTCTTTAGTGGAATTAGGTTAAATGCATAAATAAAAGGAGGGGATAGAGGCATGGGCATTCTGTTTGGTCATCATTTGAGAACTGGGCTTTAGCTCTATTGTTGAAAGGGAAAATCCTTAGAAGGAGAATTTTTCCGTAGCTTCTTTGTTTATAATTCAATAAAGATTACTAAAGTTTTTTTTTTCCATCTTTATATTTCTTTCTCTGAAAACTGAGAAGCCACTTCTAGGTTTCTTAACAACTGGAAAAGGGTTAGTGGAGTTTTATTGTATCCTTTAACATCGGGAAAAGGTGATGGTGTTGTTTAAAGACTCAAGACAGTCATGCTTATTATTTGAGAAAGCCTTTCTCCCCTATTAGCACATGAGCACCTTATTAAGTTTGTAATGAAAATTTAGGGTAGTGTATGCACATAATTGTGATGGTTATTCTGACTCCGCTTGTGGACTGAAGTCCAGGTTCATTGCTTCTAATCAAACGCCAAAATGATTCAATAACATTTTCAGTTTAATTTTTTATTTTATATTTTTTAATTTCAGAGAGGGAGGTTCTGTATTTATCTGCGTCAGTCTCTGATGCAACACTCTGTTGTTTTCTTGCATTATTTAGTATGTGATCAGTGGTATGCACAATTATTTTTTTGCATAAATTATTTAATTTTTATGTTTATTTTAACAGAGCTATAAGAAAAATGAAGAGCAATTCTGAGTCGTCTCTCTTGGCTGCTGTAAGATTCTCTATAGAAGAGAAGATTCTCGAGGTTGATGGAACAATCACAACACAACCAGTCCTTGAGCATGTAGGAATATCAACCTGGCCTGGTAAGTGTGGGAAAAGGATAAATTTATTAGCTATGTTTCTTAAGCGCATATTATTATATATACTTAGTGATAAAGTAGGAGTATACATTGTTTATTCTTAACTTTTCTCTGTGGCATGATGCACTTCATTTCGAAGCACTTCGTGTTGTATCATATGATAAACCAAAAAGATACTACTTGTCAGAAGATCTTAAACAAGTTGTTAAACCTGAGTTGACTGGACCATACGGTACTCGACTTTTTGACAAGGCAGTCTTCTATAGTTCATCGTCCCTGTAAGTAATTTAACAATTATAACTGCTGAAAATTTATCTTGTTATTAACTTTCAAAAGTACTTCTCTTGTAGATCAGAACCTGTTATACTAGAGTTTCCAAGAGTTTCCAAAGATGAAGTGCTTTGGAAGGCTGTTTTAGGAATTTTGCGTTTACAAGCTATTCAAGATATTAGTTCCCTGATTCCTGTACTATGATGCTCTTCTCATGTTTAATTTATGTGATCAGCTTCCGGGTGGAGACTTGGTATTAGAAACCCTTGCAAATATGGCAAACAGAAGAGAGTCAGATCATGAGAATGATTTCAAGGATGGTGGTAGAATGCATTCTATCTCAGCCTTGGACATGGTTTCTAACTTAGGATTTGTATTTGGAACAAGTTCAAACAACTCAAATGAGAGCAGGATTGTTGTGGGTGAAATATCTGTTGGAGAAATAACTGAATTGGAAATAGCGATTAAAGAATCTAAGAACAATCATAAAAAGGTTATATTTGCTACAGTTGATGGTGTTAAAGTTGACGGTATTGACACTAATTTAGCTGTCATGAAGGTACTATTTTATTATGCTCTTTATAACCCTTTAGTCAAACTGCTATACATTTTAGGAATTGTTTGTATTGTTTTTAAGCTTTCTAAATTAATTTGTTATTAGCAGTGTTAAAATCAGATTTTAGAACCAGTGTAGTTTTATTAATGCAATTTTACTAGTTAGTGTTGTATAGTTAGTGTAGTTCTTGGTTAAAATTAGTATAATTCAGTTCAAAATTAATATAGTTAGTAGTTCAGTTCAGTACAGTTTGATAAAACAAAAAATAGTTCAGTTCAGTTTTTCTGAACTATTTTTTAGTGCAGTTCAGTTTTTCTGAACTAATTTTTAGTTCAATACAATTTTTAGTAGTGCAATGCAGTTTAGTTTGATTTGCCTACCCCTAAACTAAACAATCCATGCAAAGAAGCAACTAAGTATTTGTTTATGTAAAACAATCATTAAATTCGTGAAACAATATAAAATAAATCAACACGATAATAATGCTCAGTTGTGATCTCCCTTTAGAAAAAAATTGTCTTCCATACTAGGAAAGTTAATGGAATGCTTAGGAATGTTTTTTGTAAAATGAAATTACTTCTTGCAATAAAGACTTCCATTTATCATCCCATAGTTTGCAATGGTAACTTTGTGATATTAACCAAGTTTATAACATTGATGATACATTTTTTCATTAAATGCAATGTGAAGGAAAAATCAAATTCCTCTAGGAAAAAGAGACATTTGTTTAAGCTCTTTGATACACATATTATCCACCTTCTTTTATAATTTCAAGAACATAATAGATCAATCAAAGTTGCATAATGTGAATCCCAATGAGTATCAACAACTCATTTAAGGCTAATTTTTTTTTAAACCTTATCCTGTAGGAATTTCTTCTTTTCCTAATGCCTCTCTAACATTATTTGCTTTTCACGAAGCATGTTATGTCATTTGCAAGATCTCCCAACAACATTTACTAAATTGGACACCAAATTAAAAATAGAGATAACTTGAATGTGATTGTTTGCTATAGCAACTAATGTGAGTTGTAATTGATGATCAAAACAATGTACTTAAAAAGCAAATGAGTTGTCCTTTAAGATTAAACTTTGAGACCACAAAATTCCCCTTGCATGTTGCTAGCACAATCATAACCTTCTCCATGAATTCTTGATATACTAAGCCTATGTTTACAAAATAATTCATCAATTGTTATTTTCCATGATAAAGTTGTAGTATCTTTAACATCAACCGTAAAAAAAAAACACTTAACAATACTTTCCTTTTTTTGTTAACATAGCGCAAAGCAACATCCATTTACTCCTTGTTTGATATGTCACGTGCTTCATTAATAATGATAGCAAATAATTCATTTCCAAGATTAGTAGTAATAGCATTAGTGGTTTTCAATGTAGCAACATTAACAATATCCTTTTGATTTTTTGAGCAATTAATTGATATGTTCAAAAAGCATTTTCCAAGACAAGATGATTTATTGATTCATTGTGTTCATCAAGAAATTTAAGAAGTTTAAGGAGTTAAATTGGTTGATTCATCATGACCATGAAAAGCTTACTTTAATAGAAAATAAATGCAATCAATTGACGTTGTCAAACTCTTTTGATATAAGTCATGAACTTGTTCAAATTGCTTAGATATTGCAACTTCAATATATTGATTTTGATTCATTAAATCTTGACCATTCCTCCAAGAAGTGTTATGAGTACTATTAGGACCTCGGACACAAGTTAATGGTCTTTCCTTCTTATTCCAATTTATGAATCCCTGAGTAACAAATGTATCACCTCATGATTACTTTCTAAAATGAGGCTTAAAAAGATAAGAACACAAGTAAAATGTAGCATCGTTTTGTTAGCAAAATGATGAAGATGAAGTTTTGATGATGTCTAAATCAAGTCAAGAGAAATTAAGATTCAAGAAGATCTTTTGAAGACTTGTATTGAGATGAAAAGCTTTTGTAATATTTGTAATTTTGTGTCTAGGACTTATGTTCTTAGTGGTTTTGATTCCATGTATCTTAGAATTATAAAATTTATGTTTAAAGTCAAAAACACATTGAATTAATCAATTAGACCTAGAATTAATCCATTAATCATAGTAAAAACTGAATACTCAAATTGTCTATGGAATAATAGATTAAACTACCATTTAATCGATTAGTTAATCAATTAACAAGTAGATCAATCGATTAAATTTGACCGTTGGAGTTTTCTAGCCGTTGAACTAGTTGTTACACTCAATCTAATCAATTAAAAGCGTAAGAGAGTTAGAAAATGAAAAATGGAAGAGTCTTTGCTTGAGTCTATAAATAGACTCTCATTTCCCTTCAACAACAACTCTTCCCTTGTGCTCTAAAACTCAAAAACCTTTGAGAATTGTGTGTTCTTGTTCGGCTTGAGAAACTTGTGTTTGTGGAGCTAGTGAAGTGCTACTACGGTGACAAAGGAATAGTCGGTTCATCCTTTGTGCATCTAAGGAGGTGTTTGGAAGAGGAAGTCATCCTTCGTGAAGTATTCGGAGGAAGTGTTCATCCTTTGTGAAGATTCAAAGGAGGTATTCATCGTTCGTGAAGTATTCGGAGGAGGTGTTCGTCCCTTAGTGTGTTTAAAGGAAGTGTGTCTCATCTCTTATGGCTTCAAGATATGTGTTTTCTAAACTATTACAAATCGTATCTGTGTGATTGTAATTTGTATTAGTTTTGTGATTAATAAACTGTTTATCTTGTTTTGAGATAGACGACTGGACGTAGGATTGATAAGATCCGAACCAGGATAAAATCATCTGTGCAAATTTCTCTCAACCTTACTTTCTCTATTTATTATTATTATTATTTGCTTAATAAGCTTAATTGAGTAGAAATTTTAAAAGGTACCTATTTTTATTAAAGAGTTTAGTTAGGAAGATAACGCTGCCTCTGGAGTAGGCTTTGGAGGAAGATAACGTTGTTGCTTAGTTTAGTAAGGACTCTCAGTTGTCCTTATTATTTTGAAATACTCTAGTATGTCTAAGTTTTAAATTATGACTCATTTTGGGATGACTGTAAGCTTAACTACTTTATTTATAGTCTACTCTAACTGTTCTCTTTTATTAAAATGTGGACTTACTATATTATATGCTTCTATATAATCTGGGATGTTACATTTATGCTAATTCACCTCTTCCTCTTGGTTTGTTATCCCATGCTAACCATTCTGTTGCATATGTTAAACTCCAACCAATTGCCAAATTCATTAAACTAAGAATGACCGAATCTTTTTAAGGAGTTTCCAAGTTTTCTTTGATAAAAATTATATTAAGTAGGTTGACATGGTCTTCTTTTGTAAGTATGTTCTTCATACATTATTTTGATCATTAGGATATATGTTCAAATTTTAATTTGCCTTCATGGAGCAAATGACAAGTATTTCAAATTAATTTCAATTTGTTAGAAACTTGATTCATAAGATTTTGATAAAAGTTATTGCTCATTTGATAATTTCCTCCTAAAAAAATCTATCCGTTGTCTATTTACCGTTTAAAAGAAATTAGTTATTCTAAATTTAAAATATCCATAAAAATCTATAAATCCATAAAAATATTTAATATATGTAATTATAATATTTATATATCAAATTTAAGAGAGAGAAAAAGTGTAAAAAAGCACATTACTAGAGACACATTTATAACCATTACCTAAATCATCTTTTGCGTCCTTTGTTTTGGTTGCTCTTGCAACCTCATGCTCATGAATGCTGCAAACATGTGGGAAAATTCAAAATAGAAGGGAAAAAACCATCACTAGAAAATGTGAAGAGTAAAAGGAACAAATAAGTAATTTAATGTAACGAAAGAGAAAGAGGAAAAGTAAAGAATACTTTTATGGGATGAGAAGAAATGAAATGTTGAAAAAGAAAAGAACTTATTTTAGTTAGATAAAAATAATAATAAAAATTAAATATATAACTTTATTGTATTTGTGCATTTTCAACTACACAGCATAGGTTCAAATATATAAAATTAGAAAGAAGTAAAGTAATTTTTTTTCAAATACTTAGTAATAATTTTACAAAATCAGATGTATACGAGAGTGTACAAGTAAGTCCGACTAATTATAATTATAAAGAGTGAAAAATTTAAAATTTTAATTTTTATACTCTTATATTTTTATCATTTTACTGTACATACTATAAAAAGTTAACATATCAATTTTTTTTAAATACCAAATTAACATAATTTTATATTGTATTCATTTTCCATATCAAATAAATAACTCTATTGAAGTTTTAAGTCCATTTGCACAAGACATCAACCAATAATTTAGCCTGACCTTATTTATTTGCACACTTAATTAATAACCATATATTTATATTTACGAAAACGATAAAAAAAAAATCTTACTTCTTTACTCTCTTCTTCCCTCCAAATATTTTATATGTGTAGCTTTTCTTTTTTATTTTTACAGTTTTAATTATTATATTTTCATTTCAACTTCCAAGTAAACCGAATTTCTGAAGTGTTACTCAGTGAGAAATATACAAGGATTAGCCATGACATAAAAACTCTTTAATACCAAACCTAAAGGATTAGTTTAAAAAACTTCCTTATTACGTAACAGTTGTGGCAGAGTAAACAAAACCCTAGTGCCTGACACAGTGTGCCCAGTGTCACAAGAAGTTATCGCCGACCATCACTGTTGCAGGATTCTGATGCCCAAATTGCTTTCTTTCTGCATTTCATGTTAATGTGTTAATGTCAGTGGTTCTGGTCGTTACAGGTTCCAATCTGTGCTATTCTTCATCATATGTTCTGTTTGGACAAATGTCTTTGTTGTGGATTAGATTTAGGGTTTAGTGTTATATATCCCTATTGTATCATACCAGTTTCAGGCTTTAGCTTATATGTTATTCACACTTTTCTAATCTATCTTTTTTCTGTTTAATTTATCATTTATTGTATTGTTTTTTTTTATTTAATTAAGTTTTTCTGGTTTTCTTTAATTAAATTATTATGTCAACCCACTAAAAATGGGACGGATTGATTCATTTTTCCCTGCCCTATTTTTTGGGACGCCAATGGCAGGCTTTGACATACTTTGTTAATGTTGTCACTGGAGGAAGAAGCTATAGCTAAAGTAGCATAAACCCTGACTTCCCATGAATAAGCTTGTGTCAATTCTTACATTGGGCGTAGGTAATTCGGCTAATAATGTTTTCATTACTTTTTCGTTTTCTTTTGGTTCAGTTTAAGGACTTTCTGAGGATATGATCTATGGAGCTTGTGTCACAGCTTCCAAGTCACAGTAAGAATTTGTTTGTTCTTTTGGTTTTTACTTTAAAGATATTTGTTATAGCACTGAAAAAACCAGCTTTTTTTTCTGATATAAAGCTGTAATCCGGGAAGAATGTTGCATGATATACTATTTTTGGTCTATAATTACTTGTCCGGTCTATAATTGCAACTTTTGTATACTAGTTTTGAGTTTTATTTTGCCCTGAGGATTGTTTGGTCCAATGTGTCAAAATGTTTTCTTTTTCTTGAAGAAAAATGCAGAAGTTTGCAGTTTTAATCTTAATGTTTATAGTTTTAGTTGGGATTTCTGAATTAAGCAACGAAGGTTAGAAGGAAGGAGTTTTTTGTGATATTTTTCCTTTTATGTCTGCATCTATAAGGACGCTTCTTCTTTTTGCAGGATTTTCAGAACACTAGTGTTGCATAAGTCATTGAATTCTCGTGTAAAATTCTCCTCCAAGTGCTTTCCAAGCAACATAAGAATGGAAAATAATCTTAATAGGAGCACAGAGGGAAACAAAATGGAGTCTAGGGGTGCCTTGGTTGTCCTAGAAGGTCTGGATCGTTCTGGGAAATCTTCTCAGTGTAGCAGACTAGTGTCCTTCTTGGAGGGACAAGGGATCTCTGCTGAACTATGGAGATTTCCCGACAGAACTACAAATGTTGGGCAAATGATATCTGCTTATCTTAGTAACACATCTCAGTTGGATGATCACACTATTCATCTCCTCTTCAGTGCTAATCGTTGGGAAAAGAGGTTTCTACACTTTTTTTTTCTATTTCTGTCTTCTGTTAAATGAGTAGCTATATTATTTTTATGATTAAGACTGAATAATTTTAGGCATATCTTTTAATTATTTTGGCCACTCCAACATATTCAGTCAAGATCCACCTTGTGGTAGTTATGACTTTGATCACTTTGAAATGTCATGACTTACTGTTATGTGTAGATCCTGAAACACTCTGCTTAATAGCTGGTATTGCGTGGGGTCTTCATTGCTGTTATTTTTGCAAGTACTTTTTATGACAAGTAAAATACTAAGCTTACATTTCAATATCATCAAACAAGTTGTTTTGTCCCTGCAGGTCATTGATGGAAACAAAACTGAAAACTGGAAAAACTCTCATTGTTGACCGATATTCTTATTCTGGGGTGGCTTTCTCATCTGCCAAGGGACTTGATATTGAGTGGTGCAAGGTAAAAGATTTAACATAGTTCTTTATTTTTCTATTGGCCACCACAAAACAAAAGTATGTGTGCAACATGAGGATTTCCATTCTAGTACAGTTTAGAGTTTACATAATTACTTATATTCTCACCAGTATTGGTTAAACAGTGATTTTTTGTCAGGCCCCAGAGATTGGTTTGCTGGCACCAGATATGGTAGTATACCTTGACATATCTCCTGAGGTATGCAGAACTTCTTGCTGTGTGAAAAGTGCTTTATTAGTTTGTTTTAAGATGGTCATTAAGCTGTTTTATTTGTTTTATAAACTATTTTTTTGTCTAGATTAGTTTATTTCTTCTTGAAGGTAAAACAGTTTGTACACCAGGAACTGATGCTTATTTTCTATGAAGTCTCTCTGCTTCCTTTTCTATGTTCCATGCTGTTAAGATCTAAGATTTTAAAGTAAAGAGGAATTGGGGTTTGATTTACGGAAGTTTGATGTGTTACTTTCATACAGAGAGTGGTTCAAATTCAAATATGTAGAAATTCTGTATCTTGTTCCTAAAATTCATGCATCTAGATTTCCGTTTTTTCACAGTTATTTAGCTAGCATGTTGTAGCTTGGTTAATGCATATAACCATTTTTGGCCTATATACAATTTTACATTTATATTTCCACACAAATTAAATCAGAAAGCTGCGGAAAGAGGAGGGTATGGAGGTGAGAGATATGAAAAGCTGGAGTTTCAGAAGAAAGTTGCTGATTGTTACTCAGTTCTTCATGATGTATCCTGGAAGGTAATTAACTGCTTATGTGGCCTTTCCTCCTGAAATCAACAGTTTGCAATGCCTTATATGTGTTCCTATTAGTACCATGCCATGATTAACCACACATTCTTAAGCATTTTCATTTTTTTTTTGTATTTTTGCCTTCAAATTCCACCGGTTTGAAGCAGGTTGTTGATGGTTGCCAACCCATGGAAGATGTGGAGAAACAGTTGCAAGAGATTGTACTTGATTGTGTAACAGAATGCCGGAAGGGGAAGCTTCTTGCCACCTTGTGGTCGAAATAGACACACCTTGAAAGAGATGTTATACAATAATAAATTTTCAAGATATATTATTTTGAACACCAAAGCCCAGTTTTTTGGAACTCTGATTGGTTCTTTGTTGTGTGCTATAATAACATTGATTTGTTTCCCTTGCAATTTGAAGATGGCCTGGGAATTTCTCTTATGCTCAACTTGGAAGGAATGAAGAATTCCTCTGCAGCAGCTTTGTGCGTCTCTGATGAGGTCCAGATTCCCTCAAGAATATATTTAATGCTTGTGGAATTCGTAGGAAAATATTTTGGTAAAAGCCAAATTAATTTATCTATGAAAATGTTAGCTCTGTTAGTTACTTTTTGGTATATTTTATCTCACATATAGTCTGTATGTAACTACAGTATATCTACTGTGTTTTTGTGCAAAAGTAAAAGACTACAGTGACTTTGGTTTTACAAAAATAATTGTATTAGTATAGAATTAGAAATACTAGTAAAATAATAGTCGGAACAAAGGATGTTTTCTCGCATTGACACTTGGGTAGCCTTTGTCTTATCAACTTCAAACTACATATGCCTTCTCAACTTCAAACTACATGTCCTTTCAATATTTTTTTTATTCAATTATCTTGATCTTTAATTAGGAGTGAAAGAAGACGGAGGAAACGCATTAGAACATAGAAATATAAAATGAGAATAGAAAATCCGAAGAATATTTACTTTAAAAATTGGAGTGGAAATTTTTTTTAATTGTTAGATATATTATTTTTATTTTATATTTATCTTTTATTTTTAATAAATTTGTTATTATTTTTTATTTGTATTTTATATTTAGTAACTATTTTTTTATTATAAATAAAAATATTTATGTATATATAAGGGAGTTTAATTTTATATTATTGTTTTTATTATATTCAACATTTATTAAATAAGTTTTTATTGTTTTTGAAATAATTAGAAATTGTAAAATTAGTTTGTGCTCGCCGATTGGGCGAAAGTTTTCAATTTATTAGTTTGCTTTGGGTTGTTTTGTCTAGTCTATTAAATCGGTGGGTTAGAAATGAGAATATTTTAATAAATAAAATAAAGAATACTTTACCTTTATTAGTTGGAAAATGAAGAAGTCAGATTGTTAAACTTTTCATGATTGAAATTTTTGGACTAATTAATATATGATTTCTAATACAATCAAAACTTAAGTTAAATGCAAAAAAATCATGATTATATAATTTTGGTTTTAAACCTGTTGTTGAAAATGGTCTTAATTGAAAAATCGTAAGTCTTTTTCGTTATTTAGTCAAAAACAACGATAAAATTTGATAACGTGGTTTGGAGTAAATATGTTGAGCTAGATTATTTTATTACATGGAAATAATTAAATTATGATGTGGAATTTAGTAAAGTAAAAGAAAATAAAAAAATAGGAAAATTCTGGAAATTTCAGCCCAACAACATTGAATAAGAGTCTCTCGTCCATAACCTTAACACCCTACCCCTCCCTCACCGCTTTCTCGCCGCTGCACCTTTTCGCCATGCTTTCCTTCCCTGTTAAGAGCTTCATCAACGCCACCCTGAAGCAGTACACGTCTGCCTTCATGCCTTCGTTCAGGTTTTGGTCGTGTTGTAACCCAAAATCGAAGATCTGTGTAGGTACGCGAGACTACGTGTTATCCCAATCATCTACATTGGTGTCCCCTGTGGGAAGCTCGTGTAGCCACCTTCCAAAGTCGCCATTCGCCATGTACTCGTACAATACACGTTTTTCTTTACTTAAAAATTTCACCAAATTAATAAAAAATATAAGGTTTAATAGCCTATTTTGTCCCTAGTTTTGCTGAATAATGTCAATTCCGTCCCTATTTTTAAAAGTGCTTGAACTTGAATCTTACTTGGTAAATTTTGCGTCAATATCGTCCATTCCGTTAAATATGCACAAACAGCGTTAACTTTTTTTTTCTCTCTTCTGCTCCTGTGTAATAGCAAACTTTTCTCTTTTTTTTGTTAGTGCGTCAAATTGATTGTCAGCTTTTTAATATCACATCATGATCCAGTCATTGTTCCTACTAAAGTACTACCTAACCAAACATTTTTCTTCTTCTTCTTATATACAAAGTGGGACCCACACTTTTAATTTCACCCAAATAAGAACCACTTTTTCATAACAACCCTGTATAAACCTTTCATACAACCTTCATTCTTCTTTTCTTATTTACCAATCATTCTACTCTTCTTTTATTTTCTTCCCTTTATTTTCCTTTTATTCTTCTTAAATTCTTTCTCCCCCTATCTAATAATTACGTAACAAAAGAACACTCCCATGCAGTAACAATTTTGCACCCAATTCCAATTTAAAACCCAACCACATCTCACACCACCCTCCATTCCACTAATGTAATCATTTCAGTACTTCAAACTCTTTCTTTCTCCAACATACTCAACCACTCTCTTCTCATTCTCACTCTTACTCATTCTCTCTGCTCCAGCTAAAACCCCGAGATGACTTCTTCCATGCAAACCTCACTTTTTCATTGCCACCAACCCTTTCTTTCACCTTCTCCTCTCGCACTTACATATGCACATCCCAAGCCAAACCGAGGAGAACTTACATCTCTGTGCATGCAAGGATTCATCATGCCACACCAACAAAAGTCACTACTCCTCCTAACCATTCCCATAGTAACTTACCAAGCCTTCTTTCTTTCCACTTGAACACCAAACCTCTCCACTATCCACGTGATCGCATAGGAAGGACACCCCAACATCTACATACTCCCTGCATATTACTCACTAAAGTTTCAACCCTAACACTCCATATTCCAACCCAACCCTCATGCATTCATGCATATAAGTTCCCAGAAAAAAGAAAACTCGAGCAAGATACCAAGTACCCATCATGATTACTGTCACACTGTCAATGGGTGCGAGTCTGTTTGTTTCCAATTTCCTTGCTTGCGATGCACGAAGAGACCCTTTTGATCGAAACAACTCAGAGGTGTTTGGGGTCATTTTCTTATTGTTACTAAGTATAAAATTCAACCCTTCATATTCAGCCATACTTCTCTACTTCTTCTATCTCACAGTCTTCATTCATATAAAGAAGAATGGCCGAAACCAAAAAGGGATTGGTAATAGAAATCGATCTTGGCACAACATACTCCCGTGTTGCAGTATGACAGCAACAACATAATAGGGTGCAGATCATTCATAATAGAATTATATTAGTTTAATGAACTTTCTTATGCCTTAATTTTTTTCAATTTTATCTTACACTTTCAATAAACTTATTATAATTATATTATTTATTAATAATAATAAAATATGAAAACAACCTTCCACAGTTATAATTATACTATTTTATGAAAACAACCTTTCAATAAACTTATTATAATTATATTATTTTATTATTATTTATTAATAATAATAAAATATTATTTATTATAATTATATTATTTTTTTCTATTTTATCTTACACTTTCAATATACTATTTTATCTTACACAGTTATCAATATCTTAGTTTTACTATATAAAAACAACCTTTCAGACATATTAGGTCTCATTGAACATAGTGGGGTTTTGTAAAATAAATAAGGTTGGGGTTGGCTAGTTTTATAAGAAAGGAGAAAGTGAAATAGGTGTGGTTTAAATAAAAAGAAAAAACAGATAATAAAGAGGGTAGGGTGGAACGTGAATTTAAAAGAGGGTGCAGAGGAGAATGGTCATAGAGGGGTATTGGGTTTCATTGAACAACCACTAGTTTTGAGTTTGCATGCAGGAGACAACCCATCCTCTTAGTTAGGCTTGGAAGGCAAAGACACGCTTAGCTGCTAGATTTTGGAAGAGAAAGAAATAAAGATTATTCATGGTGAAGCACTTCCTGAATGCAACATATACCGGTGAGGGAAGAGTGAAAATTTGCATAGAAACATTGATTGAATATGGGACCCACGGTGTAAGTAAGGAATAATGGGGTTTAATAAAAGTGTGCAGAGTCTTAATTTTTCCTTTAAAGGTTTTATTAAATATTTAGAGGTACAACCAATAATCAAATATTCACATGATTTTTTTTAAGAGAAATTTTCTATGTGGGTCCCATTCCGATTTAAACCATCTTTGAAGGCTCACTTTTAAGTGAGGGACTCACGTAATTAATGGTACAAACACTGACAAAAGGCTGCATTACACAGAAAAACAGAAGAGAGAGAAAGAAAAGGTTAACACCGTTTGTGATATTTAACGGAAGGGACAATGTTGACGCAAAATTTAATAAGTGAGAACCAATTTCAAACACTTTTAAAACGAGGTACTTAATTGACATTATTCAGCAAAACTGGGGACAAAATAGGCTATTAAGCCAAAATATAACTATTCAATTAGAAAATAAATAATCTCAAGTGAATAAATAATCTCAAACATAAGAGAAGCAAAATATTTGTATGAATTTTGTATTGACAGCAAAAAACATGTATCAAAGGAGAGATCTATAATACCGACACTAACACCAGAAATAATCTGTATGAATTTTGTATTGAGAAGAAAAAAATACTTCAGAAACTAAAATGAGCAATAGCTAATATGACTTATTAGCAATTTAGTGAACAACATGGAATTTAGTGAACAACATGGATTGTTCAAGATTAATCATACTACATTGTCCAATTAATGAGACTATCAACATTTTCTTTTTCATGATTTCTGACATGATGAAGCAACAAACGTTATCGAATTAGTCAGACATACAAATGTCAGAACAAAGAGATGTTTCAAACACATTCATTACCAAGGATTGTTGCACTTGCATCATGAAGTATCCAGCATGTTTCACCTTGATTAAATTAAAACTTACAATTATTTGAACTTAGTGCTAGAAGTGCATGAAGTTTTCATATAACAAGAATACAAGATGATATTTAGTCATCCAATGGAGTCACTAAGTTATTGAACACATGGTCTTGACTTGTAACTAAACTCAATTTGTCTGAAAATAACCACACATGAACAAGTATTATCTAAGAGTGCCATTTACCATCATAAACATTGTTGTCCAAACTTTGGGATTTTGACGTTTCCAAAATAAATATAATTCTCCAATTGTTGTTAAGATGTTTGTCACGTTCTTGAGAATTGTCACCATGACAACATTTATGTATTTCAAACTGAAAAGAAAAATGATCCATAAGACGTAAGTGTAGATAGGAGCCACAACCATTGTCTAACACAGAGAGTAGTGGAGCAACAACAACATAGAACTAGTCCTTTCAAAAGTGTCTTACTAAGCAGGTTCAACATGTTCTTTGATGTTAACAAAGAAAATACCTATATATGCCTGAGACAAGCATGCCAATAAAGACCACATTGACAGGGATCCAGACCCTGATCAACCTCCAGCTAAGCTTTTCAACTGCAATTCTACCAGAGAGAGCCAAAAGAACAACAACAAGAGTAATGATAAAGTTCTGGAAAGTATAAGGAAGAATAATGAGCGCATAATTGTTGATTTTTCGTTTACAACAGGCTTCAGGAAAGAAGTTAGGCAAGAACCTCTTGCTAGGCTCTTTTCTTACAGTCTTCTTCAACATCAGGTTCCTTAGTATTCCTACTTCTTCCCATCTTCCCGTTGAAGCATAGAGATTAGACAAAGCAACATAATTGTCATGTTAGAAGTGGACTTTAAGCCTCACTCAATCCCACAAAATCGGCTTGTAGGGTGAGGTTTGCACCCACTTATAAACTATGAATTGACCTTATCTCTAGTTGATGTGGGACTTCCAACACACCCCTTCACGCCGAGATATATACATCTCGAGCTTGGGATTAGACATTTTTAATGGGTGGTCCGATAGCGGCCCGATAGCGGGTGGAACAATATGCCCAACAAACAACAAATATCGCTAGGATAGGCTTTAACCATGGCTCTGATACCATGTTAGAAGTGAACTTTAAGCCTAACTCAACCCCACAAAACTGGCTTGTAGGGTAAGGTTTGCACCCACTTATAAACTATGAATTGGCCTTATCTCTAGTCAATGTGAGACTTCCAACAGTCATCATTTTCATACTCAATTTCTAGAAGTCGGTGACCCACAGTTTCAAGTGAGAGAGGAAAAGGGAAGGAACATTGATCTAGGCATTGGCTGCGGCAATATGAAGCGAAGAGTAGTGAACGAGACAAGCGCCACCACAATCTCGTGTCTTCGTTCCTCTTCCACTGTGAATCATCTTCTTTGCGAACTTGCAAAAACTAAATCGCGAGAATCGCGCCCCCCCAAATCGTGCAACCACAAAGGCCATGGAGCATCCAGTTCCATCATTATGCACCTACAATCATAGATAATCCAAAACCAAAAAAACCCAGAGAAACGCAAATTGAAACCTAACTCCCGAGTATGCAAGCTTCTCAAAACCCTAAATCGTGCAAGAATCCCCTGTACATTAAAACCCTAATTTAGGTGGGGAATTACTTTTTTTCTTTTTCTTTTTTCTTTTCTTTTACTTAACCAAATTCGACGTCATAATTTAAATTTTATTTCCACATTTAAGATCACACATATCAACATGTTTATTGTGCAATATGTCAACAAATCTTGAAGTCGTTTCTGACCATTTAACGGAAAGGGCTTAATTGTTACGATTTTACAAAATTTTGGACCCAATTGAGATCGTTTTCAACAAGAGGACCTACTTGAGATTCCTTAACAAACTCTATACTGGAAAGACACGACAAATACACAACTATCAGGTCATCCTAAGAACGAACTCCTCTGATACCATTAATATAACATCTCATTTTAATAGTATAAAACTACTAAATAAAATGTTACAAAGATGATAAATAATAAGAAAATCTATAGATTTCTTAAGAAAAAGGTTTACACTTGATTAACAAAAACCTAATTATGTCGCTGCTTCACCCTCACCCCGTGTTGGATCAACTGGAAGGACATCCCCCTAAGCTCACACCATTTAAGGTGATCATTGCAAAAAAGAAAACACACATAAGTAGACAAAGACAAAAGGGTAAACTAATATCAAAAGAATAAAACATGGAATTCACAAACTATCATATATTATTTCACTTTGAAACTTAAGAACAACATCTAAACATATAATAACCTCTTGACTCAAACATCCAGATACATGCGTTATTCTTGAGCTATAGAGGGTTGTGCACTTATAGTGGTGAAACAATTGGCCCATCCCAAGCTACCACACAAGGTTAGTCCATTAAACAATGCCTTAGGTCAAGGTAAAGCCCCTAGATTAGGACTTCCTACTACTCTCACCACATGCCTCATCCTCTCTACTTGAGAATGAATGACTATTAGAGTGTCAGGATAACCTTGACTGAGCTCCTACAATAATACATACACTAGTGGAAACAATCATCAAGAATTTTCCCTTGGAACTCTTTTGAAACCGTACTTGACCACATACATAACTTCATTCATAAACCATCATATAATTCAATATATATTAATAAACAAGCTTTAAAGTACCAATACCGCACTCAGAACGCTCAACGCTAGCATTCTGGCGCACAATGACACACTACTCGCCCAACGAGACTGACCCGGTTCCCAACACTCAAACCCTACTGTAAAAGTGGCGTTCAGCATCCTAGAGCCTAGTGGCTCTCTGTATTGGCAACATTGAGTATCGTCCAGGGTCGCTCAACGCTATACAAGATGACAACAACTTGTTGTTATGATTTAAATGCACATTAGACTTATCCAAATGACCAAATAGACTTCCTTGACACTAGGATTGATGCAAAAATATGTTTATTAATTAAATTGAGTACCCCTTTACTCATTTTGTCAGAAACAAGATGCACTAAATGAACCTAACTAATCCTTATTTGTTAAACACTGTCTACAAATTGTCTAACCTTTGCAAATAACATTTAACACAAATTGCAAAATTGTTTTTCAAACTTTATTCAAAGCAATTTATTGTTTAACTCGGGGGAAGTTAAACAGTTTTAGCCAGTTGGCTAATGTAAAACTAGGATTGTAAAACTAGGAGTTGTGAAAGTCGTTGTAACTTTTTAAAGTTAGTGGAACCCTTTAAGAGTGCTTAGGAGAACTGGACGTAGCTTAGTTGGAGTGAACCAATACAAAAATGAGCTTTCATTTGTGTTATCTTTTTATTATGTTTACAATACTTTAAAAAATCCTTTAGTACTAAACACTATCTACAGACTCTTTAACCCTTGTAAACACCACCTAACACAAATTGTGAAAAGTTTTTCAAACTTTATTCAGCCACCCCCCTTCTCCTCCCTTCCTTTGTAGAGATTGCATGTTACTTCATAGAAACGTAACTATATATTATAGTTATCCAAAATAATTATACTAAAATACAACAAGCTTTACATCAACCTACTTTAAAGAACTAAAAGTTGGCCACAAAACTATAACTACTTTCAAAAGATATAAGTTATACCTAGCTTCCACGATCTTATATCTATACAACTGCATAAACATCTTCTTCTTGAGGTAAATCCTCACCTATTTCCTCATTTGATCATATCGAAAAAGGCGATCATTGTGAAAGAAGAACAACAAACACAAGAAGCACAAGCAAAAGAAGATAAGTTAGTTTATAAAAGAAATAATCATATAACAATTAAATTGATTTTATCATAAATTAGTGTATTTTAAACATTCATAATGGTTTTTAGACTTAATTATCCAGATCTAGGCATTGATATATGATTCTTAATGGTTATTGCACTTGTGGTGGCCTCAACTATTTTGTAGAATCATTACCAATGAGTTTCACCATATAACACATAAAGTTAGTCCCTTTAACAATTATAAGAACCCTGGGGTCGTTCTTAATGACATGACCTACTGCGTCTCTCATCATATAACTCATTCTACTTTACACGAGTCTTGAATGGATATTAGAGTATAAGAATAAACCTCTAGTATTGACTCCTTACATCAATACATACACTAAAGAAACACCACCATAAAATCTCCCTACAAGATTCCTAGAATCATGCCAAACTTATACTTTCATCCACAAATATGATTTCACATCAAATTCCAAATACCAAACAATCACACATATTTGTATTAATCCATATTAAGTATTATAATCTCCGTGATTAACTACAGATATTATATATTTATATACATGCTCATATCCATTAACAAGCCCATCATTACCATCACAATTTCATAGATCATTATACACATGCATATTCATCAATTAATCCATTAACAAATCTATAAACAACCATACACCTTCTCTTATTTCAAAGGTCAAACAAAACCACAAATAAGAAATATTTTTCACAAAAGAGAAACCTAAAATAGGACAAACATAAGAGACTAACCTTTCTAACTACAGACCTCAAATCAAATATTCCACCATTGAAAGTAACAATTCTTGTGTCTAGGACTTTCTATCAAAATTTTAGCTCGATCCAACGATAAATAAAGTGGAAATCCCATTTTTTCTAAGATGACGCAAACCAGAAAATAGTATTCCGCCTAATGCTGGAAAAATAGTGTCCAGCGCTACAACCCCCTAGAACCAATTCATTTGAGTGTGCTCGATGGTACAAAAGTGACACCCAATGTCTCTAAGATAGTGGCGCCCAACAACACTACCATAACACTTAGGTATTAGAAAACTTAGACTTTGCATTTTGAGTTTGATTTGAGTAATTTGACACTCTTTGAGCCAATTCTTAGTGTTTAAACATTTCATTGATCATAAGTTTCATGTTCTTTAGCTCAACCAGTGCCTTATTACATAATTCAAATATCACTGACACATTCTCAACAAGTCATCAATCAATTTTAAGCTTTACACAAACTTAATACACATTAACCATGATTCTGAAAAAAAAAAACAAATAATTTAAGTAAAAACATATTTTATGTAATTCAACCTAATTTAACAGATTTTGCATTCAACCTAATTTAAGTGAAAACCAACCCTTGAAGTAAACTAAGCATGCAATTCCACAATTCATAATACAACTCATCACCCATTTTAGTAGGTCAAAATGAAAATTCATAGGAAATTAGTTAAGTTAGTTTCCCTCACCTAAAGAAGAGTATCAAAACTGATCAACGACACCCACGAGTCTTTTGACTCACAAAAGCTCGAAATCAACCTAGAGACAACATAAAAATAAACGAAGAGGAGCACATGCAACCCAACAAGGATTGCTTGCAAAGTCAAAAACAAATTGACCATCGAAGAACGAAATTTACGACTTATCCAAATAGAGTTTTTGTTCGATTAAAGTTGAAAATTCTTCGCGATGAACATAACCCTAACCTTTGATCACATAGAAGATGGACTTTTAAGTGAGAAAGTTGAAACAAAAGAGTAAAATTGTAGAATGAAAGAGTTGGAGAAACGAAGGCACGTGTTCCTTTTTTTCTAAAGCATTTAGGTTTTTTATTCTTAAAAAAAAAAACTATTTTGCATTTTGAAAGTGTTTTATGATATGTTGATTAATTTAGGTTTAAAAAGTAAAAGTCCCTGTAAATGTATTATATTATGTCTAAGTTTATTAGTTTGAATTTCATAGTATACCAATTACCTATGATGCTTTGGATAGTATAGGTTTTTCATGTTTTTTTATTTATTTTCTTGTTTGGTTTAATTATCATATTTTGTATTCTTTATTTATTATTAATTTTTAATAAGTTTAAATTTTTTATATAATAACAAATGATAAGTATAATAGTTAAGATGTTAAATTTAAGAATGACAGTGGGTTGGGTCATACACGAATAGTGTTAACCCGACCCGTAGCAAAATAATTCATCTGTTTTTTATTGGTTATCTGTTTTAAAAATATCTAAAATATTTTAAAATCTGCACTACTTGTGACTACCGGTAAATATTTAAAAAAATATTTTATAAATTTTTAAAATAAAATTAAAAAACAAAATATAAAATATAAAATATAAAATATAAAATATAAATTAAATTAAATTAAATATAATTAAAATTTAATTTAACTTAATAAAATCTAAATTAATTTAAATTTAAATTAAATTTAACTTAATAAAATGTAAATTAATTTTTTTATTTTTTTTTTAAAATAATAGATATTCACAACTACAATAATATAATACCAAATCTGACTAGATTATAATTACATATTAAAATTATTTACAAATTTTATTTATAAATATCCACGACGAATATTTTTGTTGAACTTAATATAAATTTTATTTGAAAAATATTACAAAAATATATTTTAACTCACTTACAATTACCTAAAAATATCACACATTAGTAAATAAAGAATAATTAAAAGAGAAGACATTAAAAAAATAATATATAAATAAAACATATAAACATTTAGCATGTTAGAGTGACTATATTATAATCCTAATTTATTTATTTTTTCACATCTAAACTTTTTGTAAAAGAATCTTTATATACAATCGTATTATTATTACTTTATACACCATATGTCATTATTGTACATCACATCCATAATTAATATATATAAAAGCATAGATATCTATAATTATAGATATGTATAATTACCTATATTTTGTAACTGCTGTTTAAATTTTCTCTAGTTATTGAAATTATCTAGTTACTCAAATTAATGAATGTATGATTATTGATGTTTCAATTTATTCTTTTTTCTCTCCCATAAAAAAATTATTTTGAAAATTAAATTTATAAATATTATATATTGAAAATAAAAATTATAATTAGTTTTTTTACATAAAAAATAAACTCTTAGCACTTTGCTAATTTTATAATTTGTTTATCATGTTCTCTTCAATTCAAAAAATTCTCCTTCTTTTTTTCTCTCCTTATTCTTTTCTTACAAAAAATGCCATAAACTCTTAATATTTTAATAATTTTACAATTAGTTTGTTTTATAATGGGTTCTTCAATTCAAAAGTTTATTTATATCTCTCACATTTTGTTTATCACAAAATACTTGAAGATTGAACTATTAACATTTTAGTAATTTTAAATTTTTTATACATATTTTTACCACAACCTCAAGTAATGATATATATTTAATTGGCCAAACACAAATAATGATATAATTTTACTAAAGAAAAAGTAGAAAAATTAAAAAGTAAAAGTACAATTTTTTAGAGTAAACTCTACAAAAGTGTACACTGTTATCATTGTATTCCCAGAATTATGAAAATTTAAAATTCGTGATTAAAATTTTATTTAAACTCGTCAAACTTTGTTTAATTCTTCAACTTGAATTATCTTTTTTTTTCTGTTTTCTAAACAAATTGTAACATTATAGGTTAAATTATATTATTTTTGTGAATTTTGAACTAAGACAATTAATTAATTGTAATTTTAAAACTGTTATAATTTCAAAAAAACCAATATAAATATAAAACACTATAATACTTTTCTAAAACTAAATATTTATCTTATCCCATAATGATTGT
The DNA here is from genome assembly GCF_029865625.1 of Vigna umbellata. Taxonomy (NCBI): domain Eukaryota; kingdom Viridiplantae; phylum Streptophyta; class Magnoliopsida; order Fabales; family Fabaceae; genus Vigna; species Vigna umbellata. Next base: position 4,372,546 of record NC_142170.1, read on the forward strand.
ACTTTTAATATTTTATAAAAAAACTCAAATGGAAAGTTTTTCTTTTTCAGTTTCCAATAAAAAAATACTTATTTTTATTCTTTATCCATCTTCAAGTTAATTACTCTTTCTGTCTAAAATAAATTTAGATATTTATTAAAGAAAAATTATTTTCAGAAGTAATATATTTGTTTTTATAGAAGAAAGGTAATATACTTGTTGTAATTCTTAATCTGTAAAGAAAACATCAGATTGCACATTTTATATAGTTATAAATGATTTCGCAAACAACCTTATTTCATGTTTTCTCACTCAGTCTGTGGAAACACTTTGTCTTCCAAAACACTCTATCCAAGAGTAGGATTAATCTTAGTAAGTGTGTCCAAATATCCAAATAAGCCCTTTGAATTTTGGTTTCATCTGTGACGTATGTCCCACGCACAACACTAAGGGTCTGTCTCTTTGTCTCTCTAATTCTCTTTTATTTTTAACTTTCACACACTTTCTTTCTCTGTGTTTCTTCACCATAACAGTATATAACACCTGCATCCATAGCCCTTCACTCTTCCCTTACTCACTCTTTCTTTCTTCCTTCAAACAAATAGGCAAAGGATCATTCAGTTTAACATTACGGTAGCACTATGGACCCTGACGTCATCGAGATTCCTCCCCCAATTCACCACCCTTCGAATTTTTATCTCAACAACAAGGCAAGCTGCTGCCATCGCGATTCAAAGTTTAATCAATCGTGTTTCAACTGATGGGGGTCTTCAATTTGTTCAAAGTTTTGATTTTTCTGAAAAATATTTATCTGGGTCTTCACTTTTCTGCCATGATCGTGTTGTTTATGTTTTGTTGTTTTTAATTATTGTTTTTGTGTAGTTTTCATGAACACGATTTTCCCCTTTTCTGCTATAGAGGAACTGTTTTTGCTGTTGTTGAGGCAACCTTTTCGTGTTTGTTGCTGCATGTGCGGTTTGTTATTTATTGGAAGGGGACGGGTTTAGTAGTGACGTGTGCATTCTGACATTGTAATTTTTTCATCTGTTATGGATTGTGTATTTCTCTTATCTTCTTCTTTGCTTTTTGGGTCTTCATTTGATGATCACGTTATTGTTACCCCAAGGGATTGGAATTTAGGACCTTTTGTTGTATTCCTTGGAATAGTAAGAGACTATGCTATAAATAGCCTTTTGGTAATATGTTGGTAATGATTTCTGTTTAAATCTTTTTGTAACTGAAGTCAAATTATAACCTTTTTTCTCCCTGATATCTAAGTATAGATGTTCATTTGATTGAGGAACTTCCAAATGACACAGTTTTTTCTTCTCAGGATGTTCTATTATGGCAATATGTGTGTCTTGTGCATGTAAATTGCAGATGATAATTTTTTGGTATGATTTAGACGGATAATAATAAGGTTCTCTGAGCTTTGTTGACAGTAGGCTGGTATTTAAGGTTGTCCCTATTTCCTTGGGCTTCAGAGATAATTTTTATGCTAATGCAAATTGGGGCTGTATCTAATACATTTCCCAGTATACTTTCTCAAACCATGAAAAAGTTAAAGGTGATTTTACTGATTTTTGTTCACACATGGCTAGGTCAGATAGACTACAAAAATTTGTGTTGGTCCATCAATTTACTTGTCTCTCTCTTTCTATGTCTAAATTCTAACTCCTGTCATAATTGATTATATATGCATAGTAATAGGGTTTTATGATCATCACTACTGTCCTGCTTGTTAAATGCCATTGTTTATCTGTTAGCTTTAGATAGGATTAACATGTCAAGTTCTACTATATTTTTGTTATTTATGTGCAAGTCTGTGTAAAGGAAATGTTCCTACCTCCTAGCCCCTGCACATAAGAAATTGTGGGATCAAGCAGTTTATGACTTGGATAATGCTATTCTGTTTTTCTTGGGAAGTTTAGATGCTTTAATTTTTCTATTATTCTGCCTGTAATCTTTTTGTAAATTGTAATGTGATTCTGTCATTCAAGCTATGAATGTGGGTAACTGTTGAGTCACTGTGGCAAACATAACACAGTACGGGATGTACTCTTGTAGTTATATTAAACAGAGCAAAAGTGGTTTTAGGAAAAAGTAAATGGACACTTAGTTAGGAATCCCTTTCTATAATAGTATAGATTCATTTTACCTTTTACTCTACTGTTTGAGGCTTTTTTACTTGAGCATTTTGTTTTAGTATCTTATCCACCATAATATGTTTTTGACTAAAACACCCTCTTTTGCCTTGATTTTTATAAATGTCCCCTTTATTTTGGAGACACAAACCTTTTACTGATAGGTGAAGTTTCTGGACTAATAAAGAAAAATAAAAGGAGGTTTCTGTGGGTTTACAAAGTTACCATTTCAGTTTAAGAATGTTTGTATTGGTTTTCAGGACATAGAGGAGATTTTGTTTAAGGAGATTTATGTGTAATCTCTGTTGTTATGAAGATATCAGTACCTTCAGAAATCAGGGTCCAATATCAAAGGGAAGAATATTGGCGGAAACTCTTTTGTATAATTTAGAGTAATATAAAAGGAAGATTATTTTGCCATGTTCTGTTTGAAAATTGCCCAAGCACAACTTTTTTCTTTGATATATTTTTCTGCTCTCATATTGTTGTTTGTGCTTCATGAAGGTTTGAGTGTATGTTTGCTCACTAACATATAATACTTGACTTTTACTTTCTAGGTTATTTTGCATGATGTGATTGACATTGACAATGATGATGATTCTGAGGATGTAATGATAATTGGTGAAAAAGTTAATAGCAGTAACAAAGGGAAGGCAATTGATGCTGTTCATGGTGATCTCCAAGTTGTGGTTTGTATAAGATTTATTTTATTTCTTGCATTGGATGGATGTATCCTTTCCAATATGAAGACGACTCTAACATTTTACATGAAACCCTTTTCAGAATATGTCTGATTATCCCTTTTCGGTCCCTGATGTGGAAAAATTTGGATCAGTTGGCGGGATTGCGTCTCCTAATAATCTCCCTTCAGTGTCAAATAATGTAATCAATGTTGATGGTCATGGCTCTGATCTTTCATATGATGATGATGACTATGTTGATATTTTGTCGGCAGAAGATTATATGGATGCAGATGAGTATACCTTATTACAGAAACATTTTGATCATGTGGATATACCTCCTGGAATTGAAGCACCTTTTACTTGGTTGCCACCAGGATATGATGTAGGTTTTAAGAAGACTGGAAATAGTATGTTTTATCCTTGGGATCATGTGCAATCAAATGCTGCATTAAGTTCCATGACACCCTCTTCCCAGCCTTCTATGTCATTAGATCCAACTAACTCTAAAATTCAAGCAGCTTCAATGGGTGGTACTAACATTCAAATCAAAATGGATGATGTTGATTACTCCTCTGGAATAGAATTGTCTTCTCAAATTTTTTCTCAATCTGCCCCTTCTAAGAAGAAATCAGCTACTTCAAAACCCAGAGGACGTACTTCAAATGCTTCTGTAGGAGTAGAATCATCTAAGTCTCACTGGTTTTCAGGGTCTTTCCATAGCAAAAAGAAGTCTGCTTCAGCATACCTTAGTTTATTTGACTCTGTGGTGGCTGATAAGCTGCCACATGCAGGTCAGCCATCAAATGGGGGGCAATTTAAAACTGCAATGATGGCAGATGGCAGTAGTGTTTCCTCCCATTCAAATTTCATTGGACACCATGGATCATCGCATGCTTGGGGAACAGATGCAGGAAAATCTTGGTGGAAAATTTCTCAAAATGATAAATCATTTTCTACTCATAATAAAAAAATTTCTAATAATATTTACTATCCATTTGATCCTCTTGTTACCCAAACTGAGCATGATTTTGATAACTCGGTTCCCAATTCTGCTGGAGATGGATTTCATGGAAAAGCAGTGGATGGCCCTATTGTTACAATTTCGGATGATGCCAGAGATGAAATTATGAGGAAATTTCGAAGTTTTAAACAATTTGATACTGTGGAGGACACTTCAGATCATTACTTCATCCGTAACAGTTCTTCAACGAAACGGGTAAATTTTTTAAGTGCTCTTTTGTTTCAGTTTTGTTCTTAATTATTTGGGTTTATGTTGAACATATTTCTTGAACAGCCTCCCAAGAACTGGGCTAAAAAAATCCAGGAAGAGTGGAAGATTTTACAGAAGGATTTGCCAGGTGAGTTTGTTTCAGTACTGCTTCAAAATGGCTGTACTATTTTTCCTTATCCAATTTAGTCTTCAATTATTTTTGAGCATTATTGTTTTTTTTATAGAGCTTTTCTGAATAAACTTCATTCAGCATTTTCATGGCTAATTTATGATTTACTCTTGTAGAATAGTTCTTACTAACTTTTTTCTTAGAAGTCCAGATACTTGTTCTGAAATTGGTTGTTAAATGTAGAAACAATTGTAAAGTGATCTGAATACCATAATGTGCTACCTGCCACTGGTATTATACTGGATCTCTTACTACTTCTTATTCTCTTTCGTTTGTCCCCTTCAGATTCAATATTTGTGAGAGTGTATGAGTCAAACATGGATCTTCTGAGGGCTGTGATTATTGGAGCTGAAGGGACTCCATATCATGATGGCCTATTCTTTTTTGATGTTTTCTTTCCCAGTGGCTATCCCAATGTACCGCCGGTATGTGGTTGGGAATACTGTATCTGATCGGATTGTTCATTCTTATCTTATCAAGTCTGACACAAGGGGCATTTTTCATTGCAGCAAGTGCATTACTACTCTGGAGGTCTGCGGCTCAACCCAAATTTGTATCATTGTGGCAAAGTATGCCTTAGTCTGCTGAACACCTGGAGTGGCAGCAAAAATGAGAAGTGGCTTCCCGGCACGTCAACGATTCTACAGGTTCTGGTCTCCATACAGGGTCTAATTCTGAATACAAAGCCTTACTTTAATGAACCTGGATTTGCACACATGAGTGGTTCAGCAAGTGGTGAAAAGCTGTCCTTTCAGTATAATGAGGACACATTCATTCTATCATTGAGGACAATGATGTATATGATACGAAGGCCTCCAAAGGTTCGATTTTGAGTCATGGTTCAATTTTTTTAAATCTCTAGCAAGGTTGCTTTGCCATGTTCATTTGTAGTAGTGACCATTTTACCTTTCATTTTTTGGGGGAGGGGTGAAGGAAGGGTTGGGGGGAAATTAAAGAAGCAATGCCTAGGCATACTTATGCCTTTGAGTGGAAAATGACAAAAAGAACCGTACCGTGTTATAGATCATGTAGGAATCAAATGTAAAATGTGACTAGACTTAGCATTTTATTACATATAAAAGCAAATGCCAGATGGCTTCATTTAGTGTCTTCTATAGTATTAAAAGGACAAAGTATGCATCGGTTTTCATGTGTGTCAGTAATTGAGGTATTTTTTTAACCCTTTGTCCACACAAGGCCATGTACCAAAATGTGCTTTGGTGAGAGCTTAGTAGCTTGAATAGATTTCTGTATTTCTAGAGATTAATTTATGTATCTCAACTAGGAGTATCCCATGTTAAAAAAGAAATAAAAGTAAATCATGTTGGATGAGTTTTTCATCAATCCCTTTAGGATAAAAATCCTGAATTTGGGGGATCAAATAGGGCTGATTTTAGGGGAATAGACAATTTGTCCATCCCTGAGAGGCACTGGTATCTTACCTTGTTCTATTTAGGCTTTTCAACATGTTTTTGTAGTTTGTTGAGCTTTAACTATCATTGTAAGTCGTCAATAATGATGCATCTTTTGTCCTATCAACATAATCATCTTTGGAAAGTGGAAATCATTTGAATGAAGAATAGTGCAAGACACACACGCACACACAATTTAGATGATTGTTCTCTCAAACACGTTTTTATTTTTCTATGATTTGGGACTCAACTTAAATGCTCAATGTTATTATATTTGGTTTCAGAATTTTGAGGATTTTGTTAAGGGGCATTTCTGCAGCAGAGCCAGTGATATTCTGGTGGCATGTAAGGCATACATGGAAGGTGCTCAAGTTGGGTGTTTGGCCAAAGGAGGTGTTCAGGACGTTGATGAGGGGAGACAGAAGCTGCTCACAGAAGTTCAAGCATTCTTTAGCTGGATATATGAACATGCTTGTCAGAGAGTTTGCTCAAACTGGAGCAAAGGACATTGAGAAATTCCTACCTCCACCACCACCAACAGTAGCAGTGAACAAACCATCAGGAGTGGTGTTGCTTGAGGCTGCAACCTGAACTGAACATTCTCTTGGATAAACCAAATTTTGAGGCTTCACTGATACACACACCGAAACTTCTTAGTACTTCTATTTCACCTAATGACACTTTTCTGTTTAATGTTATATACTTTTACTATCGTTATCTGCTCTTGTTTTCATGAACATAGAATTGTATATAATTGCAAATAAAAATATAATGCCTTGCTAGTATGACATACTAATAGCCTGATCATATTATTCTAAACATTGTTTGCTTGTTATGCTTTGTTTTGTTTCATTCACATTGAGCAAAAAGGGTTGGGAAATTTGTTACAAGAGCTATATTTCTATAGAACATGGTTGTTTGAACAGCAAATTTGTTCGTTTTTGAATATTTTGTATCACCTTTCTTGTATGGATATATCTATTTCTTTTTCTCTTAAGGGTGTCTGAAAGCACATGGATGTGATGAACCATTTTCCAAATAAAGGTAGTCAATGATATGGAAGTTTTAGTCTCCTCCACCGTTGCATTATTGCAAAGTAGAATCTTTCAAAGTGTAGGCTCCACAAGTTTGTGATTAACACCTTTGGAAGTTGAAACGAGCTGGTATCAGTTCAACTCCTTTTGAAACGCCAATCACCGGGTGGGTCAGTTTGACCCACTTCGCGTGGGCCGAAGAAAACAGGCAAAACAGTCAGCAGCACTGACCTCTAGTCAATCTATTTAAGTAAATTGTACTGTTCTTTTACATTACAGATTGAACATGGAGAGTTAAAAACAAACTTATCTAAATTTAATAGATTAAAGATACATTTAAAATTTTGTTATTATTTTTAATTTTTGATCCTGTCCTAGCCTAGTTTATTGTTTAGAAGATCCGTTGGTGGGCCCTACTGTCCCAAAAATTACCACCATTGTCGTGTTTGCTACTTCACAGCTTATTGGGCTACTTTTAGGTCCATCATCTCTCAACCTCTTTTCGTTTGACTGATCAATGGTGATACAAATTTTATGTATTCAAATGCATTTTAATTATATTTCAAATCATTTTAGCCCTATCATATATTTCAATAATTCATATAATTTTATGCGATATTATGTCCCTGTTTGGTTTTAGAGTAAAATCACTTAAAAAAAACATAAAAACAATTTCTAATTACATTTTACTATTAAAGATTGTTCTAACCACATATTTTATATTTATATATGGTAATGAAACCTTTTATTGGGTTGACTTGATTTCGTTCTATACGTTATAAAGTCGTTGATGAGATAAGACTCAAATTTAAATAAACCATTTTATGAAGAAAAAAAGAGAGATTAATTTGTATATCATGGTTTCTTCAAACAAGTAAACATTTAATTTAACTTCATTTAATTAATAGAAAGAAAAGTGGTACTAAATATGTATTATAATTGGACAATTTATGTAATGCAAAAACCAATTTCGTATGAAAATAAGAAAAATAAAGTTAAGCACATAATTATACATAAATGGTTAATTTTTGAAACACCTTAAAATCGAAGTCTGTTTTTAAAATTATTCAGCTTTTAAAATGATAATGCAATTTTAACTTTTAATTTTTGTTATTCATATAAAAAAACTAATTATTGTTATTATTTATTTTCCTGGTTCTCGTATTGAAACGTTTCGTTTTTTATAGGTCTTTAGTGTTAACTGTGACGACAAAGTCTTCGTTACGTTTTCTTTGGTTTCGCTATAATTATACAGATCGGTGACGACTTAACCACGCAACGACTTGTTATTTGTGGTTGTCGACGAAGAGAATGGAATTAAATAAAAGAAATTAAAAAAGAGAAAAAAAATCATCTCAATAACATAGATCATGTTAATTTAAATATTAACATTCATCAATGAAAATTCTAACAATTTTTAGTTAATTAAATTTTTATAAATATAACGAGCATATACTTTAATGTCTATGTAAAATAATTTATGCTGTAAAATAAATAGGCTATTTACCGTCCATGTATTGTTAACCTAATATTTGTATTTAGTTTATAATGTGAGGTTTAGTAAAAGAGATTAGAAAAAAAATTGATTAAAAGACTAATGTTTCAAAATATAAGAAAATAAGTAGTTTAGTTAATAGTGAGATTTGAATTAAAATCGACATTAAAAAAATTTAACATCATCTTCAATAAAAAAAAGAGTTAAAGTAATGAAGTAGTAGATTTTTTTTTATACTCAATTTTTTCATTTTTAATTGATGTATGATTTAAACTTATTTAAATTTCTAATACAAAGTATTGTTCAATTTATAACTCAGAATTCCATTACCATTTTATTTTAGTTAACCACATACCTTAATAAAATATTTATTTAATTAACAACAAATACTTGAAAGGAGTAGACTTTTCAAAGGTATTACTTTTTCTTTATTTTGTTTTTATATATCGGTTGTTTTCTTTGTATGCATCTATCAAATTTCTCGTGATAAACTATTTTGTGATTATTACAACTTAAAGATAACACCTGCAATTTTTTCTTCCATGGGAAGAAACAGTGATGTTAACGTTTGAGGTTTGACTGAAGATTTTATAATCTAATTGTATTTATTTTATTTTATTTTTTAAATTAAGAAGTTAATGTCAATGGTTAAAAATGAATGTAAAAATTATATAAGTAATATTCTTTTGGAATTTTTGGTGTTAAAAATTTTTCAATATTCAAATTAGGAAAGCTAGATGGTTTCATTATGAATGTAACATGGTAAGTTCTATTTGTTAATTGATTCAAAATGAATGCTAGTATAGATAGAGATAATTCTCATTTGGTTTCATATATTATATTTTTAGAGGTAGTCGAGATAAATATATAGATGATTTTTAATTCTTTTAGAGATAAAGACTCATGTAATGATAAGTTTATAAAAGTCATAATAAATATAGTTTCTCAAAGTCTTGAAGTATAAATTCTGTGGCCCCATGTATCTATTTATTTATTTATTTATTCTTTTTAATAAATTTTCATTAATATTTGATGAGTTTTGAAGTGTCAGGACATGTGAATGTGCATCGATCTTTCTTTACCATGCCATGCATTACCAGTGCAAATGGATACTATAAATGTATTGAATTCTTGCTTTGTTTCTCACTTTCTCTAGCAACCAAACTATAGTTTATCTTATCATGTTCATGGATTCTCTTCTCACCATTCTCTTCTGTGCTTTCACTTTCTTCTCCTTCAACCTTGTCTCCTCCTTTGCCTCACAGCCATCTTACGAAGAGCACTGTGCTTCCACAGTTGCTGACTCCACGCCCACCACCAAACTCACCCACAACCCTTTCCCTCTTGCTGATCATCACAACGGTTTCTACAAAGGAGGTGCTACCATCATTGATGTTGGTGCTTCTTGGAACCGTTTCTCCTTTCGACTCTCCAAAAGGAGCACACGTGAAACTCAAACTCCAAACCTTTTCAAACTTCAAGGCACTCTATCATTTAGAAGCGCCAACACATTCAGTGATGGTTCATATTATATGGGTCAACGGGGTTACCGTAAAGGTTACGTAAGCTTCAAGCTTGAAGGGTTTTGGCATGAACCTTCAGGGAAGGTCTGCATGGTGGGGATTAGCAGTGGTTACTCCAGAAAAGGTGACTCTCTCAACGTGAATGCTGTTTTTAAGCTCAATGATGTGTTCAATGTAAGTAATATCACTACCTTGGTCACTGGAAGCTTGGAGAACTTGAGTTCTGAAAAGGGTGATGATAGCTACTTTGAACCCATTTCTGTGTTGATGCTTCCAAATGAAAAATACAATTATACTCTGGATTCTGCAGAAGTTGTCAATGAGTTTTCTGATGGGAGTGATGCTGATCAAGGATTAGCATTGAATTTAGATTCATTGAGTTTTTGTAAGTATCCCATCTCTTCGGAGCTTGGAAGACTCCAATTAGAGTACTCTCGTGAGTGTCATGCTTCTAAGAATTGCAGTATAAGTGGAAGTTCTGATAAACTTCCATCTCTAATGTCTCTGACGACCATAGGGTGTTCTCTGACTACTAAGAAACATAGATTGAGGGTTCTGGTGGAATTTCCAGATATTAGTTATTATGTGATTAACCAGAGTTTTGATCCCAAAACTGTGTTAGTAGGGGAAGGATGGTGGGATGAGAAGAACAACATGTTGTGCGTAGTTGCTTGCCATATCATGGGCAAGTCATCATCCTTGGTTGGAACTCATGTGGGTGATTGCTCAGTAAGACTAAGATTGAGATTCCCCTCAATTTGGTCAATAAGAAACACCAGTAGCATAGTGGGCCAAATTTGGAGCAATAAGAGCGGAAGTGATTCAGGATATTTCAAGATGGTAACATTTAGGAATGATGAAGGTCGTGGGGTGGGAGTTCCTGGCTTAAAGTATGAGTTTAGCCGTCTAGAAACGGTTAACAAATCATGTCCAAGGCCGACTCACAAGCCTAATGAGAAGACGAAGAGATACCCTGAGGCCTATTCTTATAGCATGAGATTTGATATGTCAGTTAAAGAGTCCATGAAAAGAGTAGGTTGGGGTTACTCAGAACCCATAGCTGTTGATGATGAAATCTCTGAGTTTTCCCAATATAGATCATCTGGTTTCATAAGTTTCTCAGATGAAGTTCCTGATGAAACCATTGACATCAACAATGGCAGCTTGTTTAACATGAGCTACGGGATCAGCCTCTCCGTGTTGCACCCTTCAAAGTCAGTTGACAAGAATTATGTGTTTAATTTCTCCTCTGAGAGAGTGAAGATCATTGCAGAAGGAGTTTATGATGCTGGAGCAGGAACCTTGTGTATGGTAGGTTGCCGTGAATTGAACCCAATCTCAAAAAGTGAGACACCAGTGGCTCATTCTGCAGACTGTGACATTCTTCTGAAAATTCAGTTTCCACCATTGGACTCAAGTGATAGAAGCTACATTAAGGGAAGTATTGAAAGCAGGCGGAAAGAATCTGATTCTCTTTACTTCAAGCGTTTAGACGTATCAGCAGTTCCAAACTACAGGGAAACAGCAAGAAGAAAAATTTGGAGAATGGATATGGAAGTTGTCATGGCTCTGATATCTAAAACTCTTGCATGTGTTTTTGTGGGGTTGCAACTCTACAAGGTGAAGAGAGAACCAAATGTGTTCCCCTTCATCTCACTGATTATGATGTCAATTCTTACTTTGGGTCACATGGTACCTCTTGTTCTGAACTTTGAAGCTCTTCTCACTCCAAATCCCAACAACAGAAGGCTGATATTTGGAAACAATCCATGGCTCGAAGTTAATGAAATAAGTGTGAGGCTGGTGACCATGGTGGCTTTCTTGTTGCAATTCAGGCTCCTGTATCTCACCTGGTCAGCAAGAAAGAGTGGTGAAAGCAAGAACAGTCAATGGATTGCTGAGAGGAACACTGGTATTGTCACTTTACTCTTGTATGCAGCAGGGTTACTGGTTGCATTCATGTTGAAGTTGAAGAAGAATGGAGACAAGGATTCTGTGTATATTCCTATGTACAACCAACCTTCACCTTGGGAGAACATCAAATCGTATGGTGGTTTGGTTTTGGATGGTTTTCTCTTGCCACAAATCATTCTTAACCTGTTTTTGAATACGAGGGTTAATGTTCTTTCAAGCTCTTTTTACTTTGGAACTACTTTTGTGAGATTGCTGCCCCATGCCTATGATCTTTACAGGACTCATACTGATGATCATCTTGATAATGGGTCATACTACTATGCAGATCCAAGTGAAGACTTTTACTCAACAGCTTGGGATATTGCCATTCCATTGGGAGGTTTTTTCTTTGCTGTTATCATCTACTTGCAGCAACGTTTTGGTGCTCATTATATTTTGCCTCAGAGATTCAAAAGGGTATATCAGAAGGTGCCCGTTGTTACTGATTCAGAAGCAGAAGTAGAGACAACCAACAAGTAAAATCTCCCAATGATTCCAACTGCAAATGACCACTCCCAAGAAGCTCTGTTCAATATGTTCATGTATTTTAAACTTTTAACTAGTTATGAGCTTGTATTGTTGCACTGTAATTTCTGTGATCTTTTGTTCTTGTTTGTTTTTGTTAAGTTTGTAACATGACTTGTGCCATTGTCCTTATATTTTGAAATTATATGACTTGAGTGTTTTTGTGGATTATGGAATTAGATACTGATGAATCTATGGATCATATTTTAAAAGTATTGGATACTCCTTTTAGGGAAAGTTCATCTTTTTCATAAGCAGGGGAAAGTTCATCTTAGTGTACTGTTATCTGAATGAATATTGAAGAATAAAAAAAAAACTAGTTAAGATGAAAACCATGGGAGAAATAAAAAAACGTGAAACATACAGTGGAGTTAAGATGAAACAAAAAAGTAGTTTGTTTTGATGGATAAAAATAAGAAATAGAAAAAAAAAAAAACTGATGAAATTTCCATTTTAATCCCAAAAAAAAAGTAGAAAAAAATATGTAAAAAGATAATTTTTATTGTAATAATGAAACTGAATTTAACCATTAAAATACGCTAAACAATATTTTTTTCTTAATAATTTTTTTATTTTTAAATATTTTATTCAATATAAAAATATTTAGCACTAAAATATATTAAAGCAACATGTGAGCCTTTTTTGGATTAAATTAAAAGTATATTTAGCCAAATTTTTTCATTTGAATTTTTGCAAAAAAAAGAAGAAGATAAAATGATTGTTTTATAAATTAAAATTAGACTATGCCTAAATTGAAAGGATAAAATTAAAAAAAAAAAAGTGATAAAGGAGAAGCATAAATTAATTTAAATTTATAAAAAAATCTTTTTATTCTCTTAGAAGATTTATTCAAACAAATCCAAGACTTGTTTCGAAGTCTTTGTGGGGTTGAAGTTGAACACTTCCTTGTATATATCCACAAATAAATATTACATTGTAAAAGAAAACCAACAACATCATCACTTCATTGTCACCTATGGAAATTGCCGGCAACATGTTTGTCACAAAACATGTAACAAAACTTTCCCATCCTATCCACTCACATAAGTTCAAACCTAATCTTAAAAAAATCAATATTTAAAATATAAAGATTATCGTTATTTATGTATTCTATTTTAATACTATTACCAGTTAACACAAAATTAGGGTTTTTCTAATATTCTCTGTCACATAATAGTATTAAGTTAAAGTTGGTAAGTGGATTATATGATGAATGAGTCCTCTACTGAAATATAGAGGTTTTACAAAAAAAAAAACACAATTAAAGTATGGAATTAAACTTAACTTAAGCTCAAAATTAAGTTAAACTATAAGAATTAGACTTATAACAAGAATTCGTATTAATTAGTTTTTCTTTAGAAAGTAACGGGTTAAAAAAATAAACTCTTTTTTTTCTCAAAACATAACCAAAGAGATAGAAAAAGTATGCTTAAAAGGATGAATCAATTAATATTGGTTTAAGTCTTAGAAAAGTCAACGCTTGAACACAAAAAAGGCACTTATGGTGAGTGTGACAACGTAATGGGACGGTGCGGCATCAAAAAATTAATAATTGTAAAAAAAAAAGCCAGCAATTCATTTTTTTTATTAAAAATTATATAATTATGTGAATGGTTTTTTGAAAAAAATATATAAGATTCACACAAAAAAAAATAATATATTTTTTAATAAATTTTAGTTAATAATATTCTTAAAAGAATTTACATGAGTATTATCTATTTCAAGAGATTCCTAAATCATTAATCTTTTGACAAGAGTTTATAGTTCCACCCAAACTCTCTTTTAGAAAGAGTAAAAATCAAGTGGGAATATACTCAATTGAAAATAAATAATTCATTGATCATGAATGCTACAATAAGTCTTTCAAAGAAGACTGCAAAAGTGGGTCCATTTAAGCCATTATGACCACTTAGTACGTTATTTTCAAAGTCCAAACTGAGAAACTTCCTAGAACTTTTGTCAAAGAAAAAGAAGATAACTTGTATGACTTTGTATTTTGCCTTTGTTTTAGGTGTTAGTCTTTTTATTACAACAGTAATTCTTGCTACTGAACAATTTTTTTTACAGTTTATTAATGGTGAAGGCTGGTTTTACATGCTAGAAAGTGTTCTTTGATATTAGAACCAAAAGAACAACCGAACTAAAGGAACAGTCTATGTTGTTATATGTAACAGAAAACTAAATTTCTGTTTTGTTCCTCTACCTTTGATCATTATCATGGATTATCTTCTCTCCACCCTCCTCTTTCTTCTTGCCATGTCTTCCTTCAACCATGTCTCCTCCTTTGATTCACTGCCACCTTACAAAGACCACTGCGGTTCCATAGTTCCAGAGTCAACTGCCGCTGAACTCACCCGCAACTCTTTCCCTTTTGATGATCATCACACAGGTTACTTTACAGGAGGTGATGGCATCATCGATGGTGGAACTTCCTCGTACCAATACTTTTCCCTCCAACCATTTAGCATACGTGCCACTGAGTCCTCTGACTTGTTCAAAGTTGAAGCCTCTGTATCACTCGCCACCAGCATAACTTACTACTACGTTGTAGGGAACTTCAGTTATGGTGACAGATTAAGGCATGGGGGTCAACATCGCTACCGTAGAAGGCATGTAAGCTTCAAGCTTGAAGGGTTCTGGTCTGAGTCTTCAGGGAAGGTTTGCATGGTAGGGACTGGGAGTGGTTATTCCAAGGAAGGTAAGCATCTTAATCTGGATGTTGTGTTTAAGCTTGATAATGTGTTCAATGTAAGCACTATCACTACCTTGGTTAGTGGAAGTTTGGTGAGCTTGAGTTTTCAAAATGATGAGAGGTACTTTGAACCTATTTCCGTGCTGATGTTTCCTAAAGGGAATTACAATTATACCTTGGATTCTACAGAAGTTGCCAATGAATTCTCTTCAGGGACTGATGCTGCAAAGGGGGGGCTTTCATTGAATTCATTGAGCTTTTGCTCACGTCCCCTTTCAAGGGAAATTAAAGGGCTTCGATTAGAGTTCTCTCCTGAATGCACTTCTTCAAAGAACTGCACTCCTTTAAGTGAGAGTTCTGGTCAACTTCCATATCTAATGTCTTTGAAAGGCATTGAGTGTTCTCTTGATAACAACAAACATAGGCTGCGAGTTATGGTGAGGCTTTTGAATTCTAGTGATTATTGGGTTGGCCAAAGTTTCAATCCCAAAAATACGTTGGTAGGGGAGGGATGGTGGGATGAGAAGAAAGGCAAGCTGTGTGTAGTGGCTTGTAAAATCATGGCCAAGGCATCATCCTTGGCTGGTTCTCATGTGGGTGATTGCTCAATAAGACTAACACTGAGATTCACCTCAACTTTGTCAATCAAGAGCACCAGTACCATAGTTGGCCAAATTTGGACCAACAAGAGTACTCACGATACAAGCTATTTCAAGAAGATAGCATTTAACAACGGAGAGGATGGTAGGCTGGGAAGTTTTCAAGCTCCAAAGTATGAATATAGCCAACTGGAAAAAGTAAAGAAGTCATGCCCAACACAGAAGCCTATGAAGAACAAGGGGAAAAGATATCCAGATGTCTATTCTCATGACTTGAGATTTGACATGGCAGTTAGTGAGTCCAACAAAAGAGTAGCCTGGGGTAATTCATATCCCTTTGCTATTGGTGATGAGGTCTCTTCCTCGGGTAACAGTTTCTCAAACACCTCGGTAGATGCTCCTGAGGTAAAACTCAATAGTACAGGTGGTTTGTTTAATATTAGCTACAAAATCTCACTGTGGTTTAATTCAACCAATGTCTTCAAGTCCCTGCTTAATCAGTCCTCTTTGCCAGTGATGATTTCTGCCGAAGGAGTTTATGATGCTGGAGCGGGAACCTTGTGTATGGTAGGTTGTCGTGGTCTTATCTCAAACTCTCTCATACCAACAGCTCATTCTGTGGATTGTGAGATTGTGGTGAAGTTTCAGCTACCACCATTGGATGCAAAAAATGGAATCTTCATTAAGGGAAGCATTGAAAGCACGCGCAAAAATTCAGACCCTCTTTACTTCAAAACTTTAGAGTTATCTTCAGCTGCATTCTACATTGAAACAGCTGAAAAGGTAGTTTGGAGAATGGATATGGAGACCATCATGTTTCTGATATCTACCACTCTAGCGTGTGTTTTTGTGGGATTGCAGATATACCATGTGAAGAAGAACCCCAATGTGCTTCCTTTGCTCTCACTTGTTATGATGACAATGCTTACTTTAGGCCACATGGTACCCCTTGTTGTAAACTTTGAAGCACTTCTTGCTCAAAATCCTAACAAGAAGAACTTTGTGTTTGGAACTGTTGGGTGGCTTGAAGTGAATGAAATAGCTGTGAGGCTAATCACCATGGTAGCTTTCTTGTTGCAATTCAGACTCCTTCAACTAACTTGGTCATCAAGAAAGAGTGATGAAAGCGATAAAGGCCTCTGGCTTGCTGAGAGGAAGGCTTCTTGTGTCACTCTACCCTTGTATGCTGCTGGCTTATTGATTGCATTGCTGTTGAAGTCTAAGAGAGATGGAGACATTCTTGTGATTACTCCAGTGAACCATTCATCTTGGGAGAACTTAAAATCTTATGGTGGTTTGGTGTTGGATGGCTTTCTCTTGCCACAGATCATTCTTAATCTGTTCTCTAACATGAGGGAGAATGTTCTTTCATGTTCTTTTTACTTTGGAACTACTTTTGTGAGGCTGTTGCCACATGCCTATGATCTTTACAGGACTCATAATTATGCTCAACTAGATAATGGATCATACATCTATGCAGATCCAAGTGCAGATTTTTACTCCACTTCTTGGGACATTGTCATTCCATTGGGAGGTGTTGCTTTTGCTATCATTATCTTCTTGCAGCAACGTTTTGGTGCTCACTGTGTTCTGCCTCAAAAACTCAAAGGGTCTAAGGTTTATGAAAAGGTGCCTGTGTTTGCTGAATCAGAAGCTGAAGTAGAGACCACCAACTTGTAAAATATTCACCTTTTGACACCCAAATGCAAATGGTCTAATCATGACGAATCAAGATTTAGGCCATTCATAATTCCATGTATTTTATCTATCAGAATATATATATAGTATATGCAAAATAAATTTTGTTACAGTAAAGGACTTGTCAAGTGTCTGATTAAACGAAGTCTTGTCTGCTGGGAAACTTTTAATACGAAATACAGTTTTTTAGTAGGTGACACAGACTTGGATCATATCGATACTCTAGATAATGTTTTTCAAATTGTGGAAAATTTCATTCCCAATACTCTATCAAAGTAGGCATTTTTTACGAAAGCAGTGTCATTTTTTTATTAACAAAAATACTTTGATAGATATAAATATTTTATATTTATTTGATGTTATTCTTTTTTATTTTTAATTTCTTAAAAAATATATATAAAAATTTATATTTTATAATTATTTTATTTTTATATTATGTATTAAATTAAATTAAAAGTATATCACGATATCATTATTCTTTTATCAAAATTTATTATATAAGTTGACTTTGAAAAAATTACCTATATTAATAAAGTTGTATTTTTCAAAGACAACTTTAAATTATTAGAACTGGTGAAATCATATTTTAAACTCACTTACTTTTAGGCTTTATTCACTTAAATTGATTTGGAAGAGAGTAATTGAGGAGATTTGAGAGAATTTGAAGATAAATTTTTTTGTTGTTATTTGAGTGGATTTAGAGGTAAGTAAGAGTGAATTTAGAAGTAAATTTTTTTAATCTGTCATCTCAATCAAATTCTACAGTAATTCTCACAAACTTTATTTCAGAAACTTTACTTCCAAATCAACACTCACTTACCTCCAAATCTACTCAAATAAACAACAACAAAATTTATCATCAAATCCTCTCAAATCTCCTAAAGTGATAGTTAACAATTTTATCTTTCTAATGACATGTTTATAATTTTACATATACATTATTTTGTTTTACGACTTTCTTTTTTTATTTTTTCTTTTTCTTTTTCTTTTAAATTTTCTGTTTTTTTATGTTTTTTTAAGTTACTATATAAACTTATCTTAAATTTAAACTATTTCTTAATATTATCTTAATTTAAACTATTCTTAATAAATATTTTAAACTTGGTATATTACTTTTTCTTAATAAATAAATTTTATAAATATAATTTTGATAATAAAATTATCTAAAAATCTCAAAATAAAAAATATTTTTGTATAAAATAAAATAAAAAATTGTAAGTTTTAAAGAATAAAAAGAATTAAAACATTATTTTTAAGTCAATTATGTTAGATATATATTACCTTTATCTCTTATATAGTTTTACTATATTGAATAAATTAAATTATTAATATAAAACTCAAAATAAAAATATATGATTGTATAACAATTTAGAAAACAAAAAAAATTAAAATATTTATTAACCATAATATCAAAAAATAGTTTAAAATTAAGATATGTTTGTATAAAAATTTAGAAAACATAAAAAGTATAAATTTAATAAAAAAATAAAAAATAAGGAAGTCACACACTAACACCACGACTTTTTTTAAGTTAAAAATTATGGATATAAGATTGGAGAGAGAAATCGTTAGTAGAAATGAAATGACGACTTTCATATATAAAATTAAATGTGGTATGTTTAGTATATGATTTTATATTTTTAATAGTTTGAAATTGTGTTTGGAAAAAACAACTTTACCCATTTATGTAATTTTTTCAAAATCTGCCTATAATTTTGATAAAAAAAAATCACAATACTTTTATAAAAGAACCAATAAAGTATTTGAATATATGCTTGAATAGTTATAGCTTCTAAATGTATGATGATTTAGTTTTTGAGAATTTGTTAGTTATATTTTCTAATGTTAATGATGTTATTGAAATAAGACATCGATCTTAATTAAGGATGTTATTGATTGTTTTTAAGATTTGAAATATTTGAATTTTCAATTATATATGGCATTCTGCTAAGATTATTTTTTCTTAAAAACTAACAACTTTTTCAAGTCAAACCTAACAATAGTTAAGATTTTGAATGTATCAACAGGGTCAAGCTTGTCTTAAGAGAAAAACACATAAATATGAATGTGAATGATACACACTGCACCTAAATGTAGAGATAAAATTTTGTAAATATTCCACTAACTTAAGGACAAAATGGTTTGATATTTAGCAAAAAAGAACATTAACAAAAAAAAAAGCTACTTAGTAGTAATTGAATTTAAATAAAGAAAATTTTCTTTTTCTTTGTATCGTGGGAGGTTTTTTCTTTTATTGAGATAAAATATGTTCAAAATTTGTTTTAGCCAAACTAATCTAAGTTATCAAAGTTCTTCTCGTGTCACTAGATAATATTGTTAAGGAAAAAGATGTGTTTTTTTTTTCAAGAAAACAATAAAAATTGAAATATTGAACTATTCATGTGAGAATTGACTAGAGAATTTTCTTAAGGTTTTTTTTATTCAATTTAATATGATTGAAAATTAGTTTGGTTTGATTTTTGTTAATACTTGTGTTAAACAATAAGATGAATAACGTAATGGTACTTGTATAGGAAATATACACAATGACAAAATATATCAATGAAAGGAAAGAAATAAACATTTTTAAATTGTCAAATTCTTTTCTTCAAAACTTACATCATCCACTTTGAAAGTTATCATATTTATAATAAACACTTCGACAAATGGGGCAAGTGTCATTGTTTTTCAACCAATGCTTTATGCAGCAAGAATGAAACAAGTGATTGCAAGGTGGAAGAATTTGACAAGACTCTCCTGTGATGAAACTCTCCAAACATATGACACAGTTACTACAAAATGGACTCAACTCATTTTGATTTTGTCCATAGATCATAATTTGTGGCAGTTTCATTGATGAACAACCTTTATTATTTGATCTCATCCCAAAAGCTTGCGAATATGGTTGTAATCTTTCCCTACTATGACTTATTTGATTCAAAGAATCTTGATAATTCAGAAAAGACTCAATTACCAAAGGTATTCTTCCATCTTCAACATCATCCTCAAGTGTTTCAAGCAGAATATCTGATACAATTTCGCATGATTTTAGTAGGACAAGAACAACTATTGTTGAAAATATGGTGACCACTATAAGACAGAAGAACAATATTAAAATCAAATTAGGAGCATTGGCAGTAACATATGACAAGGTAAAAGGGTCCCAAAAAGATTGTGGAGAAAGTTCTTGATTCTCCATGATTTGAGAAAAACTGTTTTGTTTACAAAAGTTACATTATGAGTTGAATGTCAAATGTCTTGAGTTTTGTTGAAAAAAAGAAGATGAATAATTGGAACATGACATATTAAATTTGTTGTCAATACCAAACATAGATGTTTGAATTTACATGAAATCATTATTTTAGAAAAGTATTATCTGGAAAAGATGACTGGTTTTTAATAGAGTTTTTTTATGACGTATATGATTAGATTGACAACTTTTCACATATAATAGTGTGACATTATTACGTAATATTTGCTATGGTTATTTAAGTAAATCATGTGTAATATTGTGATTCCAACTATTGGCTTGAAAACTTGACAACAACTTTTCATTTATGTTTTTTTCTCAAATTAAAATTAAAATTTTATCTTTGATATTTTAGTTGAGATAAAGGTCAATGCATAATATTAAAATAAAACTTCAATTTAATAGAAAATGATAACTATAAAACTTTCAATTTTATTTTCAAATTAACACTTATAAAACTATATATAATTTTTGTGTTGTCTTCTTCTTAAATCATCCTTTAAATTATTAAATTTAAATATGATTTTTTTTCTTGTAACTCGTGTCATCTTCTTAACTTTTTTTTAACTCTAAAAATTTCAAAAGATTCATCTATTTTTCTTGTTTTCGTTTTGTTTGTATTCAATAGGATGTAAAAGAAATTTATTTTAGTTGCAAATTGAAGAACAAATAAACAAAATTTACAGTTTTAATACAACTTAACATGGAAACTAAAAAAACTGAATAGTAACATTTTTTATGCAATAAGTAAATTTATATAAGAAAAAAGCAACATCGTTTTTTATCATTTTTAATCAAAGATTTTAAGTTGTTTCTCTTTTTACTTAGACTTTGACAAATTTTGGAGTAGTTCTTAAATATTTTTTCTTACTCTTCATTATGAAATACATGAAATAAATTACCATTTTTTTCTTTTTCATTTTACAAGAAATTTGGTTATTCGCAAGAATTGTTTCCATGTTGAACTATTTTCAAAAGGACTAAACATTGATTTTATAAGTCATACCAAACCATTGGATATAAGACACTTATATTCCTTTACATAGTCATATTTATGTTCCTTTACATAGTCATGATATTAAAGTGAATTTTCTATAGAATTTTTCTACTAAGGGTTAAATATGTTTTTAGTCCCTAAACTATTGGCCGTTTTTGGTTTTCGTCCCTCTTTCAAAGTAAGGTACAATTTGGTCCTCATTTTTTTCGAAACGTTCGTTTTAGTCCTCGGAATTTTGGTTTTAGTCCTCATTTATTGCTAAATGAGGACCAAATTTTTAAACGGTGTTTAGTTTTCGAGGACTAAAACGAACGTTTCGAAAAGAATGAAGAACCAAATTGTACCTTATTTTGAAACAGGGACGAAAACCAGAAACGGTCAATAGTTTCGGGACTAAAAACATATTTAACCCTTCTACTAATTAGTCTTTAATGATTGTTTGTGTACTCCTTCTCTAAATTATGTTTTAAAATCCTTTCAATGTGTCTCTATTCATTGCCCACATGTGAGATCACTTATTTATCTATTTATATGTTGAAAATTCTACCTCGAATAGAGATAAAGTCAAATATGTGTGTGTGCGTGTGCGTGAATGCGAGTGTGTGTATGCAAATTTAACCTTACTAGTCTCTATTCATTGTTAAGTTTATTATTCCACTACTCTTGGATTGTTATTGATCACTCATTATTGTCTAATTTCACACGCGATATGTATATACTTTGGCATGTGGATAGTGTGTTAAAAGTATCAATATCGACTAAATATAAGGTCAATTTAGAGTATATGTGTGGGTGTAAACTTCACTTATAAATTGATTTTGTAAGGTTGAAATTCACTTTCTAACATTATCTTTAATTATTATATAAGAAGAGATAAATATAAAGATGTACTTTAAATAAGGAACACAGAAGCAATGACCTTAATTTTTTTATACTTTCTTTATTTCTCAAATATAAAAAAGATCTCAAACTAGTTATATTTTTTCTATGACAAAAATACCAAAAATAATTTATAAGTATATACAATTATACAAACTTTTCACAACAACTACAAATTATCTACATATATACAAGTACGACATATGGGACAATTTAATTTCTTTTGGAACCATTGATTGATGCAATCTGAATGGAAAATGTGTTTGCACACAGGAAAAACTTGACATAATTCATTGGCTTGAAACTCTTCCAAGCAAATGGAACATTCCCCACAACTTATTGCTTGACCATGCATTCCATAGTTCACCAACTGTGGCAATTTCTTGGAAGTTCTAAGATTTTGTCCTATTCTGGCATAAACTCCTTCAAATGCAGTTGCCAATGTCCAAGCATGCAAATTGCTATGCACAACATCACGTTCATTTGGCCCCATTTCCATTACCCAGAAAAACATCCCATTGAGAATATGGTGTAGGATGAAGAACAACGATGTGAGTACAAATAAAACAATGGTCAAAGTTGGAAGATCAAAAGTGATGGAATACGTACTCATGTGCATCAAACCATCAAATTGTTGGTCCAAGGGAAACATTTTTATGAACCCAGTCACGTTTTTGGTTTTGGTGAATACGATGAATGAAGTGCGTGGCAATGAGAATGAGAACTTGTGTAATGTTTTATATGTATGACAAACAACTGTTATATGTATAGATAATGCATGGTGTGTGCATTCTAATTATGCATGTAGTTTTATAGTTACTTTAACAACTTGGTAAGACACGTATTGTGGTTGGCATGTGTATATACGTTGACCGTTTGTGAAGGAAAAAATGAGTGGCAAATTTGATAAACAGGTATTGATAATGTGATTTTAAAACTAAAATTTAGTATTAGCTAGACATTGAAATTTGATACGGAGAAATGTAAAAGACGATTCAGGCATTAGTTATTTATTTTGCATAACTAACAGAAACCTAACAAAAGATATTTATAAGTATGAAAATGGTATAAGAGTATCTACACAAGATAATAGTTACAAAAAGTAGTTTATAACGGTAGAAAGAATAAAAATATGTCTACCCTAGAGAACAACAATTATTTTTATTAAAAATTATGTTTATAAAGATATAAATAGTAAGGAAAATATGTTCACAATATAGTAGTATAATTACAAAAGATAAAGCCCTTTAATTATGTTTATAAGGGTAGAAAAAGTTTTTTTTTTTTTAAATAGCACGCAATAATTTCTCTGATTAATAGTTATAAAAATATATAAAGAGTGTATTTTAACAAATAATTTTTTAAATGCCAAAATCAACTAATAATTTGAATATACATAACTAATAAAAAATGTTTTAATTATAACGGGTTACATAATTGATATTATAGTTTTAATAGTCTCATATTATTTATATTTTCTACAAATCTATATCACTTAGAACTTAAGATTAAAAACAATTTAAATACACATTTTTTATCAAAGTTTTTGAAATATACTTGAAAACTAAAACAAAAGATTTCAAAACAAATAATATCTTAAATATAATAATTAATCATAATAATATTATCTCAGGATTATTAAAGTTAGAACTAGTGCTGTCAAAACGGACCATCCGGTCTAACTTGAGGCTCACCATGGATAGGTCACTTAGTGATCCAACCCAACACAGCTCATTTATTAGCGAGTCAACAAAATTCAGCTCATTTATTAGCGAGTCAAAAAAATTCGAACCCGTTTCAGCCACAACAGGTTGGTGGGTTTTTTGTAATTCAAATTTAAATGATTTCACTATAAGATGATGTTAAACTCCAAAGATAATTCGAAATAAAAAAATTAACATACAACTTAAATATAATCCAAAAATGCGAATAAATAAGTTATAATATTGATAATATTAGTAATAAGATTAGAGTATTGAATGAATAAATTTATAATATTTTATTCTCCTGAAACTTTTTTTTTTCATTATTACCATTTACAATACAATAAACAAAGGTTAACTAATAATATTGAAATACAAAACAATAAATAATTAAATTAAACTAGGTGGGTTGGTGAGCCAACTCGGCTCACCACGGGTTCAACCCGATGAATCAGGTTAAAAATTGACTCGTATAAAAGAATTTCATTTTTTTTTCAAACCCAACCCAATCCAAACCTATGATGACTCGGATTAATATGCTGTTTTAACCCATTTTGACACCACTAGTTATAACATTGATATTTATGGAAATGATAACTTCCTTAATCTTCAAATACGCACTTGTTATGATATTCCAATAGTTTCAAAACCATGACAGAAATTATATATTTTTATTATGGTTTGATTATAATATTCACTTGTTATACATAGTTTTCTATAACACTTTTATCCAGACAATTGAATAATAATATGGTAAAGATGAATACTAAGCTTTTTTTCATGCCTTTTATATGTGATTACTAACATCCGTATAAAAAAATAAAACTGAAAATTCAAGTTTCTATTTTAAATTTATAGAATGTTGTTAAATAAGAATGGCAAATCGGATCTAGCTCGTTGGCGGCCTGCTAATCCGACTTAAAAAAAGTGGACCGGATTAGAAGATTGAACCGTGAAACCGTTGCAGCCCGACCCAAAAGAACCCACAACCTGGCGGGTCCAATAAGCGAGTTTGGGTGGACCAACCCGCAACCCGTTTTACTTATTCTTAGCGAGTTTGCTAAACCCACGAACCACGCTGCTACGCACGACGTTAACCTTCTCATCACCGACTACGTTTACCACACCCACTGCTGTTTTAGTCGACGGCGGCGAACCTCGCCTACGAGAGAGGTTCGTTTCTCTTTTATTGGCCCTAATTTCTTCAATGCGATTAGCCCTACTTTTTGGACTGACCCTAATTTCCTAACTCAATTCAATTCGCCCTAGTTCTTGGATTGACCCTAATTTCTTCATTCATTTTGATTCGCCCTAAGTTCTTGGGTTTAGTTTCTGTTTCTTTTATTTCTTTGAGCACTTTCCGGTTTAGGATTGAACATTATAAGAATAATGGACGAGTCATTGAAGTTGTGCTTGGGGTCCGTTGAATTATGATTCTTTGAACGCCTCGTACTTACTGTGGTATTTGGTAAAGATTGTTGTTGTTAGGTGGTTTCAATGGAACATACTGTTTCTGTTCATAAGACTAGTGATTTTGTTGATAGTTGACAGTTTTTTTGCTTGATGGTGGCATGGTGGTCTTTTGTAAACGTAAATGTACTTCTGTGCTTTTGATGTATCATTTTTTTTTTGTGTTGGTTCTAACTTACAGCGGAGAAATTTTTATAAAAACAACACGAGCCCTTTTTGTATTGTGGTTGGACAGGTTAGGAAACTCGAAATCTTGATTGCATTTCTTGTATTCACAATTGCTGCATGTTTTATGGCTGAGCTTGGATATCCAAAACCTGATTCTAAAGAAGTTATAAAGGGTCTTGTAATTTCCCTCCTTGGAACTATGGTTATGCCGTGGTGAAGAACTGTCTTATTCAACCATTTAATTTTTCTTTTCTTTTAAAAGTAGTACTCTTTATGTTTTCAGTAGGTAGACTTTAAATTGCCTTAAAATGATAAGAGAAACTGAAGCAGAACAAATGTGTGACGTAGCGCGTAAGGTTCCCACCTGGTGAGGTGAGATGTATGCTGCCTTGCCCTAGCAAGCGGGGAGATACCACGGATTGAAAAAAAAAACAATGGCCTTGCAGTAGAGATTTAATTGAAGAATAAATTTGAAAATAGCCTTGTACATAAGTGTAGTTTCTCTTTCACAATGGCACCAAAACCTAACAATTTATTTTGATGATGATAATTATATTTTGTTGTAACATTTACCAAAAGTCCCAGGATATTTTTATATGTGAAACAGTGAGAGTGTCTACTTGTTGATGTAGGTTGCAGTCATGGTGCTAGAAAATGGTAAGAGGAAGAATCCAAACATTCTGGTGACTGGAACACCGGGGACTGGAAAGACAACCATGTGCACTACTCTAGCGGAAGCCACCCAACTCTGCCACATCAATATTGGAGAATTAGTCAAAGAAAAGAACTTGCATGATGGTTGGGATGAGGAGCTTGATTGTTACGTTCTTAATGAAGACTTGGTAAGCTGCCAATTTATATGTTTACAACCATTTATGTAGGCTTTTGTTTGCTATTTAGCTCTCCTAAAGGAAGGAAACTTGTAAAGTGCAAAGCTAGAAAATAATTTACTCGACATTTATTTAAGTTGGCAAATACAATCTTATTTTACTCATTTCAATTTTGAATAGCCTAAAATATTTTGAAATGTTCTTATAAGTGTATTTTGTTTGAAGGTGTTGTTAGTAGGTCATTAGATTCTAAACTATAATAAAGTGATGATCCTTGTCAAAACTTGCGGTGGCAGATATATTGAACATTGAACTGGAGACTATCTCTCTGTACGTCATGATTCCAATGTAGCAATTAGCAAAGGTTCATGCTACTTAATGGTACAATATTCCTGAATCAGTTTTTAATATCTCTTGGAGATCACTAATAACAAGATTGGGGTGGCAGATATATTGAACATTGAACTGGAGACTATCTCTCTGTACGTCATGATTCCATTGTAGCAATTAGCAAAGGTTCATGCTACTTAATGGTACAATATTCCTGAATCAGTTTTTAATATCTCTTGGAGATCACTGATAACGAGATTGGGGTCCAAGGTACTGAGAAAAGTTGAAACTTTTTTGCTCAACTCTTTAGTCAAAGTAACATCCTGAAGTGTGAGTGTTCCAAATTCTACACTTTGTAGATGCCATCTGCGGAGCAACATATCCTTGCCATTTATTCTTACTCCCCTAGTGTCTAATCCCTTTAGCTGTCCTTGTACCTTTCTCTTCTTGATAACAAATCTTGAAATTATTACTACAGTGCATAAATGTGCTGAACTTCCAGTAGTACAAACTGAATCTATTTTTTCTTCTGAATTTTCCTTGACTTTAGTTGTTTATTTATACTATTGATTATGTACATTTGGTTGTAATTTCTTGGGGCTCTTCATTACCAAAAGAAAATGGAAGCTTCTTTATTTTCTATTATTAAGAACAATTGTGTGGAGATACTTTAGTTTGACGAAGCCTGTATTTGGTTTGTGTTATGTTGGATCAGATGAAATAATTTTAATATTATTTTTCATCATTTATGCGATTCTTGACATGTGTTTGTTGTTTGATTTATAGGTTTTATAATTTTACATGGTTTCTGTAGGTCTGTGATGAACTTGAGGATGTAATGGAAGAAGGCGGAAACATTGTGGATTACCATGGCTGTGATTTCTTTCCTGAGCGATGGTTTGATTGTGTAGTTGTACTTCAAACTGATAATACCATTTTGTATGACCGTTTGAGTAGGAGGTATGAAAGCACTTGTTTCTGTTATTGGATGTTGATTTTGCTACACTATTGTTGGTTTCATTATAAACTTTTTCCCGTATATGTAACAGGGGGTACAAAGATTCAAAGCTTTCAAACAACATTGAATGTGAAATCTTCCAAGTTCTGCTGGAGGAGGCTAAAGATAGTTACTCGGAGGAGAAAGTGATTGCATTGAAGAGTGATAATATCGATGACATTAGTAGAAATGTTGCAACTCTGACAGATTGGGTCAGAAATTGGTCTTTACCCTCACAATCTTAACAAAATTATAGTAGTTTGTATATAGCCTTTTTGCATGAGTGTGGTGAAATGTCATGATGAACTGCTACCGGTAGCAGATCTGCAGTGTGGTTAAATTTTCTTACAAATTTTGGTATGGCGTGTATCCAAGGCATTTAAGTTATGGGTTTTAAATTTGACAATTGAAAGGATAATTTTGCTGAGTTGTGATCCTAGGTTTCAATTAGTGTAGCGATGTTTAATTAAACTCGATGCAATAGCCGGCTAGTCTGGCCAGACCTGCCTGTCCGTCCAGTCAGTTTTTATTTTATTTTTTTGTCATCCAAAATGTAAATGTTTTGAATTTTTATTTTTGCTTTTTGGACTGCCTTCTGATGTTGGGCTGATGCGGTCGAGGAAGGAAAATAATACTCACCTTAAACGAAGTGTTGTGTTGTGGGTGTGTTCCAGTTTTTTTAATTATGTTGGATTGTGTAGGGAGAAAGGAAAATAATAATCGCCTTAAACGAAGTGTTGTGTTGATTACGTCGGATTGTGTAGTGAGACGATTAGTGTTGTTGTGGTAGTGCTTGTTAGGCTGACGAAGATGAGATGAGAATAAAATAATGAAAGACGAAGTGAAGTATTGTACATTCTAATTTTTTAAATGAAGTGAAGAGTTGTGTCAAATCACACGAATGGTAAAATTGTAAATTGTGTACAAATAAAAAAGATAAAAAATCATTGTTTGGGACAAGTTTTAATAAAATAGATTGGGTATTTTGTATCTGAGATATAACCCAAGAATATAAAATAAGTTCCTCAAGATGATAAGTGGTGCGTTGCTATGCAAGAAAAGGTAAATCAATTTGAAAGGAATGATGTTAGAGAACTCATTCCTAGAAAAGAAGACTATCAAGTCATAGGAACAAAATGGGTTTTCAGAAACAAGCTTGATGAAGATGGAAATATCACAAAGAATAAAGCAAGACTAATTGCAAAGGGATACTGTTAAGAAGAAGCTATATATTATGATGAAACCTATGCCCTAATAGCCAAGTTAGAAGCAATTAGACTTGTACTTGCTTATGCATCATTGATGAAATTCAAACTATATCAAATGGATGTAAAAAGTGCATTTTTGAATGGTTTTATAAAATAGGAGGTATATGTTAGTCAGCCTCCTGGATTTGAAGATTTCAAATTTTCTGTGTATAAACTGAAAAAAGGCATTGTATGTAGGGATGGCAAAAAACCCGTGCCCGCGTGTATCCGCAGATTAAACCCGTTATGGATAGTTGGTACCTGTAGGTAATAGGTACCCGCGAGTAGCGGGTTTTTTAATACCCGACCCATGTGTACCCACTAATCGCTTAAAAGTTGAAATTACATCTTTATCCTTAGTTTAAATTAGGTTTTATGATTATGTTTTGCTTCTTTTCCTCATACTACATCCCCGTGTCGTGCCTCTTTGCAGCTCTAATGAGACGCACACTGTAATGTACTTTTAAATCTCTTCCAATTACCTCTTTTCGGTAGGGTTTTGGGAACATGTGATTGACCAGTTTAACGACTTTGACACACGTCTTGGGAACATTGAAAATCATCTCAATCTTCATCCTCTAGAAAGACCACCCAGTCCAGAATTTTATACTTTCGGCCTATTGTTTGTTTGCTTGTGTTTGTTTTGTTTTAAATTAGTAAGATGCTTCTAAATATCTATGTATGAAACTTTCTCTCAAATTAAATAAAATGCTCTCTTGTTCCAATATAGTGCATACATTATTTTAAAGAGGGGAGCACCTTTTAAGGGGGAGATGTTTAGTCTTTTTGCTTTTGATCAAAAAGGGGGAGAAGAACAAATTCATAGTACAGTTA
This sequence comes from Vigna umbellata, assembly GCF_029865625.1. Taxonomy (NCBI): domain Eukaryota; kingdom Viridiplantae; phylum Streptophyta; class Magnoliopsida; order Fabales; family Fabaceae; genus Vigna; species Vigna umbellata. The sequence goes on from NC_142170.1 coordinate 4,402,388, forward strand.
CTGCTAACTTTTTTCGTTGTGAGTTTGAATTTGTTTTTGCAGATAACACAAAGTTGCTTTTAAACAAATGATTTTTTATCATCATCAAAAAGGGGGAGATTGTTACCAATGAAGTGCATTGGTATTTTAATAGATAATGATTTTGATGATGCTGCAAGAGAAGAACTCGAAGAATGAAGATGTAATTTATTTAAAACTACTTTTGTAAACTGGAAATGTATTAGGAATAACCTTGAACATGTAAACACTTAGAAATCTACTATCTTTAGAATATCTGCGCATATAATCGATTATGTGATGTAATAATCGATTATCACGAGCCTTGTTGAAAAACCATTGCTTTCTCAGATAATCGATTATTGCTTGAAATAATCGATTATCCTGGTATGGATGTGAATTGCTCAAGTCTCGCAGATAATCGATTATTCCTCAGAATAATCGATTATCACTTTTTTGAAAACCTTGTAACGGACTTGAATAATCGATTATTACTTACCATAATCGAATATCACTGACAGTTGTATTGTGTCTTTTTAAATTCAGACCTGTGGGCTATATATAGTTTTCTAAAACCCTTAGAGGGATCATTTAAGTCATTTGAGAATACAATGTGATCTGAGGAAGTTCTCAAGTGTTAGTTCATTGCTCTTGTCAAGTCTTGTAAATAGGAGAAGCTCGCGCTTTATCTGTCAAAGGTCGGAGTGGTTCTCTTCAAGTTGGTAGAGTTGTTTTCTTCCAGTTCGTTAGTCGAAGGAAGATTTTCTATGGCACTGTTCTGGTTCATCTATCGAAGGAAAGTGTTCGCTGCTTGCTTCCGATTCGTTTGTCAAAGGAAGTTTTCTTCCAGTTCGTTCGTCGAAGGAAGGTTTTATCATTCTTATTCTATTCACTTTATTGTAATTTGTAAAACTGTTTTTAGTGAAATCGTTAATCACTCTTTATAGTGATTAACAACTAGACGTAGAATCTTTTGATTCAAACTGGGATAAAAATCCTTTGTGTGATTTCTTCTATTCCCTACACTATTTACATTTTCTGAACATCAACTATTTGATAAAACGTTTAAGAGAAAATTAAAGGAACCATTTTTTAAATTGATTGAACAAACTCTTTGCTTTTAACAATCCGTATCGTACTCTAAGTTTTAATTATTTCTGCTGCGCAATATCGATACCAATTGTCCCAACAGATCTAACATGTTTTCCTAATTGGCATGACTCACATTCTAAGGTCTGGAGAACACTAAGTTCAGGACACACTTTTTAATTTGGACAAATGAGGATGACCAAGTCGATCATGTAGCACTTTAGGATTAGGAGCAGCGACACAGGACACCCTTGGACGAGATCCAAAATTGTATAATCCGTCAGCTTCGTATCTTTCTCCAATCTATCTCCTCGAACCACGCTCTTGTATAACAAAAAGTTTGTGATCAAAGATTATTAAACAATTTAACATTCTAGTCAATTGACTTAGCGAAATTAAATTAAAAGAACAATTAGGGACAAAAAGGACATGGTTGACATTGAGGGAGGGAGACAAGGAAACATGACTGACTCCTTTTGAGGAAGTTTTAGATCCATTTGCAAGGGTTATGAAATGAGGGTTTTCTCGAAAGGAAATAGATGAGAACAAAGAGGTATTACCATAAATGTGATAAAAAAACACCTGAGTTATTTACCCATGAATTTTGACCTTCCATGGATTAGAAACACAGGCTGTTGATGTACTTGAAGATTGAGATGATTGTGCCAAGCTATTGGACTTTAACCTTAGATACTCTTGATATTCATCCTCGGTGAACTTAGAAGTGGAAGTTTCAGTCTTTAAAGTGGAAGTTTCAGTCTATGAAATATGGGCGGTTTTAGAAGGGAAACCATGTAAGGAGTAACAATTCTCTTGAGTGTGACCCATCCTTTTGTAGTATGTGCATTGAGGACGTCCTCGTCCTCCTCGTCCTCCTCCTCTAATGCCACGTCCTCCTCTTCCTCGTGTGGTAACCATGACAAATGATTCCACTAATTCATGTGCTTCCTGAGTTTGAGTTACCGGGACATGCAGAAGGCGAGTGGTCAATGTTTCCATGGAGGGGACCTCATGACTGGTTAGAAGTTGATCTCTAAGGTGATCAAAGTCGGGATGTAGGCTGCGAAGGATCACACCATGTAAAATTTGTCTAATTTCTTTTTTATATCCTCTAATGGGTCCATTTCCAAAAACATCTTGAGTTCTTCGACATCAGATTGGGCTTCAGCCATGAAGGACACCATATCACGGTCTACCATTTTAAGAGATGCAAGCTTTTTTATAGTGTCATAGAGACGTTGAATATCATTGACATAGATATTTTGAGCTTTCTTCCGAAAGGAGTGACAAGTTTTGAAAGCTCTCAAAGATAAAAGAAGTCTGGGTTCCACTGATTGCCATAATAGGGCACACAACTGGAAATTTGCTTGCTTCCACTAATAAGCTTTTTCAACACGCACGTGGCTTCCATCTCGCTCAAGGTGGTCATAATGCCCTTGGCCAAGGAACCACATTTCAACGAAAGCAGACCATGATAGATAATTTTTACCATTGAGCTTCTCGGAGGTAATTGATGGTCTTTTGGATAAGGAAAGAGTACTACCAGATGCCATCTCTGAAGAAGACGAATCGCATCATCGAGGAATGTAAGACCCTTGAAAATAGATGTAATTAAGATACTAGATTTTTTTGAAATAAAAAAAATAATTTTATGTATAATGCTACAGTAAAATATGTATAGTGCTATAGTGAAATATGTATAGTGCTACAATAAAAATAGCTCGTGAATCATGTGTTGCTACAACACTACTACAAGAAAAATGTAGTACAAGCTATAGTACTGCTATAGTGAATTGTAGTACTGCTATAGTGAATTGTAGTACTGCTACAGTAAAATGTAGTACAACTACAATATTGCTACAGTAACCCTAACTTCAACTATAAATAGGAGTGATAAATAAAGTTTTGGAGGAAGGAGAGTGAGATTGAGGAAGACTTTCGTAAAAAATAAGGGATATTAGGACTAGAATATGAGTTATAGAGAAGGTAGCAAGAGCTTCTGAAGAGGTGTTCTTCATCTAGGAAGGAACAAGAATCAGGAAAGGGGAGCTAACCTTTAGTCTTGTGTTTTTTGTATGAACTGAAATGTTGAATATTTTTAGAATTTTGATTCTCTTTATGGATTTATAATGATATTCTGCTTCTGTTGCATTTTTCTTGAAGGATAAGAACTTGTCTAACCGACTTTGCTAGATTCAACTTCTTATTTCCCCAGAACTTTTATTGCGTTTCTTTTTCTCTTGCATTTTCTGGAAGGTTAAGAAGTTGTCTAACCGGCTTTTCCAGATTCAACTTCTCGTTTCCCCAAAACTTTTATTGTGTTTTTTTTTCTTTTGCATTTTTCTGGAAGGATAAGAAGTTGTCTAATTGGCTTTGCCAGATTCAACTTCTTGTTTCCCCAGAACTGTTATTGTTTTTCTTTTTCTCTTGAGGTTTTCTGGAAGGATAAGAATTTGTCTAATTGGTTATGCCAGATTCAACTTCTTGTTTCCCCATGACTTTTATTGTGTTTCTTATTCTCTTGCACTTTTCTGGAAGGATAAGTAGTCTAACCAGCTATGCCATATTCAATTTCTTGTTTCCCCAGGACTTTTATTGTGTTTTTTTTTTCTTGTATTTTTCTAGAAGGATAAGAAGTTGTCAAACCGGCTATGCCGGATTCAACTTCTTAGTTCCCCAGAATGGTTATATTGTGATATTTTATTATTGTTAATTTATTTTGTGATATGTAGTTGCTAAGATTTAGATATGTAGTTGTTAAGACATGTTGATGTATTTTGACTATTCCCTTTTTTTTAAAACTAAGTGGTGTTTATTAAGGATCTCAATTTTATGTTCCTGAATTACGGATGCAAAATTTCAAATTTCCACTTTATTAATGGTTAGATCGAACTAAAATTTTTATCCAAGATTCTAGTAAGTTATGATTCAATTTATCAGTTTAGATCCTGAATGTGAAACTTGTACTAAGAACAAATTTTTATGTAATGTCATAAAAAAAAAAAATTTTTTTGGCTAATCTATAACCTTTGATTGGTGAAATTATGTTGAGTTTGTACTAGTTATGGAAAATATGAGATTATAAGAAGAGTATGATATTTGGCAATATGTTTATTTTATTTTGGATATTGACACGAAAATGGGTTATTATCAATTTATGATTAGAGAACGAACATGATTGAGTTAGGTGGATGAGAAGATATGATTTGTTGATGTTAGGAAATGTTGGGGTGAATATAAGAAATCATTAATTATGAAATGATGTTTACTACCGAGAGTAGTATATTTGGCTTATACCATGAGACCTTGATATCAGCAGAGTAACACATGAGGTTTATGAAAGCAGACAGAGAGTGGTCTGACCATAAGGCTTTGACATAAACATATTATTCATAAGTCTCATAGAAGCAGAAATTTTAGGAATGGATTGGTTGAGTGCAAGTTCAAAGTGAACTTGATCTGCTTAACCCTTCAAAATCTAGACATTATTTTAGGAATGGATTGGTTGACTGCCAATCATGTTCTTATTGACTGCGGGAAACAAAAGATAGAGTTTCTAAATTTGAATGATTTAGAACTAGGATCAACTCGAGTCGTTTCGAAGGATATCAAAGATGGAGCTACCTGTTATGTAGTCTTAGCTTAAGAGAAAAGAGAGAATACTGAAGAACAAATCATCGGGATACTAGTGGTAGAAGAATATGTTGATGTTTTTCCAGAAGAAGTACCAGGTTTACCACCTAGTCAAGAGATCAATTTCACAATAGACCTGGTGCCAAGAGTTGGTCCAGTGTCTAGGGCTCCATACAGAATGGCTCCTGCCGAATTAGCGGAGTTGAAAAAGCAAATCAAAGATCTCTTGGAGAAGAATTTTACCCGTCCAAGTGTGTCTCCATGGGGAGCTCCTGTCTTACTGGTAAGGAAGAAGGATGGAAGTTCAAGGTTGTGCATGGACTATCGATAGTTGAACAAGGTTACAATTAAGAACAAGTATCCTTTGCCAAGAATTGATGATCTATTAGATAAGTTGAGAGGCGAAGGGGTGTTTTCAAAAATTGATCTCAGATCTGGTTACCACCAGATTCTTGTCAAGACGAAAGATGTACAAAAGACGACTTTCAGATCTCGCTACGGACACTTTGAGTACGTAGTAATGTCGTTTGGTGTGACGAATGCTTCAGCAATTTTTATGGACTACATAAACATAATATTTCGGTCATATTTAGATAAGTTCGTGGTAGTATTTATAGACGATATTCTTATTTATTCTAAGAATAAGGAAGAGCATGCAGAACACTTGAGGGTGGCGCTGGAAATTTTGAGAAAAAATCAACTCTATGGGAAACTATCAAAGTGTGAGTTTTGGTTGGAGAAAGTACAATTTTTGGGTCATGTGATTTCTGCTCAAGGAATCTCAGTGGATCCAGCAAAAGTGGAAGTTGTGCTAAAGTGGGAGCGACCGAAAACTATAACTGAAGTACGAAGCTTTGTGGGATTAGCTGGTTATTACCAACGGTTTGTCTAAGGGTTTTCCAAGATTGTGGGTCCTCTAACTCAATTACCTCGCAAGGATCAACCATTTGTGTGGACTGACAAGGGTGAAGCCAGTTTCGAAGAGATGAAGCAACGACTAACGTCAACACCAGTATTAATCATTCCAGACTCCAACAAATCTTTTGAGGTGTATTGTGATGCGTCATACCAAGGATTAGGGTGCATTCTGATGCAAGAAAGAAGACCAGTGGCTTATGCATCTATGTAGCTAAAGGCGCATGAGAAGAACTACCCAACGCATAACATAGAACTTGCAGCAGTGGTATTTGCATTAAAGACATGGAGACACTACCTCTATAGGGCAAGTTTCCAAGTTTTTAGTGACCATAAGAGTATAAAGTACTTATTTGACCAAAAGGAGTTGAACATGCGACAAAGAAGATGGATGGAATATATGAAAAACTATGACTTCGAGGTTTTATACACCCAGGAAAAGCCAATGTGGTGGCAGATGCATTGAGTAGGAGACAGGCTCAGATAACAACACTAATGGTGAGGAATTAGAACTGATAGAAAAGTTATGTCATATGAACTTGGGGTTGCAGTTGACCCCAGATCATATATGGTGTGGTCATTTGGCAATCACTAGTGACTTCTTAGAACAAGTGAAGGTTGAGCAGTCAATGGATCAAGAGTTGCAGAAAAAGATCAAGTTGTTGGGCACCGATCAAGCCCATGAGTTCGTTCTAACTAAAGATGGCATTCTTTGATTTAAGAAAAAAGTGTGTATACATGCAAAGACGTTGAAATGTTTAATTTTGGAAGAAGGTCATAAAAGTCGTCTTAGCATACATCCAGGTATGACTAAGATGTATAAGGACCTGAAGGAGTCGTTTTGGTGAAATGGTATGAAGAGGGATGTGGCAGAGTTTGTAGCAGCTTGCTCGATGTGTCAAAAGGCAAAAGTGGAGCATCAAAAACCAGGAGGGATGTTATAATAGTTAGACATTCCTCAATGGAAGTGGGACAGTATCTCGAAGGACTTTGTAACACATTTACCAAAATCATCAAAAGGTCACGATTCTATTTGGGTTATCGGTTATAGACTAACCAAGAGTGCTCACTTTTTACCCATTAATCAATGTATGTCACTAGAAAAGATGACAGTGTTATACATCGGGGAAGTAGTGAGGTTGCATGGCATATCTACAAGCATTGTGTCAGACAGAGATCCAAGGTTTACTTCAAGGTTTTGGCAGACGCTACAAAATTCTCTAGGAACACAGTTGAGGATGAGTTCAGCTTATCACCCTCAAACTGATGGTCAAACAGAAAGAACTATTCAGTCTTTGGAGGATTGCTAAGAACTTGTGTATTGGATCATCTCAGAAGTTGGAATGAGATACTGCTATTAGTAGAATTTACTTACAACAATAGTTATCATTCCAATATTGGTATGGCGCCATATGAAGCTTTATATGGAAGAAGATTTAGAACATTGTTATGTTGGTTTCAAGATGGGGAACCATTGACAGTAGGACCAGAGTTATTCAACGGACCACAAAAAAGATAAAATTAATCCAAGATCGGATGAAAGCAACTCAAAGTAGACAAAAGTCATATGCCGAAAAAAGGAGAAGACCGTTAGAATTTGAGGTAGGAGATCATGTATTCTTACGAGTAACAACAACTACAGGAGTCGGGAGAGCTATCAAGATGAGGAAGCTGACACCAAAATTTCTTGGACCGTATCAGATTCTCAAAAAGATTGGGACAGTGGCTTATGAGATAGCATTACCGCCTCGATTGGCAAATTTGCATAACATTTTTCATGTATCTCAACTGAGGAAGTATATTCCAGATCCAAAGCATGTGTTGGAAGTTGATGAAATTCAGGTCAAGGAGAACTTAACAATGGAGGTTGGACCATTACGAGTACTAGATGTTCAAATGAAAAAGCTAAGAGGAAAGGATATTCCCACGGTAAAGGTACTTTGGAATGAAGACACACAGGCAATGACTTGGGAATTAGAGGAATTTATGATAAAAGAATATACATATCTCTTTTGTTAAAATAGCAAATTTTTTAGGGCGAAAATTTTTGTTGTTGAGGAGATTGTAAGACCCTTGAGAATAGTTGTAATTAAGATACTAGATTTTTTTAAAATAAAAAAAATAATTTTATGTATAATGCTACAATAAAATACATATAGTGCTATAGTGAAAATGTACAGTGCTACAGTAAAAATACCTCGTGAATCATGTGTTGCTACAAGAAAAATGTAGTACAAGTTACAATACTACTATAGTGAATTATAGTACTGCTATAGTAAAATATAGTACAGCTACAGTACTGCTACAGTAACCCTAACTTCAACTATAAATAGCGGTGAGAAATGAAGTTTTGGATGAAGGAGAGTGAAATTGAGCAAGATCTTCATCGAAAATAAGGGATATTAGGACTAGAATCTGAGTTGTAGAGAAGGTAGCAAGAGCTTCTGAAGAGGTGTTCTTCATCCAGGAAGGAGCGGGAATCAGGTAAGGGGAGCTAACCTTAAGTCTTTTGTTTTTTGTATGATCTGAAATCTTGAATATTTTTAGAATTTTGATTCTCTTTATGGATTTAGAATGATATTATGCTTCTGTTGCATTTTTCTGGAAGGATAAGAAATTGTCTAACCGACTTTGCCAGATTCAACTTCTTGTTTCCCCATAACTTTTATTGTGTTTCTTTTTCTCTTGCATTTTCTGGAAGTATAAGAAGTTGTCTAACCGGCTGTGCCAGATTCAACTTCTCGTTTCCCCGTAACTTTTATTGTGTTTTTTTTCTCTTGCATTTTTTAGAAGGATAAGAAGTTGTCTAACCGGCTTTGCTAGATTCAACTTCTTGTTTCCCAGAACTGTTATTGTGTTTCTTTTTCTCTTGCATTTTTCTAGAAGGATAAGAAGTTGTCTAACTGGCTATGCCAGACTCAACTTCTTGTTTCCCCATGACTTTTATTGTGTTTCTTTTTGTCTTACATTTTTCTGGAAGGATAAGAAGTTGTCTAACCGGCTATACCAGATTGAACTTCTTGTTTCCCCAGGATTTTTATTTTGTTTTTTTTTCTCTTGCATTTTTCTAGAAGGATAAGAAGTTGTCTAACCGGCTATGCCAGATTCAACTTCTTAATTCCCCAGAACGATTATATTGTGATATTTTATTATTATTAATTTATTTTGTGATATATTCATTTTGTATGAAGTCTGTGATGAATACATTTTATTATGTTGAATAAGTAAACTATAAAATTGTGGGGGTAAATACACAATCAAATTGTGAAATTTAAAATTTTGATCATGTTTTTTTTTTCTAAGCTATCTTAGTAAAACTTTAATTTGAGAATTAACTTATAAGACATAGAAATTAACTTTGACCATCATAATCTTTAATTTGAGAATTGTACTTAGAGTAAATAATATTATAATTTTGGGTAGAATGACCATCCCTTTATTTCTATCTCTAACTTATATCGGAAAAATCTAAATTTCCCCTTCTTTTGCAGATAGATTAAGTTGGAAATTTTGATAAATGATTCCATAAATATATTACTATATTTTGACCACTCGGATTTATAACAGGATGTCTGTATTTAGAGGACTTAATTTCGCAATTTTGATAGAGTCGACAACCCAACTGAATAATGTTTTCGAATTGTATAAATCTGAATCTCTACCTAGTTAACCAATAGATTAACCTAAAATTTAGATATGTTGTTTCTAAGACATGTTGATGTATTTTGACTGTTCCATTTTTTTTAAAACTAAGTGGTGTTTATTAAAAATCTCAATTTTATGTTCCTGAATTAGGGATGCAAAATTTCAAATTTTCACTTTATTAATGGTTAGATCGAACTAAAACTTTTATCCAAGATTCTAGTAAATTATGATTCAATTTATCAGTTTATATCCTAAACGTGAAACTTGTACTAAGAACAATTTTTTATGTAACGTCGTAAAAAAAATTGGTCGATCTATAACCTTTGATTGGTGAAATTATGTTGAGTTTGTACTAGTTATGGAAAAGATGAGATTATAAAAAGAGTATGATATATGGCAATATGTTTATTTTATTTTGGATATTGACACAAAAATGGGTTATTATCAATTTATAATTAGAGAACGAACATGATTGACTTGGGTGGATGAGAAGATATGATTTGTTGATGTTAGGAAATGTTGGGGTGAATATAAGAAATCATTAATTATGAAATGATGTTTACTACCAGGAGTAGTATATTTGGTTTATACCATGAGACCTTGATATGAGTAGAGTAACTCATATTTGGTTTATGAAAGCAGGCAGAGATAGTGGTCTGACCATAAGGCTTTGACATAAACATATTACTCATAAGTCTTATAGAAGCAGGCAGAGAGCGGTTTGAGCATAAAGCTTCAGAAAGTAAAACATAGTATATGGGTATGGCTTAAGGAAGCAGACAGAGAGCGGTCTGACCAAAGGCTTCGTGAGTAAGCATAATATACTTGTAAGGTTTATGAAAATGAGAAGGATGATTTTGAAGAAGTTAAGGAAAAATGAATTAATGACATCGGGATAATTGTGTTAATACATGATTGAATTATATATTATAAATAAGTTTAATGATTGCATGTTATGGTTAGCTTACTCTTATTTGTTTGTGCTATGATCGTATAACTCATGTTATACGTGAACAAATAATTTTGCAGATGCGGTTGAAAAAGCTTAGAGATGATGAGAGACATGCTGGGAAAAACTTTCAGGGATTTTTGTAAAAATTATAAATTTGTGTTGGAAAAATATGTTGTGTAACACTTGTAAGTTTAATTTCGAATTTATGTTAAGTGTGGCAAAGACTATATTTTTTAAAGTTTGGAATTTTGGAACCGTACTTTGGTTGAATTGAAATAAAGTTTGGTTGTTTATATTAGATATCAAATTAATTTAGTTTTTACTAGTAGTAATACCCTTAAATTATTTGAGTGATACAAGGAACAAGAAAACCCTAAGGATTTAGACGGACATAACTGTAACGACAACAATAGTGGATGGCAAGTGGTGATGGACGACCGACGGATGGGAGACAGCGGCCATCGATTGACGAACGGTGACGGTGGCCGACGGCCGACGAACAACGACACCGGTGAGACAGAAACCAGAGCGGGATTGACCCGCTCTGAGACCAAGTTAAGAAGTGGACTTTAAGCCTAGCTCAATCCCACAAAACCGGCTCGTAAGGTGAGCTTTACACCCACTTATATATTATAAATTGGCCTTATCTTTAGTCGATGTGGGACTTCCAAAACACCCCCCTCACGCCGAGGTATAGACATCATCTCGAGTGTGAGACTAGACATTAATGGATTTTCCGATAGTGGGTAGAACAACATGTCCAAAAAATAACAAATATCGCCAGAATATGCTCTAACATAGCTATGATACCATGATGAATATTGTTGAAAATAGAATGGCTTAGTTTTCAACACCAAGAGGGGGGTGAATTGGTGAAATACAAAATCATGTTTTCTTTAAATCTTTTTCGCAAACAAGATGCCTTTAAAAGATTTCTTGAAATGCAAGGAAAAAGACTTTGTAGTGAAGTGGAATATAGTCGAATGCATGAAAAATAAAGTCGACTAAATGTAACTGAGTAGGGATAGAAAAATCAAACATTAGGTTTTTATACTGGTTTGGCCAAGCCTACATCTAGTGTCCTTCCGCCACAGGAAGCAAATGCACTATAATGATCAAGGTTTTTACAACAAGGCTTTTATAGAGACCTCCACGTCAAAAATATAAAACACCTCTCTAACCCTCTAATCAAAATATAGGCATACAACACACAAAGACTAGCAGCAAGATGTCCCCTCTCCTGCTATCTTCAACCATTTGAGAAACCCCTCAAAGTCAAGAACGTAGCACACTCTTCTTCCTGTAATCACAATAGGGAAGCAACCCAATCTTCATTAGATTGTCAACTCTGATCTTTCAGTAAACACCTCTCTGTGCAGATTTGATCAACTCTTTTAAAGCACAACAATCTTGCTCTTCAAGAAATCACAAGAGATGATCACCATGGTCTTCTTCTTTGATTCTTGGAGCTTTTCCACGTTCTGTAAGATAGCAATAATCTGTAATGAATATGAAAATATTAGAATTCACAAAAGTTCTTACAGAATTCAAATTCGCGTCTATTTCTAGTTTTTCACAACTTTGACGCTCTCAAGTCGACTTAGCTACTAATGCAGTCAAATACAACACTTCAGTCAAAGCAGTTAGCAACAATAAATGCAGTTAATTGAATGGACAATTAATGCAGTCGAATTACAATAAATGCTTGGTCAACATATTTAAAAATATAGTCGTTGTAACATTTAATTCAAGCATTAAAAGAATTTCAAAACTGTAACAGACTTAGTCGAATGCAGGTTGCATGTAATCGACTATACAACACAGTTAAACAATGTTTTGAAAAACTTTCTCTTCAAAATTCTCACAGCACATTTTGAAAACTGTTGCTTTGCCACATATTATAAGTTCAACAAAAATGCATGTGGTTTTCCTTTTCTAAAATATATGCCATGCATTCACAGGTAAGATTTCATGTAGAACATAGTGAATTGCAGCAATGACAGAATCAACACAAACATGTTCTCAAATAATCATAAACATGAAAGCTATGAACATGTAACATATAAACAACACATGTATTATTAATTATGTGTTGTCATCATAAAAAACCAGAAGCTCTAAGATTTTAGGGTTAGCTAAACCAATGCTCCCCCTATCAACAATCTCAACAATCTCCCCCTTTTTTGATGATGCACAACCATGATTAATAAACAACCATATTGTAAACATCAAATCATATCATATCAAAATGTACCAGAGCAAATGATCAGCAAATGATCAAAATGTATCAGAGCAAACGTTGAAATATTCTCATTTTTTATTCAGAGCAAAAGACATATCAATTCATATAAGAACATATCAAAGTATATCAGAGCAAACAAAATGTATTTCAGATCTCAAAAAGAATATCAGAGTATTCTCCCAGCATTCTCCTCCTTTGTGCGTTAGCAAAAAAGGTATGCCTTATGATAATTATATGCTGACAAACAGTTATTCAGAGATGCATTAGTAAATCATATTAATCAAACAATGACGCTCCCCCTGTCACATATAATCACATGATAAAGATATAATATCCCCCTAAAGTGTAGGCATGTAAAATTATCTAAGATCATATGCAATACTCCCCCTGCCATTAGCATGTTTTATAATCAAAACCCAAATGCACAATGCAGTTTTGTATCATGTGACAGTATTGTATCATGACAAAAATTGTGCAAACACATCAATGAAGAGTAGATACAATATCAATCAATAATCTCAATATTATCTCAAGTAATTTCAATCAATTATAAAACAAAGATATATTGAAAAAGAAACAATTAATAATATGTGATCAATAAACAGAATAGCCAAATTCCAAATCATGGAATTTATAACCCTGTTAAAAAGTAATCGATTGATCCCCAATTGCAATCGACTTCATTGTTTTCCATTTCAGTTAATCTCCAGTTGTTCATCCAAAAGCAATGTTCCTGCAAAACCTTTCAAGATCTTTTCCAGATCAAGCATTTTAGAATCATTGTAATACATGAATTATTACAGGTATAATCTGTGTGTGTAAATGTATGAATGCAATAGTAAACAGTAAAGCATTCAACTTCATACACAACACAATCGACTTTAATCAGATATAGATCACTACTTTATACTATTATCATTTAAGATTCCTAGTTCATTTCGAATAGTATAAAACCTTTCTTTGTTCAACGGTTTTGTAAATATCAACCCATTGATGTAAGGTATCTACATATTCGACCTTAATTTGACCCTTGAGGATGTGGTCTCGTATGAAGTGATGCCTTGTTTCAATATGCTTAGTTTTCAAATGAAGAACAAGATTTTTAGTCAAATTTATTGCACTTTAGTTATCACATTTTAAGATAATGTGATCTAGTGATATACCGTAATCTTCTAGTTGGCTCTTGATCCAAAGAGACTGAGCATAATAGCTACCAGCTGCTATGTATTCGTTAATAATGTCACACAAGCTTGTTTCTTTGAATGCCAAGAGACTAAAGAAGATCCAAGTAGATGACAAGTGTCGCTAGTGCTCTTTCTATCTAGCTTACAACCTTCAAAGTCATAATCACTATAACCTTCAAGAAAAATATTTGTACCTTTTGGATACCACAGTCCAAGACTTTTGGTTCCTTTAAGATATTTCAAAATTCGTTTTATAGCAGTTAGGTGTGATTCTTTAGGTGAAGACTGAAATTTAGCACAAAGACATACATTATGCATGATGTCAGGTCTACTGGCAGTTAGATATAACAAAGATCCGATCATACCTCTGTACATCTTTTGATCAACGTCCTTACCAGCTTCATCAAGATCTAGGTAGCAGTTTGTAGCCATGGGAGTTGCAGCTTCCTTGCAATCCAACATTTTGAATTTCTTCAACAGATCAGTACAGTACTTGGATTGGTGAATGAAAATGCCATTTTTAGCTTGCTTGACTTAAAGACAAGGAAAGTAAGTAAGCTCTCCCATCATGGACATCTCAAACTCATCCTGCATAGTCTTGAAAAATTCTTTGCACAAAGTAGGATTAGTTGATCCGAAGATAATGTCATCAACATAAATTTGAACATACAATTTATCTTTATTGGAACTTCTAATGAAGAGAGTTGAGTCAACTTTACCCCTGGAGAATCCCTTCTTTACCAGAAACTCACTTAGGCGCTTATACCATGACCTTGGCGCTTGCTTCAACCCATACAAAGCCTTTTTGAGCTTGAAGACAAAGTCAAAATGTTCAAAATCCTCAAATCCTGGTGGTTGTTCCACATAAACTTCCTCTTTAATATATCCATTTAGGAATGCACTTTTGACATCCATTTGATATAACTTGAATTTCATCACTGATTGATGCGGGCTGTCACGGCCCATCAAATTTGATGTGCAAATAAATGCAGTATAATGCTAGGAAGTGACTCCTAGGTTGTGTCTCAAGGACCAAATGTGGTTCGAGGCTTAGGTCAAACACGTAGTGGGGGGGGTTGTGAAAGGTTTGTGAATGCAAATGAAGAAATTAAAAATGAAAATTAAACACAACCGAATATAAATGAAAGCATTAAAATGGAAATTACAACAGATAAATATCCAATTACAATTCAAGCGGTAAAAATGTAACACTTAAGCTAAAACATTAAATGCATAATTATGTCATCTATCCCACACATTCACCATTGAAAAGAAGAAAAGCATTTCAACCCATAATGCAAAATATTCTAAGGCAAAATAAATGAAAGAAAATAAAACTTTTCTACTACCATTAACCGTGACCCTTGTGCATCTACCATAAGAAATTGAAATTGCAATTGCAATTGCCGTGACATGTTGAGCTTCCATGTGTTTCATTCAAAAGAAAAAATAAATAAAAATGGAAATAGGTTCTTCAAAAACCGTGGCCTTCCAACATCCAATTCAATTTTATTTTCCAAGTAATTCATGTGCTTACCATTCCATACTCTTACTACTTCTTGTCTTTTTCCTAAATGAAAAGCAATTGGCATTTTACTTCTCCACAGACGTGCAAACCCTTCCAATTGAACATATAATATAAAATATTCTAAAGTTTATCTATCATTCACGTGACTCATCTCCAGCAAAAAGTGAATTGGAATTGCTTCTACCATGTAAACCGTGCCTCCTTCAAGGTGTCCCATGTGCATGCTCAAATGGGATAAGAATTAAAGGGAGACATTCTCCTTCTTCCAACAAGGACGGTGCTTTCCCAAGCAATCAATTAAACTTCTTTTCTCAACTTAAGTACCGCCCAAGTACCTTACCCCCATAGCCTCTTTATTCTAACAAATAAAGGAATGAATGCTGCCATTGGTCCGTCCCATCATCCTACAGTCTCTCTTAATCTATTTCTCATTCCATGAACACAAAAGAAAAGCTGGAACGTTCCTTCCAACAAAATCACCGTCCTATTCTAGCTTCATGCTTTTCAAAAGGAATTAATTGAAGACTAGTGCTGCTTCCTAATTAATTCAACGTTTCCGGCATCTACCTTCTAATGCACACCAACGTTTTTCCTTTGGACATGACTTCTGGAACACCACACACTCACCACGGCAACAAGGTACAAGGAAAAGAAATTATGAACATTGAAAAATGTTAATGGTGGTTGATGAACCAATATTTTCCTCACTTCACTTAGTTTAATGTGCTAGAATTAGTCGGGGAATTATGCTTAAACGTCCGGTATTTTCCTGTTTTTCCTAATTGTGCTTAATTTGATCGGAAATTCTTATTTTAACTAATTTGAATTATCTGAGCTTATTATTTTGCATTATTAATTACGGGAAAATTTTGGATAACTTTTTGGGACATTTGAAAGCTAAATGAGAAATGGCAATTGAGCCAATGCATCTTAGCGATTTTTATTTTCGTTGGTTGCCGCGTGAATGTTGTGTCAACTTGTGTGTCTTCGTTTGAGTTCAATTCTTATCCGTTTTCCATGCAATTTTTTTTTCATAGTTTCGTCTGGATGTCTATTTTAACGTATAGTTTTTACTTTGTTCAAATTCGTTCTGTGCTGTTCCCAATATTTATGTTACTCTCATATGTCAGTCCAGTGATATTATTGTTTGAGTGATTTCTAATCTGTTTGCATTGTTTGCTTGCTGTTTAGTAATTGTGGTGGCTGGAATTGATCATTGGACAGTGCTAAAACCTCCCAACACTCTTAAACAAGGAATCCAACAGCTTGGGAGGCACTCACGGCCTTAAGCAATACGTTTTGGAGGAAGCACATAATAGAGGGGCCACCACTTTGAAGCTTACGTGAAAATGGAAAGAAGCAATTGTTTGAAGGAAAGAGGAGTTGGCACACATGAGGGAATAGCTGCCACGTGAAAGAAGAGAGGATCCATGGCAAATTCAATTTGGCAAGCATCCAGCACATGTTATGGAGAAGGGAGCCACCACCTTGCATTGGAGAAATTTTCTTTGGCTTAGGAAAAAAAGCAGCCACATGCACATCACGGCCCACACCTCATCCAGCAATTGGAGCAGCCACGCGTCCAAGTCCAGCAGAGCATCCAGCACTCACAGTCCCATTTGGAAGTGCATCCAGCAAAGCAAAGGGGGTGTCCAAAGAAGCAGCCTTCACGCAGCAGCCACCGAGAGAGAGATCCACGCTCACGGTTCATTTTCCAGCTTCAGCACACTCCACGCACGCGACCCACACATGAAGATACGCGTTCCACCATCAGCACACGTATACGGCCCACAGGAAAATAAGAAGATGCTGTCCAGTGTTGGAAGGGAGGTGCACACGGTATTTGCTGGATGTACACACTCCACACAGCGGCCCACATGAGAAGCAGCCACATTCATTCATTTTCCAGCAGCAACAACGTTCATTCTTCATGGAGAGGTGCACACGGAAATCCACCACGCGGACAGCAGCAACACGGGTCAGGAAAAGAGGGCACATGAGGTTTTAAGTGACCAGCCGCCACAGTAGAAAAAAAAAAGAGAGGAAGAACGGAGATTGAGATATGGAAGGTTACGGGTGATTTTGATAGTTGAGAGCACAAGGGGATGAGTCATTTGAGTGGTGCACGGTCTGGTGATTCATTTTTCTTTGAGAAAATGGACATTCATTTATGCTGAAGTAGAAAACGGTGATCCAACATTTTGGAGTTTTCTTTCTTTCTTTTAATTTGTGCTGCCCGAGAATGGATGAGAGAGGAGAGCACGTAGGAGGAAGAAGTGGTGTTGTCTCGGCTTGGGGGAATGGTAGCAGGAGGCACCAACGGTGTGAAGCCACGTGAAGAAGATGTGACATTGTTTGTGCTTTTAATTTATTAGCTTACTTGTTGCATTAATTCCAGCTGCCAACCAGTGGTTCAATGAAATTAATTTCCCAGCAAACAACTCTTTCACTTTGTAATTTAACAACCATCCAAGCTTGAATACAATATATATGAAAAGAAAGAAAGAAAAAGAACCAAATCCCTGGTGCTGCTGGAATGGAGAACTAAGGGCTCTCTCAAGGCACCGTGTGCTGCTTCAACGCTGGATGTGAACTCTCCATTCAGCCGTGATCCATCTCTCCATCTCTACGTCCGTGTACTACTCTCTGGACGAACATGAGCTCTCTTCCAACAGAACGTGTCTTCCTCTCATTCATCCCATATCTCGAAATGTTCAAAAAAATCAAGCAAAAGAGTGTGGCAGCTGAACCCATAAAGGCCGTGTGTCACCTTTTAATAAGGGTAGGGTCCACACAAAAAATTAAAAACCCTAACTTAAAAGGCACATGTCCTACAAATGGTTTTTTTTTTTTTACAAAATTGCCCCTAAAAGGGTCCAAAACACCTAATTCTAATTAAGGGCTTCTAGAAAACGAAATTACAACTTTAATTAGAATCTAAATGACTAAATGTTGAGCCTTTGAGTGTGTCACGCCATATCCCAATGTTCCAGATGATGTTTCCACAACTTCCCTGCAACCAGAAATGCACTTAATCAGCTCAGAAAACCCAAATTAGTACAATTACGAATTTCCGACCAAATTAAGCAGAATTTGAAAAACGGGGAAATAATAGACAATTAAACACAATTCCCTGGTTTATTTAAGTGCAATAAACTAAATATAATTCAAGAAATAACGACTCATCACTGATGCAATAGCAAGAAGAATTCTTATTGCCTCCAGTCTAGCCACAGGTGCATATGTTTCATCATAATCGATTCCTTCCTCTTGGCAGTAGCCTTTTGTAACTAATCTAGCTTTATTTTTTATGATTTCACCTTAATCATCCATCTTATTTCTGAAAACCCATTTTGTGCCTATGACTTGCAGGTTATCTGTTCTTGGTACCAGTTTCCATACATTATTCCTCTTAAACTGGTTTAGTTCCTCTTACATGGCCATCATCAAATTTTCATCTGCAAGAGCATCTTCAACCCTTTTTGGCTCAATCTTAGACACGTATGCAACATTCATGCAGAATTGATTCAGTTGCCTTCTTGTAGACACACCTCTCGTAATATCACCGATTATGTTGCCTGTAGAGACATTTTTGGAACTTTCCATTCCTTAACTGATTCTGTTTTGGGAGAATCGATTACATCTTCAGAGTTCTCTTCTTCTGGAATTTCCTCATTTTCTTCCTCTTCTCCAGCAAAGTTGTCAACTTCTATAGATTTTCTAGTTTGTTCAGGATTAACAACGATTTCAACATACTCATCAAACGTAACGTGAACGATTCTTCAACACACATTGTTCTCTTGTTGTATATCGATAAGCTTTTCTTGTAAGTGAATATCCTATAAAAATTGCTTCATCAATCTTGGAGTCAAACTTACCAAGGTTTTCCTTTCCATTGTTTAGTACAAAACATTTGCATCCGAAGATCCTTAGATGTGAGATATTTGGCTTTCTTCCTTTGAATAGCTCATATGGAGTTACTTTCAACATTGATCTTATTACAGTTTTGTTCAACACATAGCATGTTGTACCTACTGCATCTGCCCAAAAATACTTTGGCATAATCCTTTCATTCCGCACTGTTCTTGCTAACTCTTCCAATGCCCTATTCTTTCTTTCAACCACACCATTTTGTTGAGGTGTTCTAGGTGTTGAGAGATTGTGAGATATTCCTATTTTCACACAGTATTCATCAAATGCTTCATTCTAAAATTCTTTGTCGTGGTCACTTCTAATCGATTTGATTCTGAGCTCCTTCTCATTTTGAATAATAGCAGCAAACTTCTTAAACACTTTGAATGTGTCGCTCTTGGCAGGGATGAAGAAGGTCCAAGTGAAGCGAGAATAGTCATCCACGATTACTAATCCATAAGAATTTCCACCTACATTTTTCACCCTTGAGGGACCGAATAAGTCCATGTGCAGAAGTTGCAGAGGTCTGGAAGTTGACATCTCCCTTTTGTTCTTGAAGGACTACCTAGTTTTTTTTCCCTTTTGCCATGCATCACATAATCTCTCAGAAGTGTAGCGAATGTTAGGAAGACCAATGACAAGATCCTTTGATACTAGCTTGTTCAGTTGACCCATGTTGATGTGAGCTAGTCTCTTGTGCCACAACCAGGCATCATCTTCCTTAGTCATCAAACAAACGACAGACTTGAATGACATTTCTTTGAAGTCGATTATGTAGATATTATTATGCCTTTTTCCCACAAGTAACAACTCATCAGTTGAACCGTTGCTAATCAGACAATATTTAGGTTCAAATGTAATCTTCAATCCTCTATCACATAACTGACTGATGCTGAGTAGATTGTGCTTTAACCCTTCAACAAGAAGTACATTTTTAATTTCATAAGAAGAAGGAGTTTTGATTTTACCTATACCGATGATCTTTCCTTTGTTGTTGTTGTCGTATGTGACATAACCAGAAGTCTTGTAAATATACTAATGAACTTTGTTGGATCTCCTATCATATGTCTTGAGCATCCATTGTCTAGGTACCACATGGAGCTTTTCGTTCCT
Organism: Vigna umbellata; assembly: GCF_029865625.1. Classification (NCBI taxonomy): domain Eukaryota; kingdom Viridiplantae; phylum Streptophyta; class Magnoliopsida; order Fabales; family Fabaceae; genus Vigna; species Vigna umbellata. Next base: position 4,422,598 of record NC_142170.1, read on the forward strand.
TGTCTCAAGCATTGTTCTGCTGTCTCAGATTTTTCCATCATGATGAGATCCCTTTCATGTGCATTTTCTTTGTTTTCACTTTGAATCCTGTCATCTTTCTTCATATTGAGAAATGTCGTAAATCTTTCAGCCTACAGATTTAATCTTTGTGATCTAGAGCTGAACTTGTTGACACAAGTAACTTCTTTGTTTCGTGAAATTCCTATTTCAAAATATTCATAGAAGTCGTTAGTGACAGAGTTTAATTTTGCATTGCAAGTAGCTGATATCAGTTCAAATGCAGATTCACTTATCCTTCTTGTTTGAGAAACATAAGCCATTTTCCAGGAATAGTCGATTTAAAGAAAAATATAATCGACTTGTTTTTCAAATATCTTATGAAAACTAGCTCTGGTGCCAATTGTTAAAAATAGAATGGCTTAGTTTTCAACACCAAGAGGGGGGTGAATTGGTGAAATACATTTTCTTTAAATCTTTTTCACAAAGTAGATGCCTTTAAAAGCTTTCTTGGAACGCAAGGAAAAAGACTTTGTAGTGCAGCAAAATATAGTCGAATGCTTGAAAAATAAAGTCGATTGAATGTAACAGAGTAGGGATAGAAAAATCAAACACTAGGTTTTTATACTGGTTTGGCCAAGCCTACATCCAGTGTCCTTCCACCATAGGAAGCAAATGCACTATAATGATCAAGGTTTTTACAACAAGGCTTTTATAGAGACCTCCACGTCAAAAATATAAAACACCTCTCTAAACCTCTAATCAAAACATAGGCATACAACACACAAAGACCAGTAGTAAGATGTCCCCTCTCCTGCTGTCTTCAACCCTTTGAGAAACCCCTCAAAATCAAGAACGCAACACGCTCTTCTTCCTGTAATCACAACAGGGAATCAACCTAATCTTCAGTAGATTGTCAACTATGATCTTTTAGTAAACACCTCTCTGTGCATATTTGATCAGCTCTTTCAAAGCACAGCAATCTTGCTCTTCAAGAAATCACAAGAGATGATCACCATGGTCTTTTTCCTTGATTCTTGGAGCTTTTCCACGTTCTGTAAGATAGCACTAATCTGTAATGAATATGAAAATGTTAGAATTCACAAAAGTTCTTACAGAATTCAAATTTGCGTCTATTTATAGTTTTTCACAACTCTGACGCTCTCAAGTCGATTTAGCTACTAATGTAGTCAAATACAACACTTCAGTCAAAGCAGTTAGCAACAATAAATGCAGTTAATTGAATGGACAATTAATGCACTCGAATCACAATAAATGTTTGGTCAACATATTTAAAAATATAGTCGTTGTAACATTTAATTCAAGCATTAATAGAATTTCAAAACTATAACAGACTTAGTCGAATGCAAGTTGCATGTAATCGACTATACAACACAGTTAAACAAAGTTTTGAAAAACTTTCTCTTCAAAAATTCTTACAGCACACTTTAAAAAAGTTTGTGCAAAGCCACGAGTTTTAATCGACTTACTTCATAATGAAGTCGACTTAAAACTGTTGTTTTGCCACATGTTATAAGTTCAACAAAAATACATGTGGTTTTCCTTTTCTAAAATATATGTCATGCATTCACAGATAAGATCTCATGTAGAACACAGGGAATTGCAGCAATGATAGAATCAACGCAAACATGTTCTCAAATGATCATAAACATGAAAGCTATGAACATGTAACATATAAACAACACATGTGTTATTAATTATGTGTTGTCATCATAAAAAACCAGAAGCTCTGAGATTGTAGGTTTAGCTAAACCAGTGCTACCCCTATCAACAATCTCAACAAATATAGTGAAAACTCCCTTGTGTTTAATATACGCATAGGGTCATCTATTTATAATAGAAAAATTATGGGCTAAGCCCAAAATACAAATAAGAAATAATATCAAACTAAGTAAGAAAGATAAAAGATAAAAATAATATATCTAACAGTTTCAATTCTGATTCTGCTTTATAATTTATGCAATTTAAATATTTTCTATTGATTTAGTTTTTATTTTAGGTTGTTATTAATTTGATAGTGATAGTTGTGGTTTATTTTGAGTTTTGATGTTTTTGGTTATTTGATTTGAGTAGTTTAGAATTAATGATCTGATTTAGTTCTGTTTCAGCCTTTACATTCTTATTCTTGTTGTTATGATGCTTTTGAATCTTGAGTTTTAAATTTTGTCCAATTTGGTTTATTTCACGTAGTGTAGAATTAGTTTATAGACTCTTCTTTATATGTTGTTCGTCACCTTTAATCATTGCTTGTTTATGATGATTTGATTGAAAAATAGTTTAAATATTTGATGATTTCACTTTGAATGTTCATTTAGAATAGGATATGATGTTCTGATAGTTGTTCAAGTTTAAGACACAAATTAGTTTCATACATTGCATTGGCTAAGGATTTGAGTGAAATTTCTATTTCACGTTTCTAAAACATGAAACTAAGACCCAAAGTGGGCTTATTAATACCAAATTTTCTTTTTGGAAGAGTAATTGACTCATATGCCTAAACCAGTGTGATGTTTGTTTCTCAATTTTGTTTTTGCCTTCTTCATTACACATTTTACCTTTGATTTTCTTATTACCAAAATTCTGATTTGTTTTTTAATTCTCATTGCATTTTGATGAATGGATCTTAGGTTAGTTTTAATGTGTGATTGAGTTTCTCAGTTCATTTTTATTGGTTTGTGAAACTTTGACTCTTGCATTGTACTTTATTTTCAAAATTATGTATATAGATTGTGAAGCATTGGTTCATCATTTGTTCACGCATTAAGCATCTAGGTTTTATTTAGTTTTCATATCCAGGTTCATTTTAGTTTCTTTGTATATCCAAATTCATTAATTTAGGTCCTTTTAATTTCATTAGTGCATTATTTTAGTTTAGGTGTCATTCTTTCATTTATATATTTTTTTAGCATAAAATAGATTCACATTTTTGCATCTTTAACATAAAATAAAGACTTTCCTCAACTCTTTGAACTTAATTTTAGCTTAGTCTTTGGATTGATTCCCTAGTCGGCCCTATACTACATTTGTAGGGACTATGTTTTGTTGACTTTTTATGCGGCCGAAAAGCCTTTCAACAAATGGCGCTGTTGTTGGGAACTCAGCGAATTGAGTTTTAGAGTGTTAAGATAGTCTTGTTTGTGTTTAGGTTTTTCTCTTTTTGCATTGTGTGTGTTTAGCTTTTGTTTTTGAAAATTTTGAAATTTGCAATAATGGTGTTTTTCCATGTTATTTTGTGTGCTTGGTATACTCTTCTTTTGAAGTAAAATTAAGGTTGAGAACAAGTTCAGTACTAGGAGATGGCCAATTCACAAGACTGGCTATACAAGCTGATAAAGAGGTTACATATGTACCATGGAGTGGTTGAAGAAGATCCACACCTGCATTTGAAAGAGTTCCAAGTGGTCTGCTCAACTTTCAAACCAACAGAAGTTCTTGAAGGATGGGTCAAGTTGAAGTCATTCCCTTTCTACCTTCAAGATGCAGCCAAGGATTGGTTGTACTACAAGGCCTATTCAACACCATTCATTGCTTAGGCTAACATGCAGAGAGGTTTTCAGGAGAAATTCTTCCCAGCTTCAATAACAGTCACCATGAGAAGGGAGATCACAACCATTGGCTTTAGGATTCTTAATGTTGTAAGTTCTTTACTTTCTAATTTCTTTGATAGTTTAGGATCTGTTTTAGGATTGTTTAGAGTAAATTCTTTCTATTGTTTATGTAAATATGACTAATTTTAGGTTCCTTTAATTTCTTTAATTTTGCTTCCTTGTCTTAGGTTCTTTTCATTTCTTAAGTTATGTTGCAGCTTGCAGATAAAATTTGTTTTAGAATATGTTTGTTTCAAGATTTTTTTTTTCAATATTAGGTTCTGTTTTTAGTCTTTAATTAGAATTCCCTTTAGTTTTTTTCTTTTTGTTTTAGGCTATGTTTCAGTTTCTTCTTTATTATACATTTCTGTTTTGATTGGTTTAGGTTATGTTTAGGTCCTTTGTTTCTTCTTTGCTTATGCTCATTTTTTTTCCTTTTATTGTTTTCTGTTTCATAGAAGTTCTAGTTAGGAGTTGTTTTAGGTTTTAGTTGCATCTGTCTTAGTTTGGTTTAGGTTGTTTTTAAGTTACATATTGTTTTGTCTTTGTTTTGTTCAGGTTGTATATAAAGTTAATAAATCTGTTAAACAATTTTTTTTAGGTTCTTTTAGATTATGTTTCACATGTTTTTCTCAATTCTTTGTTGATTCATCAATTTCTTAGCTTTATTTCTTTAAGATACAATTCCCAATATTGTTTTTAGCTCTAGATTTAAGTAGATGTAGCTCTAGCAGTAGTTCTTGCAGTTAGTTCAATTCAAGTGAGCAGTTTTTGCATGATAGAGAGTAACAAGTCCATTTTAGAAAAATTTTAACCCTGAAGAGATTTTGGGCCAATTTTTTTTCTTTATAGTGTGGTTACATGCATGTATAGCCATAATTTTGACTTTGAATTGATTCTCTTTGAGTGTGCTTGATCTTGGTAGAACTTTAGAAGTGATCTAGGCCTTATTTCTTTTCAAGCATAGCTAATTTAGTTTACCCATTACATTTCTTACCATTGCACATTCATTTAAGCCTTAACCTATTTTCTTTTCTTTCCATCCATTTCAAGTTTTCCCCCCACCAATAAACAACCTTGAGAGATTTGTGAGAGATATGGAGAATTCAAGAACTTGGTGAGTGCATGAAAAGTAAGTGAGGCCAGTGGTGAAATTGAGCAGAAAAAGAGATCTAAAAAGAAAACTAGTTTATCTGAAAAGAGAGAAAAGGTTTGAAAAAAGAGAAAAATAGAAAATTGAGTTGAGAAAAAGACTTGAATAGAAAAGGGTTTGGCAAAGAAAGAAAAGTAGAAAGAAAAAAAATAGAGTCTAATCCATTCAAATCCAGCTTTTGTTTTCCAATTCATGTATATAGATTATGAAGCATTGGTTCATCATTTGTTCACGCATTAAGCATCTAGGTTTCTTTAGTTTTCATATCCAGGTTCATTTTAGTTTCTTTGAATATCCAGATTCATTGATTTAGGTCCTTTTAATTTCATTAGTGCATTATTTTAGTTTAGGTGTCATTCTTTCATTTATATTTTCTTTAGCATAAAATAGATTCATATTTTTACATCTTTTGCATCATTCTATATTAGATAACATGCATCATGTAGAATTAGTTTAGTTAGAATAATCAATTTGTAGTATTAATTAGTTTCTTAATTCCCTATCTTGTTTTAAGTAGTAAATAAATAAAGACTTTCACTTAACTCTCTGAACTTAATTTTAGCTGAGTCTTTGGATTGATTCCCTCGTCATCCCTATACTATATTAGTGGGGACTAGGTTTTGTTGACTTTTTGTGTGGTTAAAAAGCCTTTCAACACGCGTTGAACAACTTCAGCGAGAAAACGACACTTTGCTCAAAGTGTTGAACAGAACTTATGAAGGCAACAAGCATTTGGGGCTTTAAATAAAAGGTAGTGAACACCCTTTTAACAAGACATGTTTAGGATTTAAAGGCAAACAAGCCCATCATATTTCCTCATCAAAATTTGTTAAACTTGGAGTGGAAATCTTCAATGCTAAGTCTAATCCTAAAAAGAAAAGGACAAGCAAAACTAACAAGGTTGGACCCAATTGTAGATGGGTACCAAAGAACCAAATTATCTCTCTTGCATATCTATTGGACGATCCAAAAGACCTCCCATCATGACACTGGGACAATGGATTCTGACATATCACAGTGGGAAAAAATCTATCTCCCAAAACTTGTATAGGAAAAAGGAAGAATCAACAAACCTCAGAGGATACCGAAAAGAATAGAAAGCAAATATTGGAATATAAGTATAAAAGTTATCCTATAATAGATAATGTTGGTTTTTTAAGGCCGAAACGTGATTTGCTGAAAATACATTGTCCTGTTTGAAAAAGACTTTATAAGTTCAAGTAACAAGTGCAAGCCTGACAAATGAAACGTCAGAGCTAGATGATTTCATTGCAGGTATGCAAAATGGGAGTAAAGCATCTAGACAAGAAGATCAAACACTTAAATAGAAAAGGAGACCAGTGGCTCACATCATATAGTAGAAAAGAATCATCCTATGGATAAGGTAACTGGTGACATCAAATATAAGGTCAAGGCCAAGTTCTTCCACAAAAAAATGCTAGCTACACTCATGGACCATCTAATGTCAATAAAACTTTAGAAGAAGACTTATAGAAGAAAGAATCAACTCATAGACTATGACATCAAGAGGAGTAAGATTCCTATACTTTGCAATATTAATAATGTTAATTTCTCAAGAAATTTTATTTTGCACTCACATGCTAAGCAAACTCAAATCAATGGGTTTAATACATGTTTGTAAGTGTCCATTACTAAACGTCTAAGACATATCATCTTACGACTTATGTTATAACGTTGCTTGAGACAAATTGTCTATCGACACTACATACATGCATAAGATTGTTTAATGTTGGTCCCAAAACTAGTTGGCCCAATAAAAACCATCTAGGTTAAAGAGAAATTCAAAAATTCTAAATAAGAAGAACTGTACAAATGACATTAAATATGTCATGATTGCCCTTAATTCTTGATGGTTACCATTTCAAGAAACCATTTTTATCCATCACATACACAACCACCAAACACATCAATCGTCTTCGTGCTTCCTAAGTGATCTCAAATCCTTTATCTAAGCAACTCATCCCTCTGAAATCCTAAGCCACTAAACTCTCTCTCAAGAAAACCTTCACCTACTTCCATGGCAACTGCATACAAAGTTGTTATCTCTATTGACGAAGTGTATGAGGCTGCAAAATGAGTCATAACTATTCATGCCATCAAAGAAAAACCCATAAGGCTCTACCTTTAACATTGGGTATATCTACAAGATCTCAGGGGCTATGATTATGATGCTCTCTTGGATGCTCGTAGATGTGGCATCGTTTACTCTAAGACATTTCTACATAAGAGCAGCACTAGAGACCATGTAACAGCTAGGTAGATTTGCTATCTACCACATGATGTTTGACTTACCCTTCAACTTGCCACACATAATCTTCATCCATTTCATCCGCTTAAACAAAAACCTAGGCGAGGATGTGGTCAAATGCTATTGTTCCCCGTTGGTGTACAAGCTAATCGTTGAGCAGAGGGTCAATGAACACCCGTTGTCTCCAAATGTTCTTGCTATAGTAAAGAACGTCATATTGACAATGCAGTTGGAGGCGAATAAACTAGACAAAAGTTCCTCCACTAAATGTCAACAAGATTGACAATGCTAAGAAGGACAGGTTAGCATCTCCTCACCTCAACCCAGAAAAGAAGGAGACGTTTAAGGTTGCTGACCTCTCCAAGATAATGTTTTTCATGAAGCTTGAACTAAAGAACTGTCAGATCAGACGAGATTACAATGGGAAGAGGCTTTTTGAAAAATGTTAGATGTTAAGATGTGTGTTTTTGTTATTTGGGCTTAGTCTATTCTGTATTAAGGGCATTGGCCCATATCTTACAATATAAATAAACTACCCTATGTGTATGCTAAACACACAAGGGATATTTTCTCCCATTCTTCTCTATTTCTCATATGGTATCTAGAGCACAAGAATAGTTCCAGTCAACTCCACGGTCTCCGGCACTCATCACTGTCGCTGCCGTTGCAGTCGCCGCCGCTACCGTCGCCTCAGCCGTCGCCGCCGGAGTTCCAGAATCGACCGGCGACCACACCATCGGAATCGTCTCGGCCGGGCGACCACCGTGGTACGAAGATCGCGACAAATGGACCACCCACGCGCCTCCACGCGTCGCCGCAAGAGTCACCGCTGCCGCCACGCGTGCCGGCGCGTCGCCGGAGCTTTCCGCCGCCAATTAGCACCGCCGTGATCGCCTCCTCGCCCTCTTTCTGGATCTGTGGTCGTTGCGTCAATCGGAGCACTTTGAATTTTTAGGGTTTCTCCCTTTCCATGGCGTCTTCCTCGTCTACAAACACCTCTATTGGTGGCTCATCTTCTGATCCCTCAATATATACCAATTATGTGAATGTACACTTGTCCAATGACAAGTTAAATGGCACAAATTATGCAACATGGGCGTTTGACATCAAACTTTGGTTGAAGAGTCAGGGGTACTTAGATCATCTTACTCAAAATGTGACTACTGCTCCCATAGATGACACTTCCCGCTGGATGAAAATTGATGCTCAGTTATGCATTGTTATAAAGTCCATCATTCACTCCTCACTGAAACAAATGTTTCGATCCTATGAAACATGTTTAGAAGTATGGGCACAAGCGAAGTTGTTATACATAAATGACACTCAGCGTCTTTATGGTGTTTGTCAGGACCTATTGACTGTTATTGGTCCATGCAATCCTGGTCCCATGGCAGAATATTTGGGTAAAATCCATGCCCTTCTTCATGACTTTAATGATATATTACCTCCTGCTTCCACTCCTGCTGAAGAATTGGAACAACGATCAAAGTTCTTCATGTTGTTGGCATTATACAGACTCTCTGATGATGTTTCTCATGTCCGTGATCAGATTTTGGGTTCTCCTATCATACCCAACTTTACTTCTACTTGTTCTGCTCTTTTGCATATACCGAGCAAACCCGTCACTGAGACATCCCCTCATACTGATGATTCCTCTGTTATGGTTGCTCAACGTGATGATCGAAGTCGGTCTCGCAAGCCAAGTAAAGGACGTCCAAAATGTGACCATTATGGCAACTTAGGCCACAAGATTGATAGATGTTATGCTCTCCATGGACGTCCTCCTCGACCTGTAGCAATGGCAAATTCTGATCCACCTCCCCGATCACCGTCTGCAGACCATTCTACTTCATCTAATACCGTAGACAAACCTGCAATCTTTAACGAATTTCTCAGATGGTATGAGGATCATCAGCACTCTGGTTCCACTACATCTACATCTGTTGCACGTACAAATACACCTTTTGTTGGTCTAACTCACTCCCTCGGACATTGGGTCCTTGACTCAGGCGCCACCGATCATATCACTAGTAATAAGTCCTTGTTTTCTTCCTTGTCATGTCTGGATAATTTACCCTCGGTAACAATGGCTGATGGGTCTAGAGTCTCATCTCATGGTATTGGTACTATTAATATTTTTCCATCCATATCCATTGATCATGTACTTTATGTCCCTGGGTCTCCCTTCAACTTATTATCCATTAGTCGTTTAACTCGTACTCTTAATTGTGTTATTTCATTTACTAAAGATTCTGTTTGGTTGTAGGACCGGAGTTCGAAACACATGATTGGCACAGGATGTGAGTCTCATGGCCTTTATCATCTCCGTCCTTCTCCACATGTTGGCGTAGTCATGGAGTCACCATCCCTTCTTCATGCTCAATTCGGTCATCCTAGTCTTGCCAAGCTACAACAACTTGTCCTGAGGTTGTCCACATTATCCAGTTTGTCGTGTGAGTCTTGTCAGTTAGGGAAGCATACTCGTAGTTCCTTTCCTCGTCGTGTCTCACAACGGGCGTCGTCCCCCTTTTCATTGGTTCATTCTGACATTTGGGGACCTAGTCGTGTTAAGTCCATTTTAGGTTTTCAGTATTTTGTTACCTTTATTGATGACTATTCCAGATGTACTTGGTTGTTTTTAATGAAGAATAGTTCTGAGTTGTTTTCTATTTTCCAATCTTTTTTTAATGAAATAAAAACACAGTTTGGGGTTTCTATTCGAAATTTACGCAGTGATAATGGTCGTGAATACTTTTCTCAACCATTTAAACATTTTATGGCTTCTCATGGCATTCTTCACCAAACCTCATGTGCTTATACCCCTCAACAAAATGGGGTGGCTGAGCGCAAGAATAGACACCTTATTGAAACAACTCGTACTCTTATCATTCATGGTCAAGTACCCTCATGTTTTTGGGGTGATGTTCTCACGGCATGTTATCTTATCAACCGTATGCCATCTTCCGTCCTAGATAACAAAATCCCTCATTCTATCTTATTTTCTCAAGACCCTCTACATCCATTACCTCTTAGAGTTTTTGGGTCTACATGTTTTGTTCATGATTTTAGTCCTGGTCTTGATAAGTTATCTCCTAGGTCACACAAATGTGTCTTCTTAGGATTTCCACGGTCACAAAAGGGCTATAAGTGTTTTTCCCCTTCCCTCAATCGTCATTTTATCTCTGCTGATGTCACTTTTGATGAATCTTCTTTTTACTTTACACATCTATCTTCTAGTTCTGTACGTCTCCCTGTTACTGTTGATATTCCTCTTATCTGTGATCCTCCTGGTGATGCTAATCCCATTTTGTCTCCTCCTTCTTTAGACTCTCATTCACCACAGGATCGTCCTTCACCACCACCCCTTCAGGTTTATAGTCGCCGCAATTGTCTCCCTCATTACTCACTTCCAGTGCCGCCTTGTGTGTCTCCTTCGGCTCCAGCAAATGAGTCTGACTTGCCTATTGCCCTCCATAAAGGTATACGCTCTACCTGTAACCCTTCCCCCCATTATAATGTTCTTAGTTACCACATATTATCTCCATCTTTTTACACTTGTCTCTCATCCATTTCTTATGTGTCCATTCCTAAATCTGTGGGTGATGCCTTAACTCATCCTGGCTGGCGTCAAGCTATGCTGGATGAATTAAGTGCTTTACAGAAAAGTGGAACTTGGGAGCTTGTCCAATTACCATCTGGAAAGTCTGTTGTTGGTTGTAGGTGGGTGTATGCTATCAAGGTTGGTCCTGATGGCACAATTGATCGTCTAAAAGCTCGACTGGTTGCCAAAGGCAACACACAGATTTTTGGTTTGGATTATGGTGATACTTTTTCACCAGTGGCAAAAATGACCTCTGTTCGCCTATTCATTGCCATGGCCGCTCTTCGACAATGGCCTCTTTACCAACTTGATGTCAAAAATGCTTTCCTAAATGGTGATTTGCATGAAGAAATTTATATGGAGCAACCGCCTGGCTTTGTTGCTCAGGGGGAGTCATCTGGATTGGTATGTCGTCTTCGCAAATCCTTATATGGCCTAAAACAGTCTCCTCGGGCCTGGTTTGGTAAATTCAGCTGTGTTGTTCAACAATTTGGTATGTCTCGCAGTGAAGCGGATCATTCAGTGTTCTATCGCCACTCAAGTGCTGGATGTATCTACTTAATAGTATATGTCGATGATATTGTTCTCATAGGAAGCGACTATCTTGGCATCTCTCAGATGAAACAACACCTTTGTCATCATTTTCAAACCAAAGATCTTGGCAAACTCCGGTACTTTTTGGGTATTGAAGTAGCACAATCCAATGATGGTATTGTCATATCTTAGAGGAAGTATGCGTTAGAAATCTTGGAGGAAACAAGGTTAATGAACTGTAAATCTGTTGAGACACCTATGGACCCTAACATCAAACTCCTACCAAATCAGGGGGAGCCTTTCTCAGATCCTGAGCGGTACAGAAGATTAGTTGGTAAATTAAACTATCTTACTATTACGCGTCCTGACATTTCCTTCGCAGTTGTTCGCATACTAAAGTATATTAAAGGATCACCTGAAAAAGGTTTGCTATATGGCCCTAACAGCGATACAAAAATCGTTTGCTATTCAGATGCTGATTAGGCTGGTTCCCCTTCTGATAGGAGGTCTACTTCTGGATATTGTGTCTCTATTGGTGGCAACCTGATATCTTAGAAAAGTAAGAAGCAAAGTGTTGTGGCAAGATCCAGTGCAGAAGCAGAATATAAAGCTATGGCATCAGCTACTTGCGAACTTGTGTGGCTTAAACAATTGCTTAGTGAATTGAAATTTGGAGATGTCACTCACATGACACTTATATGTGATAATCAAGCTACTCTCCATATTAGCTCTAACCCTGTCTTCCATGAGAGAACCAAGCACATTGAAGTTGATTGTCACTTCATTCGAGAAAAAATCATATCAGGAGATACCAAGACTGAGTTCGTTAACTCAAGCAACCAGTTGGCAGACATATTTATTAAGTCCTTACGAGGACCTAGAATTGATTATCTTTGTAACAAGCTTAGAACATATGATTTATATGCTCCAGCTTGAGGGGGAGTGTTAGATGTTAAGATGTGTGTTTCTGTTATTTGGGCTTAATCTATTCTGTATTAAGGGCATTGGCCCATATCTTACAATATAAATAAACTACCGTATGTGTATGCTAAACACACAAGGGATATTTTCTCCCAATCTTCTCTATTTCTCATAAAAAAGAAAAGGAAGCATCGACTAAAGGTCAACAATCTCCTACTCCATCTACAACAACAACGTCTAGTGAACAATTTGTCATTCTTATGCAAACGATTATACTGTCTAAGGGTGGAGCGTCCACTAAACAACCTCGACCAACAACGTCAAAGGCTAAGAAGTCGAAGAAGACTTTTCCCTCCATTAAACGTTCTAAAAAGTCTAATAACTCTAATGATGGACTTGTTATTAAAGAACTCAAAAATCGCTCCCAAATGTCCAAAAAGCACTCCTCTACATCCAAGGAAGTAATTGTAGTTGTACCTCCTCCCAAAAGGCAACGAACAATCATTAGACATTCCTCTCAGACAGTGTCTAAGGATATTTTGTTGAGCACTCCACCGATAACGTTAGTTATTCAAATAAGCTTAGGCGATGGTTAGCACTAGGAGCCTCTTCCTCAACTTTCACCTAAAGTGTCTACTCCTCCAACTCAAACACCACCTACCTCACCCAAATAAACCCCTCCTGAATCTCCTACTTCATCTTCACAAAACACCAAACCAACTATGACACACACCCTACTCTTCATAAAAATACCCACCTTTGAAATATAAAATATCAAAACTTAGATAACTTTCTTTCCCTTTTCTAACGGTGCCTCATCACCCAAATTACCTATCATAGCCCTACCAAGACACTCATTAGAACCTGTCACACTTTCCACCTATCCAACGCTCTATTGAGCAATGCATTGCCTATTTCACTCCATACCATGAATTCTACCCTCGCAAAGCCTCTCAACATAACACCTATTTTATGGAGTTTTACAAACAAAAGTTCTTCATGTTGCTCAATCAAAACAGAGCACCTCTCAAACGATTTAAGGTACTTGTGGCGCCTAATATTATTGCACCTCATCTACTAGCTATTGACAGAAAGGCCACTAGATATGAAAAAGGTTGAACCAATCAAAGATGTGCGCCCTACTCCTACATGACCTATCTTGGCATATCCTAGGAAAACATGTTATGTTGATGCAACATACAACAAATTAAATGCTTATTTATTTTGACAACAATTCGTTTTTTCCCACACAAATGAGTCTCAACTCAACCATGCATCTTCAAGCAACCATTCCTCAGAGAAATTTGGCGAAGGCACCATTCCACCTGGTCAATGCATAGCCGAACCTTGTAGGATTCATCACTTTAATGATTCCAATGCTACCTTCTTGGTAGACACCAATGTAAATGATCAATGTCTTTTGGCAAAGCTCCCAGCAGGGATAACCTTGCCTCAATTGCTCATCTTTAACGACTTTGTCATTTGAGGAAGCTCTAAGCCAAGTTATCGTGCAATTATTTGTATTTAAGGTGATAGTTGATTTACATGTTAGCAGCTTAAGACATTTGTCTTGTCCCCTCAAAGCTTTCAGTTATTATTGAAGAACCTTTTGAAGAAGCACAAACTTTGCAAGATACAACTGAGACAATATCCAATCCTCCACCAATCATTACCTCTCCACCTCAACAAACACCTAACCCAAATGTAGAAGACCATGGCCCTGCCATCCAATCACCTAGACCAACACAACCCTCAATTTCTCAACTTGACCCATCTAACCAATCTTCTCAAACAACCACATCCAACTAATTGTCTTTAGCTACATGATTCCAATAATTAGTTGAGTCACAATGATCCCAAGTCTGCTTCTAATGTTTATACATCACACTAACTTATTCACATGGTAGTTTCCTTCCTTAGAAAAAACTACTCATCCATTAATTAAACACATACAACATTCAAAGATAACTACATGAACTATCATTTCAGAATCCTCATTAACTCTAAAAAAATTATATTGTAGACTTGCTCAACAAACTTATCTATCCGTTCAATGAATGGCCTATGGAAGGTTTCTCGCTCCACGACTAGATACCTCTCCTAGGGAATCAACCATTGGAACAAAATTCGAAAAATATGACCAAGGTATATAGCTCGCTCGGTGACCCAAACCCACTTACTCTCGGCCTAATCTCGAATGTGGCTTTCGCCCAACGAGGGTATACGTGCCCAACGAGCAAACCTCTATGCAATATTGCCAAATTTGAAATTTTGCACTCGGCCAGCGAGAACAAGTTCACCCAACGAGTTTGCATAATGCAAAGCCAAAATTCTGCATTTCCATATGTTATCTTGTGAACTCTTGTGAGTTTCTAAACAATTTCACATGTTTTATTCAACCATAACAACCTCCAAATTTCTACATTCTCAAAAACACATAACAACAACTAAATTGACCCCATCAAACAATAAATCATCATTCAATTATAACTCAAAACAACATAAGCTCAATAATTTGATTCAATATGCAAATTTAACAATGTTTAACTTCCCTTACCTGTAAAAAGGAACCTAACTTTTAATCCTACATAGTCCCTAATCTCCATAATTAAGGAAGCTCTCAAATAAGAAGATTAAACTCGTATCAAGAATCTAAATACGCCATTAGATTCACAACAATTACAGGATTCCAAAAAAGATTCTAAGAACACATGCAGAGCCCAAACTACACGTACATGTGAAATACCCAATGACATGAGAGAAACAAAATAGAAGGAGAACTTACTCTTTTAAAGAAAATTTGGTAACAATGAAACTCTTTTCTTTTGTGTTAGATTTGTGTGAAGTCGGGTGAAAGAGATTTGTAAGAGGTTAATTCTTCTCTCTTATAATGTTCTTGTTTTAAGATGAAGAGATTGAAAATTAGAGTACAAAGAGAGAGAAAAGATAGAATGGGAAAGAAAGATGTTTTTTTTACAACACTACTTTGTTTTAGTTTATTATTATCATTATTTTTTATTATTATTATTATTATTATTAAATATAAGTGTTGGTTGATACTATTACATAGTTCATCAATAAATCCGTCAAGACATCTACAACTAAATCAATTTTTAAAGATCTTAGTATACATTAAACCTGGAAATAAGTGAACCAATTACAGTTTATTTGTAAAACCTCATAAAATGGTATTCTAGAAATGGTAGTAGTGTAAAAATAGTGAGACTCGATTATTTTAATATTAAATATTTTATTATAAATAGTTTTGTTATAAACGAGTTTCATTATTTTAAACAGAAAGACGATTCAAGTTCTTGGTTTAATAAGGATTGAGTACGAATTGGTTTAAGAGTATGAAGATTGGGGTCTAAGGTGAAGTGGTGTAGAGTTCATTTGTATAGTGGAAACAATATAACTAGTGGATTTCTCAAAATGGTTGAGAAAGGGTAGTTTGGACAATCCTAGTTTGAGATGTATCATAATATGATTATGTATTGATCAAGCTAGTGATTTCAAGTCAAGAAGAAGGCAGAGTTAAGCGTGAGTAAAAACTAGGGGGTCTAGAAGGCAAATGGTTCAGGTTGACAAGTTCAAGGAATGAAGATGGAGAGCTCAAATTTGGTTTTGTCGCGATAACAGATGAAAGAGTTTTACCTTGGGAATGGGATAGCATAGTTGGAAACTATGTTACTTAAGAGTGGAGACCATTAAAGCAATGTGAAGTCCTCATTATGAGTATGTTTAAAGGTGATTTAGTGTGATTAACAGTTGGTAGTAAAACAGAAGTTATAGTAACCAAGTCAGTTGTATGATGCTTCTTAAAGGGATAATATAAAGTCAAGGGAGATCAGTCACGGGTTGCTTTAAAGTCAAGGCTAATGGAAGTTTTAGAAGAGATTCACAAGAGGCAGTGGAAAATAGATGAGGGGTTGGTAGTGTCGTAGACAATATGGTTGGTTTTGTGAAAGAAAAGTACTTAAAAGGTGAGATTTAGGGGTTTAAATTTGTTTTTAAAATAATGGCTAGACCAATCTACACTATTGAACACTAGAGCAATTTATTATAAAGGTAAAGTTTTTCATGTCAGCAAAGTTGTTGGGGAGTAGTATCTTTGTCAAATAGGTGGTTGTGATAGAGAATGTGAGGAGAGTAGGTTGCTCCTTCTATTCGATAAGTGAATTTTCGAGGACAAAAATTTTTCTAGTTAGGGAGAATGTAAAACCCAAAAAAATGGTATTTTAGAAGTGGTGGTAGTCTAAAATTAGCGAGACTCGATTATTTAATATTAAATAGTTTTATTTATAATTAGTTTTGTTATAAACGAGTTTCATTATTTTAAGACAAATCATCTTTCTAGAAACCACTTTTTTAGAGTTCTCTACCTTCTCTCTAAATGTTCTAACTCCTGAGTCATCTCTTTGACGATTAGGTGTCTAATCGATCACGGTGATGAGGTGTACATTTATAGCCGATCAATTTCTGTTATAGAGCAAGTAAGTTTTTACTCTCTTTTCTCTCTCTTGTTCTTAATTTGTTTTTAGAAGAAATAAGAGTAGTTGCATGTGTGATCATGATTCTCCTACTCATTTTTGGTTAATCTAGAGTTCTAAAGACTTTGTTTGCTTCCAATTTGGTGTTTCGTAGGTTTGTTTAGAAATTTCTTGCGTTTCAAGCAATCAGTGAGACATTTTTAGAGTTTGGAAGTTTCTTGTAAGGTAAGGGAACCTAGAATTCTTGCTTTAGTTTGTGTTTATATTATAATTTTGGTATCTCTATGAATTTTAGATGAATTTGAGGAATTGATATGATTGTGTGTATATTATGTATGTTTAATTAATGATTTTGATAGTATGATGTTGAGTATAATTTGAATTGTGTGATTGTGATGATTGAGTATTGTCATGATTGAGTGTGATGAAGTTGTTTGGTGGTGTAAATACTAATTGTGTGAAGTGTAAAGTGTGTTATTTGACCAATTAGGACTTGGTGGTGTAAATACTAATTTTGAGTAGTGAGATATTGATGTAAAGTGTGTGAACTATTTTGGAGGGTTAGAAGTGTGTTATTTGACCAATTAGAACTTGTCTAGAGGTTTATATCATAAAAATCTGTCATATAAGTGATAATTGCTTCATAGGTTGAGTTTTTTAGTTCATTTTGGAGGTTTAGGTGTTGGAAACTGAAAGTAGGATGGCTAGAAGGAAACTGAAGCGTTGGAGGGTGCTAACAAGCATAATTAGACTTGGTTATGCAGTTGGTAAACTGATATAGGAATTATAAAGTGTTGTTTTCAGTTTAGGTACTTTTAGAGCTGTTAAATGGACTTAATGCACCTAATTTCGGGTCTAATGGTGAAATGGGTACTTTGTTTTAATTCTAAATATGTTTTTGCATCAATTCTAGTGTATAAGGAATCCATTTGATCATTTGAACAAGTCTCAAGTGCATCAAAGTCCATGAAAACAATGTGTTGTCAACTGATATAGCGCTAAGGGGTAGTTTTCTAGAGTTGAGCACCAGCTTTCTGGCGTTGAGCGCCACCATTCCAGGGGCGCCAGTGCTAAGCGCTAACTTTTGGGCATTGAGCACTACTGCACCAGTTTTGTTTTTTTTTCCAAGTTTTAGAAATATCAAATTCAAGGTTTCGGGTATTAGCTTTGGATATTCTTTAGGTTATTTTGGGGGTTTTTAAACCTTCCAAAGCTATTGGTGAGAGTTTCAAAGTTGTTTTTCTTGTCTAGTGAGACTATCAACTTGCTACGAAGAAAATTGTGTTATTGTGTAATTTTAGTGTTATATAATAAATATAAGTGTTTTCCTTTATTTTTATATATAACTTTATTATTATTGTTATATTATATAAATGATTTAAACTCTTGGTTGGTCCTCAAGTTTGTTTGGAAATCTCAACTTATAAAATTAAGCCAATTAAGCCCTGGCCGTTAAGTTTTCATAGAAGACGTTAAAATGTGATGATAGTGAATATGCTGAGGTGGATATTTTATTACATGGAAATAATTAAATTATAACATGAAAAAAAAAACTTGAGATTTTTCAACAAACTTGAGGACCAACAGAGGGTTTAAACCTATATAAAACCCTATATAAATATAAGTGCATATAAACTAGTAAACTTATCTTAATAATATACTAGTAATTTATAATAAATATATTTTACGAGTAAAACAAACTCTATATTCTAACAAATAAAACTTTATATTCTATTTGGTTTTGAAATAACGATTTTAAGTTGTCGGATATTTTAAAAGATTGAAATATTTTATTAATTTTGTTTTATTTAAATAAAATATAAAAAAAGCTAAAATACATGTAAGAAGGACCTAAATTAATTATTAACAAAAGTTAAAATTGTAATTTTACTAGCCTAAATGTTTTATATAGTACATAAATATATAGATTTAAGAATAAAATATACAAAATATTGACGTGGGGAATTGTAATTTACGTAGCTTAAAGATTTTAAAATAATAAGTAAATAAATATAAAGGCTTAATTGCTCAATTGGTCCCTACATTCAGGATTTTTTTAGTTTAGTATCCGCTTTAAAAAATGTATCTGTTTTATCCCAAAGTAGTATAAATTGTATTAATCCAGTTCCTTCCGTTAAATTGGCGTGAACAGAGTTAACTCGTAGTGACGTGGCCATGAAATCTGATTTTTTTTTCCTCTCTCCTATACTCTTTCCTACAACGTGCAACTTTTTCTTTCTCTTCTATTTCTAAGACAAGCAACTTATAATCTTCCAAAAAACTTGAAACTTCATTAACCGATATTTCCTTATTCCCCTTATCCTTTTTTTTCCTGGGTGCACGAAACTTCTTAAGCAAGAGCTTCTTCACCATCCTCGACCCAAACCTTCTGGAACCATGATTCCACCACGGAACCGAAACCACACGCCGCCCACGTACTCTAGAAGCAGAACCACGAACGTCAATGATTCCAACGGTGAGCCTCTTCCACTCATGACCACAATCAGCACCATCAAAATCTTCACAACTAAAATAACGTTCAAAGAGCACTCCGCGACCTGACCCGAAACCGAAGCGACGAAATTTTGTTCAGTTTGAGGGTTTGGGAGACGAGGATCAGGTTGCGACACCAACAACAGTGAAGAGTTGGCCAAAGAGGGAGGTGGGGAAGCTGGTCTCGACGACGATGGAGCCGCCTCATTTTGGCTATTAGAGATCCGCGACGATTTAGGAGACTCGAGGAACGCACGCGATTCTTCTTCTAGGAAACGACGTGGTGGGAGTTGAAGACTGACGACTCTAGAATGTGACCTCTTTGGTGAGAGAACACTGTTACTGTGAACCAAATTTTTTTTGCCTCACTATGGTTTTTATCTTATAATGAAGGAGAATGTGTGTGTTTGTGTAGTGCTGATTCTTTCTCCTTTTGCAACTTTTCAAAACAGGGTTGGATTAAACATTTCAACACCCAACAAAAACCAATAAAGCTTGTTAGAAGGGAGGAAAAGCAGTGAAAGGTTAGGTGACCATTTACCCAGCCCAAAAACATTGGGAAAAGGCTGAATTATCCAATCAAACCCCAAAAACATTTTAAAAAACCCAAAAAAATTAAAACTTGATAGGTTTTGAATAACAAAAAACCACATAATGATCAGACCAAAGGAGATTGAAGAAAAGGGTGAAGGAAACTTACAGAAGAAAATGAAACAACGCGAATCTAAGGGAGAAAAATCATAGGATGACTAATTGAGAGAATAAGTAAAGAAAGCACCCCACCCCATGTTTTGTTGTGGATGTTTTTTTTTCTTTTTTTTTATTGGATTTGTTTATTCTTTCCCAGAGGTGAAAAAAAAACTGAGAAATGGAAAGGGGAAGAAGAAAGAAGAAGAGAAGAAACAATGTTGTTGCGCTTGGTTGAGGATGAAGAAATGATATCAAAAAATTATGAGATAGGAAAAATGAAAATCTGCGAGATTAAAGAGGAGAAATAATCTTCCATTAGGAAATAAAATAATGAAGAAGAATTATGTCAATTTAATGGAAAAATTATGCAAAAGAGGAATAAAAATCCTACAATTATGATACTATAATGAAAGAAAAAGTTGGACGTTGTAGGGAACAACAGAGGAGAGCAGAGGAGAGCAGAGGAGAGAAAAAAAAATCAGATTTCATAGCCACGTCACTACGAGTTAACTCCGTTTACGTACAATTTAACGGAAGAGACTAAATTGATACAATTTATACTACTTTGAGATAAAACAGAGACATTTTTAAAAGCGGGTACTAAACAGAAAAAAACCCTCTAAATATAGGGACCAAATAAACAATTAAGCCTAAATATAAATAAATATAAATGGGACACTAGATTAAGAATCAAAGACCTATAGGTATCTTTGTAAATTAACATATCTATCCTAATTTAGATTATTTTAATTGGTATTTCTTATCTCATAAAATATTCAAAATTAGCCTATCTGTTCGAGAAAAAGACTATTATTTAATAAGAGCCTAATATTTTTTTCACAACAAGAATATATTTAGAAAAGTTTTTCTTTCTTAACTTTTAATCTATCATACTATCACTTTTTAAATTTTCTTTTTCTAAATTGAAGTGTTACAATATAAATTATTTAAAAAATTGTTTTTGAAAATAAAATAAAAATAAAGGTATCACACAAACTAATTTTAAATATATAATAATTATCAAAATCTCTATCTCTAAATTAGTGTCAAAATGGGTTAAAATTTATAGGCCAATTCGGCCTTTCATGGATTCAGATTGGATTAGATTTAAAAAATATATAATTTTTTGTAGGGAGTTACTCCCTACATCACCATAGACAGCTCTCTGCACCTCTTTATTCCTCCTTTACCCTTCAGTAATGTTTAATTTCTGATTTTAACTTTTACCAACACCCCCACAGTCCAACGCTATAACGTCTTTGATTATGCATTGCATTCTTAAATGCACATGGACGTCCGTGAGGACGTCCGTGAACGCATATGGACGTCCGTTGAAGGATATCCTTTGCATCAACCACATCCTTTTGACATAGGCTTGGGTGCTCAACAAATCAGTGTATGTTGTTTTTGTTAGTGAGTGATCTAACCTTTGAGATGCTTCCCAGGTTGTCACTATTCATAGGATCTTAAACGATTCTCCTTTATATGGTTTACAATACATGAAGAATAATCGGAGCAAGATTTTTATTTTCAATTAAGACAAAAGAAAAATGTGAGAAAGACAATAAAGGTATACATAATAGAGCGTGAGAGTCCCGTATTGAAAACTTATGTCGCATTTTCCTAGCAGATACAACAATTATTAAAGTTCTTAGTACATTATAATTAGAGACTAAACCTACAACAACTAGAGATTCATATAAATCATCATGATGATAGACAATGCTCAGATTCTCAATGCCCATCTCCACAATCTTCCAATTCACACTAATCTCACACCAAATTCAAAATCCAATGAGAACCCAAGTTCTGCTTTTCAATACAGAACATCCCCAACAACAAACAACCACAACAATCTTACTTACGATTTTACAACCCGATGTGGCATCAACTCTTCCCCTTCCGGCATCAAACGCACGAACCACCACTGGATCGAACCGCCACCGCCACGAACCACCACCATCACGAACGACGCACCACCAACGCAAATAAGAAAGAAAGAAGAAACAACGGAAGTGGAGACTGGTGTGTTAACGAAAATGAAAATGAAGAGAAAGAGAGAAAGTGAAAGTGGGAGTGGAGGCTTATGGCTGAGTGAAATAAAAAGTAAAATAGGTAAAGGTAAAAGTAAAAAAGATAAAATTATAATTTAAAAGAAATTGAAGTGATATAGGAAGAAGATAGGGGTGGTGGAGGGAGCAACATTCTTTTTTTTATACGGGTGAATTTTCAACCTATTCATTTAGAATTTAATATTCAATACTCTAATCTCATACATAGTTAACACAAAAATAATCAAAAATATATTTATTTGCATTTTATCTTGTTTTTGAATTATATTTGATTATATAATATTTTATTTTATTTTGAATTATCTTGTGAAATTTATTTAAATTTAAATTACAAAAAAATTTGTTACTTTTTAATTAAAAAAGACTTATAATTAAATTTTCAAAATTTTGACTAGCTAAGTGACTGAAGTAGACATGGTAGAACAGGGTTACCCAGCAGTATTCTAAATCTTTTGAGAAGCGTCGCGTAGAGATAAACCCTGAAAAACAGAACCCTAATTTCAATTCATATTATCCCTTTTCATCTTCTTCTTCTTCACTGTTCCACCTTCTTGGTTTTCAAATGGAGGAGCAGTCACTGAATATTCCCGAAACCTTCGTGTACGACACTCTCAGTCCCCTCGCTCTATCCGCCGCCGATTTCCAATTTCCCGATAACGGCGAATCCTACTCCGTTTTCCGCAACGAGATTTCAGTCGATACTCCCCAACACGCCTCTCCCACCTCCACCACCGTCGATTTCTTCTCCCTCGACGTTGCTTCCGAGGCCCACGGCGGCGTCTCCCACCCAGAGCCGCTCGCCGCAGCGCCAGAACCAAAGACGCCGACTCCTGCGCCAGAGCCGAAGCTCGAGAGTGTCTGGTTCGGCGGGAATTGCAAATTTAAGAGTCCAATGCTTCAGCTGCATAAAGGTAACGCATTCGTTATGGCGTTTTCACTTGGACGTAATGCTTTAATTTTAATTGGAGAACAGCTCCAACGACACATAGGGAACTTATTTAATTTGGTCCTTTGTAGAGCCGGTTAGGGAAAAATAGAGCGGAGTTTTAAGGTGTTTGGATGTGCGTTTGCAAAACTGATTTTGTAGAATTTGTTTTTGCCGATAATTCATTTTCAAGTGAGGTGGTTTATGCCTGGTTCCTTTAATTTGAGAGCAAGTTTGCTGTAAAGCAGTCCAAGCGGGAAAGCTACATTAGTAAAATCAATTTTTCAATAACTATATATTTATAAAATCGAGTTAGACTGTTGTCAAAATCATTATTTCCAGCATGAAACCAGACAACACTCTTACTGTTATATACGGTTTTGGATTTTTTTATTTATTTTGCGGTGCTTGTTGTGCAGAGATAGTGGATTTTTGTGAGTTTTTGTCACCAACTGTTGAAGAGAAAGCTGCACGGGATATGGCAATAGAATCCGTGTTTGGAGTTATAAAACACATATGGCCTCATTGTCGGGTAGAAACATTTTTAGTTATTGCATTGCACCATTTTGTGTTGAGTTTTATGTTTCAATGAGGTTTCTTTTGTCTTCTTTTTCTGTTACTCTCAGGTGGAAGTATTTGGGTCTTTCAGGACAGGGCTGTATCTTCCCACCAGTGATATTGACGTAAGTATGGTTGATGTACTGATAGTAAATTCTTCTCCTGAAGCGGGGCACCTGAAAGTTGATGCATTATGGTCAAATTCTTTGAATGCAGGTTGTGATTCTGAAATCAGGCTTGCCAAATCCACAGATTGGACTGAATGCAATTTCTAAAGCATTGTCCCAAAGGAACATGGCTAAAAAGATTCAGGTCTGCCTGTGATGCTTAAATATCTGTATTTTTCTTGCCAGGAAACATTAATCAATGTTGTAAAAATTTTGAGTGGTTAGTATTTTGCTTTTGAATATCTTTTGCCAGGTCATTGGAAAGGCGCGGGTACCAATTATTAAATTTGTTGAGAAGAAGAGTGGTCTTGCATTTGATATAAGGTACGACTTTAAGTTACTTGGTTTCTCATAATTTTTCTTCTTGATTTTTCTGTCAAGATATGATTTTATGATATTTGTGTGTCTGTATGAAGTGTACTTAAGTTTACTTGTCCCACTTTATTATACGATATTGGATGAATTGTTTGACTTGAATATCTTTGTATATTTTTAAATCATTATTATGGATTTTCTATAGTTGAATCAAATAGCTAATCGAAACTACTGCAGATTTATCTATCACTCTCATATTTGAAGATTCTGCTTAATTCACTGTGTTACATGCATTTCCATGATAAAACCCTTATAGTTTTTCCTTCATGCATTCATTTTTCTTAATAAGTAGTTAAATATCTATACGTTTAGCACCCAACCACATAATTAGCACTTGCTACCTATTGTAACTAGTCATGACCACATTATACTGAGTATAGTCAATTTGTTTATACTATAGATTGATCCATTGTCCTCACATAGCTAGAGTTGTCATGTTGTTTAATATTGTGTCTAAGAACTAAAACTATTTCAGTATCATGTTTTTTTGAATTTCATTTATCCACCAAGGAATTATGCTTTATTTCAGTTTTGACATTGACAATGGACCCAAAGCGGCTGAGTATATTCAGGTATATTTTATTATTTCCCACCACTTGATTTCACTATGCACTTTTTTATTTATTTGTGATGCTGTGTTGTTTTTAAATTTATAACTGATGCCAATTGCGTAATATAAGCAGTGTTGTTAATGGTAGAATGCCAAAATCATGTCGTATAAACATGCCATTCTAGCCAAGTGTGCCACCATAATGGGCTTCTCTTTGCAAATTGTCCACAGCAATTGGTGAAAATTTACCACACCATTCTTCCATGGCATTGCCATCTAACAAAATTGAACATAAGTGGAAATGTGAACATAGTTTATATAATTAGGCTTTTGTTGATCAACTTAACAAGAAAGGAAATGATTGTATTTGATTTTTAAATGGATATTGGTTTAAGCTATATTGTGGACCTTGTGATTAATCTAGTTGTTAATTAGCTGTCTGATAGAAGTCCCAGAAAGGATTCTGGTAGATAGTATTATTTAATGAAAAAGAGGAGCTACAGGTGCTCTTACAGTGAATGTAAATGACAACCAGAGCCTGTCTCCTATACAGAGAGATACTCTCCCAACCACTTTAACATGATCAGTATGAATCCCCCATAATCCCCCAACTGACCTATTAAAAGAATGACTCTAACATAGCTCTTCTAACAGAATTTCCCCCTGGGCACGTGATAACCACATGACTTAGCACCACTAATCTCTCTACAGGAATCATTTTCTTCCTTCACGAATATACCCTCCATATGATAGGCCCCCATCCAGGTTTGGCACCCGATCAAATCCTTGGTCATTATCAAAATTGGGCCCAAGGGTCCTATCATAGTATCTGATAATTGGTGAATTCTATGCCTAAAGGTTAATAATATCGAGTGGTGGTGTAGGATAAAATTAATAATGTCAGTCTTACTTGATTTGCAATGCTTCTGCTATATAAAATTGCTTACTAGAGCGTTCCTGCTAGGAAGTCTTTGGATGGAATATTGTATTATTTTTGTTTCAAAATGTGGAATGGGATCCCTTGTGCTCAATATATCATATTGCACTGGTAAAATATCCATATTACCTTGGTAAGTAAAATTCTAGAGAGGAGCTTTGCAATAGGTCACTTAAAGAAACATCACAGAATGCCACCTGCACTATGAAGTTTTTTCTTTATTTTTTCTTAGTCACACCTTTTTTAATGCAAGAAAGAAGAATGCAAAACATAACATATACAACTAAGTATACTGTATTGGATGGAACATTATCTGTATTCTTGTTCATGATTGTAATGTTCATTTTGTAGGAAGCAGTACTTAAGTGGCCACCTCTAAGGCCCCTGTGTTTGATTTTGAAAGTATTTCTGCAGCAAAGAGAGCTAAATGAGGCAAGAGTTCTCTATAATATGAATATTTCTTGTAATGTTCTGATTCCAGTATGCCTAATTGTGATTCTTGTTAAGTATGCAGGTATATTCTGGTGGGATTGGCTCGTATGCGCTTCTTGCCATGCTGATGGCAATGTTGCGGGTTAGTGGTTCTTGAATATGCTTTAAAAATTTAGTGTTGTTCACTTGCTTGAAGCATGATGAGGTTTTCCCTATTGAGCATATAGTCCACCTCCGCATCATGAGAAATAATGAATAAATAAATTCACTCTTTTCTTTCTAATATTTTCAAACCCGGAACTTTTTGCCAATATCATGATCTAAGTTTTTGACACTTGTTTGCTTCAGAATCTTCGCCTGAGCCAAGCTTCTGCAGAGCACAACCTGGGAGTCCTTTTGGTGCGTATCTTCTGATTCTGAAGTATCGTTTTGCATCTGTCTTTTTGGTTCCAGGGGTGTTATATGAGTTGTCATTCATTATTGGCGACTGTTCTGTGCAATTTAGCAGTTTAAGGAAGAGAAACATGCACAATAATTGTGTGCTGTGTACCTTTGTTTTGATAAATGTTTCCTTTATAGGATGACAGTAAGAAATATATCAATTTACCATTCTGATAGTGCTATTTTTTTTTTTCATTTTGAAATCAGGTGCATTTTTTTGATTTCTATGGACGCAAATTGAACACATCAGATGTTGGTGTGTCCTGTAATGGGACAGGCACTTTTTTTGTGAAAAGTAGTAAAGGGTAATAAAGAATTTGGGTATATTATTGAAGTAATGTTATTTTTAATTATGCTGCATAATTTATCATATAGGTTATTGAACTTTTCCCTATGTCATCTCAGGTTTTTAAACAAATCTCGGCCAAGTCTTATTTCCATCGAGGATCCTCAGGTTTCATTTGAAGAACTCCCTTTTACTATTTCCATTTCCAGAGTCATTACTTGCTTGCCTTTTTGGAGTAATTGCTGAATATTTTATGGAGGAAAAGTGGAAATTGGAGAAGATATTCGCCAACCAAAATGTTAAAGGACCTAATCATAATTGGACAGTGAACTATAAAATATCTAAGCAGGAGTTGAATATTGTCTTAGAAAATTGAAGTCTGTCTTTTTGGTTCTGTTGTAAATTGCTTTCAAATTATTTTTTACATGCATTTATATATTATATTGACACTACTTTTGTTTTTGTGTATATTAGACAAACTATTATTATTCCTTTAGTTGATTGATAGTGTTTTTTTGGCTGAATCAGGCACCAGAAAATGACATTGGGAAGAACTCTTTTAATTATTTCCAGGTCTGTTTACTCTTTCATTGTAAATTATATTTCCTGTTTTTTTATTTGACTTTCAAGACATTTTTTGAGTGTATACATGTTCTTTAGCTGATAGGTTACAATTAAATCTAATAATAATAATATCATATGTATTATGTATTCGTTACTTTTGGTTTTAAGTGACTAAAATTAAATTTTTATTCTTTTTCCTCAGATTAGGTCAGCTTTTTCAATGGCATCTAAAAATTTGACGAATCCCAAGATCATTATGAGCTTAGGACCGAACAGGAGCATTCTGGGGACTATAATCAGACCAGATCCTGTTCTGCTGCAGCGTAAAGGTGGTTTGAACGGGGATGTGACTTTTGATAAGTTGCTTCCTGGTGCTGGCGAGCCATTACAACAACAGTATGGAGAACAGGAGATGTTATGCAATTGGCAGTTAGATTATGAAGAAGAACCATTACCACGGGGAGGCGACGCCAGTGCAGAGCCTAGCTCACGTTATTCAGCAAAGAAGAGAAAATCTGGTTCAAAGAATTCTAGTAAGAAGCTAAAGGAAAAGGAAAATGATAATATTCAGATGAAAGGGAATGAGGATAATGACTCTAGAAAAGAGAAGGATAAAAAAAAGAGACGAAAGAGAAAAGCTCAACTAGAATACAGCGGTTCTTAGACCAGACGCCGAGTGCTGTGAGGTTTCTTACAAAATGACTGAGGATTGTAACATGATCAGTGGTTTGAAAATGAAGGAATAAAGGCATCATCAGAGTTAAAGCGAATTTGAGTCCAATGTTGTCACAGACCCATGATGCGAGCTCTATTCCTTCCACTCCTGCAAATTATCAGTTTTTATTTTTTATTTTTTATTTTTTCCCCATTAGATAATTGATTTCAATGTCTGTATTTTTGAAATAGCAGAATTCTTATCCCTAAATCGAGAGAGGAGCGTTAGTCTTAGAGATTAAATTTAGTTTTTTTTTTTATTTAAATGTAGGTGTGAAACTTACTGTTTAAGGAACTGGGGATTAAAATTTTGTAAGGGATAAACTATGTTGTTGCCTGTCCAGTTTTTGTTAAAGAAGCTATGTAAACCAATCTGAAGATGAAAGAAATAGTAGAGGAGGAGAGTATGCCATATGGTTTTGTTCAAAATGAATGCAATCATTTAGCTGGTTTTGATAGTTTCCTGCCGTATTCTATCTATTTCATAATGATCTACCTAAGTTACCTTGTCTTGTTGGAGCATCTTTTGCAGTACGATCAAAATCAATGTCATCATCTCATCGTGGAATATTTTACTCTATGATATGTGATTAAATGCCAAATGCTTTTAAAAGTTTAAAATTACTTGCACATAATTTTAAACAATTAAAACAATGTGACCTTTATATTATAAAACTGCATAATTTATTCTTTTTCAATCAATTTAATTGGCTTCTTAAAAATATGAAGTGTGGCCAACAAATTTTTATGATTTAAATTTTTAGTTGAATAGTTTTAATAATAAAGTTAGAAAGTATTAAGCAATTATCTGTCTAGTCATATTTAATGCGAGTTTCTTAAGGAAATAAGGTTTTTATAGCTTTGTCAAGATGCAAAAGTAAAATGTGACTGCATTCTGCAACGGGCAAACTACAAGTCAAGTCAAAAAAGTTGTGCTAACAGGAAATACAGAGGATTTGGTTTTAATAAGAAAATCGTTTTTATTACAAGTCCGAATCATGTGGATTATTTTAAAAAAATGTTAATTAACAGCACAATCTTCTTATTATTTCTCTTATTATCATGAACAGATACAATTAACTTTCTTTTAAAAAAAAAGTTAGAATTCAAGTAGTATATTACAAGAATTCTTTTATCAGGAAACAAGCAGAATATAAGGTAAACACAAGTCAGAAATCATGAACCCCAGAACCAAAACAGTCTTCTGAATTCATAAGAGGTGAAAATAGTAGGAAAGTAGAAATGGGGACAAGCCAAAATAAATGAGATCAATAGTGGAAAAAGTTCACCAACTTTTAGTTAATAAGGATAAATTGCAAATTCTTGTGGTCGGTGTTCTGTTACTACTACCAATAGACAGCATGCCAAAAACACTGTTCATTTATAGGCTTCAGTTTTTAAGAAAAGAAACAGAATAAACAATTAAGGAAACCACGCCAAATATGACCAATCAACTAAAATCTCAGCTTCCTTAAGCAATCCATTAACACAACTTCTTGACATGCATGCACAGAAGTTTCACTGTGCCTGGTGTTTCACAAGAACTTGTCAACCTTTAGAAGAACATGGTAACATGTTATGCACCCGGTAGTCAGAGCCATTCATTCATTAAGCTATTAAAGACTCAACCTGAGTTGTCATTGATACATGAAATACTTTTAAGAAACATTAGTTAAAAGAATTAACCAAAAGTACATACAATTAAAGAGAAGGAGGTTGTCTGACCAAATGAACCTCAGTTTTGAAGAGAAGAACAGAAAGTGAGTCAATTGAGAAGTAGATGAACCCTCCACCAGTGTGACTCACAAAGGACCCGAAACTCTTCCCTACCACGCAATGCCAGGCCAGTCCATACTTCGTGTCAAACTCCTGAAATTGATTCAAAATATTAATAGCAAACAACTTAATTTAGTAAGAGAATGATTCAATTATATAGCAAAGGTTACATATAAGAGAAAAATAAGGTTCAAAACAAGATTCCGTAAGTTTCAATACAAAGAATCAAAGATATTACTAATATTTGAGTATGTTGAACATCACCAAAAAAGGGTACACAGTAAGAGTTTTCCAAAGGCTGCAGTGTACCTTTTTGAGAGCTCTAGCTATGAGAGTGTTAGAGAGCTTTGGAGAAGGAGTTGAAAGAGAAAGGAGTGATCTAGTGTGACGAAGAGCATGTTCCTGCATGTGGGCAGGCATGTCAGATGATTTCAACCTCACGTTGAAGCCGATGGCAAGTGAAGCCAGTCTCATGATGGTTTGAGAAGGGTTGGGATTGGGTGTGTGCATGGTGTGGTTCTTGTCCTTGGAGCCATGATCTTTGATGAGCTTTGGTTGTTGTTGTTGTTCTTCCATGGTGATGGAATGCATAAGAGAAGAAGAAGGGTGGTTTTGCATTAATTTGAAGTGGGTAGGTAGGTCAAGTCAAAGACAAGTTGGAGAAGAAGTGGGCTGTGTTTGAGCCTTTTGGTACAATAGGGTTTTTTCAACTTTCATCTTTGACTAGGTAAATGTGAAGGACATGACAATGAGAATTTCATGCATTTTTTGTACCATTAGAAAGTGATCACACACAACACAGTTCCAAGACATTCAAAATCACATGACCCTTTTGAACTGTGCTTTTCTTGTTCTCTAAAGTTTTCATCTTTTTATCAATTAAATGAGAAAAGGTTGAAGAATTGTGTTTGTTGGGTTTTAGGTTTTGAATGGTGGCAGAAGAAAGCAGGGAGAAGGGTTAGGTGAGTGACTGAGGTCTGGTGCCTGCAACTCTGTTCTTTCTTTCTAACAGGTAAAAAACCAGACTGTATTTTGCATAGTTGTAAATTGTAGCAATAGTAAAATAAAATATAATTTAATGTTTTTTAAAATTGAAAATTGAAAAAAATTTGTTTAACTAAAAGAAATTCATAAACCTAACTAAAAGATGATTAAAAGTCAAAAATATCAGGAAAAATTATAATGCAGATAGTTTGTTAGTGTCACATAATATTAGGAAAAAAATAATAATCCTTATTTTTAAAGAAATTAATAAAGAAAGAAACAAAATTAAGAAAAAAAATAAAAAATACTTTAGGATTAAAAATATATTTAAACTTAAAATTTATATTAAATGAAACTTTAATTGATTAATAGTATAAAATTGTTTAATATGACTGTTACACTTAATATAAAAATGTCTTATCTTACATATAAAGTTGTTCTAAAAAACTTAATATTTCATGCATGGTTAGTATAAAATCTTTTATATTATTAATTTATAGATTATTTTGGACTAAATAGGTAATGAATGAGACTGATAACTTTTTTAATAATATTTTCATGCAAATGAGTTTTTAATATTTTTTATATATCTAAATCATTTTCTTAATAAAATGAAACCTCTATTTATAATATGCAGTAAAATTAAATACATAAAAATTGAATAATTAATTTTTAACTTGAATATTAGAAAAAATATGAAGTTATTATTAAATACAAATGTAATTTTTCTTATAATAAATAATACTCAATAGGCATACATTTCAAAATTTATATTTTTAAAAATTTATTTCAATATTTTGAAACAAAATCATCTTATGAAATTATTTTCTAGTAAATTATATTTTTTTGTTGTAGTTCTATGTTTAGTTAAATTTATTTATTATACTGTAGTTCAAGTGTTAGTTTGTTTTGTGTTTAATTTATTATGTTGTTTTATTCTAATAAAATAAATAATTTTTATTTTATTTTAAATGTTTATTTCAATACAAAGTAGTTTTTTAATTAGTAAATCTATATACATTTTAAATAAATAATTATTTAAAAATACTTATTTTAAATTTTAAAAAACTGCTCCTAAATTAGAAGGAAAAATAATGCAATGGTTATTACCATACTTATAACGTCCATACAAAATAGGTTTCCTTGTCATTTTGGTTTTCTTCTTTCTCTTACAGTTTTCATTTCTTCTTTCTTCTTTTTAATATTTTCTTTTTTACATAACATTCTTTTATTTATCTGGTTTTATTTATAATTCTTTTTAAAATTAAATCCTAATGTGTTTTTTTATAGTAATTCAAATTAGTAATATTCCAAAATATATTATTAAACCATAATAAAAGCACTATCACATTATTAATAAAATAAACCAATTAGAAGACACGAAAACACAAAGTTATGTTTATAGTCATTTAAAACAATTATATAAATATTAATTTATATGCAAAGTACAAGTATCAAAATTATGTATAGGAATAGTGTATTAAAACCATCAAAGAAAGACAACTACTAAAGAAAGTAAACTACTAGAACTACTAAGCCTCTGGGCCATCACCATCTATGGTCTGTTCAACCGTCACCTCATGATGGAAGCGCTTGAGGAGATGAGACCGACTGAAGCCGCGCGAGCGTGATCCAGATCCTCGAGGAGAAGATGAAGCGAAAATGAAGATGAAGCTCTAAATCGATAGCTAATCCGAGGAGAACAGTTGAAAACATAAACAAACGAGAGAGGATTGCGAAACCGAGGAGGAACGGATCAAAAGTGAGAGTGAGCTCACAGAAACCCTAGAAGAAGGGGGAAACTCTAAATGAACCAATTAAACGGTGGAAACGTGAGTTTAATCGGTAGGAAGTGAAGATTACAGGTGAGAAGAGGTTTAATCGATAGATATGGAAGAACAATTGGTGACAGTGCAGGGAAATGGTGAAAAGAGGATCGAAACCGTAGAAGAAGATGTGTTTGGGTGATGAACGATGAGAAATTATCTTCGAGACGTGACTGAAGTGTGGATCTGTGAAGAAAAGGAGACTTACGGATGATGCGACTTCTCGAGAACGAGTGAGATGTGTTTTAGCGAATGAGGAGAGTGTGAAATGAGGCGCTGATGAGCGCGCATTGAAGGAAAACGTGGCTGACACATTGGTGCACTGAGGACGTGGCAGTGGAGGAATGTGACGTGGAAGTGGAGGAATGCAACGTGGAGGAAAGAGAATTGTATGGAAGCACAATGGAGAAAAGGAAATGAAATAGGAATAATGTGCTTGGAAAGTGGCTAGAGGCGGATCTCTTGGACTCTCTAGCCTGACTTTCAAGAGAGTTTCTCAACAAAATTCAAATTCTCATTATGTTCAAAAGTGTTGAATACAATAGTGGAGATGAGTATTTATAAGACTCATGCTCCTTACAAGCTAAATGTATTGAAAAATGTAAAATACAAAAAGACGAAGGGTTCTCAGGCGTATTCCATCATTCCCTCCCTCTTAAAAAAAGATTTGTCCTCAAATTTGGCAATCACCTTATGTAGACACTTCACACTATCTTGGGAGCAGGGCCATCTTGGAGTGACCTTATTCCTCTATTCATGTAGCTTCACTTTTCTTCCTCTTGGATCAAACACAAATCTGCAATACATACCAAATATATCTTCAATTAATATCGATCCAAAAAAGGAATTTTCTAAAATAATAACTTTAGAATAAGGACTTCTTATAGTTTGGTTTGAAGTTTTAAGAATGTTTAGAAGTCCAAAGTCAAAAGTTATTTTTCTTTTGTCTTGAGTTATTTGTCTCCATAAAGGTAACAATAACTCAAAGATTGCCAACTTTTGGAAATTTTTGTATAGAATATGAAATGGCAATTGGTTTGAAAGAGAAGTTAATATTTGAAGACTCAACAATGATTGGAAAAAAAGTAAAGAATAAAAAAACCTTCCCTTTTAGGTTCCATGATTTTTGGTGGAGTTGAATTTGCTATCAGAAGCAATTTCTCTCTTTCTCTATTTTCCACTTCTTTCTTCTTTTCTTCTTCTCTTCTCTTTTCCTCTTCTCTTCTTTCTCTTTCTCGTCTCTCTTCTTCCTTTCTCTCTTCTTCTCTGCCTCTCTTCTTCTCTCTTCTTCTCTATTCTCTCTTTTTCTTCTCTCTCTTTTCTTGTTATCTCCTCTCTTCTTCTCTTTTCCTTTCTTCTTATTTTCTTACTTCCTCTCTTCTTTCTTTTCTTCTTTCTCTCTTTTCTTCTTTCTCTCTTCTTGTTCTCTCCTCTCTTCTTCTCTTTTCCTTTCTTCTTCTTTTCTTTCTACCTCTCTTCTTTCTTTTCTCTCGATCTCTCTTTTTATTTGCTTAACCTATAGTTCCTTAAGTCTGTTTCTAAATTCTAGCTCCATGGTCTTTTAAACTTTTAAGAAATGTTTTTCCCTCTTGAATACTATCTCTCATGAGTTCCAAGTTTCTTTTAATCGAAGGAGGCACAAACTTTCTTCTCATGCACGATTTTAATTCATACCAATTATCAATGGTGGATTTCCTACCTTTATTAACCCAATATTGCCTTTAATTCCACCACTCACGTGCATGCTTTTCTAACCTAGAGAGATATATACTAAGAACATGAGATTCACACTCCCTAGAAAGAACAATGGGACTATAGGATTCAATTTGACTTTGTCTAACAAGGAATGAATGCATTTTATCAATTTCCTTTCCAAAACTAGGTATGTTAATGCATCTATATCTTTACCAAAAAATGGAAGTTTACTAGCTTGACTATACAAATCATCCTTAATATATGAACTATAGTACCCATTATCAATCCTAGATGACCTATATGAACTAAACGACCTATATGAACTATAACAAGACATCTTTGTTTCTAAAAGTTTTTCTAGTGTAAAAGGTATACAAGATTCACAGTTAGACAAGTCTCAGGTAAGAGAGGTGAGTCAAGAAGACTTCTTAAGTACCAAGTCTTACCTTGCCAGAAATGTCTTAAGTTAATAAGAAATTACCTCTTAAACTAAAATTACCTTTAAAATCAAAGGACACCACTCAAACAAACACAAATAATCAAAACTAGACTCTTAATATTCCGACTCTAATGTGATAAGGCTTAGAGTTTAATCCCCTTTTGCCTAAATCACCCCTAAAACGTGAACACAACAATAATCAAAGGTAATAAATCAAATATCAAATTCTACTCCTATGGTGAGGCTTGTAGCTTTGGCTAACAAGACACACTCACCAGACTATCTATGCCAGAAAAAGAAAACAAGTAAAGTTTCCAAGAGTTGGAAAGAGCACCGTGGACTCTTCCAATCCACTTGGACTTTATAAAAGGCCATTTACAAATCAACAGAAAACGAAACAGAAAGGCATAAGACTAACACAAGCTTATTAGAAACCAATTTGAAACAAACAATTACAAAAGAAATGAGACTATGTTACTGCTCTGGTCTTAGTTCCACGCTACATAAAAATCACAATTATAAAAATGAATTGATGCAAAATTTTAAAAGACAAGAATGCAATAATCAGAATTGTGGTCCCAGCTTAAACAAACCCACTTTGCTGCAACATGCTCAACTCAACATGTTATCTTGCACAATGAATAAGCAACAATGGTTAATTGAAAACTGAATTATCTCTCAAATTTGCCAAGGAAATTAGGCTAATTCAGTCTCACTAATCTCACAACACTCAAGTTTCTCTTTCAAAACTTAAAGCACACAAATGAAAGGTTTGGAAGGGAAATTCCCCTTGCTAGTTCAAGGCTAGAGAGTCTTTCGGACCACCACCACCTAATATGCTACCAAGCACACAACCTTTCTTTCAAATTCCAGAAATGGTTAAACCCCTTCGGAAGTCCTTATTTATGTGGGTTTTTCGTAGTTAGATCCCGGTCTTATCGGTTTCACCAATTTAGTCATTTATAATGAAAAATTGACTCAATTGGGCCCTTGCCGTTAAATTGGCTTAACGGTGTTAAGTTTTTGATGACTTGGGACATTGAGGTGGACAATTTTTTAAACATGGCATTCACAGATCTTTAGACGTGGCATTTGACAACATTTAACATTTTAAAAATAGGAATTTTTGGAGTGTAAAATGTAATCAGGAATTAGGGTTCATTGAAATTTAAGTAGGGATTTCTGTCCTACTTCTATATCTTTTTCTCATTCTCCAATTTTAACATTGTTTTGAAAATGAAAGAAAAGTGAAAATAACTGGCTCAGAACCCTAAACCAGAATTCATCAATCTACTACCAAAGAAGTAAATGGCAGCTGTAAATCCAATTTTAGTCATCATTACCAGTTAAACTCGAAGAAAATCTAAATTTTGTTGAATGAAATGCAAAAATATATTTAAAACCCTCTTTTATATTCACTTTGCTTCAATCTTTTATTCCAAGCCCTCCGATCATCTTCAATATCTTTGCCAGTTCGGACTCCACACGTGCCTCCAGTCATCCTCTAAGTAAATGGTTAGTGACACAAGCTCTAGCTTGTCTCCATCTCTCTCGCTCTCTTCTGCATAAGAGCCCTAGCTCGAGGGTTGCTTCTGCCAAATGATCATCCAAAACCAATACCCCTAAGGCAGTAACACCTATACGATGGGTGTTCTGAATTAAATGCAGTATTTTCTGATGACCTGTTTGAGGATTTTATGAGTGATTCTAGATGTAAATCTTGGTAAAGCTGCATTGTTTGATGAATCACTTGTGCATTTGGACTTTTCTTTGAATTTTGCAGTTGACACACAAGAGAACTGTAGAGACAAAGGAAGTCATGATTGATGTAGGAGATGTTGTAAAGGTTTGGAACACACGAAATCAGCAGTAAATGCAATAAGAGTTCTGGCTGTTGCAATTAGGTGCTTGGAACGTGCAGAACCAGCTGGCATTAAAAGGAGAGTTGAGTTTGCTACATAGTAGAGCTGAGAAAGAGCAACTCAATGCAACCTTGGAGTCCATGCACATAGTGGATGAGCAAAATGGAGAAAAACCAATAAGATCCTTCTTTACCTTTCTCTTCTTTTGTAGTGATAGGTTCTTGTTAATAGGTAGTATAGTAATAGGTAGTATCATAGATAATAGGATAGAAAATATGTTGTTCTATATAAAAATTAAAAAGACCAATTTTGACTTGTGGCCTATTTGAATAAATTTTCTTTTTATTGTAGCTTTGTAGTTTTAGTTTTCTTTTTTCCATTTCTGTTTCTGTACATGTGTTCTATTGCATTTTCTCTTCTGTTCATATACAATTTGTGTTCTTTTGAGTTCAATTTTCTTGCTCTTGTTATATACATGGTCTTGTTCAATTTTAATACTTTTCAATTCTGTTTTGTATAAATTTGTAGCTGCTTGCTTTGTACATATGTCTGTGTTGTTAGAAAACCTTCATAACTCACACATTGAGGATAATGTGACTCTTAAGTGTGGGGGTGGGAAGGTATAGGTTTAAAGTTTTGTTCTAATGTAAATATAACTCTGTTGACATCTGTTTTTGTAGTAAAATAGGGATAAATTTTTTTTAGTGTAGTTTACCGTTCTTGTTTTAGTTTGTAAAATACCTAATTCTAGTTTGTTCATAGCTAGTTTTTCCTTTTCTTCTTCTATACTTGTCGCTTATTTCACGTTGTGTTTTAGCTTTTGTAAATAGAATTAGTTCTAACATTCTTAATTTCGTAGGTTCTTTCTTTCTAATTTCTTTGTTGGGTTAGGATCTATTTTAAGGTTGTTGTTTTTTCATTTCTTAGGTTCTGTTTCAGCTTATAGATAGAAGTTGCTTTAGGATCTGTTTAGTTGTGATTTCTTGTTTCAGGATTATTTTCATATTAGGTTCTGCTTTATTCTCTTTTAGAAATTGTGTCGATTCTGTTTTAGGATTTTCTTAGATTCTCTTTTGCTATTTTCCTTTATATACCTTAAATTTGAGTCTATTCTAGTTTGATTTAGGTTCTTTTTAGTATATATTGTTTTGTCTTAGTTTTGTTTAGATTATATATAGCTTAGGTAATCATTTTGTTAGGCATTCTTTGGATTATTTTTTAGGTTCTGTTTCATGCTTTTCTTCATTCTTGCTGATTTCATTCAATTTTTAGCTTCATTTGCTTAGATTAGAATTGTCAAGAGTAGACTTAGCTTTAGATTTAGGCAGAGGTAGTTCTAGCATTGATTTTTGCAGTCTCTAGTTCATTTCAATTTAGTAATTTTTGCATAGGAGTAGCAAGTCAGTTTTAACAGATTTTAATCCTTGAGAGATTTTGGGCCAATTTTTGTCTTTCTTGTGTTATTTCATTCATGTTTGGCTTTTAATTCTGATTTTGCATTGATTCTCTGTTATAAGCTTGCTCTTGGTAGAATTTAGACATGATTTAGGCATTCTTTTTCTTCATCCATAGCCAAATTATCTTACTCATTCCAGTTTTATCCATTGTACTTTTTTTTAGCCTTAGCCCATTTTTCTTTGTTTCCATTGATTACAAGCCCTTTTCCCACCCAAATACCAATCTTTAGAGATTTATGAGATGTATGAGGAGCTAGAACTTGGTGAGTGCAATAGAAAAGAAAGGTCAGAAGTGAAAAAGAAAAGAAAAAAGAAATTGAAGAATCTGGTTGTGTTGAAAAAGGAGAGCAGGTATGGAAAAAGAGAAAAAATGCAAAAGAAATGAAAAAACAATGAGACTTGAACAGTGTGTAAAAACCAGAGAGAAAGAAAAATAAATTTGACTGGCCAAAATATCAAAAACAGTGCACTGAGTTCTAGGTTCCTTATTCTTCACAGTTTCTCCATTTCCATTTAGCCTTGTATTTTCTGACCTTTCATACCATGTACATTACAAGCAATTAAAGACCTTTTGATCTAGATGAAACCAAGAGCTGAGCAGTGTCACTTAGAATCTTTTCAAAATTAAGAGTTGAGGTTAACATGTCCTGCTTGAGTGAAACATGACAGCCCTAAACAGTGGAGTGAATCTGAGTGTAAACACTTATTCCTATGAGGTTGAAACTGACTGCCACTTTTCCATATGTTTGCTTTGCTGATTTTGATTGGATTGAGTTGTTTAATACTTGCTGGAATTGCTGAAGCTTGAGTTTGAAGTTAGGAATTCTTTTGTTCAGTTCTGGTTTATGTAAATAGCTAGGAATTGGTGTGTTTTAGCATGTCTGAGTTAGCTGAAATAGAATTTCGAAGTTTCCTAGTTTGTCTTTATTCTTTTGCCTTTGTAGATTGAGTCTTTATTTTTCTTTTCTCGTCCCTGCGCAGGAGGGCAGTTGTCTAAGTGTGGGGTGTGATAACTCTCTAGTTTTGCACTTTTAATTGTGTTTAGAAGTCTAGGATAGCATATTTTAGTGTTTAATTGTTTAGAATTAAGATAGATTTAGGTTTTTCTTTAAATTCCTTAGTTTTATAGAATTGTTGTTAAAATTAGGTTTTTAGGAGTAATTTCTAGTGTTAGTAAATAATTAGAAAATTAATTATTGTTCAAAATTCTTTTACTAAAAATCTTTTAATTTATTTTGGTTAAATAGTTCTTAATTGTTGAATTACCCTTTTCA
The DNA here is from genome assembly GCF_029865625.1 of Vigna umbellata. Taxonomy (NCBI): domain Eukaryota; kingdom Viridiplantae; phylum Streptophyta; class Magnoliopsida; order Fabales; family Fabaceae; genus Vigna; species Vigna umbellata. Next base: position 4,461,688 of record NC_142170.1, read on the forward strand.
TATTTACTGATTGGTTCTTCTTTCTTACTTTTTGAAGTCGCGGAAAGGTCATAGGATAATTGGGCCTGACCTTGGTCAAAAGGAAGCATACTGAGTTAAAAGCCTCGAAGCCACTGCTAGTCTGCTGCACCTGCACTTAATAATTGGGCTTATTTCAAGATTGAGCCACTACTTTTGAGAGATGAGTGATGCTCCCTCCACCACCCATCTTCTCCCTACACCTTTCCAATTTTTTTAAAATTTCAAATCTATCCCTTTTACTTTTTACTTTTTTTTTAAAAAATTTTATTCCCAATTCCCTATAACTTTCACTTTTCTTTTTACTCTCACCAGCAACCCTCTATCCCACCCCACCTCCACATCCACCCTTCCCACTATAACTTTCTCTCTTCCACTCCCGTTAAATATTTATTTTTATTAGCTTCTTTTGGACTACCAAGAACCAAGAAAAAAGAAGAAAGTTCTCTAAAATTGTTCAAAAGGAAATTTTGTTTTCTCTACTTTGAAAATCATTCGCCTGTTACAACATCAGTAACAGTGTGCACTAACACTCTGCTTGCTGAAAACTTGTTATAAGTTTTTCTCTACAATTTCCCATACGGCAAGTAAAAGTCTAAATGTTCTAGAACATGCCAGTAGTTTTTGAAAAGCTTGAATAGCCGTTTAGTTTATGATGAAAGAAGAAAACAATGTTGAAATGATTAGAGAAAACTAAGGTGACATCGGATATCCGTTGAAGGCCAAACGGATATCCACATCCGTTTTGGCCTTCTGATTTTTTTTTCTTTTCTATTTTATTTTTTTTAATTTATAATTTGAATATATATATATATATATATATATATATATATATATTTTCTTTATTTTGTTTAAACAGTAATATAATTTTAATATATAGATTTGATTAAAAATAATGCTTAGGGGTAGGTTTCATTATGGTAGTAGCGTGCAGGGAAATATTTTATGTTGGGGTTGATGAGTTGAGAGGAAGGAGTAAAGAGAAATGTATTAGTGTGGAAGAGTTTAGTATTAAAGAAATAAATATGTAGTAGGAATAGAAAGAGGGAGAGACAAAATAGGATTATTGGTTACGATTGTGAAAAGAAAAGATGGGAGAAGGTGGGTTGTGAGAAGAGGGGAGGTTTATAGGATTTCGAGATTTAGGAAAAAGAAAACAAAGGAAGTTTATGTTTCTAGAGTTGAAAAGAAGAGGAGGAATTTTAGTGTTTAAGTGGAGGTGTGAGGGAGTAACCCGAGAGTGTTCTGGGAACACAAAATGAGAAGGGCGTTGGCTGGATTGTTTGTGGAGAGGAAAGGAAGGGAGAGGAGAATAGAGAAGCATTCATTAGAAGGATGTTAGAGTTTTGATTGGGTATTGAGAAGAGAGAATTTAAAATGAAAAGAGAATGAACGGAAATGGAAACAATGAACGGAAAAGAACGAGAAGAGAATAATGAACAAAAAAAAGGGAGAGAAGGAAGAACAAAAACTCAACGGAAATGGAAAGAGAAGAGAGAATCCGTGAGAGATGTGGTGGTGCGAGGTGCAGTCTGGGTGAGTAAATAAGTGAGGTAAAATTAGGATTTTAAAATATATTAAAAATTCCTAAATGGAAAAAGTAAATAAATTTTAACAGAAGGATAGTTTTCAAAATCAAATAAATTGAGGAGGTGGAGGGAGAAGGGGTGGTGGTGGAGGGAGCAACACCCTTGAGAGATTGGGTTGGCAGATTTGAAGTGCATAGGCCAAACGCTGCACTGGGGGAGTTACTCCCTCCACCACCCCACACAACTCCCCACACCTCCCCATTTCTTTTTTTACCCTTCAGTTTAACTTTAAACGGATATCCTTACACCTCCCCATTTCTTTTAAACGTTGTTAAACATATATCATCGTCCATTCACAGATATGGCATAGTTTTGCAAAACTTTATCAGTGTGAATAAAACTCCACAAATCCGTAACTCTCACAGTTTGCTGATTTGGAATAACCTTGATAGAGGAAATCTCGCCGGTGGATGCTACATTACTGGTGGTGATGGAAAGACATGTACGGCGGTGACGTGTAGTGCTACGAAGGCAACATGTGGTGCGACATTACCATGGCCGCTGGATACTACATTGGGAGCCACTGTTGCGGCTGCACCACTGCCGGAGACCCTGCCGGCTGCTGCGAAACATTATGCTCTGTGGACTGCGACTGCAACGAGGAATCAGAATCGTTCGATTCTTGCATCGTAAATCAACGAATCAAAAAACCAATCAACCGATAAAATCAATAAACGGTGACCGAACACTTCTTCTTTGTCTCTCGCTCGCTCTCACTCTCTCTGTCTATTTTTTTTTATAAATGGATGAGTGAAGTGTCGAAGGCCAAATATGGAATAAGCTAAAAATGGAAAAAAAAGAGAAGAAGCGAGTGAGGGGTTTCTAGAGAGAGAAAAAACGAATCTGGAATTGTGAGGAGAGAGAACGAGTTTAATTGCGAGGAGAGAGAAACAATTTGTTTCACTATCACTTGCAGATAACTATTCCATTCAGCTAACTAGTGGAATGGGTATGATAAAATCTAATCTTAACGTTTCAGGTACTCTATTCTTGATTTAATTCTTCATGCAATTGAAGCACTTTCTATTTTGGATGATCATTCCCAGGAAATTTGCTCAAGTACAGAGCTGTTTCAACTAATATGTGATCTTGTTAAGTTCCCAGATAAAGTTCTCATTGCAAATATGTTGTCTGATGTTCTTCAGTGTGTAGTTTTGTGGAGTTGCCATGTGAATGCTACAATAATGCAGAGAGAAAGAGAGAGATTATTGAGGAATTAGAAAGATATATAAAGGAAGACAAAGATATCATGTTAGGTTAGGCCTATGTATGGGTGAAGAAAAGTCGTTGCAATAAGATAGTGGGAAGGTGTAGGGATTTTTAGAATAAAAAAATAGTGGGGAGGTGTAGAATATTTTTGGAATAAAAAAAATAGTGGGGAGGTGTAGGGAGCATTGGGGGTGGTGGAGGGAGCAATACCCCTGCATTGGGCTGATTTGAAAAGTGCATTGGACGTTGGCTGCTACTATGTTGGAATTGGGCTGTTTACAAGCACTTGGCTGCGGGTTGAAAAATGAACTGATGTTGCACTATCTGAGCCTAAGTGGAACGACAACGTTTTGGTGAGGAAGGAAGCTGATGTTTTGGGGGGTCATATTTGGAGATTTCATTTGGCAGAAGAAATTCCCTCGTGCGAAAATTGAGAAAATGAGAAAGAGAGATCCTTCGAAGTTAGGGCTTGGTTCGAAAGCGAGAGAATGAAGGAGGAAGAAAAGCTTACCTCGTGCCACTTACCCAAAGGAGCGTCTTGTCCTACCCGGAGAAGAAGAGGAGCTGCCCGTGCTGACCAGGTATAGCTTGAAGGAGATGATCGGAAGGTTCTGATCTATGGAGCACGAGGAGCAGCTGATGACCGTCCGATTGGGAAGCTCAAAACATCGCATGCAATATTCCTTCTTTCTCTTTTCCCTTTTTCAATTTTTTTGTCTTTCTTCACACCCTATATGAAGGGGTTCTTTTCCCATGTAAAGGAGAGACCAAACAGACACTTTTCAGATACAATTTTAGATAGTTAGGGTTTTCATTTCCTTGCTTTTGGAGCAAACACCCACAGTGGCGACTGCCCGTGGTGGCTCTGATTGCGCGTTTCGTTCGGTACATTTTTGTAATTTTCGTTTCTCCTTAATAAAATGTTATTTCCTTTAATGTGTACTTTGTTTTGTGTGCTTTATGATTCTATTATTCTATGCTTGATTTTTCGTGCAATGTTTCTGAGTTTTAGTTTGATTATGTGTGTTTTGATTTGAAAACGAGTTGAACTTGTAACTCTGCACATCTGTAATTGTTTTTTGGAATTAAACGACCCCGAGGTGGGCGTGCATGACCGAGATTTCTTCTTGAGGCAGAGTTGAGTTCAACAAGGAAAAAGATATTGGTTTTTTTTACTTCTGTCAATTATTTTGTTTTGTATAAAATCTGATTTGGACTCTGTGATTCCACATAGTTAAAATTCCTTAGGGAATTACAGGACTCCACAGTGAGCATGACGTAGCAAGATGTCTTCTCGAGATGGAGATGAGTCTAATGAATTAGATGAACTGAGTGATGATTATTGACTTTTAAGTTCTGGAAATGAACTTTAAGACCCTGTGATGGGCTTATCTTAACAAGATGTCTTCCTGATATATGATCAACCACTCTAAGCACTGAATCTATATGAATTTGATTCTAGTTTTTTATTCTAACCAATTTCCTTACTCTGATTCTTTAATTCTGGTTCTGTTATATGCATAAACTCTTCTTTTTCTTTAAATGTTCTTTGTTTTCATTAAATTTCATATTCAGTTGCTTCCAGTTTTTCTTGTATCATTGTTTCATAGTATTCTTAGGTTAGATTAGCTATTGTTGACTTGTTTGCATAGTTAGGTTTAATCTGTTTGTTACTTTAGTGTAGGTTTTATTTCTTACATTTCATTTCTTTATTTTCCTTTTAAACAAATTCTTTTTTTTTATTCTTTTCTTTTTAATTTCTTTGTTTAATTTCTTTTCTCCACCTTGTCTGTTAGTAGTTAGTAAATAGAATAAAAGCAAGAATTAACCAAACACTTTAAACTTAATTGTACTGAGTCCTTGGATTGATACCTAGGTTGTCCCTTTACTACATTAGTGGGGAAACTTAGTTTGTTCTGATTTTAGGCGACAAAAATCAGTTTAACAAACAACGTTGAAAGAGTGTAAAAACCAGAGAGAAAGACAAAAGAAATTAGATTGACCAAAATATCAAAAATAGTGCACTGAGTTCTAGATTCCTTACTTCTCTTCACAGTTTCTCTACTCCCATATAGCCTTGTGTTTTCTTTAACCCTTCATGCCATTTACATTTCAAGCCATAAAGACCTTTTGATCTAGATGAAACCATGAGCTGAGAACTTTCACTTAGATTATTTTCAAAATTAAGAGTTGAGGTTAGCATCTCATGATTGAGTGAAACAGGATTGCCCCCAAACACTGGAGTGAATTTAAGTGTAAACACTTGTTCCTGTGAGGTTGAAATTGACTGCTACTTGTCCATATGTTTGTTTTGCTGACTTTGATTGAATTGAGTTGTTATAATACTTGCTGAAATTGCTGAAGCTTGAGTTTAAGGTTGAGATTTCTTTTGGTGCAGTTCTGATTTGATGAAATAGCTAGGAATTGGTTTGATTTTGCAGGTTTGAATAAGCTGGAATAGAATTTAGAAGTTCCTTGTTTTGTCTTTAGTTTTTTCTTTTGTAGATTAAGTTTTTCTTTTTCTTTTTCTTTCTAGTTTGTCCCTGCCCAGGAGGGCGGTTGTCTAAGTGTGGGGGTGTGATAACTCTCCAATTTTGCATCCTTTTATGTGTTTAGGAGTCTTTCTTAGCTTCTTGTTGTTCTTAATTGTCTAGAATTAGGATAATTTTAGGTTTTCTCTTAAATTCTTTAGTTTTATATAATTTTAGTTAAAAATAAGTTTTTAGGAGTATTTTTTTAGTTATTAATATAATTAGAGATTTTTATATATTTTGAGAAAATCTTTATTAAAAATCATTCCTTTTTAATTGTTAGATTTGTTTTTCTTTTCTTTAATTTGGTAGTTTTTTTTCTTTTATGCAGGTTGGGGGTTGTTGGGCTGCTAAAGGTGCTTTGAAGTAGCCTTGGGCTGATTAGAAGATTGGGGTTGCTGCACCTGGAGTAATTGTTGCTGTAGAACGACACCGTTTTGGTGAAGAGATTGAAGTTGCTACTGCTTGGGGGTCTTGTGTGCACACTTCATTTTGCAAAAGAGAAAAAACATGCTTCATTTTGGAAAGGACAGAAAAGATAGCCCTTGAGTTAGGGCTTGGAGAAAAGGGAGAAAGAAAGAAGAGAACGAGGGAGGAAGAAGCTTGGCTTGTGCTCGTGTGCCACTTACCCAAAGAGAAGGAAGCCAACCTAGTGCACGTGCGAAGGAGATCGAACCGGCGAGAGAGGTTGAAGATGATCAGATGGTGGAAAAGCAAAGTGAGAAGAGCAAACACGAGTCGTCCGATGGGAAGCACGAAGTGTCGAAGGTTCCCCATCCCTTTTTTCTCTTTTTCTTTCTTTGTTCTGGTTCTAGCCCTATAAAAGGGAATGTACATAGACACTTTATTTTTTAGACACAATACTCACTTACAAACGCTATAGTTCTCCATTTATTAGTTTGGGGTTTTTACTCGCTTTTGTAGAGTACGGATTTTGTTACTCAATTTCGCAGAGGAATTCACGAGAGTTATAGAAGTGAGCTTCCTCTGTGGTTTCTGATATGCATATAGTGTTAGTTTTTTTTATTTTAATAAAGTGTTGCTTTCGATTCATTGTTTCAATTTCTATTTTCTGTTTTTAAATTTCGTTCTTATTTAGATTCTGTGATTGTGTCTTTTATTCTTCCTTGAAAATGAGTTGAAATCTAGAACTCTGCACATCTATAATTCCTTTTTGGAATTAAATGACCCTGAGGTGGGCGTGCATGATCGGGATGTCTTCTCGAGTTAGAGATGAGTTCAACAAATAAAAAAATTGATTTGAAAATTGTTTTTGTCAGTTATTTTACTTTGAAACATCTGATTTGGACTTTGTGACTCCACATAGTTGAAATTCCTTTTGGAATTACATGACTCCACAATGAGCATGACTTATCGATATGTCTTCTTGAGATGGAGATGAGTCCAATGAGAAAAAAATTGTGAATCATATCTTTGCTTCTGTTATCTGGTTTTAATTAGGATTTTATATGTTTTATAGTATATTGTAGGTTTTATTTGCATTTAGAATATATTCCATATCTGATGTTGATTAGGAGCATGAATTGGATTTAGATTCATTATGGTTTTGATGAACTGAGTGATAATCATTGACTTTTAAGTTCTGGAAATGAACTTTAAAACCCTATGATTGGCTTATTTTAACAAGATGTCTTCCTGATATATGATCAACCACTCTATGCATTGATTCTATATAAATTTGATTCCAGTTCTTGATTCTAACCAATTTTCCTTGTTGATTCTTTGATTTTTAATATTTCTTTTGATTTTAATCTCTGGTAGTTGATTTGCAAATACGATAGTTTGATTTGGTATAGTTTTAAATCTGCATATTTCATTTAGTCTTTGATTTCAGTTTTAGTTGATAATATTCATACTCTGATTCTTTGATTTTTGTCTTCCTGTGAATAAAGATTAGGTTCAGTAGCTTAGATGTTAAACTGTCCATTCTTTTTGTTCTGATACATGTATATACTTCTTTTAGGCATCCTTAGTTTCTTATTCAGTTTTAGTTTTAATTCTCTTGCATTGTTAACTGTTAGCATTCATATGTTAGTTTTAACTCCATTCGCTTCACATTTTAGTTTAGGTTTTGTTCTATTATACATTCATTCTATACTTTAGCTTAGGTTTCAGGTTTTATTTTCTTATATTTTATTTTCTTGTTTTCTTTTTTAAAACAGATTTTTTTTCCTTACTCTTTTCTTTTTAATTTGTTTGTTTAATTTCTTTTCCCTACCTTGTTTTGTTTTAATAAATAGTAGTAGTAGAATAACAAGATTTTAACTAAACATTTCTAAACTTAACTGTACCAAGTCTGAGGATTGATACCTAGGTTATCCCTATACTTCATTAGTGGGGAAACTTAGTTTGTTCTGATTTTAGGTGACAAAAATCAGTTTAACACTCATATCATACGCAAACTAATCAATTACGTAAGTAATGTAATCGGTTACATTAATAACAGATGCAACAAATTACAATTCGAAATAGTTCTAATTGAATACACATTTAATGTAATCGATTGCTAATAAATGCTAGTAAAAACATTTGAAAATATGATTGTTATTTATGTTATGACTTAGCTTGAAAACAGTTTTCAAATAATAACATACTTAATTGATCACATAAATAATGTAATCGATTAAGCTCAACACTTAGGCATTTTGAAAATATTTTATGTTCAAAATTCATCACAACACATTTCAAAAAGATATCTGCAAACACAAAAGTTTTAATCGATTATACACTCAATGTAACCGGTTAAAACTTGTTGTTTTGCCACAGTTTAAAACATAAGCTACCTGATGAACTTAATTGATTACAACATTACTGTAATCGATTATTTCATACACAGTTGCTTTGTGCTTGTGGTTTTATCATACAAAAACATTTAATATGCATACAGAGGATATAAACATAATTATTATCACAATAGTATGCAGATCAATCAAATTGTCATCATCATAACAAAACATTTGTGTACCAACATATGTATCAATCACAAATACACCAACATATGTATCAATCACAAATACACATTTCTATTGTGTCATGAAAACATATATGTGTTATTATAATCAATGTGTTGTCATCATAAAAAACAAACGCATCAGAAAACGGGTTTAGCACTCATATTGCTGTGCCTATCAACACTTGTAATGATGTACATTCTTTGATTTGCTTTCCAATAATGCTTATGTACATGTTGAGTTCAATTATGATATTTTTAATAGTTACATTCATATTCTGTTGTGTTCAATCTTTTTAATAGTTTCATTCCGCTGTGCATCTGTTTCGGAGCTTCTTCTTGCGTGCTTAATGTTAGGAGAGGGTTCCATCACTTAGGCTCGTTTCTTTTCCTTTTTGTTGTTTTACTTTGTAGAGCTTTAGCTTAGGAGCTAATTTAGGTTACATATTGTTTTGTCTTAGTTTGGTTTAGGATGTATATAGTAGGTAATATCCTATTTAGGTATTCTTAGGCACTTTTATGTTTTGTTTCATGTTTATCTTCATTCTTTGTTGATTTCATTTATTTCTTAGCTTTATTTCTTAGATTATAGTTGTCAAAAGTAGACTTAACTTTGGATTTAGGCAGAGGTAGCTCTAGCATTGGTTTTCGCAACTTCAGTTCATTTCAATTAAGCTATTTTTGCATATGATGAGTAGCAAGTCAGTTTTAATAATTTTTAAACCCTTCAGAGATTTTGGGCCATTTTTTTTCTTTCTTGTGTGAAAACATGCTTGTTTAGCTTTCATTATGAATTTGCATTGATTCTTTCTGATGTGCTTACTCTTGGTAACTTTAAATATGAGTTAGGAATCCTTCATTTTTCCAATTTAGCTTACCCATTTCATTTCTTACCATAGCACCCTCATTTGAGCCTTAGCCTATTTTCTTGTTCCATCCATTTCAAGCCATTTCCCCAACCATTAATCAATCCTTAGAGATTTGGAGAGGTAAGGAGAAGTCTAGAACTTGGTGAGTGCATAAAAAAAGAGTGAAGCCAAAGGTGAAAAAGAAAAAGAAAATAATGGTTATAAAAAATCTGGTTTGGTTGAAAAAGAAAGAAGCAGGTTTGGAATTGAGAAAGATCAGAAAAATAAATTGAAAGTCTAAGAAAAGATATGGCTAGTTTCTCTTACCAAGAGGGGGGTGAATTGGTAACTAATAAGAACTCTTTCTTTTCAAAACTTTATGGAAAATTAAGATGATCTTTAAATGGCACAACACAATTACGAATGATAAAGCAATAGAGATAAAGAAAGAAAACAAACACATTCTTTTTATCTTGGTTCGATCTCAATTCCTACATTCAGTCTCTTTCAATCAACTTGAGATTGAAAGACTTTCCACTATAAATATTTTAGCTTTTAAAACAAGGATTTATAAAGAACACTTCTCAAGTGTAAAATACCTCTCTAGCTAAACCAATCTAATATAGCAAATACATCTTGCAGAAGAACAACCCTCTTAACTGCAGTAACCCTTTGAGACTCTTCTCAAAGTACCAAGAACCTCACGTTCTTCTTCCTGGCTACCGCACAGGGAAACAACAATCCTCTTGATTGTAAAACTAAAATATGATCAAAACATAAAACATCTTAGTAGTGAAGAATTTGATCAAGATAGTGAGCACTTCAACTTGTTCTTGATGAATCCTCAAAGAGTATCACTTTCTTTGAATCTTGATTCTTGGAGCAATTCTGTGCACCTACATAATCTCTCTAAAACTCTTTGATATCATATATGAAAGTTCTCAAATGATTAAAGTGTTAAACTTATTAATACAGAGCACAATGTGTCATTATATAGCTTTTCCCATATCATACACATTTTAATCGATTACGTAAGTAATGTAATCGGTTACACTATTGATAGTTGTAACATAATTACAATTAAAATAGTTCTAATTGATTACACATTTAATGTAATCGATTGCTAATAAATGCTAGTCAAAATATTTCAAAATATGACCCTTAACACTGTTATGACTTAGCTTGAAAACAGTTTTCAAAGAATAACATACTTAATTCATTATAAAAAGTGTAATAGATTGAGGTATACACTTCAACAAATTTTGAAAATTTTTCACTTTAAAACTCATCACAGCACATTTCAAAAAGATGTTTGCAAAGACACGAGTTTTAATCGATTACGCACCTAATGTAATAGGTTAAAACTTGTTGTTTTGCCACAGTTTTAAGCATAAGCTATCTGATGAACTTAATTGATTACAACATCACCGTAATTGATTATTTCATACAGAGTAGCTTTGTGCTTGTGGTTTTATCACTTAGAAACATGAGTATGCATATAGTAGATATAAACACAATTATGATCACAAAAGTATGAAGACCAATCAAGATATCATCATATGTATTATCATAAAGAAACATTTAAACAACAACATATGTATCAATTCATAAAGAATCATAAAGAAACAATTTTGTGTTGTCATGGAAACATATATGTGTTGATATCATCATGAGTTGTCATCATCAAAATCCAAATTCATCAGAGAATGGGTTTAGCACTTATATTGCTCCGCTTATAACCAATCTCCCCCTTTTTTGATGATGCACAACCATGATGTACAATGCACAACCACAAATTATTTTAAATAGTTATTTTCATACACATAGTCACATATATTTCATCAGCATTAATAATATTTCATAATTATCTCTCTTATTAATTCAATCAGCATTGAAAAACAATTTCAACTATCTCCCCCCCCTTGGGCATTAACAAAAAAGGTATTAGACAAGATATTTGAAGCAAGAGACAGTATATCAAGAAGAGATACATCAAAATGTATATGTATGATAACAGTTGAAAAACTGTTATTTTTATACTTTAAATTGACTTCAATTACAACCTTTATGACTTAGAAACTAGCTTGAACTCATGATTTTGTTATATTATTGGAAATAACAGAGTTGGACAGGTTTTATGCTTTATTTCCTTGTTTTTGCAGGTTTTTAGATGAAATTGATGAAAAAAGTGAAAAGGGATAAAGATGGAATCACAAAAGGACACAAAAAGTGCAAAATAAGAGAATCAGCAAGTACCGCTCAGCGCATTCACCTCTGAGCGGCACTTTTCAGTACTCGTTGGCACCGTTGAAGGGTAACTATGCCGATGAGGGGAAGAATTGGCAACGCGTTACTACCGCTGAGCGACACTCTTCTGGGCTTCGGCCTACTTTTTTGTATTTTTTAGAATATTATATAAGCTTTAGGACGTTCTAGGGTTTGTATCTTTGGCTGGGACGAAGCAAAAACGCACTCTTTCACCCCTTCGAGGAGGATTTTGGATGCTAAGGCTCCTTTCTCAACTTTCTAGGGTTATATACTTCACTTTTCCATTGTATTTCATCTAGTTTCACCATGAATATGGTGAACTAAACTTATTTTGTTGTTGGGGAATCAATGTAAATCCTTAGAAACTCTCTTGTATGAAATTTGTTCTTCAAAATCATCTATATTGATACATGCTTTCTTTCATTAATAGTTAGGATTTTTCCTCTTTACTCAAAGCATGCATTGTTTAACTCATTCGACGTCATGATTATTAGTTTTGTCGATATGGGAACGTACGGGGAAATCTAGATCTGGAGAATCTCTCCCAACAGTATATTACAAACCTAGACATAGGAGTATGATGGTTGGTTGCCTTTAAGCTTCTGTTCACTATAATGCATGATTAATTATTAGAGAGACAAGACATTGTAAACTAGTAATTATGATTAGGCTTTCTTCGCCGAGGAATCGAGTTTAAAGTAATTTAGAAAGTGGCATTAACATTAATGAAAAGAATGATGAGTTCCTGAATACAAGAGTGGAAAGGATGAAATTGATAAACCCCAACAACATATTCATCCATATATTTCAATTCACATGTTTTGTTTCTTCTTGCCCATTGATCATCACATGCATACATATTTACTTTTCAGTCTTTTGCATTTGAAACTTACAACAATTTGTTCTCAAGTCTTAATTAATCAATAAACCACATAACTGTCTAGGCCGTGAGTCTCTTGGGAAATGATACTTGGTCTTACCAGGATTATTACTTGATACGATTCGGTTACACTTGCCGAGGGGTAAACAATGTACAAAATAATGAAAAAGAATTATGCTCCCCCTATCAATAATCAATAGTTGTAATTGTTTTAATTTCTCTCCCTATCAATTTGTAGAAGAGTTGACAGTAATGGATCAATTAATCAGAGTACAATTTATAATATATCATATGTAATTAAACATGTATCATATATAAGAAGTAAAACAATTAGTGTTGGAATGCCAAATGTTTTTATGTATGTGCAACATTTAAGAATACACATGTTCATTAACAACGGATGTAAAATGATGATTATCAAAATGTATGAACACATATATCATTAAAATGAGTGGTTCAAAATAAATGATTTAACAGTAAGAAAGTTCAAACCACATTGAAGTCATTTAATTGATTCCACTGCTTTTGCACTCGATTAAATTTTGCAGAACAACTCATATATCAAAATAAGATCAATGCAAATTCATGTAGACACTTTATGTTTAATCACAGATGTGCAAATCACATTCTTCTCAATCTTTGTTGAGTGTTAGTACAAGTTAAGTATAAATCTGAAATAACAAAATCATCAAATTAAGTATGATTATGCAAAGAAATGTGTATGACAGTGAATAGCACAATTTGCATACATACAACAAATATAATCATTCAAAATCAATCCAGCACGTAATTTGGATATAATTCAAACTTAGCTCATTTCATTCATTGATATTACCAAAATAAGTACAAGCAGAGCTCCAAAATATGAATGGCTTAAAGGCCAATATTACATTTTTTAGACCAACAAAACATTAAAACAGAATTGACACAGACTTTAAACCTCTATTCTGATTCAAAACTATCCATAGAATCCTTATTAGTTGACTCATCTTAATCATCAGATTCATCTGTTGAAGAGTCACTAATAGTATGGTTCTTGATAAGCACATCCACTTTCTTTTCAATTATGAATATAAACTTTTCAACCTTTAGAATCCTTTTAGATGTTCCTTTAAACTGATCCACCACATATCTCTCAAATTCTGTCTGTGGAGTCAAAGTAGAGTGGTCTTCATCAAAAATAGATGGACCAGCCAAGTTTGTAACGAAAGTTTGCTCATCCCTGAAAAACCAGGCATCAATAGTTTTCTTTAATCCAATGCATGTCAATATTGCCTTTCCAATTTCGTTTGATTTGATTTGTTGCATATAATTTTGGTTTCCCTAGAGATATCCACTTGTTGATTCACCAGGAGTTTACTGATGAACACCCCATAAGGCAGATTGTGCTCGTGATTAATTCCAGCTACAATCATGTGATCTTTCAAGACAGCAACCTAGTTGGTTGGTATTCTTGTCTTTATAGCATTAAGCAGAAACACATCTTCCGTTGTCAGTCTATCATGTATATATCATCCTGCAATAAAAACCAAGCAAGGACGAAAGCACACATTTTCTCATCCTTGTTCAATCCAACGGTTTGTTCATTTTATACCTCCTTGGATATCTCAAACAGTCTTTATATATATTGCTTTCTTGGTTAACCAAATGTTAGAATCTGAATCACGGATATGAGATAACAAACCAGTAGCCTTAAGGCCAGTAAATGATAGCCAGACACCATCATCAATGGTGATGTTAAGACCCTTTACCCGAGAGTGTATAACACCATCAATAACTTTCAGATTAGTGTAGAACAATTCTACTAAATCAGGGTAGCAGTCACCTTTCATTTGAACAAATTCAGCAAGTCCCTGATGAGTAATCCACTCCTGGAAGAGAAACCCTTTGTTTCGGAATAGCTGAAGATCCAAAGACTTGTGAGGAACCACAATTTTAATTTTTCTCCAACATATAAAGTTGTTTCGAACATCACCATCGTTGATCCACCCACTAGGACTAGCATTCCTTGCAGACTGGGCAACCTTTTTCCCGCATTTTGATGATGAAGAAGAAGCCATTTCTAAGCAGGATTTATGGAGTATCTTTCACAGATTAGGGTTTTAAAATCCTAGTTTCAAAATAAATTATTGCATCACTAGATTTGCTAATCTAATTTATATATGCGAATATGCTAGGTTCAGTAAAAAGCCCAATATAATTTTTGAACAATTTAAAAGAAGTCAGAACAACTATTTAATCAATTTAATTAGTTATTTAAACAATTAAAGTAGAGCCAGTCTCAGATTTTTGAAAAATACAGAAATAATGACAACAAATTAATCGATTATCTTACTAATGCAATCGGTTAAAAGGCGTAAAATCATTTTTCAACCAATTTTACAATGCAGACAAGAAAATATCATAGACACATATCAATAAGCATTCACAAATTAAAAATGATGCATGAGTTTCAAATATAACAACCGTTATCGCTTTTGATACTCAAGATATTTGTAATATGTCCTTTGTAATCCTTCCTTGAGTTCTTGTCTGCCACCAGCTCAATTTATTTACCTGCAAAGTCACTAAATGGTTTGGAGGCAAGTACCCAAATGAACTTGGGGCCTTTGATGTTAGTTACAGAAGTTGGTTCTTTAGGAATCCACTTAAAATTTCCTTTTGGAACACCAACTTTCTTATAATAGCATGATCTAACATTATGATCAATTAAATTACAGTAGAAACAGGTAATATTTGAAGGTTTACTCAAATCAGTGAACTTCTTTGAGTTTACTCTTTCACTCTTAGCCTTATAACCTATTCCTTGTTTATTTATTACTCTTCTTTGTGATCCTAGAACCGCTTCTAGGTTAGATCTACCAAGTGTAAATTTAGCCAGTGTATTAGTTAGATATTCAATCTTGTCCACATGAGCATGGCAATCTTTACAATCCTTCTCAACAATTCTAATTTCATATTTAGCATTTATAGCAGATTATAAAGCATTTTCAAGATCAGTTTTAAACTTTTCATTATCTTCAACAAGGTTATTGATTCAATATTCATAGTCTTTTCATTTAGAGTTTCATCGATTAACCTTATATTGAAGTTTCATTGCTTCAGCATGGAGTTCCTGAAACGCATCCAGCAGTTGATAGTATCTGTGCTCAATAGGCTCATCTCTGAAATTGTTACTGCTACTTTATGAGTTGATTGATCCGGCCATGAGACATAAGTTTGTCTCCTCCTCTAGGCTTTGGTTATCTTCATCACTTGAAGATCCTCCTGAATCACAGTCCTCCTATGCTATGTATGCCTTCCTTTTCTTATTATTTCTTCTGTCCTGATTGTACTTCTCATCAGCTTTCCGCTTCATCTTCAAGTTTAGACAGTCAAGTTTGATGTGGTCCTCCTTTCCACATTCATAATAGGTGAAAGTTGCAACTTTTCCTTTCATTTTTCCTCCTCTTGAGTTACCTGCAAAATTAGATGCATTATTTCTAGATTTCATAAATTTAGTAAAATTCTTTACCATCATGTTTAACACTTCCTTTTCATAAATTTAGTAAAATTCTTTACCATCATTGTTACCTTAGGTTGTCAACTTCTGTTTAGTTCTTCAAGATCTTTATGTTGATCTCCTCCTTCTCAAATGATTTTCCAAGGGCAATCAAATGATTTACAATGTTAGTGAACCTTTTCTGGACTTCGTAGATATTCTCCTCAGGCTTCATTCTAAACATTTCATACTCCTGAATTAGAGAATTTTTTCTATCCCTTTATACCTCATTGATTCCTTTGTGAGTCACCTCAAGAACTTCCCATATTTCTTTCGCACTCTTACATGTTGACACCCTACAAAACTCGTCAATAGTAAGTGCAGAGCATATAATCTTTCTAGCTTTAATATCATATTATGCACGTTTATTTTCATCATGATTCCATTCAGAAAAAATTTTCAAAACAATTTTTCCATCAATGGTTTTTGTAGGCTCAAAAGGACCAATGATTACATTATCCCAAATCCCTTTATCAACAGACTCTAAGAAAATCCTCATTATAATTTTCCAAAAGGGATAATTTTCTCCACCAAATAGAGGAGGTCTATTTGTAGAAGAACCTTCTCCAAAGGTCTGAGAAACTGTAGCCATTAGGATCAATTAATTGATTTCACAGAAAGCATAATCGATTACTTTTCAAATAATTTTTGAAAAACTAGCTCTGGTGTCAATTGTAAGAAAAGATATGGCTAGTTTCTCTTACAAAGAGATGGGTGAATTGGTAACTAATAAAAACTCTTTCTTTTTAAATCTTTTTGGAAAAATTAAGATGATCTTTAAATGTTCTCAACACAATTATGAATGATAAAGCAATAGAGAGATAGAGAAAGAAAACAAACACATTCTTTTTATCCTGGTTCGGTCTCAATGCCTACATCCAGTCTCTTTCAATCAACCTGAGATTGAATGACTTTCCACTATAAAGATTTTAGCTTTTACAACAAGAATTTTCAAAGAACACTTCTCAAATGTAAAATACCTCTCTAACTAAACCAATGTAATATAGCATATACAACCTGTAGAAGAACAACCCTTTTAACTACAGTAACCCTTTGAGACTCTTCTCAAAGTACTAAGAACCTCACATTCTTCTTCCTGGCTACCGCATAGGGAAACAACAATCCTCTTGACTGTAAAAATGAAATCTGATCAAAACATAAAACACCTGAGTAGTGAAGAATTTGATCAGACAGTGAGCGCTTCAACTTGTTCTTCAAGAATTCTCAAAGAGTATCACTTTCTTTGAATCTTGATTCTTGGAGCAAAGTGTACCGAGTCGTATCAAGTGATAATAAATGGTAAGACCAAGTATCGTTTCCCAAGAGACTCATGACACTAAACAGTCATGTAATTACTTAACTAATTAAGACTTTCAAAAACAATTTTGGGTTTTTAAATGCAAAAACAAGAAAAGTAAATATGAATGCAATTTTTATCAATTGAAGAGAAATGCAAAAGTGAGTGATGATGTTTGTACTATGAGATGAAGATGTTGTTGGGATTTAGATTTCACCTAATCACTCTCATGCATATAAGAATTCTTCTTCTTTAGTAAATGTCAATGTCACTTTCTAAATTACTTAGAACCCGATGTCTCAGGAAAGAAGTCTATCCTTAATTATTAGACCATAATGTCTTGCATCCCTAATAATTAATTTTGCATTACGAACGGAATTTTAAGATAACCAAGCGTTCTATCCCTATGTCCAGGCAATAGTTCCCTTGGGAGAAATTCCCCAGTTCTAGGTTCATAGGTATTTGTCAATAACAAAGAAAACTAAAAATCATGCCATGAATGAGTTAAACATAACAAGAATAGAGCAAAGGAGAATAACCCTAACAATTACTGAAAGAAACATATATAAATCAGAATCAATTCAAATACATGAGACTTTAGAGGTTACATCTTCCCCAACAACAAATGAATTTAGTTCTCCATTACGTGGGCTCCCACTCCGTGACACCACATTCTTCTCCAAGCACCTCCCTCTTTTCAACGCAACCTCTGCTGCTGTCCGTGTAGCTTCGTGTGAAGGCTGGATGTGAAGCCCATCCAGTGTTGCTGTCTGGACCGTGGAATCTAGATGTAACCCGTGTGCAAGCAATCTGTTGAACTCTCCAAATCCTCTTGGACGCTTGACGTGCTGGCCTTCTCCTCTCCTCTTTGTTGGATGTGCACCCCTTTTGCTGGATCGAAAGCCTCTTTGTGGTGCCAAGTTGTTGGACGCGCAACTGCTTATGCTGGACGTAGCACACCAAAGTTGCTGCCCGTCACACCTTTTAATCTCCGTGTGCACCACTTAATTGAAAAGGAAATCAGCGCTTCTTCCAAATGAGCCACTCCTGCTGCCGCATGTGCTTCTTTCTTGTGGGCCGTGTTGGGCGAACATGAGCTTCCTCATAGGTCGTGTGGTGTGTTTTTAATTCCATCCAGCAACATACACCTCTCCAAGTGCACCCCTTCTTCTGCTGTTGGGCCGTGGAATATGCTCTCTCTCTTTTTAGCTTAAAATAAAATTGATGTCACATTTCTCTTGAAGTCCCAAAAGGTTATCCAAAATTTCCCTACAATTAATAATGTAAATAATTAGTCTCAGATAATTCAAATTAATTAAAATAAGAATTTCTGGTCAAATTAAGCACAATTAGCAAAAATGGGAAAATACTAGACAATTAAGCACACTTCCCAAATTAAATCCGGTACAATAAACTAAGTGAAGTCAAGAAAATATTGACTCATTAATCAATCATCTCAAAATTAGCCTCCTCCACTGGTATCTCCTTCAATGTCTCTAAATCCGTCATACATTCATCAATTAATTTTTCTTCCTCTTCATTCAAGTTTTCACAAGCATCAAAAAGAGTTTTTTCTAACGGAGTAGAACAACGTACCATCTTCTCTTGCACCATACAAACCTCATCAAGCATATCAAATTGGAAACATGTTTTATCATCTTTAGGGTGTCTCATGGCTTTGAATACATCAAAATTCACTTCTTCATCTTGAACTCTTACTTTAGGCTTGTCATTCTCCAAATCAATTAAAACTCTAGCAGTCTTCATAAATGATCTCCCCAAGATGAGAGGCACATCTCCATTCTCCTCCATCTCCATTATGACAAAATCCACTAGGAATACAAATTTTTCTACCTTTACCAGCACATCTTCAACCACCCCGTACGGGTATTTAAGAGACTTGTCTGCCAATTGGAGTGCCATTCTAGTAGGTTTGAATTCCAAACCTTCAATTCTTTTGAACATAGCGAGTGACATTAAATTAATGCTAGCTCCTTGATGACAAGTTTATGAACACCGAAAAACGACGCCAAAAACTTGTTTAACCCTCGGCAAGTGTGACCGAATCGTATCAAGTAATAAACTCGGTAAGACCAAGTATCGTTCTCCCAAAGGACTCACGGCCTAGTTAGTTATATGATTTCTTGATTATTTAAGACTTGTGAACAAATTCTTGAGGTTTCAAATGCAAAAGACAATAAGTAAACATGTATGCATGAGTTTTGATCAATGGAAAAGAGGAACACAAACACTTGAACGAATTATATGGATGAGTATGTTGTTAGGGTAATCAATTTCATCGTATCCACTCTCATATACTTTAGGAATTCATCATTCTTTTCATCAATGTTAATGCCACTCTCTATATCACCTTGCAAGAAAGCTTATCCTTAATTACGAGTTCATACAATTTCTAGCATCCCTAATAATTAATTCTGAAGCACAGAAGCTTAAAGGCAACCAACCCTCATATCGCTATGTCTAGGCAATATGCTATTGGAAGAATTTCCCCGGATCTAGATTTCCCCGTATGTTTCCATATCGAAAAAATCAATAATCATGACATCGAATGAGTTAAACAATGCATGCTTTGAGCAAAGAAGAAAAACCCTAACTAATGATGAAAGAAAGCATATATCTCAAATAAGATGTTTAAACACAAATTCCATATATGAGAGCTTCAAAAGATTACATTGATTCCCCAACAACAATACAAAGTTTAGTTCACCATATTCATGGTGAAACTAGATGAACAATAATGAAAGAATGAAAGATAGAACCCTAGAAAGTTGAGTAGGTAGCCTTAGCATCAAAGATCTTCCTCCAAGGGGTGGAAAAGTGAGTGTTTGCTTCGTACTCTGCAAAAGATACAAACCCTAGGAAGTCCTAAAGCTTATATATTATTCGCAATATTATAGAAAATTGGGCCTAAGCCCAAAAGACCACCGCTCAGCGGTACCAGCGCGTAGTCAATTCTCCCCTCAGCTGCACTTTCACCCGTCAGCGGAACCAACGGGTGTTCTTGAGTGCCGCTCAGCGGTAAACTGGCGCCGAGCGGTACTTGCGGCTTCTCTTCTTTTGCACTTTTTGAGTTCTTTTCTGATGCCATCTCTATCCTTCTTCACTTCTTTCATCAAATTCATCTTAAAACCTGCATAAAACACTGAAATCAAGCATAAACCTGTCCAGCTCTCTTATTTCCAAAAATATAAACAAAAGCATGATTCCAAGCTAGTTTCTAAGTGTTAAAGGTTGCTTTTAATCTCAATTTTAAGCATGAAAATAACAGTTTTTCAACTGTTATCACTCCCAAATCAATCAATGCTCTTCTAACTTCCAACTCTCCTATGGTACACAAAATGGTGAAGTTTCCTGGATCTTTATACTTAGGAGGTAATAATTTTTATATGGTTGCAGTACAATTACCTTGCACTTCAATGGTCTCCTTTTCAATATATTTTCGTTTCTTCGTGAGGAGCTCCTTTAAGAACTTTGCATACGAAGGCATTTGCTGCAATGCTTCAGAGAAAGGTATGGTAATCTCCAGTTTTTTAAAAATCTCCTTGAACCGCTCAAGCTGCTTTTCTTTCCCCTTCCTTGAATAAGTTTTTGGATAAGGAAGTGGTTTTTCAAAACCTTTTTCTTTTTTTCTCTCATATACCTCTTCTTTCTTTTTTTTCTCTCTCAATTCTCTCTTTCCGCTTACTTACTTCTTCCTCACTCACATTTTCTTTCTCTTTTCTCTTTATTTTTCTCTCATCTAACACCTTGCCACTTCTAGTAAAATTGGTTTTACATTCTTCCCTCAGATTACTTTTTGCATTCCTCTCACAACCCTCCATCTTGTTGACCAATTGCTCAATGTGCATCTTCATGCTTTTAAATGCAGCCTCTATATTTTGACAATAAGATAACTCTTTCATGAATTGCTGGAAGGTTTCTTCAAGCTTCGTGGTCCTCTCAATTAGAGTAGGTTGTTGCTACAATTGTTTCTGCTGCCACTGAACCATTGAAACATTATATATCTCTTATGGTAATAGAGAAAGTTTCTTTGTCACTTCTTCCAACTGTTGAGTGATAATTTTATTTTATGTAAGCAAGGCATCTTGAGATTGCAATTGTAGGACTCCCTTCTGTTGAGGTAGAGCTCCTTTTTCACTATGCATCTCGTTGTCATTAGTAGTCATGTTGTCTATCAATTTAAAAGCTTCTTCTGGAGTTTTATACTTGATATTACCTCAGTTGAGGCATCTAGCATCAATTTGGTTTGTGAACAAAGACCTCCAAGGAAAATAATGACTATTGTTGCTTCATCAAAGCCATGAGTGGGCGTCTTTCTCAACAAGCTCTTGTATCTATCCCATGCTTGATCTAGCGTTTCCTCCATACCTTGCCTGAAAGAGAAAATTTCTTGCTTCCCTTTGTTGATCTTGGACTGTGAAAAGTACTTGTTCAAAAACTTTGAAACCACAACTTCCCATTCAGTAAAGCTATCCTTCGGGAAAGAATTCAACCATAGCTTAGCATTGTCTCCCAATGAGAAAGGAAACAAACTTAGCTTTATAGCTTGATCCGGTACACCATTGATCTTTACATGTTGCAAATCTTGTTGAATGTAGTCAGATGCTCATATGGACTTTCATGAGACAGTCCATTAAATTGGTTGCTCTTCACCAATTGTATCAACACCGGTTTCACCTCCATGTTTGTAGCATTGACCCTCGGCCTAGCAATGTTGTTAAAGTGATGAGGGCCAACAAAAGTGGTGTAATCCGCCAGAGTGCGTCTGCCACTATTTTCTCCAACCATCTCTTTAGTACTCTGGTCAGATCTTTGTGGTGAGGGTTGAAAAAGTGTCTCCGGAGAAGGAAATAATTCTCTAGATTCTCGAATTTGCATTCTCCTTCTACTCTCGTCCAATCCTTCAAGAAGAGGTTTCGTTGTTTTCTTACTTCTAGTCCGAATTATAACCTGCATACACAAGAAAACAAACCCTAAAAAGTACTTTTAAAAAAAACAAAACAAAACAAAAATAATAAAAAAATAAAGTCAACACTAATCAATAATCACATGAATAGAATAGTTAAACCACGAGTCCCCAGTAACGGTGCCAAAAACTTGTTAACACTTCTGCAAGTGTACCAAATCGTATCAAGTAATAATAATTGGTAAGACCAAGTATCGTTTCCCTAGAGACTCACGACCTAAACATTCATATGGTTTCTTGATTAATTAGGACTTGTAAACGAAATCATTGTGTTTGTATTACGAAAAATAAATATGCATGCAAGTTTGATCAATTGGATTGAAAGATGCAAAGGTGATTGATATAAAATATTGAATGATTATGTTGGGGTTTCCAACTTATCCTATCCACTCTCATGTATTTATGAATTCATCTTCTTCATTAATGTTAATGCCACTTTCTAATTTACCTTAAACCCGATGTCTCAGTGAAGAAAGCCTACTCCTAATTACTAGTTCACAATGTCTTGTCTCCCTAGCAATTAATCATGCATTACATTCGCACAGAAGCTTAAAGGCAACCAACCACCCTATTCCTATCTCTAGGTAATATTGCTTTTGGGAGAATTTCCCCAGTTCTAGATTTTCTCATATGTGTCCATAGTGACAAAATCAATAATCATGCAATTGAATGAGTTAAACAAAGCATGCATAGAGTAAAGAGGAAAAACCCTACCAATTAATGAAGTAAAGCATTTTATAATAAGAATCAATTCAATACATAAGAGTTTCAAAGGATTACATCGTTTTCCCAACAACAATGGAGGTTTAGTTCACCATAGACATGGTGAAACTAGATGAAAATAATGAAAATAATGAAAGATAGAACCCTAAAAGTTGAAGATCGGAGCTTCCACATCTAAAATTCGCCTCTAAGGGGTGAAAGGAGTCTATTTTTGCCTCTTTCTATCCAAAGATCTGAACCCTAGAACTCCCAAAACCTTAAATAGTTTATTAAAAATACAGAAAAATAGCCTGAGCCCACGTCGTTAGTGCTCAGCACCCAAAAAGGGCGCTCAACGGTAGTTGCGGCACTCAGCGATGGCGCCCAAGCGTGAAACAATGCTCTCAAAACTAAGTTGGCGCTCAGCGGTGGCGCCCAGGCGTGAAACAGTGGTTCTTTTATGTGCCACTTTTCCAGCCTTTCATGACTCCAGATCCTTGCTACTTCAACTTCTTCATCCAATTCATCTTAATTCTTGTCAAAACAAGGAAAAATAAGCATAAAACTCATCCAACTCTCTTATTCTCACAACTTAATCAAAAGCATGATTTCAATCTAGTTTCTAAGTCATAAAGGGTGTTTTTGATATCAAAATTAAGTATAAAAATAACGGTTTTTCAACCATTATCAGAACCGACGTCTAAATACGCAGCCCAAGAATTTAAAAAATCACTTTTTGACTCCATTTAGATGTCTATTATGGGGGTAGCCGACTTCTAAAGCCCTTTAGACGTTTGTTATGGAGGAACTTACTTCTAAATGTCGGCATTAAAACACTGCGAATGTGAGACAGCCGTTACGCGCACTCATTGTTCATCATCTTCGTCGTGTTTTCTCTCTACGGGTTACGCTTTTCAGGTTTGTTTTCTCACTTTTGCACCATTTTAAATTAATTTTACTCCGATTACATCACTCTTTGATGCATTATCTTTCATTTGAACCGATTAAAATGTGTTTTCGTTGGGTTTTGGTGCAGTTATTCTCGTGTCTTTGGGTGGCGTTCTTCGACGGCGATTTCTTGCGCTTTGCACTCCTCCTTCAAATCCTATTCCAACACTAGCAAAAATCTTCCAACCACTAGAAATGAAAATGAAGATGCAAAGTCATTATTAGTGAACCCATTTGAAAAATCATTGTAGTTATGGCCATTGTCCATTTCTTACCAATAATATTTGAAGTTCTTTCACCACCTAAACTTCCAAGTAAAGATATAACGCTCAATATACCACCACCATTATCTCTTGATTCTTTGCAACTTGTAGAAATATGAAATTGTTGTTGGATCTGACTTCAGAAATTCCCGTTTGGCTGTGTTTGGTGTATAAAGTTTGAAATGCAGGAAGAAGAAAACGTTTGAGGGGTGGAAAGGTTTACAAATATACCTTTGCCAAGGACGCATCTAAGCCTTGAGTCGCCACTGTTACCAATGAGGAGCATTGGTATCTTGAAGCTACAATGAAATTTTGATGATGATAAAAGCTGAAGAATTGAAGACTCTAAATGCATATTTGTTAAACGCATTTTGTAGAAATAAATGTATAGGATAAAATGTAATGATGTAAAAACTCTTAGAAGTTTTCATATTTAGTGAGTCATTGCACAAATAATCGATTATCAAGAGTAATAATCGATTATCACAAGCCAGTTTAGAAGAGAGTTGCTTGCGCAAATAATCGATTATTACACAGAATAATCGATTATCACTGTTTTATTTAATTCTGTCCAAGTCTCTGGAATAATCGATTATTGCTCAGGATAATCGATTATCACCATTTTGAAAACCCCATAACGGACACAAATAATCGATTATCACTTATGATAATCGATTATCAGTGGCAGTTGGGAGATGTTTTTTTAGTTTTTGACCTTGCACGAAACTAGGCTTATAAATAGAGGTCTTCACAGCTCTTAGAAATAACTTTTCAATTGAGAGTATTAGAGCTTTGTGCCTAAGGGAAGCTCTCTATGAGTGAAAAGGATCTATACCATTTTGAGAATACATTTTGTCTGAGGAAGTTCTCAAAGTGATAGAGTGCTCTTGCCTGGTCTTGTGAATAGGAGAAGCTCGCGTTTTGTGTGTCAAAGGTTGGAGCGGTTCTCTTCAAGTTGGCTGAGCAGGTTCTTCCGTTCGTTTGTCGAAGGAAGGTGTTTTCTATTCTTTGCTTATTTTGATTATCTGATTGTAATCTGCAAACTATATTTTTAGTGAAAAAGGTTAATCACTATTTATAGTGATTAACGACTGGACGTAGAATCTTTTGATTCGAACCAGGATAAAAATTATGTGTTGATTTTCTTGATCCCTAAACTCTTAGCACATATTTTAACTTGTGTTGTGATCGTTACACGCTTTCCGCTATCTATATTTTATTCCGCTGCGCGACTCTATAACGGTACCGATTGTTCCGACAGCCACCACCAAGAGCTCGAACGCAAACAATGTGTTGCCACATCCTTGCCGAAGATCTTATGGTTGGTGCACTTGTCACGAAGGTTGTCGTTGTCCATGGATAGATCGTCTCGACAAGCAGGCGACGGAAATGGCGGTGGCCTTGTCCCCACCGATGAGCTCACAAATAACAAATCTAAAAAAGAAACTAAGAATGAAGAAAGTAGGAAAAGGGAAAAGAGGTACCTGGAAGAGAACAATATCGTTTTTGGCCGACAGATAATGTCTCAAATCTAAGGAGACTCATTTATCAACAACCACATAAACCTCAGAGCTCTAGATTTCCGCAAAAAATGAAAGCTAATGAGCACAACAACAAAAAGGAAAAAATAAAACCTCCAACAACTTAAGCCTAATAAAGGATAAATACATAATTTTATTTTCTTAACGAATAACGGATACCTACAGATACAAATAGTATGATATCTGAACCCGACCCATTAATAAACGAATATTAAATTATTCGTTACCCATTACCTGGAGATATCTATTACCCAGAGATATCTATTACCCACAAATATCAATTACCCATAATAAATTTTATTCATAGTTGGATTATTTTTCATCATAGTCTATGATTATATATGAAGTTTATTTATTAGTGTCTACCACATAAATATCTTAGTCTCATAGGGTTTAAATTATGATGATTAAGACTTCATAAGTTTATTACAATTATGGAACACATTTATGTCTTTATTGAATGTATTAAATTTATTTCGATCCTTAATTTTCTAATCCACTTATAATCATTCTAACTTTTACGTGATTTTATTCATTAACCATATAAATTAATATCCTTTAAGTGTAATTATGAATTTATATTCAAAAGTGTTAAATAATGAAAAAAACATCAAATATATCATTAATTAGTTTTAGTGAAAATTACTTTAGAGGTAATTATCAATTAATTGATAATTTTATATAGGAAATGTTGTTCCATGCCTTTTAACACGTGAATATTTTTCACTTGAAAAGAAAAATTACAAATATACTTTTATTGTATGGTCGAAGTTGACCAAATAATATAAAATAAACCCACCACTTAAGAAGTCAAAGTAAAATATATATATATATATATATATATATTAAATTACTAGAAATTATATTAAACAGCATAAAATAACTGAAATAATTCTAGATTAATGAATGTTGATATTTCAAAAATTATTTAATTTTAGATATAATTGAGAAAAGTTGACGGTGTGTCCAAAACAAAACTAGCTGCAAGATGTAAACCAATGGGAGTGTCTTAGTGTCGATTCAGTTTCATCTCATCCACACAATAATAGTACCAATATCTTCAAAAAAAAAAGTAGAAATAGTATTGGGAATTGTAACACAGTTCAACGTAACACTCTTTTGATTCCACAATTCTTCTTCTGGACCTGCGATTCTCGCAATCATGGCCACCGTGCAACTCCAATCCCTAACCCTCACTCGCTCCTCCACACTCCCTTCCCTCACCTCTCCACCGATTCCCGTCACCGCCCGCCTCAACTCCGCTGCGCTGCCGCGCTACTCTGGCCTCCGGCTCCGAGCCACCGTTGGAACCGTTTTATCGACTCGCGCCGCTTCGAGAACCGCTCCTCGCGGCGGACGCATCGCTTGTGAGGCACAGGATACCGCCATGGAAGGTTACGTTTCGATTTCGTTGCGAAGATTTGTTATTTAGGTTCTGTGCGAGTTTTGTGATGTCGTTTTGATTTGTTAGATGTTTTATGAAATTTCCTTTGCGCTATGCGGATGTGATAGAATGATTGAATTATTCCAAAGATTATGCTAATTATTTAGCCTTTGAGCATTTTGGTGAGTGAAGCTAAAAAAAGTAGAACAGTTTTTTTTTTTTTTTTCATTTGATATCCTTTTCTTCTGTATTCTGATTTTTCTTTGACGCCTAATATGATGTAGATCTGGACTTCTAGTGCTTTGGTTGTTTCTTACAACTGTGCATAGTTTGAAACGTTTCTTACATAATTATCTGTTTTGTGGTGAGAAAAATGGAATAGCTGGAATTGTTTGAAGAGTTTTTCCTTGTATATACATGTACCTGTGTTTTATAACCTAACTATATCGCTATTGGCAACAGGACTAATTTTACGGTGTTAGCGTATCATGCCTGTAGTCATAAATTTAGTGAACAACCGGAACAGAAACCACATCATCATTTAAAGTCACTCTCGCAGGCCTTTTCATTTTCTTCTGTAATGTTTCGCATCGACCCATTACATGTAATGTAAGGTTAAATATTTGCATGAACGTATTATTATAATCAATTCCTTCCCTCTCGGTGAAGTCTCTAACAACCAATCTTGCCTTGAATATTTTCTAATTTATTTCTAGATTTTTTTTTTTTTTGTTTGAGAATGCATTTACAACTGACCATCCTAGAGCCAACAAGTTTATGAACCAAATTTTAGGTATTGTTCAAACGAGGGGATTCATCTCCTCCTTCATGGCATCTAACTTGAGTTTTCTCCTTACATGCTAGAGTAGGCAATAATACACTTAAGGGTTCATCCTGTAACACGTCACTAGCAACTACTTAGGAGAATGCAGTAAGATCTGCATATTCATACCTTTTTTCAAAGCTTTGATTGTTCTCCTTGTTCTAAGACTGACAATACTATAATTATCATTAGCGTGTTTGTCTTCATCGTGTCCGACCCTTCTTCTACAAGTTCATCTAATTCATCCTTCTGTGGAAAGTCAGACGCCATGCCAATCTCTGCCGCAACATTTTCCTTTTTACTATCATGATTAATCCAAGACTCACATCCTGAAACTTTTGACTTATAAGTCATTTTAAAATTTATGTCTATACACATTCTCTATATCATAGAAACATGCATTTAACTACACATGCTTCTAGGTTTGCTTGCCTTATATGAGCATATGCAACAAAGCCAAATATTCTCAGATTATCAAGGTTGGGAGAATGCTTTTGATTAAATTTCCTCAATACGTAATAGTAACAACTTAAGCCTAAAACACCTTGGGAACTCCAATTGGGTTCTCCACCAGGAACTTCCAGCTTTTGAAGTTTTCAAATGTTTCATCTTTAGTTTTATTAGTGTAGACCCACATTGCTATGTTGTTTGGACCTAGTAGACCATCTGGGTATGAATTATTGTAGGACCTAATAGTACTTTGAAGGTTTACTTTTTGGTAGTGTTGAAACAAGACTCCTCTCCGAAGAAAAAAAAATTGCAATCTTTTTTCTTTGCCATACAACCTAAAAATATTTTTAAATTTTTAGTAGTATTTTTTTCATTTTGCCTGTTTGTACTTCATTTGGCTGGTATGGGCATGTTTTACATTTTAGCTTCATCACTTGTCATTTTACTCTATGAGAAGCACGTGGATCTTAATTATCTGCTGCCTTACATTTCCGGAGTATTGTTGCATGTCTTAGTAAAAATACTTGCTAAAGTGAAACACTTTGTATCATTGAATATTGCAGTGAATGCTATTACTGATGCAAATTGGGAATCACTTGTGCTTGAATCCGAGACTCCCGTACTGGTTGAATTCTGGGCCCCATGGTGCGGTCCCTGCCGAATGATCCACCCGATAATCGATGAACTGGCCAAGGAATATGTTGGTAAGCTGAAGTGTTACAAACTCAATACTGATGAGAGCCCTTCAACTGCCAGCCGTTATGGGATTCGAAGTATTCCCACTGTCATTATTTTTAAGAATGGTGAGAAGAAAGATACAGTTATTGGAGCTGTGCCCAAGACAACATTGACCTCAAGCATAGAAAAATTCCTGTGAGCAAATGAAAGTAAAGCTATTTTTCTCGTTAGCTTCCTCTCATCTAAGCCAAATATCAGGTTGGGATTATTTGTTTCTTAAATAACCATTTATGGTCCTGTATAGCTATGGATGCAAACCATATTTTCTGATTTCTTTAGATAATTATAATTAACAATGTGTTGCGTAAATTTGCCATCTATTATAGCTCAACTTAAATCTATTTTGCATCTTGGCTCCTGTTCTCTTCAGTTCTTAACCGTTCACATAAGTGGCTGAAGATTGTGTGGTCACGTGGGGGCTACGAAACAAATTCTCATTAAAATGAGACAAATGTAGTTGAAAAGAAAAATCTTATCAAAATGAGTAATTGAAGATTAGTTAATGAATATTTCATGTCTATATCATAATTTAAAAATGTCGTGTGATAATGCTCACGCAAATTCCCTCAAGGATCTGTCTGTCCATATGATTGACTTGACAATTGTTTCTGTGATTGATGGATGTTTTCACGAGTAAAACCTTTTTGTTGCATAAATTCCATCATTAATGGTAGTTCCTTTGGGTGTACTTTGTAAAATGAAGCCCAAATGTTGGTTGGACTGGGTGGTTACACATTCTTGTCTCAACCAAGGTTGTGGTATCGACCTCCCTTTGGGTGTGAAGTCATAACACTTAGGAGCACATAACACTTTTGTAGATCGATTTAATGCGAAGAGGAATTAATCAAATCCATTAGTCTAGGTTAGGTACGAAGAAAGTGGCACGAGGGTATGTTGCGCCAATGAGTATTTGAAAATGAGAGAAAATATTGAGAAGGAAGTTCAAAAGGTGGTGAGCGAAAACTCTTTTGGTGCTTCAATAATACCATACTGTATTTAAGTTTCTTTCGATTTCGGGTATGTTTGCTAAAAGAGAAAAGAAATAGAGAAATAAGGAAATAAGTTGAAATAAAACAGATAAAAATAAATAAGAGAAAATGAAAGAAAAGAAATTAAAATTTATTTTTAAAGATTACTTTAGAAAGAAAATCAATATTATTTTTTTATTGTATTGGTGTTTTACTATTTATTTTTATTATTGATTACATCATTTTATTATTTTTATTTTTAATATTTTTGCCGATAATTATCATACTAAATGGGGGAAGAGTTTATGAAAGGCATAATAAAAGATGAATTGGATGAGGGAGTGCTGGCGCAAAAAACAAATTGATTGAAAAAAAAAGGTTTAAACCCTTCGTTGGTCCTCAAGTTTGTATGAAAATCTCAGTTGGGTCCTCAAGTTTTTTTCTGTCTCAATTGGGTCATATTTTTTGTAAAAGTGAGCACATTTTGCCATAACCGTTAAGTGTTGTGAAACGGCGTTAAAATGGTGTGAGCTGGATTTTTCAATTTACGGACGTGGCATTGTGCATTAAAATTGACTGTTTGTTGTTTTTATCCACGTAGGCTACGAAGCCCTAACATTTAAGGGCATCCCATCTCATCCAAAGTATATTCTCCTGTTGGAGAGGATCGTGTTTCGTCTTGGTGAACCAGAGCTGGTGTCTTACGTCTTGGGCAAGCACTGTTGAGGAGGTGGTAAGGATGTCTCGTTCATCTTTCTCTTGCCAATGTTTGGGTTCGGCCATGCAACGCAGTAGTGGCAGTGTTAGGAGCTTCGATGGAAACCCAAAATGCCTCTGTGGTCACAGTGCAGTGTTTCGTACTGCGAGAACCCCTAAGAACAAGGGGAAAAAATTCTGGGGTTGCCCTAACTTCAAGGTCAGTTTGATATCACAATAAATCTATGTCTATTTATTTGGGTTTTGACGAAGGTGTGTGTGTTGGTGTTGAACAGGGTGGGAGTGGAGAATTGGTTGGTTGCAACTTCTTCAAGTGGTGCATTGACGAAGGAAATGAAGGAAAATGGCTGAATGTAGAAGAAAGGACTGATAGTGAAAGAACTGAAGAAGTGGGTGTGATGAGCATGGAAGACAGTGTGTTGCAAATGGAAGAAACATATTGTCCAAAGATCAGACTGGGTTGTATAGAGAAAAGTTTAGTTAAGTTAGATAAGTGGTTTAAATTGTTGGTGGGGATGATCTTTGTCATATTTGTTTTGAATGTAATTGTATTAGCAATGTTGGTGAAAGTTGGTTGATGCTGTGTCATCTGTGATCAGATTTCAAACTTGGGTTATATGTAATGTGTTTTTTATTAATGTTATCAGACTTGAAACTTGGCTTATATGTAATGTGTGTTTTATTAATGTTGGTGAGTTATTACAGTGATAATGTGTGTCATTTAATTTCATTTAATTGTATTGTTACTTTAAGTGGAATAATGATAAAGCAATGAGCAATAAAGTAATGAGAAATAAAGTTGATGAGTGATAACAAAATTGGGCAGTAATCACTTTCTGATAACCACAAACATATTCAAAATGATAACAACATTGTCTTATATATCCAAAATACATCATAACAATACATTTGCACAGACTGTGTTCAAAATGATAGAGCAAACATTTGCTACAAAATATAAATTTAGGATCAGTACATTAGATCATTGATCAGTACATCATTCATCAGAGAAAGGCATAGTTGCTGGAGGTTGGGTGACTTGAGAAGATTGGTCACCAATAGGAACATGTGTTGCTGGAGGTTGGGTGACTTGAGAAGATTGGGCTGTAGGAACCTCTACTGTTGGAGGTCTTTGTGGACAGCCTTTTTTGTTGTGTCCAAGTTGTTTGCAGATGCCACATGTTTTCCTCTGGCCACCCTTTCTTAATTCACTGTTATTCTTCTTCAACTCCCACTCCTCTAGCCTTCGTTTCTTCTTGGGCCTTCCTGGCATTGTCCTCTTCTTTGGTGGTAATATATCTGCATAGGGTGTAACATCCCAGACATGTTGTCCATTGATAGGGTTAATTATTGTGTTGTAAGTCTCTTCATAAGTAGACTTCCTAAACCAGTTGCCAATGTAGTCTTCTGCATTTATATTCAAAAACTTCATTGCAGTGATGGCATGAGTACACGGAATGCCAGTAATTGCCATTTTCTACATGTGCAGTCCATGGTGTCAATATTCACAACAAATTGCTGACCAAATTCTAAAAGATGTTTCACTTCAAATAATTTTTCTCTTGACCACCTGTATGTAATACACAATTGAAAACACAATTAGATGGATCACAATAAATGGAAAGAAAGTTAACATGAATGGAAACACACATCATAAAAGTTACCTTGGTAACCAATGTCTAGTTAACCAGGACTCCTTTTGAAATCTGCTAAAAATCTTGGGGCATATTGAACCTTGATATGATGTGATCTTTGTCCTGTTGGCAGCCCATCTCTTCATTATGTAAACCCTTATGTCTTCTAACATGGTAATAATAGGCTTAGACCTACTGTCGACTAGCACACTATTAAAGGCCTCACTCATGTTGTTGACAAGAGTGTCACATTGTGATCTAGAGGTGAATCTAGATCTTGACCAAAACCTGGGATAAGTGAATATAAGTAGTCAACTATGTGTCATGGCAAGGAAGAAAATATTGAAATATGGTTAAGAGTTAATAACTAGAAGACTTAATGCATACCTAGGTGGGATGGCAATCAGATATTTAAATGCGTCAAGATTTATGTCTCTAATATTCCTCATTTCAGTCTCCCATTGTTGTGGGTGTGTTGCTGTTGCTGCCCGCCACATCAGACGTTTAAGGTTTTTTCCAGGAAATTTTTTTCTGAAGTTTGAATATAAATGCCTAACACAAAATCTTTGTTCTACACCAGGTAGAAGATCCTGGATTGCTGGCAAAAGACCCTGACATATTCAACATATTGTAATTAACATTTGTTTAATGAAGATATTCAGTTATATGTAAAACATATTGAACATTCACTGACCTTTTGTTGGTCTGAAATAAATGTGCATCCTGCACATACAGCTGCCCCACCAAGGTCCTCAATAAGGAGCTCCAAGAACCAAGTCCAGGAGTCTTTGTTTTCTACCTCAACAATAGCATATGCTATGGGCATCATTTGGTCGTTTCCATCTCTTCCCACTGCTGTTAGTAACTCCCCTCCATACTTGGTTTTCAGAAAGCATCCATCCAAGCCAATAATAGGTCTACAACAAATGAAGCTATCCTTGCATGCCTTCAAGCATGCATAAAATCTTTGGAATATGACCTCACCATTACTATTATCAACTTTGATTTTTACTGTTGTTCCTGGATTTGTTTTCAGCAGCTCATGACCATAATCGCGAAGTCTTCTATATTGATCTTTGAATGATCCTTCAACCTTATCTCTTGCCATTGCTCTTGCCCTAAACGCCATATTTCTTGAAATTCCTACATTCCATTTCCTAGTAACTTTGTCCCTAATGTCCATGACCTTCATTGTAGGATTTTCTCTCACAGTTTTCTCCATCCTTTCACTCAACCACTTTGAAGTGATCAACTTAACATTGAAATCTCTACTACAGTTGTGGTTATCAAACACTTTTCTCAGTTGCCATGCACTGATATCAGTCCTAAAGGAACAATACGCATACCATTTACAATTTCCTCTTCCACCCAAGCACTTGACAGAAATCCTTTTCTTGTCATTCTTAATAAATTTTAAACTTCTCCCATTACTTAGTGCATAAGTCCTTATGGCATCTGTGAATTCATTTTTCTCAGGAAAATAGGTTCCTACTTCCCATTTATAATCCACCAAAGTTTTAGGCATACTAAAAGTGGGAAACCTTATCTTAGTCCTCACATGATTGTCCTCACTATCTGATCCACTCAACAACTCCTCTGATAACCACTCATTGTCAGACAACCCACACATATCATGAATAAATTCATTATCTGTTGACCGTTCAGACTCAAGTAAGGCACTGGAAGCTTGTTCTCCCACATTTCCTTTAGAAGTCCCAATGTCACAATGCACGCTGACATCAATTAGACTTCCTTCACTTCTATCTACATCTTCGTCCTCAGACTCTGCCTGATGTGCATCACCCTCACTGTCTTCTACATCATCATCCTCTTCATAATCCTCTAGCTCAAAATCATCTACATCATGTACCTCAGCTTCCTCCTCATGATGGATCTCAACATCCTCACCATCACCCTCATAGGCATCACTATGATCCTCACCTTCACCCTCATACCCATCACCTTCACCCTCATGGGCATCACTATGATCCTCACCATCACCCTCAACCATTTTTTTACCAACATCACTATGATCCTCACCATCACCCTCATACCCATCACCTTCACCCTCATGGGCATCATCCTCACCCTCAACCATTTTTCTTCCTACTGCAGTATGATCCAGACCATCACCCTCCTGGGCATCCCCCTCACCCTCCACCATTTCTCTTCCAACTTCAGTATGGACCTCAACATCACCCACATGGGTATCCCCCTCACCCTCCACCATTTCTGTTTCAACTTCAGTATGGACCTCACCCTCATGGGTATCCCCCTCACCCTCCACCATTTCTGTTCCAAGTTGAACATCACGAACAACCTCAACCTCCTCCACTTGTCTTGCAACATCACCTTCATCATTAACTTGACCACCAACCCAATCAATCATTTCTATTATTTCTGGTTCCATCATATTATGAACCACATACAGATGAACTTCATCATTTAACCTAGCAATGTTCAACATGTGCATGGCACCCCTATCATCAGTTAATAATTCTAACCTATCTGGGTGCACAGACTGACCTCCTAAACCGTACCATAACTCTTTGATGTCCATATGACCTAAATCTTTGACTGACGCTACTATGCCAAAATAGCTAAACAAGTCTGGATCACAAGACCATTCTGCTCTCTCTCCTTCAAAGCTTAAGTTCCCATTATCATCACTCACAAAATTTCCAGAATGGTGGACCACCACCTTAATACGTTCCTCATCCATATCAACAACTTCCTTTTATAACCTGTACATTATGGGGGTTAACAAGTGTTTCGAATATTACACTGCTACAACTACGGAAACACTCACTCACTAACTAAACACTCACACCGACAAAGACAGGGGGACAGGGAACAAAGTAACATCCCCACTAACGAAACACTCATAGACACGGGGACCACTACAACTGAAAAACAATTCAAGAAACAAAATTTGGGACCACTACAACTGATAAACAATGTAACAATTGAACATGCAAAATGGGGACCACAAAGCATTATAAAAATACATACAGACCAAGACAAAAACCCAATTGTCGAAGACCACAAATCACATGCACTGAAACACAAAACCAAAGACGAAACGAGGTATCTTACCTTAGTCGCGTCAACTATTAGCTGCCCTCTTCGTCTTGTTCAAGATTGGAGTTCTTGTTCGTCCTCCGCTTCGTCTCGCAACAACCAAATTAAATCCCCAATTCCAATTTTCAAATCCCTAATTCTGATATACCTAATATGAATAAAGGGTTGCCACATCACCACTATTATTTTAAACAAAACAGTCCACGTAAGAAACCCTAAACACGTCACCACATTCTCTGTGCTCCAGCTCACACCATTTTAACGCCGTTTCACAACACTTAACGGTTATGGCAAAATGTGCTCACTTTTACAAAAAATATGACCCAATTGAGACAGAAAAAAACTTGAGGACCCAACTGAGATTTTCATACAAACTTGAGGACCAACGAAGGGTTTAAACCAAAAAAAAATGTACACAATCCATTAAGTTAGAGCAGCAATATTTCTATTTAAGAATTTATTTTCTTTTCGGGAATCTCAGGCAAGTCTAATTAATTTTTCAAACACTTATTTACTATTTTCAAAACAATCACCTTTTACTTCTTTTTTTCACCTTTCTTTTTTTATTTCTCTCTTCTTTTTTCTAATACCAAATGTAGCCTTAGATTGTATTTCATATTCCAATTAATTACGAATAATTATTTATTTTCTCATATAAAGTGGAAAGCATTATATTACAAAGGATTACTGACACTTATCTCTGGTCAATTTTTAGTAAAAATACGATCCAATGAAATTAAAATTTGATGAAGTAGATTAATTTTGTACATACATTTTTTATGAAACATAATTCAAACCATCTTTAAATTCACTCAATCTAGTATTAGGTTACTTAAATTTGTTAAGGTAAATGATCCGACATAGATATTTTAATCTTTATCAATTAATGTAGTCAATCATTATCATGAACATAATAAACGTTTTAGAGTGAGAAGTACTCAATCACACTTTTCTGTTAGTCTTTTAATGTTATCTTGGATTTATGTTACAATAGCTTTTAGTCTTTTTCCTTTAGTTTTTAGGTTGAACGAGTGAGTACCTGTTAAAGACACTCCAATGTTCAAGTTAGTTAAACAAATTCGATCGAAAATTATAAATTTGTAATAAATACAATCACCTACCTTCTTATCTTATCTCTATATTATAAGTTTCAAAGTGGGTTTTGATTAAAATTGGTCTAATTACGGCCCAAAAGTCCATAAACGTGTTTTACCTTTTTTTACTTGTTTAAACATGTTGGATTTGTAGTCTTAACAATTCAATAACTGATCGGTCAACTGTGGAAGCATTGACTGAACAGTCGATTGTGACAACGTGCCTTTGGGATCGGGAAAGTCTTCGTTCCTTTGGAAACGTGACTGAGTAGTCAGATGTGAAAGAGTTGATTGGCCGATCATACGGTACAATAAATAATACTAAATTTTGATGGACTAATGATATCATTTTTAATTGTGTTAGATATATTTTTATCTTATCTTTATCTTTTATTTTTAGTTTGTTTGTTATTATTTTTTTTTTTTTGTATTTTGTGCTTAACTCATTTTCTTCTATTATAAATAGAGGACCATATGTGTATATTAAAAACAAGAGAGATTAATCTCATAATAGTTTTTACTATATATAACATGGTATCCAGAGCCAAGTTATTTTGAGAAAACAAAAATTCAGTTGCCTCTGTCACTCCACCCGTCATTGCGGGCAGTGGCACCATCTATCGTTATCAATGGTGTCATCATTTACCGTTGTCTTCTAGCTGCTACTACTGGAGTTTCAATTATTTGATCATCTCGGCCAGGCGACCACTGTGCCATCAAGGATTTAGAGTGTCAATGTCACTCTTTTTCCTCTTCTAGGTTCATCATGTGTGGTCGGACATCTCGTCTCCTCTCAAGCAACTATTTAAAGTATCAAGGTCGCTCTTTGTCCTCTTTCAAGTGCCTTGCTTGGAGAATTTTAGATTTTTAAGGTTTCTCAAAAAATGTTCATCTATGGTTTCTTCCACTGTTGTCTTTTCTGACGTCCCTTTTGTCACCATTGTGTTTGACTCATCTATGCATGCTTTTTCTCATGGACAAAAATTATTTTTGTTAGTTTATTTATAATCGTGGTGGCTCTTCAACAATGACCTCTTTATCCATTGGATATCAACAATGCATTCCTCAATGACGATTTGTAAGAAGAGATTTATATGGAGAAGCCCCTCATATTTGTTGCTTAATTAGGGAAGTCTTCTGGGTTTGTATTTCGTTTTCTATGTTGTTTTTGTAAATCATTGGCAATTCGGTGTCACTCGAGTGCAGAAGTAAATATTTTTATTAAGTTTATTGATTATATAAGGAGCAAGCTTGGTACATACGATTTGTATCCAAAAGCTTGAGGGAGAGTGTTAGATATATTATATTTATCTTATTTTTATGTATTATTTTTAGTTAGTTTGTTATTATTTCTTATTTGTATTTGTGTTTAACTCATATTTTTTCTATTATAAATATAAGATTCTATATGCATATTCAACACAAGGGAAATTAATTCCATAATTTATAAAATATTCAACAAAGTGTATAAAAAGAAAAATAAACTATTATACCAATACGAATGTACACATTTCAAAGTTAGAATGTCTAGACATATGACTAGACGAGGACTACCAAAATATGTTAACAACCCATGAGTAGATTTCATTAACACATGTATGACAAAATAAAAATTTAATTAACTGCATTGTTTACTCTTCATCAAACTTGACTCAAATTCTCATGTTGATGTTGACACATCAAACTAATTCTTCCTAAGATTATACGTTCAATTTGGTGTACTCAATACTATGAGAGAATTAGAGAAAAAGTTATCCTTTAAGTAATCAGTTTAGTGTAACAGAAAATGTATGAATTAAAAGTCTACCATTCTCTCTTAAAGCATTGATACAAGGATAAGAGATCTACACGCTTACTCCAATAGTCTTATTTAAGACATTTATACATGGAAGTCTTTCATGTTGAAAAAAACTAGTGAAATAAAGGATTATGAGTAAATTCCATGTGAATTAACAACTTTATGCTTGTAATAGTGTCGTGAAAGGGGAATATCACTATAGTGTTTAACTGGATGATTCAAAATTGTCCTTTTCTTGAAAACATTTACTATGTGAAGTTCTTTTTCTCCAATAAGGAACACTAATAAGGGAAGGAAAGAGGAGAAATAGAGTAAAAAGTGAGATTATTTGAACTTGGAAAATATGATTAAATGTTTAATTTAATTATTTACTAAAATGTCCTTAGATTTTTTTTAAGATTATTTTTTAAATAAATAAATTAAACTTGCATGTTTATATTTAAATGTGTATGTGTATTTATAACGAATTGGTGAAAAAAAAAACTATAAATATTTTTATGAAATCAATATTACAAGTTAATTTTCAAGATTCACTCAAGAAAATTGAATATATGTATATGTAAAATTATAAAATTTGATATGTTAGCAATAAAGTTTCATTATTGACGGATAAATATTAAAGTTCAGTATAAGCATGGAAATAAAATTGAATTAATTTTATTTATTTCATTCAGGGGAATGCTTGCATGTGGAATCACTATTTGAGTGCCAAATCAATAACCATATTTTGTTTTTTTTAGTTTCACCAAAATGAAAAGCTTCAACACATTTTATTTTATTTTTACAAGGAAGACATAATTGATTAGGGAATTAAGTTATCAATTATAGTTGTTTATTATGTGTTCAGACATAATCAATTATACCTCTCAACAAAAATATTTCATACTATTTTTACAATCTATTCATGATTGTTAAATATGGACTTACTACAAATTTCTTTTTTCTCACCTCACTCAGGACACCTGTCACTCAAACCCCCACATCCAAACATGAAACTATAACTTATCTTTTTCTGTTTTCTTTTCTAATTTCATAGTAAATCGACGGATTCAAACATAATATAACAATTTTTCTTATAACCGTATATAAACAGCTTTTTAATTGTAGTAAAAAATAATGTGTTCATGAAAAAAAAAAGCTTGTTCTTTATTTTAGGGAGAGATAAAAAGAATAATTAGGAATAAATTTATAAATTTATTATAAGAAATAACAATAAAAATGCTTATAATTTATTATTGATTAATAGAATTCGTTATGGTTTATAAAAAAAATATTCGAACACTAACTCAAAATCGAAGTAAATTAGTATAAAAATCTAAGTATTTGATATCTCTGTATTACATTAAAATATATAAATTTTTGGACAACTCTTCTACCATTATCATGTGTCTTATCGTTAGAAAGGCGTTCTTTTGTTAATTGTTATTCACTAATACTCTATAATTATGCAAGTATATAATTAATAGAAATGATAGGTTTTAAAAAAAAATCATAGAATGTCATGTAACGAGTGCAGTTCCAAAAATTAAAACCGATGGTCGAATTTTAATGGATTGAGTTGAGTAAAAAAACACACTTAAATATCCTACAATTTAAGTCATTTGGGTTCAATCTAATATTATTTTTAGCATTAATTAAATACAATCTTATAAAATTAATTTATTAAGTGATGTTTGTATCCATTTATATATTATAAATATATATTATAGATTGATTTTATCTTTTGTTGATACGAAATTTTCAATACACTCTTAGACTTCCAATACATGTGATTGTCAATCAATAAATAAAGTTTTCATAAATGAAGTTGATATAGATAAAAACAAGTTCATATGAGTAAAAAAAAGTTATTTATTAATTTTGATACAATCAAATTAATTTTAAGCCAATTATATCCATTTCTACGATGTGTAAAAGTTTTACAGAATACATTTTTGATAAATTAAACTTTGTAATTAAAATTCTTTATGGTGTAAAAATTTTAGTTTAAACAAATTTTTAATAGTTTTCACATTCCTTATCGTGATATATGATTTGTAGCACACACTTGATGAAATAATTTATATGAGTGTTAAGTGAGACCGTTTGTATGAGATATTGATATGATCTATAGAACACTCATAAATATTAGTTACATGCATGACCTAGTAAGTGTAACACAAGAATAACAATAATAAGAATTGTGGGAGTGTAGTGCGATTGATAAATCATTAACACATATTTAGTGTCTTTGATTCATATTGTTTGTTATACCAGCTATATCATATGTTAAGTTTTTCAATATAGGACGGATTTTGCTATATCTTTGATGCATTATATTTTATATCAGATCCAATATTTTCATCTTTCATTCTTTTATTTGTTACCCTGGGATTGTTATTGAAATGTCAGGGAATTGATATCCTCCCTCTTGAAGTTATTAATTAGCTCAATGATGTGATCCATATATCTCGGTCTTGATCTTCATCTCCAATAAATAGGTGTTAATTCTCACCTTTTATTCTTTTCTCTTTTTTTTTTTTATATTTTCTATCCTGATTTATTTACTCTTTTAGAAGTTTCTTACTAAGTTCTAAACTCGTCGAAAAATTACTGTATTATGAAAGACTTAAACAACACAATCGATAAGTTCTTAAAGGCAAAAATCTACACGCTTAGTATTTTTTGTTCGTAGTTTCATTAATTTTTATAACATAATTGTCTTTATGGACTTT
Organism: Vigna umbellata; assembly: GCF_029865625.1. NCBI lineage: Eukaryota > Viridiplantae > Streptophyta > Magnoliopsida > Fabales > Fabaceae > Vigna > Vigna umbellata. The sequence goes on from NC_142170.1 coordinate 4,502,682, forward strand.
TCAAAACTGACCAAATAAAACAGGCAATGCAAAAGTTATTCCAAATGCATTCCATTTTTGTTGATTGTACCTAGTTTTAAGAGAGATATTTTCGAAAAAAAAAACTGATATTAGTTAAATTAAATATTTTTGGCTTACCTTTCTAATTAATATAGAGTTAAAAATTTGTTGCATGCTAAATACAAAAGGTTGGCATACATGGGACCACATGAGAAAATCCATGGAGTAATGTTAGTTCACAAACTCGTCATTGAAGACTTGAAGCCACCGCCTAATAACACTATCGTACTTTAAATGTTAGAAACATCTAATATAATTTAAAAATAAAAAATAGATTATATATCATTTTTTTTATCTATAAAAAATTCATCTCTTAATTTCTTTTTGCAACCCTTATTTTCAGTGGTGGATCTCATTTCAACTCAACTCTGTAGTTGGATCTACTCTTTTCGAATAGAGGTATATGAATAGTTGTTTTGTATATTTCTTCACCTATAAAATAAAAATGATGTAATATTTGTGTGAGAGAAAAATATATTAATGAATGATACTTGATAAAAGATAATATTTTTTAATATCATCCAAACTTATCTATGTCGTCAAATATAGTCATAGAAGTATGCACACTTTGAAAAGTAAAAGATCTAGTATCCACTAATAATTAATAAACAAGAACTTGCATAATTCTTCACTTTTTATGATAAAGAGAAAGAAGCTCAGCTCTTTTTTTTTTGGTATGATAAAACATATATCTGATATAAAATAAAAAATATAAACTAACTTTCTAAAGAATTGTTGGATTCATTAGATGAAATCTTAGTGCTACATTATTGACTTTTCTCCACGAAAATACATAAATTTCCACAATTAATTATAACAGTTTTTATTCTTTTGTTTTACTTGTTAACTTTATCGGAAGAGAAGTTCATTAAAAAAATATAACATTAATAAGACTTCAATTCAATCACATAAATAATTAACACCATTCTTAATCTAAAATTTTAAAATAATAAATTAAAGTATTTTTATCTTTTATATAATATTATAAATTCTCATTTTTATCCAATATACTTATAATTTTAACACTACTAATATATATATATATATATATATATATATATATATATATATATATATAAATTACTAAAACATGTTATACTTATAAATCATGACATAAAAATTAATATACATTATCACTATCACTATTTTCTAGGTATTACGGCATATTTTATTATTAACATTGTAATAAAGTTATATTAATGATATGTTTAAGGAGATGGCTGTGGCATTTGGTTTCTCTAGGAGCAGCCCTACACAACATATTCATCAAGCATTCATCATTAATTATATTATAATAGTTTCTTTTATATTCTCCTTTTCAATAATTATTAAGATTGAAATGTAATGTACTTTGATAACTTTGTGTGGCCAGTTCATGACATGAATGTCTACTCAGGACCTTATCTCTTTTATTTGTATATATAAAAAGTAATATTAGCTATGATCAAAATTTATAATACTAATTAATACAAAAAATCTGTAAATAGTTTCAATTACCAGCAGAGTTCCACTAATAATATTCTGTAGATAATACCTTTATAAGTTATAATTACCTTAACATTTCAAAAGTCGTAAGTAAGTTTATACAACTTGATAATGTACAAGTATATCTTTTAAGTAGTTAACTATGCATTAACATAACTTCCTACAACTTATTATTATTATTATTATTATTATTATTATTATTATTATTATTATTATTTATTATTATTATTATTATTATTATTATTATTATTATTCTTTTATTTGATTTTTATTATTAATAATGATATGATTATTATTCTTGTTTAATATAGGAACTTGGATTTTCTTAAAAATCCTTTTTCTTCTTCTTTTTTCGTTACTCCTCTCTTCTCTCTTCTTTCTCTTTTTTCTTCTTCTTCCCTATCATCTCCCCTTTTCATTCTTTCTTTTTTTTGCAAAACCCTAGTGTGAGAGAGGAAAAAAAGCAGTAGGAGGAAATCCATTTCTCTTGTGGAAAGATGATTTTCGTTCGTGGATGTGGCGACAACGATGTTCTCTTCGTGACAACAGAGTTGCGACTTCTTAATGGTGAGTTTCTGGTGACCCTGACTCAACGTTCTTCACGATCGTTTTAGGGTTTGAATTTGGGGTTCCTTTCCTCTTTCTAATTTGGGGTTTAGGGTTTCGAAGAGGGTTTCCTTCCTACGTCTTGCAATCTTGGGTGTTGCCGTGCAGAAGAAAAGTTTTAGGTAAGGAATGATAGAACTTGTCTTGGTTGTGTTTGTATTATAAATTTAGTGTCTCTATGAGTTATAAATGATTTTTGAGAAAATTGGTATGATTGGGTGTATAACATGTATGTTTGATTGGTGATTTTGATAGTGTGATGTTTAATATAAGTGGCATAGTGTGATTGTGTGATTATTAATAATGTTATTATTGAGTATGATGATGATTTTGTAATGTTTGAAACTGAATTCAAGTGGTTGTGTGAAATATTGGTCAAGTTACTTGGTTCAAGCTTAAAAAAAAGGGGGGGTTTGATGAGTGAATTTGAGACATAGGTATGGGAGTGAGAAGGTAACTGTTTTAGCACTGCCATGAGGTAGATTGAGACTAGTTAGATGTATAATGAGGGTTGAAATGTGATATGTAATGAAAGTGAAGTTTATAGTTGAAGTTTTAGTAGTATTTTGAAGGAAAATTAAGGTTTTAGGTAGTGAAATTATGAGGTGAGGATTGTAAGCTGGTTTGAAGCATTATGGGTCTGTTATGAGTTGTATTATGACTTGTCTAAGCATTTAAATGAGTGAAAACTGATGTAGGACAGTTGGTATTATCTTAGAGTGAGTTATTGGATGTTCTTCGTCCAAATCGAGGTTTTACATGGTGAGATTTTGGAGCAGAGTGACTGTGAGCAATATGAGGTGTTGGGGGTGTAGTAGCAAGTATATTTGGACTTGGTTATGCAGTTGAGAAACTGATATGGGGGTTAGAAAGTGTATATTTGAGTTTGGGTAGCTTATAAGAATGAATTTGGGTTTTCATAGGTCAATTTGGGTTTGGAGTGGTCAATTCAAGTTAGAGGTATGTTTTTAGATGTTTCTCAGCGCCTAAAAGTGTTTAGGAATCATTTAAACTTGTATAGAGGGTCACAGTCACCAAAGTCAAAATAGGTGAATTTTAGAACCTGATGTAGCGTGGGGCAGCCTCCAAGGTGCCTCTAGGCATCATTTTTGCGAGAAGAATTCGCCTGGGCGCCCCCTAAGCGCCCATGTCCCAGGGGTCTGGCGCTCGGGCGCCCCTTTTGGGGTGCTGAGCGCCATTCAGCAGCTTTTGTTTTTTTTTTCAATTTTCGGGATCTCAAATTCAAGGTTTTGGTTATCGATTTTTTACGTTCTTTAGGTCGTTTTGGGGGTTTTAGACCCTTCCAGAGCAGTTGGTGAGACTTTCAAAGCTGTTTTCCTTACCTAAATGTTAGTACCAAGATGCCATGAAAAAATTGTGTTATTATGTGATTTTTGATGACTTGTATTGGTGTTTCTATTCCTTTAATGTATGATAAGAAGTCTCATGTATTGGTATACTATGTGAATGAGAAGTGATCTCATTGGTTTCAAGGTTGGAAAGGTTGATTTCAAGGTGGAACTTCTTGGTGTGCTTCAAATGTGTTAGAATGAATGATAGTAGCTCGGGAGTTTTTTTGACATTCTAATGGTCAATACATTTTCATAAAGAGAGGTTTGATGCATGTGGTGAAAGTAGCAGGAGGTCTTAGTCTAGATGCTTCCAGTATGACCTACGACGCGATACACACTAACCTTATGATGTGTGATAGGGTGAAACCCAATTGCCAAGGCCTTTGCAAAGCAGTAGTGACAACTACAAGTGCATAATTCGCCATAGCTCAGCATTCGCTCTAAGTTCGGACAGTCGGTTTAGGTCTTTGTATGCTAAGATGCTTGAGTTGATATATATATATATATATGTATGTATATATATATATGTATGTATATATATATATATATGTATGTATATATATACATATGTGTATATATATATATATATATGTATATATATATATATATACATATATATATATATATACACATACATATATATATACATATATATATATATATATATACATATATATATATATATGTATATATATATATATATATATATGATTATTATGTGAAATGTTTTAACATATATGAGGTATTATTTTTTAATGTAACTTACCCTTTTATTTTGTTTGTGTTTGTTTTTATGTTTCTTTGGTTTGTTTTGGCTATGATCATCTAGTGGCTGTGAGCAAAGGATGATGAAATGTTAGTTGAGCAAGCCCTTGGTGGAGATGTCTTTGATACTCCTCTACAGTAGTCGTAGATTTATCTGCTTTTGTTTTGTTTTGTTTTAAGATTTATGTATGACTATTAGACATTTCATAAATTAATTCCTAATCATGTTTATGTAATATTAAAATATATTTGATTTTTAAATGTGAAATGTTTGAGGTTTAGTGTTGAATGAATGATATTCTGGTGGCTGATTGTCTGTTATATGATGATGTCAATGTCCCACACTATAATGAATTAAACCAACATCCTGTTTTGTTTTAATCAAAACTAATAGGTAATTTACATATGGATTTATCCGTATGCAATTACTTATGAATTTATTCGTGTATAAACCTATGAATTTATTCGTGTATAAACCTACGAATTTATTTGTATGTAGTTACTTACGAATTTTTTTTATATGTAATTATCTATGGATTTTTTTGTATGTAACATTACCTACGATAATTTTATTTATGAATTTGTGTCTATAGATAATCCATAAATAACACTCTTTTACCTACAAATTTTGACTATTACATACAAAATTTGACTGTAAATAATAAATTTTTTTCTTGTAAAATAATTCTTTTAAAAAACAAAAAAAAAAGTGTTATTTAATGAAGATTTATTTTCCATTTTACAGAGGTTTTTACCCTCCGCAAATTAATTTCCAGGAGTTTTTCAAACCTACACAGTTAGAGTCGTATCTATTAATTTGCGGAGGTTTTTAATGACCCTTGGTATTCGACCTCTACTATTAGATTTATATTATGGAGGTTTTTTTGTGAAGGGTTTTAACCTCTTTTATCAGTGACTATTATTTTGTAGAGACTTGAAACTTGTTTTATTTATAATTATCCACCTACATTCATAATTTCTTAATTTAATAAAATCTGTTTTTTTATAATAAAAAATAGATAAAATATATAAAATTATAAAATACACAAAAGTTATTCAAAATTAATTTTATTGATAATTTAAAATAACATACATTCATTGACAATTATAATGTAAATATAAAAAAAATACATAATGTTTAAATAACATTACAAGATTGACAAAAAAATATAAAAATTCTAACATGATCAAAAACTACCCGACCAATTAAAAATATATAGGCTAATGTTGATGCCCTAAACAAAAATCCTAGCATATATAAAAGTTTAACATCATACCAATAACTTTGCATTTCCTTCCTGTCTTTCCCTGTAATTTGATTCCAACAATATGCCCAACAAGTAATTCACTAGTAAAAAATTGGGTTTTTACAGCGCACATTATGCCACGGTTCAACGGAAACCGCAGCATAATGGTGCGCGGTGGCAGTTTTGTAAATAAATCGAACATATATGCCGCGGTTCTGCTCCAAACCGCGGCATATACTCCAGTCAACCATTGCCTTTGACGCCACGTATGAATAAAAAATTAAATAACAGAGTATATGCCGCGGTTGTCCAGAGAACCGCGACATATACCCCTGCCAATTTATTGCAGGTGCTGACTGGGTTAGAGAATTTGAAAAGTTACAAGGGAATATGCCGCGGTTCTCTGGACAACCGCGGCATATACCCCCTGTAACTTCTCAACTTCTCTGCCAGTCAGAGAATTTCAGAAGTTACAGGGGTATATGCCGCGGTTGTCCAGAGAACCGCGGCATATACCCTCTCTCATCTACTGAAATTCCCCAAAAGGCAGTTGGGGAGACAGTTGTGTTAAGCACGTTACAGGGGTATATGCCGTGGTTGCTCGTAGAACCGCGGCATATTCGCCTCTCTGAAATTAATTTAATATGAATTTGAAATATTTCGAGGTATATGCCGCGGTTGACCGCTGAACCGCGGCATATAGTTTGAAAATAATTTCAAAAATGCCATTTAGGATTATTTATTTAATCAGTATATGCCGCGGTTGGGTGTGAAACCGCGACATATACCTATATTCTACCGCGGTTAAGTAGTGAACCGCGGTAGATTCCCCCGTTCAGAGTTAAAAATTAAAACTTTGAACAGTGATCGTCTTCTTCCCGCAAGCTCTGTTTCGCGTTTTTTCTTCTCCCTCCGACTCCCATCATCTCCGATACGCTATTTTTCACCGTTTAAACTTGAAATTGTTCGGTCCTTTCTCATTTGTGACGATAAAAAACAGTTTGAGCCGATCAAAATCGTTTGAAACGCGTCATTCCCTCTCCGCTGCGATTTCGTTTTTTTTGCACCAAGCGTTTTCGCCGTTCCTCTTCCAGGTATTTATGCCCTTTTGCATTCTTAAGATGATTTCTTCATTAGTTTTTGCATAATGATAGAGTTTTGGTAATGTATGAAGTTTCTATATTTTTGGTAATGTATGGTATAGTTTTTGCTTTAATTTTGGTAATGCATGAAATTGGTATAGTTTTGGTAATGTATGGTATGGTTTTTGCTATAGTTTTGGTAATGTGTGTTGTAGTTCTTGTATTATTTATAAACCTTAAAATATTATTCACTAAGTTTCAATGATATGTATGAAATTGCAAGTTTGATTTTTAGTAGCTTATCTTTTTATGTAATATTTAGGAATATGGATCGAAATTGGATTAATTTACCACGTATTAGTGCTGAGTACGAGAGAGGTGTAGAGGAATTTATACAATTTGCGCAACGTAATGAGGGGAGAAGTGATGATGAAGTGAAGTTTAGATGTCCTTGTGTGAACTGTTTGAATGGGAGAAAGTTGAACGCAACTCAAATTAGAGAACATCTTATATGTGATGGTTTTCTAAGATGCTATACAACATGGATCTGGCACGGCGAAGAAATGGATTTTCCCACTGACTCTCAAAGTGTAAATGTTACTGATTCCACCATGGAAGAAGATCGACCGGATGAAGACAAATTGGAGGACATGATCCGCGATGTTGGAGCAGAAAATTTTGCCAAAGCTCATGTGTATGAGACGATGTCGACTGATGCGGAAACACCTTTGTATGTCGGTTCAACTAAGTTCACACGTTTATCAGCGGTGTTAAGGCTCATGAATTTGAAGGCGAGCAATGGATGGACTGATAAGAGTTTTACAGAACTGTTGACGTTGTTGAATGAAATGTTGCCAGATGGAAATACACTGCCCACTCGTAATTATGATGCGAAGAAAATTCTTTGTCCAATGGGTATGGAGTATAAAAGGATACATGCTTGTCCCAATGACTGCATTTTGTATAGGAAAGAGTTTGAATTTTTGACAAAGTGTCCAAAATGTGGCTTATCACGATACAAGTCAAAAAACAATAGTGAAGATAATGGTCAGATAGAAAAAAATGGATCTGCTTTGAAAGTAGTTTGGTACCTTCCAATAGTGCCCAGACTTAAGCGTTTGTTTGCGAATCCCAAAGATGCTAAAAATCTTAGATGGCATGCAGATGAGAGAAAAATTGACGGGCTGCTTCGTCATCCAGCTGATTCAAAGCAATGGAAAAATATTGATCGACAATTCCCCGAATTTGGTAAAGAGTGTAGAAATCTTAGGCTTGGTTTAGCCACTGATGGAATGAACCCATTTGGTAATCTGAGTACCAATCACAGTTGTTGGCCAGTTATATTGATAATTTATAACTTATCTCCTGCATTGTTCATGAAGAGGAAGTACATGATGTTGTCTATGATGATATCTGGTCCAAAGCAGCCTGGAAATGACATAGATGTTTATCTAAGCCCACTAGTTGAAGACTTGAAGGTTTTGTGGGTTGATGGGGTTGAAATATTTGATGCATTCGCTTCAGAGACTTTTATGATGCGTGCAATGTTATTTTGCACCATTAATGACTTTCCTGCTTATGGTAATTTGTCAGGATACAGTGTCAAGGGTCATAAAGCGTGTCCTATATGTGAAGAAAACACTGCAGCTCATCAATTGAAACATGGAAGAAAGACGGTGTATCTGCGTCATCGGAGATTTCTAAAACGTAATCATCCATATCGAAGGTTAAAAAAAGCATTCAATGGAGATCAAGAGAGGGACGAAGCACCAAATCCACTTACTGGCCTTGAAGTTCTTGAAAAAGTTAATAAAATACATCATGTATTTGGGAAAACATCGAAGAAGTCATCTGTAACGACCCCTTGGAAGAAGAAATCAATATTCTTTGATCTTCCATATTGGTCAAAGTTAGATGTTCGACATTGCATAGATGTGATGCATGTAGAAAAGAATGTGTGTGATAGCTTGATTGGTACATTACTCAACATTCAGGGAAAGACAAAAGATGGAGTGAATGCTCGTTTGGATTTGGTTGACATGAATATCCGAGAAGAGTTGGCACCCAAGGAGATTGGTAAACGTACTTATTTGCCCCCTGCATGTTACACAATGTCTAGACAAGAGAAGATAAGTTTTTGTGTATGTTTAAAGAGTATCAAAGTACCACAAGGATACTCTTCAAATATGAAGAGTTTAGTGTCAATGCAGGACTTAAAGCTTGTTGGCATGAAGTCTCACGATTGTCACGTCTTAATGCAACAGTTGTTACCGGTGGCTATTCGTGGAATTTTGCCCAAAAATGTTAGGCACACCATAAACAGGTTGTGTTCATTTTTCTCGTCAATATGTAGTAAAGCCATCGATCCTACAAAGTTAGATGAACTTCAAGGCGAGATTGTTATCATCTTGTGTCAACTAGAGATGTTTTTCCCTCCATCTTTTTTTGACATCATGGTACATTTACTTGTTCATTTGGTTAGAGAAATCAAGTTGTGCGGACCGGTATACTTAAGATGGATGTATCCTATTGAGCGTTATATGAAGATTTTGAAAGGGTACGTTAAAAATCCATATCGTCCTGAAGGTTCGATGATTGAAAGGTATATTGCTGAAGAAAGTATCGAGTTTTGTTCAGATTACATGACATCAACGAATCCAATAGGAGTTCCTCGCACAGCATGGTTGAATAAATTTTCTACAAGTAAAAGCATCCGAGGTGTCAATGTGGTGACAACAGATCGCGAAGAATTGTTGCAAGCGCATCTTTATATATTGAACAACACAGATGAGGTGATCCCTTTTTTGGAAGCACACAAAGCCATTGTTAAGAATAAAAATCCAATACAATCAGAGAAATGGCAATTGATGGAGCATAACAAAACATTTATGTCTTGGTTCAAATCTGAAATTGACAAAGAGCCACATTCTTCTGAAACTTTATTGTGGCTTGCAAATGGTTTGAAGTTTGATGTCGTGTGTTGTACAGGTTATGAAGTCAATAATTGCACATTCTATACGAAGACTTTGGATGATAAAAGCACAGTACAAAATAGTGGAGTCAGTTTAGAAGCTGAGTCACTTCAATTTTCCACATCAAAAGATCAATCTCCTGTACTTGGATCAATGAGATATTATGGTATAATAGAAGAGATATGGGAGGTTGATTACACCAAGTTTTCTGTTCCATTGTTCAAGTGTAAGTGGTTTGACAATAAAAGTGGTGTGAAAATAGATGATTCGGGTATGACACTGGTTGATTTTCGCAAGGTGGGTTACCGAGACGAACCGTTTATCATGGTACATCAAGCATCTCAAGTTTTTTATGTCAAAGATTCTGCGTCTGACCATTGGTATGTTGCTCTTCAAGGCAAAAAACAAATTGAAGTTAACGAAGACAATCTGATTAATATTTATATTGCTGACAACCATTCATTTCAAACTACAACAAATTTGGATGACCAATCTGTAGTTGACGATGATGTACATGCAATTCGGTCAGATCATGATGAGGGAATATACATATGATGAATCCATATCTTTATGTATGAATTTTCAATTTCTGTATAAGTATTTTATTAATATAACATAAGTTTTCCTTTTATACATTTCCTATGATTACTATTACATGTTTTGTTAATTTATATGATATTACATAAGTCTTGGAAGTGAATTTAATGTTGTTATTTATTTTGACAGATATATGGCTGATCATCCACATTCTTCAGGGGATGAGGCTCCCCCAACCAGATCCACTAGAGGACCCACTAGGATGAAACAACTATTGATCAGGAAAAATAGTGGTGAAAGAACTCCGGTGAATGTGAATGTCACCACGGGTGTGGCAACTGGCCCCCATGCAGATGACTTCCGATCATACCTTGGAGTAGTGGCACGTGATAAGATTAGCATTCTCATTCCATCTTTTGATCATGTGTCCGAGGGTGATCGGAACATTATTTGGCAAGATATATTAGTAAGTTAGTTAATAGCATTTGAATTAAAATTTGTTTATATTGATAATTTTGTACTAATACAACTTTATTATGTTTTTTTCAGATGACATTTGACATTCCAAATGTCCCAACACTTAGAAATAAGTGTTTGTCAACTGTTGCAGAAAATTTCAGAAACTTTAAAAGCAAGTTGACATCAAGGTACATCTTTGGACACCTTAAACATAAAAGTCCATGTAGTTCATATAAGTCCATTGATGAGGAGACTTGGCGGCTTTTTAAAGAGAGTCGGATGTCAGAGGAATGGCAGGTTAGTGTAGTTCATATTATTCAATTCCTCATTAACAAATATATATCATATGAACTAATTAATTAATATGTGACAGGCAATTAGAAGCAAAGCACAAGGAACAAGTGCTCAGAACAAAAACCCCCACCTATTATCTCGTGGTGGGTATAGGAAGCTTGAGGAGAAAATCCTCAAGCAAAAGGCAGATGTTATACCACCATCTCAGAGTGGTAGCCCTCCTCAGCCTCCTTCTCCACCGTCTAGACATGAGAAATGGAAGTTGGCCCGTATGCGACCATCGGGCACCTACTCTTCCGACACTGCACGAGAGATTTCTGAAAAAATTGTAAGTTATCATTGTTCCTAAAATAATAAATATTGTCATTATACATACTTCATTAAACTATTTAAAGAATAATGGTGTTTTGTAATGTTACAGGACGCCTTGGTTGAGCAGAGCTCCCAAGGCCAATTCACTCCAGAGGGTCGCCAGGATATTCTTGCTGCTGCAATTGGACGACCTGAGCACCCTGGACGTGTACGTGCTGCAGGTCCTGGAGTAGGAATTACAGATTATTTTGGGAGCTCTTCTCGTCAGCCTTCATATTCATACAGCGATACACAAAGGATGACAGAAGAGATCACAAAAAAGGTCCGACAAGACCTTATACAGGAGATCAGGGCCGAGGTGAGGGCTGAATTCCATATGCTATACCTGGAGCAGTTTCAGAGCATGCGCCCGGTGCAGTCTCCTATAGAGGAACATGTTATCCCTCCCCCTCCCACAGGTAAACTTAATAAACATTTATGTGCAATTATTTCTATCTCTTGTATAATCTAACATTTACTCTGATAGGGAGAAGCGGCAAAGGAAGTTGTTCCGCATCAGCCATCCCAGAGGATGACATGGACGATGGTAGTCCATGTCTGCTATACATTTTAGAAGATACTGAGATGGTGCTGGTAGCTCGTGGAACAGAGTTTAGGTCAGCGACTGTATGTCATGGTATGCAACTATTAGAGGATGAGGTGAAGGTCTCAGTGGATGAAATGATCATACCAGATGCCTCGGTTCCACTGTCCACGGAAGAGATTTTCACTGTGGAACAAGCATATAAGTCGTTTATCACTTGGCCTAAATTTTTGGTTAAACCAGTTTCTGACCCCTCGGTATGAAATTCTTCTTTACACTTCTCAATTTTAAAGGTTTTTGATGTCAAAACTTATCTTATCTTTTCATGTAACAACAGACGCAGGCACAACAGAAGATTCCTCTATCTGAGGATGACCCTCTTTCTTCATTGCATCTACTTGCTGACATCCTTGATGATAAGCCTTTGGAGGTTGAGTATGATGCTAATGTATTTGGGCATGGCTCTGAGGTCCCAATATACCTTAATAGCCAAGATGTCCGTGAGCTTGCGTCGGGAACACAAGAGTTGAATATTTCAATTATTCAACTATGGACGATGTAAGTCTATGACAAATTATTTATATATAAAATTGATTTATATATCAAGTATCCTTATATCAAAGTTAATTTTTGATTTCAGGTATATGTCTGGGGTCACTAATAAGTTGGGGCGTTCTGATGATTATGGATTCATTGATCCCCAAACAATTCATGAATCAAATGATTTTGAGCATATCAACATGAGTCTGATAAGAAGTTTTGGAAGGGGCAAGAAAATATACTTTTTGCCTTATATATCCGGGTAAGTGAACTTTGTTAACATAATAATGTTCCATATGTGATTTTAATATTTAATAGTTACGTTATTATGAATTTCAGGCGCCATTGGCAACTTCTTGTTATGTCTATGCAAGACAACTATGCTTTGTGGTTCTGCTCATTGCACAGGCCTCCTCCCACACAACTCAAACAAGCAATTGATTGGTAAGAACCTCAATGTTTGGACTTTCTTTGTTATATAACTGAATGCTAAAACCTTTTTTTATATACAGTTCTATTCCAGCAAGTATGATGATGGGTGGGAAATCAATTGTTAGTAGTAGAAAGATTGCTTGGATTTCTCTCAAGGTTTGACATATGCTATACTTTGTTATAATTGTTTTATAACAAATGTTATTCACTAACTATTATCAACTGTGATGATATATTGTAGTGTAACAGACAAAATGGGTCATATGAGTGTGGATACTATGTAATGTATTGGATGACCCATATTGTTCGTTCTCACATCACAAGTCGTTGGGAAACGGTAATATTTAACTTTAACAAATTTTGATTTTTTAACAAATGTTGAATTCATATACACTAATTAAAATGAATTGTCTTTTGCAGAGATTCAAGACTACTACACCAGTTCCTGAGAAGTCACTATTATTCATTAGGAACGCTGTTGCGAAGTATATAGTTAGATTATACAATAGCTCTTAGATTTAAACAATGCATTTGATTAAATAGAATTTTCTTAGACTTTGTACTTTATTTGATGTTGAAATACATTTGAACATGTGTTTGCTATGTTCAAATTGAATTTGTGTATATGTTTTTATATGCAGGTCTGTTTTTGTGGTAGTGGATATCACAAAAACAGACCTGCAATTTTAAAAAACTGCAGGGGAATATGCCGCGGTTCTAACCACAACCGCGGCATATAGTGATTCGTTTTTTTTAAAAAACGAGACATATGGCCACGGTTTTGACACTAACCGCAGCATATGCTTCACTCTTTTGCCGCGGTTCAACCGCGGCATATAGTGTATTTTTTTTTAAAAAAAAATGGATTTAGGCAGCGGTTCCCTCGACAACTGCGGCATATTCCGCAACCTATATACCGCGGTTAGAACCGCGGCCTAAAGTGTCTGACTTACTACCGCGGCTGAATATGCCGCGGTTCAAGAACCGCGACGTATAGTGAAAATGAACCGCGGTAAAAGCCCCTCGCTGCACTAGTGATTATTTGTACACTTCATTGCTTCCATTGCTTTAATCTTTGGTTGATGATTCTCACAAATGATGATCTTATTTCATTGTCAATTGTTTTTATCCTCTATTAGTAGGCGTTGGCAGAAACCTATAAGAGTAATTCATAAATGGTTTGAGGATTTAGAAGACCATAATTATATAATTTGACAATATATATTCTCCAACATCTGTTCTTTGCATAAACAAGTATAAGATTTAGCTTCACTTTAATTTTTTTTATAGGTAATAGGTAAGAGGCAAGATCTATCAAACATTAGGTTTACACATTATTATTTTTCAAAGATTTTTTTCATATGCACATGCTTCTTGTTTCGTATTATCATATTTCTGTATTGTATGCTACAACATATAACCTCTATTTAAATAAAATTCAGTGTATATAGGTTGAAGTAAATTCAATTGCAATTAATATCCAAGCAACACACATAAAAATAAATTAGCCTAAGAGAGTAATACAAGCAGGCAGTAAGTAGTCTATAATAAAAACAAATTAGAATTTCAATCATTAATCAATCTTCTTAAAGAGAAACAACTTACATCTTTTTTATCCAACGATGTTAGAAAAGGATCTCTCAACAACAATTGATATGGGATTCGGCGGAGGAGAATATCGGCATGGCGGAGGCGGATGCGGAGGGTGCGACGGAGGAGGAGGAGCGACGGAGGCAGCGACGATTGAGGTGGCGGAGGAGGAAGCGAACGACGCGGGGAGGGGGCCTTGTGGCAGTTTTTTTCTTGTTTCAGAGTTTGGGTTTGGGTTTGGGTTTGTGTTGTTCTTTGAATGAAGAAGGTACTTCACTAGTGGTGGGACTTTTGGGTTTGAGGAATTTGGATGATGTTGAAACGTGGTTTCTGTGTGCAGGTAATGCTCTTTTGAAGTTCAGGCAGAGAATAGTGAGTGACCCTTTTGGTGCTTTGTCAAATTGGGTGGATGATGATTCAGACCCTTGTAATTGGTTTGGAGTTGAGTGCTCAGATGGAAGAGTTGTGGCCTTGTAAGTGCTGATTTTTTTAACCCTTTTTCTCAGAAACTGTTTATTTGTAACCAATGTTGTTTTGAACAACAATTTCCTCTGTTTTGAAATTTGACTTGAGTGATTTTGTGCTCAGGAATTTGAAGGATCTCTGCCTTGAAGGAACTATGGCACCTGAGCTTGTGAAACTTATCCACATAAATTCCAGAGATTCAATATGACTGGCTAAAGAAGAAGAAAAAAATATAAAAAAGGACCCTACTGCCTCGGTTCGGGCTCCAACCAAGGCAGTAGAAGGGGAGAAACGACTTCGGTTCATCAGGAACTGAGGTATAATCCTACCATTTTATGTTTCGCTTCTGAACCGAGGTATTAAATCTACCACTTTTTACCTCTTCTGAATATGCCTCGGTTCAGGAATCGGTGCCTATCAACGAAAAAAACCGTTGTCGTTTTCCTTGACTACACTAGTGTTGTGTGGTAGTGAAAATAACGTTATTATTATAATAAGGGTAAACATATGCGTTTAATATATACGAATTTTTTAAATTTCTATAAATTATTTAAATGTTAATATAGTAATTAAAAAATGTAAAATTTAAAAAATATAAATTTGTATAGTTACATATAAATAGTTATAAATATAATTATTAATAAAATAAATTTTAGTTATTGAAATAAAAAATAGTATAATTAATATTGTATAAATAATTTTTTTATTATGGATAATTATTTAAATTTTAAAAATAAATATTAAAATGATAAAAAAATAAATAATTCTTTTGTAATAAGTAAGTAATTATTGAAATTTAAAAAAGCAAGTACTAAAATGATAAATCTATAAATAATTTTTTATTATTAATAATTATTTAAATTTAAAAAGGAATAATTAAGAAGATAAAATTAAAAAACAAAAAAAGACATAAAAAAACTATATTTTCTTTTTATATAATTATAGATAACATCTATTGTTTTTATCAAATAACAGTTATTATTATTAAATTTATCCTCCTTAACTTAATTATTGTATTATAATTTATCATTAATTAATTTATTTATTCGCTATGATTAAAAATATATTGGGAGAAAAATTGACTAATGAAAAATATAGATGTAATTATTAAAAATGCCCTGTATTATAATTAAACTAGTTTTAAATAATTTTTTATATTAAAAATTTTACATTAATTATAATTTTACTTGTAATATATCTACACACTTAAAATATCTATTATTGTAAATTTTAGTTATGTAAAGGAAATACTTTTATCACCAATTCACAGAATAAAATATTAATTATATACTTCTCCTCGTGAAAAGTCAGGCCGACATTGACTACGAACATATACCAAAGTTTAATATTTTCTTGATTTTAACTTTTATTGCATACTTTCTTTTCCTTGTTATACAAGTGAGGGAGATAAACCTACGTTAACTAGTTCACTTCCATACCCAACTATCAAAGATGATAAAAGAAATATTTGGAACATCTTTTAAAAAAATTATAAAATAAAAGTAATAATATTTTAGAAATTAAAATTCGATTATACAAAATTGAAATATAAATAAATTGTGATAAATTAATTTGAATATAAATCAAAGCTGATTCCAATGTATAAAAAAATATTTTGTTTTATTTATATTTTAAAATCTTGTATGAAAGTTCATTATTGTAGATCACAAAAGATGAATGAAAAAAAGATGATAATTCATATAGACTTGTATTCATATATATCTATTAATCATTTTTCCTTCTCCTTTATATCTTTCTTCTCTTATCATATAGTTTTATTATATTATTTTATTCTCTTTTTAGAGTAAATACATGAGGTGTTGATAAATATTTAGATTTATACGAAATATATATATTAATTAAAGAATAAGTATTGTGCAGAAATTCTAGCTAGAAGCCTAAATTTAATTGTCCTGATAAGTTCCTTTGCAACACATGGCACATGAAATACAAATCCACCGCAACCTTCTTACAGATTTCCTTCCAGTTTCTGCTTACGTTTCTCATCAGCAACTTCATCGGCGTATACTTTTCAACTCTTCAAGTGCTATATATATGTATATGTGTGTGTCAAATAAACACAAACAGCTACCTTCATATTTCATCACAGACATATAAGTGAATATCCACGAACTAAGCCATGGAGAAGAAATCAGTGGCTGGATTATGCTTCCTCTTCCTTGTTCTCTTTGTTGCTCGTAAGTCAATACTCTTATGTTCATTCTTCCGCATGATTTTATTTCTTTAGTAGTGAATACTTTATAATCGAATGTCTCTAACGAATGTATTTGAACAAGCAGAAGAAGTTGTCGTGCAGACTGAGGCAAGGACTTGCGAGAATCTGGCGAATACTTACAAGGGTCCATGCATCACCACCGGCAGCTGCGATGATCACTGCAAGAACAAAGAACACTTGAATAGTGGAAGGTGCAGGGATGATTTCCGGTGTTGGTGCACCAAAAACTGTTAACTGGATTCTCTCCAACCCGAACAAAAGAGGATGCAGGGCATTTTATAAATAAAAAACTATATATATACAATAAGCCTTCTACTGCATCTATATATCAACTTTGTACTATAGTACTACTTTCATGTCAGAACTATGTCTGTAGTCTCTGTCACTGCATAACAGCTATAAGTTATGCACTTATGTTATGAAATGAATAGTGAATAAACTTCTTATGTTGCAAAACGTCATCCTATATTCTATTCTTCTCGGTACGATCATTCTGATATTTAATTAATTTCTTTGTTTCTAGTTTTACTATATAGTGTGTCAAATGTCTTTTAAACAAGTTTTAATTTTATCCACACATGATAATAAAATTTGATTCTTAAATCCCTTCCATTAAATATGCAAAACATTGTTAAGTTTCTTTCTTTCCTCTACGCAATTTTGTTAGTGCTATTTTCGATATATTCTTACATGTTTTAAATAAAAATTTTGTACACATCAAATTTTGTGTCTGATATTACCAATACTTGCATATAGTTTTCAGTTAAATAAACAAAACTGCTTAGAAGATTTTTTTAATATAAAATATTTTCAATTTAGTTAATTAAGTTTTTAAAATCGCATTTAAATCATTCTTTTCTTTAATGTTTCTCTTAAAACTTCAATTAATTAAATAAATATAAGAATTTAAAGGCTGTGAACCAAAGAAAGAAACTAATAGAAAGTATTAATATTAATAGAGGTCAAAATGGCACACTAATATTAAAGATATATAAATAAACAATTTATCATCAAGACTCAGTTGATAAATTGCAAAATATTGCGTCATCCTACAAGCATGACAATGGGATTTAGAATACCTTTAGTAACTTTAACAGTTTGATTTTTACATATTTTCATTGCAAAAGTTGAGTTTAATAGACATACGGGTGTGGGCTGGACTCATCTTTTGTTGAGTTACAGAGAAAATATTATAATATTACATAATTTATAAATATATTAGGAACCTCGCTAAATTGTATATTGTATTCCTGTGTGTTATTCTGTTACTTTAGACCAGTTGCTTGTTTGTTAACATAACATTAGCATACAAACTATTGTAATTTTTATATGATATATAAAAACATTTTACTTTTAAATAGTTTTCATAAAACTTAATATAAATTACGCGTTATGTTTTTTAATTTTTATATCATAATATATACATATACATATATATATATATATATATATATATATATATATTTAAAATTTTTTATTTTGTCTATTATAATTGTACATATTTTTATAAATAATATAGAATAGTACGTAAATTTGAGAAGACTGTTGAGAAAATTTTTTAGTTTGTCTATTGTACATATTTTATAAATAATATATAATAGAACATAAATTAATGAAACATATATATTGAACTGACAAAAAAGATGAAGGTATGTTGCATTGTACCGAGAAGGAAAGGAGAGAAAAAAAAATATTAACATCGTTTTTTTTATATTTAGCGAAAGAGACTTGATTGAGATAAATTTTACTCTTTGGTTCCACTTTTGTTACTTAATCTCAATTCAGTCTCCATTTTTAAAAATATTTGGAATATGTCCACAGTAAAATTTGTGTCTTATTTGTCCCTTCCAAACGAAATTAATTCATTAATGATGTGGCACCAGTTATGTGCAACGTGTCACTATATTTATTTCTCAATGATAATATCTAAGTGACTAACGGAGAATATGATTTTTTATTAAGTTAAGGTTTTATAATTTGGGAAAAATTTGATTTTGGGCATAAATAGAACCAGTTAGGGTCTTCTCCTTTTTGTTGCGAACACGGTACAATGGTGGGTGTTCTTTTTTAAATTTGTCTTGTTCTCTTTCTTTTGTTGTTCTTTAGCGTTTGGATGTTAGTGTTGTCTGTTGGCAGTAGGGTGGTGGTTCGTCTTTGGCGAGTTGGTGTTCCCTCGTTTGTAGTTGGTTGGCGAAGTGGTTCGTGGTTCGTGGTTGTCTCGTTTTGGGGTTCACTTCTTGTGTCAATGTCTTTGAATCAAGGATGTTTGTCTTGCTCATGGGGGAGCTCTCATGGTGTACATCCAGAGGATTCGTTGGAAGCCAAATATGCCATTGTGGGGAGTTTGTTGTGTTGAGAGTGACAAAAATAGTTAAGAATGAGGGGAAGCAATTATGGGGCTGCCCTAATTACAAGGTTTATTTGTTTAATTTTTGTGATAAATTGTTCTGGTGATTAATGAAATATTAATAAAGTGAATACTTTGAACAGCGGACAACAAATGAAGAACTTAAAGGATGTAATTTCTTTAAATGGTGTATTGAAGATAATGTAGATGATGTTGCTAGTGCTATTGCTAGGAAAAGGAGGAAGATTAATAGCTTGGAGAAATATGTTATGGGTTTTCAGAGAAGGGAGAAGATGTTGATTTGGATGCTATGTTTTATGGGGTTGATTAACATCATCCTTCTTTGTATTTTGTTTAAAAGTCCATTATGTATTTTAGTAGTCAGTTGTTGTGAAGAGAACTTTGACCTTATTGTAATATGATGTTTTGAAATCAATGAGCAATCTGAATTGCATCTGAATTTATTGTTTGAATATACATTTTGTTTGATATATACAAGATAAGCTAATTGAACTTTAGATTGAAATGACAATAAAATGAGAAAGTGGTGTGTCATCCTCACTGAACGTCCACTAAATTTATGGCTTATGAATGTGCTTTGGACGAAAGCAACACCAAATCAAAAACTTTATTGTAATCACATAACATTATTGTAATCACATCATGTAAGTGTGGCGCACACAAAATCTTAGAATATGGCCAGGAAATGTCTTCCTAAAATTTGCATAAATGTGACGCACACAAAATCTGTCCTCCACACTAGGTAGAAGTTCTTGTAATACTGGCACAAGTCCCTATCAAAGTAAAAACATGAAGCTATACAACTTATAATACAAGACATGAAGGTTTCAAAGTTATAATACAAGACATGGGCAACATTACTCACTTTTTTTTTATCTAAAATATATGTGATTGTTGAAGAAAGCTCCTGACCACCAAGATCATCAATAAACAATTCTTAAAACCAAAGCCAATTGTCCTTATTCTCCACCTCAACAACAACATATGCCAAAGGACACATCTGCTCATTCCCATCTCTTGCAACCGTAGTTAACAGCTCACCTCCATATTTTCCTTTTAAGAAACAACCATCTAAACCTATAATAGGCCTACAAGACATGAAGTTGTCCGTACAGGCCTTCAAACACACATACATTTTGATCAAAAATCCCTTAGCCATGGTCAAACACTTTCAAGAGAGTAAAAGTCATCCTTAAAGATGGTGTCAACTCTACCTTGTGGACCACCATTCGAGCCATCATGAAGCATGGATTGAAGAGTAGTGTAGGAATTTAGGCCATTGTATTAGGCCATGTAGTGTAGGTTGATTTAAGGCTTGTATTAAGGCCTAAGTAGCATAGGATTTTCCTTAAAAGTTAGACATCCAAACCAAGTGAAAAGTGTGTGTCATGTGTCATGCTTCCATTGGAGAGGATTTACTTTTTAAAAGGTAGCCACATGGCACCTTAGGAGTAGAGAGTTTTTGCTTTTAGTAGTGGCCACATGGCACTCTAGGAATGGAGAGGATTGTGTTTTGTGAGTAGCCACATGTCCTCCCATCATTGGAGAGGATTTGTGGACACTTGTCCACTCCTTAGAATGCCTCATTTTTTGCCAATGAGAGCAAATGTGGGAGATCATGCTTTTAGGGTTAGAAGGAGACACCCTTGGCCTATAAATAGAGGTGTCTCCACCCTTGTATTTCATCTTTGATGTTAAGTAATGTTATGCTGCCTATTTTTGGCCATACTACTCATCTTAGATCAAGACTAGAGTAACCCATGAGGTCCCTCTAGTCACCTTCCTCTTTGAGTTGGCCTAACCTCTCTTGGAGCAACCAAATACTACACCACCACCATCATATCTCCTAGAGGCTTTGAGCTTCTACACCATTCATACATTAGCTCATCATCCTTGGACCATTTACCACCACATTTCCGCACCATTCATCAAAGGAACATCCCTCCATGCACATCTCCTAACTTTGGCTCAACCTAGCCAAGGAGGTTGCCATCACATTCTCTTGAAAATTCGATTGTCCTCATTTGGTTCAACCTTAACTTTGACAGTTGAACCATGATTAGACCGAATCAACTCGTTTGCATAGTCATAGAGTCTTCTATATTGTTCTTTAAAATCACCTTATATTTGTTTAAAAGCCATTGCTTTTGCCCTACACGTTGTAGACCGAGAAACACCAATGTTCCATTTCTTAGAAACTTTGTTTTGGAGGTTATATAAATTAATATTCGGATTCTCTTTTATAGTCTTCTCTAACCTCCCACTCAACCATTTTGAAGTCATTAAATGGATGTTAAATTCGTTACTGCATGTGTGCTTGTCTATAATCTTCCTTAGCTGCCATGTATTTTTAGCTGCCTTATATGCACAGTATGCATACCATGGACATTTTCCTTTTGCCCCAAAACCTCTGACACACACCCTTCTTTTGTCATTTTTATAAAGTTTTAATTTCCTTTCATTCTCTACTCCATACGTTCTTATAGCTTCTGTAAAATCTTTTTTCTCAAGGAAATACGTACCCACTTTCCATTTATATTGTTCCATACTTTTGGCATTGAAAAAATCCCGAAATCCCCGTACCTATCTCTATCATCATTTGTGTTGTCACTTTCAACAATATTGTTCAAACTCTCAGATTCCCAATCACTTTCGAATAAACCCCTAGGTCCACCAATTTCTACTTGGTTAGTAGGTTCA
The DNA here is from genome assembly GCF_029865625.1 of Vigna umbellata. Lineage (NCBI taxonomy): Eukaryota > Viridiplantae > Streptophyta > Magnoliopsida > Fabales > Fabaceae > Vigna > Vigna umbellata. The sequence goes on from NC_142170.1 coordinate 4,524,767, forward strand.
AATATATCACATTCCACTTCATCTTCATCGTCATTCAAGACATCCTCTTCGGACCCATTCCAACTTGTAACATCATACTCATCAGCTTCTACATCAACCTGACCCTATCCCTCAACACCATTACCCTCTACCTCAGCCACTCACTCTACCTGAACTTGTACTTCACCTTCTACCACAGCATCTACATCCGCCACTACCTCAACTTCAACTTTTACCTCACCTTCTACCACCTTATCAACATCAGCCACTATCTCAACTTCAACTTCTACCTCACCTTCTACCACAACATCTACATCACCCATTGCCTAAACTTCAACTTCTACCTCAACTTGTACTTCTACTTCAGCCTCTACCTCAGGCTCTACATGACACACTCCCTAAACCTCTGCTTCACCTACTGCCTGAACCTCAGCTTCACCAACCTCTATCTCAACTTCCTTTTTAGCCCTCTCTCTCAACTTCCTTTTCAGCCCTCTCTCTCTCTTAACTTCTGCTCCACCACTAGGTCTCTCAATTTCTGGTTGAGAAGAGTATTTCAACTCTACAAGATACTGAGGCTCAGAGACCATGTGTATAACATAAATGTGAGCTTGACCATTCAACATAGCAATATTGACTACATGACATGCATCTTTGTCATCTGATAATAGTTCCAAACAATCTTCTAACACAAGACCACGACCCAATGAATACCACAAATCCTTTACATTTCTATAACCCATCTCCTTAAAAATGATTAATATTTCAAAATAACTCCAATGATCTGGATCAATTTTAAAGTTGTGGTTTGACCATAGTGGTATCTGAATCTTCCATTATTCTCATATTTTCCCGCATGGTTAAACACAATTTCAACGTTTGAGTTGGCCATCTAAACTAATATAAAAATTGTTTACAGTTAATCTATGCTTAACCCAAATGTTATATACCCAAAAAAACAAGTAAAACAAAGCAAAAGCACAATTACAACAATAAAAAATTGTATCCACACACTAGGAGGGGGACCACAACCACAATGGAGCAACACTGTTCAAAGCACATTGATAATGGGGTACAGTAAACAGACAAAGCATACACAACTCAAAACTTATGGGGGGTCCATAGTGACAACAACTAAACACAACACAAAAGCTACAATAAACGCACCTTGGAATCGTGCTTTTTGTAATACCCACAAACAGGATTTCTGAAAATGCGCGTCCAAATCCAACGTACAACTATCTCTACACGATCTATGTCTTCGCAATGTAGGCCAAGTGCGACAACGACTCTATCTTCTCTCGCAGAAATCCAATTGCCCTCAACTCGCAGAAATAAGCCCTTAATCAGATTTCCCCCAAATTATAAAACTCTAACTTAATAAAAATCATATTCTCTGTTAGTCACTTACTCGTCATCATTCACAAATCAATATAGTGACACGTTGCACATAACTAGTGCCACATCATTAATGCATTAACTCTGTTTTTTTTTTTTGTGATACTTAATGGAAGAGACAAATTAAAAGCAAATTTTATTAATTCTGGACATATTCCAAACACTTTTAAAAATGGAAACTAAATTGAGATTAGGCAACGAAAGTGGAGACCAAAAACGCTATTAAACCTAAATTTTATTAGATATAGATGAAAGTTTTTTATCAACTTAACACACTGTAGCGAAACTAGGAAAAAAGAAATCAATTAAACCATCATTTTAATTAATCTTCTTGTTTTTTCTTCATATATTTTGTGTTTATAGTTGTCCAAAAGTAACTTATTGTATTTTTTAAACGGAAATAAATAATTGACTTAGTTGTTTATTAACTTTGTAAAAGTAATTAATGTTTTAATGTACAAAACTTCCAAAAAAAAACACAATTTATTCGTAGACACCAGCACTTAGAGGAGAGCAGTCAAATTCAAGTTGTTCGAAGTGAGAGTTAATATGATTGAATTTTTATCAAATTTAAGTTGTTTGAATTACTAGTTAATTCTTGATATTTTTCGTGCTTATTGTCCAATAGTCTAATCCCAAAAGAAAGGAAAAAAACAATGTAAACCAACACTTACCTAAAATATCATATTAACATAAGGGTTACATTAAATATTTAAATATTTAAAATATATATATGTTTTAAACTCAGATTTCAACTACAAACTCATAAATATAATTCGAATTCTTCTAATTTATTCATCTATCTCTTTCTTCATTGACACTGAATCAGACGACATTCCTTCATCTGCTCCCGTATAACGAATTATACGATCATCGCACATACACAAACACAAACACAAACAAGTAAGGTGAGTTAACATGCAACCAATCATTTATAAAACATGCATAATTACTTTGATGCACTCAACAAACCTCATATAATAATTATGTGAGACATCCTCATACCATCATACAACAATACCATCATACAACAATCGCATCATAGATACTCATCCCACAATACCACAATTACTAATAGACACTCGTCCCACAATACTTAATAGACACTCGTTCCACAATACTCAATAGGCACTCATTCCACAATACCCAATAGACACTCATTCCACAATACCCAATAGACACTCATTCCGATGATATGTTGATGAACGGTCACGGGAGGTTATGCTCTTGTGATGCCTTCTACTTCCTCTTACAAATACACTTCCAAAATACTCTATACCATCCACAAGGTTAGTCCTCAACACTATGTCCAAAATCGGCACATAGACTAAGACCTCCTGCCCCTCTCACCACATAATTCATCCTTCTCTACTTGAGACTGGATGATTATTACAGTATCAGAATAACCTCCAACTTCAGGACCCCCAACATCAACATATACACAAATACCATATCATTATAGAATCTCTCCACGAGACTCATACCATGCTCACATTCCTCAACTCATATTATACCCTTACGAAATCTCCCCATAATACTCATATCATGTTCAGATGCATAAATTCAAATCCAATATAATAAATTACAATCATCACAGAAATCATACAAAATGAATATATCACAAAATAAATTAACAATACTAAAATATCACCATAAATGGTCACCGGAGAAGAATCAAATGTTTGACGAATCAAACTAACCATAAACGTCAGTACATATGACTAGTCACAACTTACTGGATTTGACCAGGGCTGCTCCATGATCAAGAATGTACCAACTCCGATTTTTAAGATTCCTCTATCCTACCATCACAATTATAATTCATAATTCCATATCTACCACAATAACATGAATTCATCAGAAATTTTCATTCCAACAAGATATATTGCACAATAATTTAATAGTACAGAATTTGTTCAACAAGATTTAAGTTAAAAGCTTGTCGAGTAGACTTTCAGGAAAGAGAGGTGTGTCACAATGGACAACTTAAGTACCAAGTCTTTCCTTAGTTAAAGTGTTCCTCAACTAGTTTTAACAAATTTCTTATTTACAGATTCAAAACAAGAACATATAATATTAACACAAAAATTCAATATAGATAGATATACAATAAGCATTAACAGTATTCACACAGAATTTCAACAGCATATAATATTAACACAGAAATTCAATATAGATAGATATACAGTAAACATTAACAGTATTCACACAGAATTTCAAGACGTGAATAGTAATAGAACAATATTAAATCGTAGAAAAGAGTTTGAACCCATGTTCTTGAAATCACCACAATTTTCTACCCAATTAAGCTACCAAAATTTCTTATTTATCTTTCCACATGTTATTTTTACATAAACTTATTATATTTTTTATTCATAAAGAAATTTATTACTACTAGTAATAAAATTGTTACTATTAAGGTAAATATTTTTCATGGGTCTTACAAATATTACTTTATTCTATATTTTATCATATATATATATATATATATATATATATATATTAAATTGTTATTATAAAGATAATACCATTATTTTTTATGAAATAAAAAATATTATATATTAAAAAATGGTGGACCAATTGTCTCCACACCTTAATGTGGATCAGTGCTGTATAGGTGAAGAGGTTCGAAGGAGAAGTTTTATCTTATTTTATAGTTATTTTCAACGGTTTTTGGAAATTGAAATATCAGAATAGCAAATAATCTGATTAAAGCATAGATTGCAGTGACAATAGATAAGCTCTTATCAAACCATGTTTTCCAAGATGGTGAAAGAAAACTCATTTTTCTATATTTTAGATATTCTTCTTTATAGCTAACTAAGTAGTATCAAATCCACCCACCAGTTATTAAAAGTGTTAACTTTATATTTAATTTAAAAGTTACAGTTAGAGTAATTTTTAAGCAATTAATTAATAAGTATTACATTAAATATTTACTATATTAAAACAATGTTATGATATTAAAAATGTGCATAAATCTCTACGAACCATTTTTAATTTATGGCTTAATTATTAAGAGAATTTTAGTTTACTTAGTGCACATCATAAAATTATTATAAATAGTTTCTATTAGGATGCAATTTTATTAATTATTTGTGATTTATTTAAATAATAGAATTTAAATTAAAATTAAAATTATTGAAAATAATAGATTAAAAATTTAGAGGTTGAATTTTATAAACATGCTATTGTGAAAATAAATAATTAGAAAATGTTTATCATAAAATAATAAAAAAAGACTATTTATTGAAAATACTTGTTTTAATTTATATTATTATTTATTAACTTCAGTGTAGAGGAAATAGAAAATAGTCTCTTTGCTAACAGCAGACATAGTTGAATGATTTTTCAAAAGTACAAATCTGAACCAAACCTCGATATAATTAATAAAATTAATTTTTAAATTTGAATATATATTATGTGTTTGAAATCCTAAAATGATTATAACATTGTTAAAATTATTGTTGAAGATGAGTACTATTTATGCGTACTTCTTAAAAATAATAACTTTTATTTATTTATTTCATAAAATAAATATATAAATTTATGATATTTTTTAGAAAATCCAAACTATCTACAGTTATTCCTTTTAAAATATAAATTGAAGTAATACACATTTTTTACATCAATTAATAAATTAATAAAATACATTTAAGAATATGTATATTAATTAAGAGGAACCATATATAGTTTCCATTTCTACTTCATTTATTTATACACAAATGATACAAAAATCTATTTGATCTTTTTTTATATTTTAGTTACAAATACTTTTCTTAATATACTACAGAAAGTAATTGGTATTTAGTGGAAATTATTTGTCAGAGATTTATCTTCAGGAATAGATCAGAGATTTTTTTTTTTCTCGGTAAGTTCCAAAAATTTATTCCAAAGCATTATAAAAATATTCTGTTTATTTCAAACCTTAATAAATAATTGTAATTAAGTAACTTTTGAATATGTTCTATAATGCTAATGAGCGCCACAATACTTCTGCTGCACAGATAATTAATTTCCTGGATTTCAAGGTTCCAGTATGTATGTATAAGTTAGTTAATATTTTCAGTAAAAAAATAATAAATACATAATAAAGATAACAACTTTTCTCTCTACTTTTACGAATATACCTTTTCCTAATTGTGGGGTTTATTTTTAATTTTTTTTTGTCATTTTGCCAACTAATCCGACGATCAATTGGTATGATCCGCTGAGAGAGTGTAACCTTATGGAGTTATTATAGGTTAGGTTATCGAAAAATAAATGCATTTTAGTGATATGGGTAGCCAAATCAATTCTTTTAAGTTATCCTTCAACTGTATAGTCTCATACTTATGCAGTCTCTAGGTCCTCTCATTTGGGTGTATGTTCGATTCTTCTATGTGTCCCTCCCACTGGAAGTCTGCCAAGAGCCGCTCTTTGTTTGTGCCTCTTGCACTTCGTGCCTCATGCATCGACGATCACTCTCCGTCCTCGTTAGTGTCCGGTTGTCACATGCCCACCAACTTCCGCTTGGTTCGTCCTCGAACCACACCGTACTAGGATAGGCTAAGCCCTGATACCACTTTCCTTTACAACTCATATACTTTTAATTAACATAACCATACATATTTAAGCTCCATAAGATAAGGCAACGGATATTAAAACATGCTTCACAAACAGTGTAACAACCACTTAATCAATTATAAAACAAAAGGAAATTAAACACTAAACTCAGGTCTTCTCGCATCGCACACACTGTTTCGCATGGCGAAACTAAAGTGGCTTGCATAGCGCACCACACTCGCCTTGCAAATTACTTCGCATAGGTGACAGACATTAAGTCTCTCGCATAGCGCTACCAAGTCGCACAACGAAAGTCAAGACAGAGACCAACCCTCTCAACCTTCTCGCCTTGCGCCCCATTCGCTCTTCGAATTAAAAAAGCAGTGGTTCTAGACCACCACCAGTCGCATAGCGACAGGATTCACCAGGCGAATCCACAAACAGAGAGCAACACCCTCTGGTCATTCGCATAGCGCACCAGCTCACACAGTGAATGACTCAAACAGTGAGCACTCTCTACAGGGTCTCACTATGCGAGACAGCTCGCATAGCGAGTCTGCATAATATGCAAAACGCAAATTCTGTAGAATTATGCAACTCACACACCCTTTACCATTTCTAGTTATTTTTCCCAACTTCTAACACTCCTAATTCGTGTTTTCTACTTACTTAAACTCATCTAGATGATTATAAACATTTCTACTACAATTCTAAAGTGATTAAGACTCAATTCCTACTCTAGAACACCAATTTCCACAACTTAGGGACTAAAGTCCAATTCTACCATTTTTAGCATGTTCTAAACCAGTTTTATGTTCCTAGCAAGCCACATTGGACCTAATTAAACTGTCTTAACCCTCCAAACACACTCTAGACTTCAAATGCTCAGAATCCCTACCCCCACTTTCTCTCAAATAACCTAAAATACTTCCTAATTATTAAACTATCTATCTAAATAATACTACAACAGAAATCTTACCCAGAAACACTTCCCACAAGCTCAATTAACAGTAACTAAGTTCATCCACACACCAGCCATCACAGTTCCATTACGCCCAAATGCTTAACACCAAAAATACAGTCCAAATAGCACACTAGTTCAGAATTCAACATGCATACACATTTATAAAAAAAATCAAACAAACAACCAGCTCCCCTTACCTTGTAACAACAGTACAACTCAGTTCACAACAAGCCCTCAATAGTGCCTTACACAGCCAGCACACAGCAAGACCCTACAGCCCACTAAAGGTGAGACAGAAACAACTTTTAAAGCTAGAATAGGGAGAGAATCTAAAGGGGAAAACTACTGGCTACATGCAACTAGCAAAGTTGCATGCCCTAGGTTCAAGAGAAATGGAGAAACAGAAAAGAATGACTTACCCGCGCAAGACAGAAATTAATCAGATGGATGGGAAGCTCTCGACTCCGGGAACGCAGGAACACCACCTATTTGAAAATGCAATGGTTGAAATTTGTGAAAGGGTAGAGAGAAGGTAGAGCAAAAAGAAGAAGAACAGAGTTTAGAGAGAGAATTGGGTTTAGGCCAATGAACCAAACATCTTAAAAATTCTATTTTTAATGGTCAGTGTACTTTAATATAAAGGGTCTCGTCTCATTAGCTTAAAGCACTACTCAGCCCTTCCCTTATTTTTTTTAGGACATTACAGAGAGTATTCAATTGACATTTTTTTTATTGAATATTTTACAGGTATGAACTTAAAAAATAGTATTTTAAAATTATATTTAAAATAATGAGATTTAATTATTTTACTATATAGTATTTAAATATAAATAAAAATTTATAAATAAAATTTTAGTTATATATACACTATTTTTTTATAGCATTTTGTTTTTGTAACATCCCAAAATATAGTATGAACTATAGCAGAGAATCATCACATACATGATAAGATAGAACAATTATCCAACTAAAATATAAAATATTAACTTTACAGTTATCCAAAAACAACTATAAATTTAAAGTTTTATATACATACAATATGATACTCAAAACTATATACAATATTCTACTAAACTAACTACTCCGCAGCATCACCTCCATCCAATGTATGCTCTAGAGACACCTCTTCTTCCGCTGCTCACACCCAAAGAATGATCATTGCAGAAGAAAGAACACCAATACATACAAAACACAAGCAAACAACAAGGTAAGCTAGTTTAAACAAAGATTAATCATATCCTAATTTACTAAGCTTCATATAATCATACTTATTCATTCACATCACATAAACTCTTCATACATGACACCACACTGACTTTGACTGTCCGGACCTAGAATGATTGTTGAGCTATGGCGGGTCATGCACTTATGGTGGCTTCTACTGCTTTGCAAAGTCATTGCCAATGAGTTTCACCCTACCACACTCACGAGGTTAGTCCGTTATCACTCACCTTGGGTCATACTAGAAGCACTCAAGACTAGGACCTCCTGCTACTCCTCACGACATGGATCAATCATCTCTACTTGAGAATGAAAGATCATTGGAGTTTCAGGATAACCCCTAAGACTAAGCTCGTGCATTCATTCTAAACTTACTTGAATCTCAACAAGAGATTTCACTTTGAATCACAACATAGGGCACCACCATGTATCCTCTCCTTGAGGATCATGGAATTACGTCCATTAACCATACTTTGAACTTTACACTTTAAAATTACCAAATTTCACTTTGAAACACAACTTACAACAATAACCAATGATATAACATAATACAACTCCAACATACTTCATAAGGCACTCAATGTTTCATTTAAAACAACTTAAGATCAAAAGAAAAAAGTGAACTAAACTGAACCATTCGCACAGCGCACACATTCGCATAGCGAAACCAGAGTCTTCTCGCACAGCGACCCAGCTCGCTATGCGAATCCTCAGACAAAGACCACCTCTCAAAACCATTCGCATAGCGGTTAAACTCGCTATGAGAATAAACTGCTACTAGTATCAAATCCCAAACCCCTCGCATAGCGTCCCAGCTCGCTATGCGAGAGCCTCAGACAGTGGCTCAGGCTCCTTAAGCACTCATAGAGCGAAACCCATTCGTTATTCGAATAAAAGTGATAATAGTCCCAGACCCCAACCAGTCTCATAGCGACCAGATTCGTCACGTGAATCATCAAACAGAGAGCAACCCTCTCAACCCATTCGCAGAGCGAGCACATTCGCTGTGCGAATGCCTTGGCATAGAGCATCTCGCCAAGGTAACTCGCTATGCGAATCCATTCGCACAGCGAGTTTGCATAATCTGTAGAACGAAATTATGCAAAATTATGCAACTCAACCATAATTTACAAATTCTAAACATTTTTCCCAACTTCTAACACCCCTAGATTGTTGTATAAATTTAATTAGACTTGACTAAGTGATTCTAAACCTTCCTAACATCAATCTAAGTTGATTATGAACCAAATTCTATTCCAAAACTACAAATCTCTCAACCTAGAGACCCAAATCTAATTCTACCACTTTTCACAGTTTCTTGAACCACTTAGGGACTCAAATAAGTCCCAAATGACTTGTCTAAGCTATCCTAACTGACCAATACCATTTCCAACCCCTAATTCACAATTTCACTACTCCACTTCCTCAAAAATGACTCTAAACAAGCACAATTCACTTCACTTTCTATCTAATCCATACCATAACATATTACTCACATAAAGTACCTCCAACATGTTCAATCAAAACAATTAAATTCATCTAAATCAGTTCATCATCATCACACTGCAGTTTCACAGATTAAACCTTTCAATACATACAATTCACTTCACTGTAAAAACCTAAATTTGTGCCTAAATCAGCAAAATAACACCACATTCAACATATATACAGATTGTACAATAAATTAAAATAGTAGTTAGTTTCCCTTACCTTAGAGACAATCAGTCCAGCTCACAGAGTTACTCCAACCATACCTTGCATTGCAAGGAAACTCAACAGAAACCTACAACTCACCAATTGGTGATAGAAAATAGCTCTTAGAGCCTAAATTTGAGATAGAAATTGAAGGAAGAAACTGCTAACCACATGCAAGACAGAAGCGTTGCATTCTCACAGTCCAAGAATGCATGGATAAAAGGGGAAACGACTTACCAGCTGAAAAACACGAAATTGATCGGTCAAGATCGAAGCCTTCAACGCCAGGACCGCCTAGGCACCTCCTAATCGTCGAACAAATAACACAGATGAAAGAAATCCTAGAGAGATGTCAGAGAACTCTAAGGAATAGTGTTTTAGAGAGATGAAGTGTTCTTAGAATAATGAGAAGTGTTTATAAAAACATTCTATTTATATTATAAGATTATTTTAAAGTAAAATAATCGGTCTCGTTATTTTAATACACCCTATTTGTTCTAATACTCTATTTTCTAGGTTCTTACAGTTTTTTTTTTTAATTTTCTATATACCTAATTAAAGATAATAGGTTGTTTAGTAAGTGAGTCCTTTTTTTCCTTTTCTCTAGGTTCAATTTTGTTTTCTATTTAAATCTCGTTTGTAGAATTGTCAAAACGGATAACCCGACTCAATTAGGCCCGACCCATCACAGGTTGGTCATTTAGTGAGACAACCCAACCCGGTTCATTTATTAGCGAGGTAAAAAAATTTGAACCCGGCTCGATCCACCATGGGTTGGTGGGTTAAACGGTTGATTCATTAGCTTATTTAATTATAAGTTTTTTTAAAATTAAAAAATTACAATTTTTTTAGTTCAAAATAGAAAAATATCATATAATGCAAGCGTAATCCAAAAACAAACACAAAAGGCGAACAAGTAAGATTTTAATATTGATAATTTTTATATCACTTGTCCATTTATAATATTAGAGTCTTGAATAGATAAATCTATAATATATTTCTCTCTTAAAACATCTTTTTTAATCCCATCTACAATATAATAAAAAAATGCTAACTAATAATAATACTGAAACACAAAATAATAAATAATTAAATTAAATTAGGTGGATTGGTGAGCCAACTCGGCTCACCACGGGTTGAACCCGGGTGAGCCGGGCTCTAAGTGAGCTGGGTTAAAAACTAACCCTCATAAAAAAATTACATTTTTTTCAAAGTCAACCTGGCTCAAACCCGGTGGTGGGCTAGGTTAGTTCATGACAACCCATTTTGACAGCACTACTCATTTGTTTGTATGTGTCTTTTTAATAATCAATGAGTTTTTATTTATGATTGATCATAATGGTAATTTTGATTGTTTTCATATATACGTAGGACATCATAAGAGGTTGAATGTGTTTTAGTTATTAGAATTATGTGTGTTGTCAAAACAAGGTGAAGGAATCTAGTTTTAGTTTTTCCATGTTACTTATTGTTGTAATTGTTGGCTGTAATTTAAGTATTGTAAAAACTTGAGCTTTGGATCATTGCTTAATTTGGTCTAAGTTGATATTGAATTGATGAATTTATTATAACATATTTATTTAAAATATGTTGAATTGTATTGTTTTGTATTATTGACCTTTTATGATGTGAGTTTGAATGAGAAAGTTTTAGATTGAACATATACTATACATAGTACCCTTCGGCCTTATCAATATTGATCTCTTTCTAGGACAACTTAGTGCAGAACACACCTTGGGTACTGCCTACTGAGGGCTGAATGCTACCTATCAAAGGTTAAGCACTACCTACTAGGTTCATGTGTCGCATGTCTAGGGTTGAAGGCTACCTATCGAAGGTTAAGTGCTACTTGCTAAAGTCATGTGCCACATATAGAGTCAAGGGCTACCTATTGAAGGTTAAAGATGACATTCATAACGAAAGAAACGTACTATTATTACGAGGTTATGCCCTTTGTCCTAAAGAACGTTGAGGTCATGTATCAAAGACTACTGGACAGGGTGTTCAAGAACCTACTTGGTAAAAACATTGAAGTATATGTGGATGGCATGGTGGTCAAGGCCCCAACCTCGGCACAACACTTCCTGGAGGCCTTGAGAGCATACAATTTAAGGCTTAATCCCAAAAATGTGTGTTTGAGGTGGATGGAGTCAAGTTCTTGGGCTTTATGTTGACCTATTAAGAAGTGCCCAACATTTATCAACTTAAGGATCCCCAAGAACATTAAGGAGGTCCAACAGGGAGGTTGACGGAAATCTCCTGATTCCTACCCTAGTTAGCATATATGACTCGACTCATGGTCAAATTATTCAAGAAGTCGGTGAAGTTTTTATGAGATGATCAATGACAGGAAAAGTTCGAGCAACTAAAGCAAACTCTAACGTCCCCACCTATCCTTTGTAAATTGGACACAACGCAACCCCTTTTTTGTATACATAGCAGCAACGAAGGATGTAGTGAGTGTCGCCCTCGTCCAATAGGTCAACAAGATACCGAGACCAGATACGAAATGGTCGAGAAGGTCGCTCTCTCTCGTCGTCATAACGGTTACGACCCTACTTCTAGAGCCATCTTCTTGTGGTTAAAATTGACTAACCTATTCAAAATATTTTGTAGAAACCAGATTTAGCATGTTGAATGTCGTCGTGGACAGTGAAGTTATCCAAGTTTTCCATTCAATATGAACCTAGAGGTCCCACAAAAGCGCAATGGTTCGCAAGCTTCGTGAGTGATCTATAAGACATTCAAGTAATTGATGATGAATGATGAACCCTGTATATGAACAGATCTTCTAATTTGAAAAGGCCAGGGACCAATATAGTCCTTGAAAGATCAAACGATGTTTTAATTGAGAAATCCCTATATTTCGGCTTCAAAATGTCAAAAAACTAGGTCGAGTATGAGGCCATCATAATCGTCCTATCAAAGGAAGTTGGGGTAAGTCGTGTAATATGTCGGAAGGACTCGCGTCTCACCGTGAGCCACCTCACAAGCTTATCAAGTGAAAGATCCACTTCTATTGCAATACTACCATCTCGTGATAATGTATACCTATTTATAGACAAGGAGTTAGCTAAGTTTTACAGGGACTCGACACAAAGCGCATAACCAGCTCGGTAGATCGAGGTTGAGGCCGCTAACAAGGTCATCCTAGTTGAATTGAAGAAGATACTAGATTCGGCTAATGGTAGACGACCAGATGAATTGTTAAAAGTATTACAGGTGTATCATTGCACACCGTAGTCAACTACTAATTAAAGAAACTCCTTTCAGCCTAGTGTACGACACAAACGTGATGATCCTTATAGAAATTAAACAAATTGATGGTAGTTCGAAAGTATTTATGAAACAAATAAAATTAAGGGAAGAGTGAAAAGTACCAATTTGTGTAGTTGAGCAAGCAAAAACTTTGTCATTCATAACTTTGTTATCATGGCGTCGGACGAAACTAATGGGAAATGGTTGCCATTATTAAATTTAAAGTCATAAAGCAACTTTGTGCTAGGGCACTGGGCGACAGTTTGTACTATTGGGTGCCATTATTTCAGGGAGTTCTAGTGGTCTCTAACTTAGGAGCTAGGTTGCACCATTGGGCTCGCTCATCATGGAGAGCTCTAGGGGTCTCTAGTGTTGGGCGTTAGTCTAGGCTGTTGGAAACTCAATGGACTGTAAACCCCTGTCACGCTGGCACTCATACCATGGGTATTGTCAGGCGCCAATCTCTATTGTTGGTTTTGTTACACAAGTTTGCTAGTTTTGATTTTTTTTAATGGTTAATAATGTTGATTTTCCAAAGGTTTTAGTAAATATATGAATTTATGTACTGTAAGGAATTCGATAGGGAAAATTCTCATTTAATATAATTGTTTAGATATGCATCATTGTATGGATTCAAGAGTGGAGTTATCTTGATACTCTGCTAATCATTCATACTCAGGTAAAGTAGAATTGGTTAGGTCGTAGGACTAGGAAAGGGTTTTACATGGCCTATGACGATGAGAGGACTAACCTTAGGTGTAGTAAGGTAAATCCATTGACAATGACTCTGTAGAGTAGTAGAGACTACCACAAGTATCTATCTCTAATGAATCTAAACTCAATGCATATATCCAAATAATTGAGTTTATAATTTACTTTCTTTATGTGAGCTTATATGTCTATGAATGTTTGGCAGAAAGGAAAACACAACCAACCGGTCAAATTTGTGAAAATATTAAGTCCATTTTCTTATATTTTGATCTCCAAACTTTGATATAGTTTCTGTAATATTGAAAATTAGTGGATATTGTCTCCAAACTATATCTATTTATTTTTAAAATTTTGATACAAAATTGTATCAATGTTTAAGATAGAGACAAATTCTAATTTTATATTTAAATTTTGAAACTAAAAATATATTTAATTTCATAAAAAAGTTTATCTACTTGAAAAAAACATTAGTTCTAATTTATTTGCTTTGTGAAAATATATTTTTTTTGGAGATGTAAGATAGTATAACTGATAAAATTAGTTCTAATTTATTTGCTTTGTGACAACATATTTTTTTTGGAGATGTAAGATAGTATAACTGGGATAAAATCTTTAGTATTTAATACATATATTGAAGTAATTAAGTCAAATATCATCTTCTATTTTGGGCCAATAAAAACATATTTTTGAGTAGAGATTTGATTCTTAGTTGAATGATTAAACTGTTATGAGAAGAAGGCCATGAGATGAAATCGTATAATTTTTATGATTCATTTTTTCTGGGTGTAATTCTTGAATACATGGTATGCTTCATAGTCTCTTCATGCAAATGAAAAAAAGACATTATCTGTGTCGGTTGCAGTACTTTATTCTCTCTTAAATTATTCTTTCAGTAATATATTATGAATTCAAATAAAGATGGTATATTGTAATGGTTAAGAAATTGAACAATAAATTTAAAGTATTACATCAAATATAAAAGAGAAAATTGATTAAAATTTAAAGTTTGGAACATGTTACTATTTTATTTTCTGACACATTCATATTTCTTTTATGAATTATTTTCAATAATATCTCATAAATAATCCATCACACAGTTAATTCCATCATCGTTATATATATTTGAAGAATTGGATAGTATTCATCCTTAAAAAGTCAATTTTGTCTCTGCAAAACTCATACCTTCTTATATCTATCTTAAAAAAGGCATATACATAACATGATGTATTTAATTCTAATACAGAAAAAATCGATTCTAACTAAACTAAAAAAATCATTTAATAATTTAATTAATATAATAAAATAATAATTGTAACATGCCAAAATCTCACACTTGATCATTCATAATTTATATATTGAAGCATTACATTTAAGGTAACATCCCATGATCTCACACTTGAAAATTTATAGTTGATATATGTCTATGTTTTAAACTCATATTTCAACTACAAATTCATAAATATAACTCGAATTCTTCTACTTTATTCTTCTATCTCTCCCTTCCTTGGCACTGAGTCAGACGACATTCCTTCATCTGCTCCCGTATAACGAACCATACGATCATCGTACCTACCCAAACACAAACACAAACAAGTAGGGTGAGCTAACATACAACCAATCATTTATAAAACATGCATAATTACTTTGATGCACTCAACAAACCTCATATAATAATTATGTCAGACACCCTCATACCATCATACAACAATCGCATCATAGATACTCATCCATTACTCAACAAACCTCATATAATAATTATGTCAGACACCCTCCTACCATCATACAACAATCGCATCATAGATACTCATACCATCATACAACAATCACATCATAGATACTCATACCATCACACAACAATAGATACTTATACCATCACACAACAATCGCATCATAGATACTCATCCCACAATACCACAATAGAAATTCGTCCCACAATACTCAATGGACATTCGTCCCACAGTACTCAATAGACACTCATTCCACAATACCCAATAGACACTCATTCCAATGATATGTTAATGAGCAGTCAACGGGAGGTTACGCACTTGTGATGCCTTCTTAGTCCTCAACACCATGTCCAAAATCGACACATAGATCAGGACCTCCTGCCCTCCATACCATCCACAAGGTTAGTCCCCGACGATATGTTGATGAGCGGTCAACGGGAGGTTACGCACTTGTGATGCCTTCTTAGTTCTCAACACTTTCTCCAAACTCGGTACATAGACCAGGACCTCTTGCCTTCCATACCATCCACAAGGTTAGTCCTCAACACTATGTCCAAAACCGGCACATAGACCAAGACCTCCTGCCTCTCTCACCACATAATTCATCCTTCTCTACTTGAGACTGGATGATTATTAGAGTATCTGGATAACCTCCAACTTCAGGACCCTCAACATCAACATATACACACATACCATGGCATTACAGAATCTCTCCGCGAGACTCATACCATGCTCACATTCCTCAACTCATATTATACCCTTACGAAATCTCCCCATAATACTCATGTAATGTTCAGATGAATAAATTCAAATCCAATATAATAAATTACAATCATCACAGAAATCATACAAAATGAATATATCACAAAATAAATTAACAATACTAAAATATCCCCATAAATGGTCACTGGAGAAGAATCAAATGTTTGACGAATCAAACTCTCCATAAACGCCAATACATATGACTAGTCACAACTTACTGGATTGAACCAGGGCTGCTCTATGATCAGGGATGTACCAACTCCGATTTTTAAGATTCCTCTATCCTACCATCACAATTATAATTCATAATTCCATATCTACCACAATAACATGAATTCATCAGAAATTTTTATTCCAACGAGATATATTGCACAATAATTTAACAGTACTCAATCTGTTCAACAAGATTTAAGTTAAAAACCTATCAAGTAGACTTCCAGGAAAGAGAGGTGTGTCACAATGGACAACTTAAGTACCAAGTCTTTCCTTAGCCAAAGTGTTCCTCAACTAGTTTTTAACAAATTTCTTATTTACAGATTCAAAACAATAGCATATAATATTAACACAGAAATTCATTATAGATAGATATACAGTAAGCATTAACATTATTCACACAGAATTTCAAGACATGAATAGTAATAAAACAATACTAAATCATAATATAAAAGCTTAGAAAGGTTAGCTCCCCTACCTCTATTCTAGACTTCTCTTGCTCCGAATTTGTTTTCCCCGAAAACCCTCTAGAGCCTCTACTCTTCTTGCAACTAAAACTTTCTTCCTAACACTTTCTTCTCAATTTCTCAAGGTTTCTCACTTGATTCTTCCTCTCTTTGTGCAAAATAGCCTCCCCTCTCAAAATTTATAGTCCGAAAATTTTACTATTCATCAATATTTTAATATTATTTATTATTTTAATATTATTTTATTATATTAATATCTTAATCGTCACTTACATAATGGATTCCTCAATAATGCCTTCAAATCTGAAGTGCTTTATCCACTATCAATATTTTAAATTTGTTTTTTTAATAATTTTTTTTTAATATTTTTTTTTAATATTTTTTTTCAAAAAGGTATAAAAGAACTTGAACCCATGTTCTTGAAATCACTACAATTTTCTACCATTTAAGCTACCAAAATTTTTATATTTAACTTATTAATTATATTTTCCATTCACAAAGAAATTTATGACTACTAGTAATAAAATTGTTACAATTAAGGTAAATATTTTTCATAGATCTTACATTCTCCCCAACAACAAAAAATTTTCGACCTCGAAAATTCTATACTTTAAGAAAATTTATGATAGTAGGATATATATATTAATTTATTTATTTAGTTTCAAGTCAATTATAACTTCTAATAGTTAAGTGTTAGTACATAATGATTATGGTAATATATTTTGATTCTTCAAAAAAATTATTCACATAAGTCATACTATGAGTTATATATATATATATATATATATATATATATATATATATATATATATATTAGATGTACTGTATATCACTGTTAACTTCCTTTATGGGTTACCTAGTCAATTCAATTTATACTAATTACTCTACATACAATTACCAAAGCAATTTTTTTTAAATAAATAAATATAACAAACATCTAGCCCTTTCACAAATCAAAATACCATACACAAGAAATTTATCCAATAATTTCCCATACTCCTCACGTATACCAATATTATTATTATTATTTTTTTATAACCGACACTGTGACACAACCGGTAGCAACAACCAAAATTGTTCCTACAGTGAAAATGTTTGGCTATAAATAGAGTATTCCTCCGCGTTGAGCGACACTTGAGTCTCATAGTGGAGCGTGAGTTTACTCTCTTTGAGTGTCCTTTGAGAGTGTCCTAATTCTGTGAGGAGCGTCTCTCTCTAAGTGTGCCTTTCTTTTTTTCGTATCCGTGTTTCATCCTCTCAATCTTTCGTTTTGCTCTTTCTTTCCTTTAAGCTTTCTTTTAATTCATGTTCTTTTGCATTTACGTTCATTGCTTGTTCTTCTTATACTTGTTTATTTGTTTTTTTATTTCACCACTCTTCACCTTTTTTTAATACTAATAAACTAATAATGGGGTATATAAGCTGGAAAACCGTTGTTAACCTCCCTTCGTTTGAAGATATGATAGTGGAATTCGGGTAGAACAATACTACGTACCCTAAAATTTTAATTTAACTTAAACAAATCATGGATATAAACTTGTTGGACTTAGATCTAGTAAGATCCTTTGTGAGGACCGGAGAATACATTTAGACTGGACTTCAAACTAGACTATGGACAAATTTGAGTTAAAAGAAAACTAATTGTATCAACCCTCTTTGACACAAACATAATATTCCTTCACTTTTGCCTCTTAGAAAAATGAACAAAAATTTAAGAAATTTGGAAGTTCAAGACAAGCTGGGATATAAACGATGGAGTCCTACTAAAGAACAAGTTGCTCTACTAGAGGCCCTTTTTACATTTGGGATACGAAATCCAAATAGAGAGCAAGTACACGAGATTGCAACGAGACTTAAAGTTTATGGGGAAATTGGAGAGTATAGCGTTTATTGTTAGTTTCAAAATTATGGGTATCGTGAAAAGCAATGATGCTTGAAGCAAAGCACCACCACCACATCTTACTCTCCACTACCCCTCTTGCCGCCTTTTATGAATGGTAAGATATGTTGTATTTTTTTATTTTTTTTATTTTTTTTATTATTATTACCTTAACATTTCTAATTTTATTTATTTGGAGATCTTTCATGGATAGCATTGTCAGTTCCAGATCGGGTGACGTTGGATCTTTTTCCAATCCCTCCCGTTCCTGAGAAAAGAGAGATTTCTCCTCCCCTACAGTTCCAGGTGAAGGCTCCTTTCGTTGAGCTTTCGTTACGATTGCCTTCCGCCGAAGAATAGTCTCCTCGAGGAGACTACAATTGTCTTTATGTATTTCTATTATGGACTGTAATCTTTAACGACCACTTATGATCGACTCTTGAACATCTTTATTATTAGTATTATTATATATTTATCTATAGACTTAAATCTAACGTAAACTAGCTAATCATCATTTTTTTTAAGTTGATTCCTTGATTCACGGTAAGGTAACTTTGCATCCTTACTGTCAGATCTGTCGGTTTGTTTTTATCTAGGAGCATTAATTTGTTTATTTATTTTGTTTAAGTAGTGTAAGATAGATTTTATTTATCACAAGGGTAAGATCATCTTCGGTGTAATGGTTAAGACATTTGGTTTTTCAATAACTCTACTTAATTTGGTGTTTCTTCCTCAATAATTCTATAGATGTTCAATCTTCCTTCCTCGGTCTATACTAAGGTAAAATTGGATACTTGAAGAGTTGTATTGATTTTGGGTATTTACAAGACTCAAGCCAGAAGTGAAATTTTCAAAGGCTTAGGAAGGAAAATCTATTATTGTAAATTTTTACTCTGATGATGAAATTAATTAAATCTTATGTTTTTTCTTGATTCATTCAGTTTAATCATATCCTACTTACCTATATATATGTGTCTAACCGGTTTAACGTGCAATGCTAATTATTATATAATTCACTTAATTGGTATCTACACTTATAATATTAAGACCTATTCTAATATAATTTAGTACACTATCCAGCAGTACCTTACGTTTATAACTCCTGATCCTATCATGTATCCACACCATAAAAATTATAAATTCAACAAATCAATGACAAGTAATAGTTGAGACTGCATCAAACATGTTTATAAAATTGAAGTTCACTCAAAACAACCACGAATCGCTATACCATAAAACAATGACAAGTAGTATTTGTTCATCATGTGAATTATGAAATCATGATCAGCCCTATCCTAGACATAATGTATGTAAATTCCACATAAACTAATAACCAAAGATAATATCATGTGGAAATCAATAGCAAAAGATTGACTTCATTTACCTAATCAATTTATTATTCATTTCAATAAACAGTCAAGCATATACGCATCGTAATGCTAAAGTAATTAATTTTCAGTTGCTCATTTGATACACGTACTAGAAACTAAATGAGCTAACTCCCCAAAGCCCTTGCCAAGCTAGGCATATTAGAGGTTTCACAGTTGGGTTAGGTGCGTGTCATTTCTCTGTTCACACAGAGAATTATTGTTATTATGATTCACAATGAGTTCGTAGGATAAATCCACTTCTGACACCACTGATATACAGAACTAAGTCGATTCCTTAAACCTTGCTACACCAATGCTTACCCAAAGCTCCTCTTATTCTAGCTTTTGAACTCAACTCTTCTTGTGAAACGTAAGATATCTGATCTCCTGTTTTTGTTCTTGAAAACATCTTCACACAAAACATTACTTCTACACACCAACATCTTCACCCATCCTTTGAAACCTAAACTCTGGTCTTCTATCTCCTTATCTTCGAGGCAAGAATTTGCCACAAAGGCTTTAATAAATTCTAATGAAGGTATACAGGAAGTTGTCCTTGAATCTGCATCCCTCTACCACTATAGAGCATAGTACACTACCACAAAGGCAAGAAGAAGACAAAAATTTCTAAATACAACCACACTGGAACCACAACTCTATTTTCCCCAAACCTTCAGAATTAAGAAAGGAAAATCATCTCTGGTAAAAGTCATGAGTGTGCACCCTCATCACTCCCATTAAGACGTTTTATGTTCTCAAAACCTCTAGTTAGATACAATACTCTACTATCTGGACTTGGAGGAAATGGTAAAATATACCATTTAGACTCAATTTTTCACAAAGAAGACACGACAAACCCACAACACACAGGTTATCCTAAGGACGAACCGCTCTGATACCATTAATGTAACATCCCAAAATCTCACACTTGATAATTCATAATTTATATATTGAAGCATTACATTTAAGGTAAAATCCCATGATCTCACACTTGAAAATTTATAGTTGATATATGTCTATATGTTTTAAACTCATATTTCAACTACAAATTCATAAATATAACTCGAATTCTTCTACTTTATTCTTCTATCTCTCCCTTCTTTGGCACTGAGTCAGACGACATTCCTTCATCTGCCCCCGTATAACGAATTATACGATCATCACACATACCCAAACACAAACACAAACAAGTAGGGTGAGCTAACATGCAACCAATCATTTATAAAACAGACATAACTACTTTGATGCACTCAACAAACCTCATATAATAATTATGTCAGACACCCTCATACCATCATACAACAATCGCATCATAGATACTCATCCATTACTCAACAAACCTCATATAATAATTATGTCAGACACCCTCCTACCATCATACAACAATCGCATCATAGATACTCATACCATCATACAACAATCACATCATAGATACTCATACCATCATACAACAATCGCATCATAGATACTTATACCATCATACAACAATCGCATCATAGATACTCATCCCACAATACCACAATAGAAATTCGTCCCACAATACTCAATGGACATTCGTCCCACAGTACTCAATAGACACTCATTCCACAATACCCAATAGACACTCATTCCGATGATACTTTAATGAGCGGTCAACGGGAGGTTACGCACTTGTGATGCCTTCTTAGTCCTCAACACTATGTCCAAAACCGGTACATAGACCAGGACCTCATGCCCTCCATACCATCCACAAGGTTAGTCCCCGACGATATGTTGATGAGCGGTCAACGGGAGGTTACGCACTTGTGATGCCTTCTTAGTCCTCAACACTTTGTCCAAAACCAGCACATAGACCAGGACCTCTTGCCTTCCATACCATCCTCAAGGTTAGTCCTCAACACTATGTCCAAAACCGGCACATAGACCAGGACCTCCTGCCCCTCTCACAACATAATTCATCCTTCTTTACTTGGGACTGGATGATTATTAGAGTATCAGGATAACCTCCAACTTCAGGACCCTCAACATCAACATATACACACATACCATGGCATTACAGAATCTCTCCGCGAGACTCATACCATGCTCACATTCCTCAACTCATATTATACCCTTACGAAATCTCCCCATATACTCATATAATGTTCAGATGAATAAATTCAAATCCAATATAACAAATTACAATCATCACAAAAATCATACAAAATGAATATATCACAAAATAAATTAACAATACTAAAATATCACCATAAATGGTCATCGGAGAAGAATCAAATGTTTGAGGAATCAAACTCACCATAAACGCCAATACATATGACTAGTCACAACTTACTGGATTGGACCAGGGCTGCTCTATGATCAGGGATGTACCAACTCCGGTTTTTAAGATTCCTCTATCCTACCATCACAATTATAATTCATAATTCCATATCTACCACAGTAACATGAATTCATCAGAAATTTTTATTCCAACGAGATATATTGCACAATAATTTAACAGTACTCAATCTGTTCAACAAGATTTAAGTTAAAAACCTATCGAGTAGACTTCCAGGAAAGAGAAGTGTGTCACAATGGACAACTTAAGTACCAAGTCTTTCCTTAGCCAAAGTGTTCCTCAACTAGTTTTTAACAAATTTCTTATTTACAGATTCAAAACAATAGCATATAATATTAACTCAGAAATTCACTATAGATAGATATATAGTAAGCATTAACAGTATTCACACAGAATTTCAAGACATGAATAGTAATAAAACAATACTAAATCATAATATAAAAGCTTAGAAAGGTTAGCTCCCCTACCTCTATTCCAGACTTCTCTTGCTCCGAATTTGTTTTCCCCGAAAACCCTCTAGAGCCTCTACTCTTCTTGCAACTAAAACTTTCTTCCTAACACTTTCTTCTCAATTTCTCAAGGTTTCTCACTTGATTCTTCCTCTCTTTGTGCAAAATAGCCTCCCCTCTCATGACTATTTATAGTCCAAAAATTTTACTATTCATCAATTTTTTAATATTATTTTATTATATTAATATCTTAATCACCACTTACATAATGGATTCCTCAATAATGCCTTCAAATCTGAAGTGTTTTATCAATTATCAATATTTCAAATTTTATTTTTTTAATAATTGTTTTTTTCAAAAAGGTAGAAAAGAGCTTGAACCCATGTTCTTGAAATCACTACAATTTTCTACCATTTGCCAAAATTTCTATATTTAACTTATTAATTATATTTTCCATTCACAAAGAAATTTATTACTACTAGTAATAAAATTGTTACAATTAGGGTAAATATTTTTCATGGATCTTACAATAATTACAATATTTACAATAATAATAATAATAATAGTAATAATAATAATATCAAATAATTATAATAATAAAGTTATGTATTCTTACATTTTCTCTATTTTATCTGGCCAAGATGACAAGATTATTTTTCATAAAAAAATTTGATTCAGATTATTAGTACAATTTTTTCTTTTAATTATGTATTTAAATTTAATAATTGTTTTACCAAAATAATAAACTTAGTTTTATTAAGAAGATTTATTATGAAAAAATGAAATTGAAATTAAAATTACAAAAAAAGTTTAAATTTTTATTTAAATATATTGTATTAATTATTTATTAAATATATTATATTAAACTTAATTTTTTTAAATATATTGTATTAATTATTTATTAAAATATATTATTCTTAAATATTTTTTTATATTATTTTACCATTAAAAATATTGTGATAAATTTTATTTTTTATTAATTAAAATTATTTTTTTTATCTGTCACCATACACTAATTTTCATATACTTCTTTTCTAATTCATTCTTACTCACTTTCAAATCTTTAAAAAAAACAACATTTAATTTAATTTACTTGCAAATTTTTGTAAATCCATTATTCCTTTTTAAAAAAAAAACAACATTTAATTTAATTTACTTGCAAATTTTTGTAAATCCATTATTCCTTTTAAAAAAAACAACATTTAATTTAATTTACTTGCAAATTTTTGTAAATCCATTATTCCTTTTTAAAAAAAACAACATTTAATTTAATTTACTTGCAAATTTTTGTAAATCCATTATTCCTTCTTTCTTAAATTCATTCTATAAATAAACTCACTCTTAAGTGTGGTGGATTCAATCATCACAGTTCTTTTTTTTTATTTAACGTGTTATAAAAGAATCTAATGTTTATATACAAATATTAGTATATTTTCAATTGTCTTAAAATAAACAAATAATTTCATTATTGTGCAAATGATAATATTTCACGTAAAACTAAAATTAATATTTGAACGGCATATTTTAAATAATTAAATATTAACTATCTGTATTTGAATAAAAAAAAGGCTAACTTGTATATTAAAAATTGAAAAAATAAAAGTATATTCTATTTCTATCCTAATAAATGTAAACGCAAAATGTAAGTTTATCTATGCATGGCTTCAGTGGCTTCCGTTTGAACACGTGCTTCTCTAATTTATGCGCTGTCTCTTCAATCATATTCGAATTTCCTTTCCATATTTGACCCACCAATTTTGTGAGTTGGGCTTCCTTTCTAGGCATAAGGAGGTGATATTTATTGTTAAATCATAAATAAATAACTTTTTCCTTTATGACTAAATAAATCACCATGTGTCGTTGTGTTTCTTTTTTAGGCATAAGGATGTGACATTTATTTATAAATCCCAAATAAATAATCTTTTCTTCATTAAATATGTAAATAAGTGTAAATATTAAAGGAGAATACATTTTTATGACGGATTTGAGGGTCGTCTTATAAATCAGTTGATCCTATTTTATTTTCAAACAAAGTATTTTTTGTTGAGAAAATATTCACTGTATTTTAAAGTACTTAAATAAAAGTAATGGTATACTAATTGAAACATGAATTGTTACTAATCAACTATGAAATTAAACTAAAAACCATTATCCATGAATAAATATTAATCCGATATAATATTTTAACAATTAATTTAAATTTAATGAGTAAGAACTTAGAAAATAAAGTATTAGAGTTGACAAATGTTTTATATTAATGAGACTAGACTATTTTAATATTAAAATAATTTGATAATATAGATAGAATTTTATATTGCATCTTATCATCTAAAACACTTAATATCTCTTTAGAAAATATTCTCTAGACTTCATCTCCCTTTTCTCTAAGATTGTTAGCTCTTGAGTTATCTTTTTTACAATCAGGATATGCTTAGATAATCACGGCAATGAAGTCTACAACATCATCCGGTCAGATTTTTCTGTAGTGTAAATTAGTTTTTACTCATTTTTGTTTTGATTTACTATTTAAGACACATGCAAGTAGTCTTATCACATGTATCACCCAACATCCTTTTCTAGTTCATTGTCGATCAGTGGTCCTAAGGACCTATCTTGATCATAATTAAGTGGTTTGTAGGTACCGTTAGAGCTATTTGAGTTGAGGCAGAGTTTTTGGGTTAGTAGACCTATTAAAGCTTTCCACTAGGTAAGGGAAACTAATATTTGCTTTATTTTGTGTTAAGAAGTGTGAATGTATGTTTGCTAGGTTATGAGAATGATGTTTGGTTGAATCTATTATAAATTGAAATTGAGATGGTTGTTGAGTGATGTTTGTGTGTTGATGATTGAAGGTTTTCATATTGATGAATATAAATATGTATGCTTGTGAATTGATAATTGTTTGGACTTTGATGCTGCTAATTGGAGTTTAATTAGATCGAAAAACTGGTGCATAACTTAAAGTAGTAAAAAGGGAGTGTTGTTGGACTGGTTATTGAATTAATTTGGGGTTTTGATAGGTGAATTTCTAGAGGAGCGACTTCTGAGAGATAATTGATATTTAGGATATGTTTTTAGGCCATTTAAAACTTGTCTAGAACCTTGGTTAAACAAAAATCTGATGTTGAATTGGGAAGTAGAAAAAAGGTAGAGTTATAGGTTAGTTTTAGTCTAAAAAGGGGGTTTTTATAGGCAAGATTTTGAGATAAGGGTTAGATGGGAAAACCTGAAGTTTAATATCTATTTCTAGGCTTTTAAAAACTTGTTTGGACTTTTAGTTCATAGAAATATGGTTGGTAATGTGTCAAATCTGATATCTTAGCTTTAGAAGGGTTGGTATGAATTGGTGAAACTAAATTCTGGACAAAAGATCCAAATGGTATCTTCTTTTGAGTATAAACATGTTCTTAAATCAATTATAGGATCAAAGATACTTATTTTGGTCATTTGGACGAGTCTTAGGTGCAACCAAACCAGAAAAATTATGTTAATATCAAAATCGACAGGAATAATCGATTATCTTATTTGATAATCAATTATTTCAGTCAAAATGTCATTTTATCTTCAAAAATCTTTGGAATAGTCAATTGTCTTACTTGATAATTAATTATTTCAGTCAAAAAATCGTTATTGCATGAATTTTCTCAAGAATAATCGATTATCAGGTCTGATAATCGATTATCTTAAAAAAAATTAAAATTTTATTGGGTACTTTGTTTCCTTTTCTTTGCTTTGGATTCCTTGGGTAAGTTAATTTATAATATTTTTATACTTAATTGATTTGATTAAATGGATATTTATGGTTTGTGAACATGTTTATGTATATGTTTATGGTGGATGAATATGATGGTTTATGCATGAGGTTATGTATGTGGTCAACTATGGTTTGAAGAGAGAGTTCCAAGGGAAAATTCTTTATGGTTGTTTCCAGTAGTGTATGTATTATTGTAGAAGCTCAGTCTTGGGGGTTATCCTGACATTCTAATGGTCATCCATTCTCAACTAGAGAAGGGTAAGGCATGTGGTGAGAGTAAGTTAGGGTATCCTAGTATAGGGTTTTACCTTGGTCTAAGGCGTTGTTTAGCAGACTAACCTTGTGTGGTAGCTTGGGGTAGGCCAACTGTTTCACCACTACAAGTGCACAACCCGCCATAGCTCAACAATAACGCATGTATCTCAATGTTTAAGTCTTATAATATGTTTAGGTGTTGTGCTTAAGTTTGAAAGTGAAATATAATATATAATAGTTTATGAATTCCATGTTTTATTTTTTTTATATTAGTTTACCCTTTATTTTTGTCTATCTATGTGTGTTTGTTTTCTCTTTTGCAATGATCCCTTTAAATAGTGTGAGCTTAGGGAAATATCCTTTCAATTGATCCAACGTAGGGTGACGATGAAGTAGCGGCGTAGTTAGGTTTTCATTAATCAGGTGTAAACCTTATTCTTAAGAAATATATATGTCTTCTTATTAGTTCTATTCTTTGTAATATTTTTAATAGTTTTACACTATTAAAATGAGACGCTACCCAATGAAAACTGAATGTGTCACTTATATATATATATATATATATATATATATATATTAAAATCAGCAAGGCCCAGTGCTTGCTTAAAGACAAGAGCCCAAAGTGAGGAGGCCCACAACTCAATAGCCAAAAGATGCGCTGGAGTCTTCTAGAATCAAAAGACCTCTGTAGAAAGGCACACTTGGCTGATCAGCGAATGAGAGCACATGCGTGAAGACTCCATGGCAGCAGCGAAGGGCGACGTCTGGAAAAAGAAAAGTAAAAGCACTGATCGTGTTGTTGGGTTCATTAAGAGGTAAGAAAGCTTTTAATCATTGTGAAAAATCTATATATTGCATATTATTTTTATTACAAACGAGAGAAGGGAAACCCTGAATATTTATAGGGTTCCTGCAAGATGAGAAGAGAGAATCGGGATTCATAAATCCCTAACCGAAAACAGTTATAAACCTAAAATCTAACAACCAGGAAAACCGAAACCACAATACCCACCCCTCAAGCTGGAAGGTGAATATTCATTAATCCAAACTTAGGAATGATAATTTTAAAACGTGTGCAGTGAGAAAATTTGGTTAATACATCAGCGAGTTGTTCTTCGAAACGAATGGGAAGGAGATGCAAAAGTTGAGCTTGAATCTCCTCACGTACCACATGACAATCCAACTCTATGTGCTTGGTCCGCTCATGGAAGCTATAGTTGTGAGCGATGTGCCTTGCAGAGTTGTTGTCACAATAGAGGACTACGGTAGCAATAGACTGAACCTGAAGATCCTGAAGAAGATAGTGAAGTCATTGTGTGTGTGTATATATATATATATATATATATATAATAATTAACTTTATTAATGCAATAATTAAATTATAGCTCTATATCATTACGATTATTTATGGTAAATATTTATGAAATTAAAATAAATAAAAATAAATTAATTACCTAATTTATGTTTTAATATATACTTTATGAAAATAAGTTTTACAATTTCATTCTAAATCAAAGAGTTAATACGAATGAGAACAACGATAATAACAGATCGGATCAAACACGGATAGTGTCTACCCGTTACTTGATCCGCAACAAAAAAATTCACATGTTACTCGCCTGCTATGTAGATACTTATTTAAAAAATACATGTGAGTATTTTAAAACCCGCGAATACCTACAATACCCTCATATATTTAAAACAATAGATTTTATGAATTTTTAAAATAAAATTATAAAAATAATAAATACCTATAAATATCAACTATTTATCACCTATTTTTTCTATAAATACCTGTATATACGATACTAAGATGATAAATTTGACTAAAAAGTTTAAATCATGATATTCTAGGTATAGCATGTAAAGATTTCAATATAAATGTCACTGAAATCACAAATTTGATGGTTATATGATATATCCCACCAAAAGTATGAGTTGCATTATTAACTTTTCTTACACACACAACTGTGAAACCTATCTTTACTTTTGATTACTAAGTTATCTCAAATATATCTACTCTCATATTGAAACACATAATTATAATTGGTAAAAAAAACATGCGTGTTTCGGTCAGGCTTGGTGTGACCCTACTAAAACACTCCTAATAGTATCCATGACTAGCGGATGCTAAAGACTGGGCGGACGAACGTTGTAGACGCTACGGACCGGACGGGGCTTGAGGCGGACGGACGCTACTCCATGCTCTAGGTTGAAGACCGAGCGGGCTTTTCTCCATGCACTCCAGGTGGTCCTCTTCCTCCTCCTCCAAGCAGGGCGGGCGGGCACTTGTCAAAAACACTCCGACGCTCAAGTCAGTAAAGTGACCGAGTGGTTATTATAGCAAGTAGAGCATGTATTATGCAACTTGGTTTGAAGTCATACCTGAGACATTTATTTATACTTATTGTAATGGGATTTTACCTTTTGTGGGCCCGATGATGGCCCAATCACGCCTTAATCTTCATTAGGGGCTTTAATGAGCTATTACTGTTTCTAATCTAACCATGCGGTCGGCCTAGTGGTTGGTCGGCCGAGACGGTCGATCAGTATGGGTGGTTGGCCTGGTGGTGGCCTAAGGGGGAACCGTTCGGCCTAGGAATAGTCGTTCAGTCTGGACCACGTGGTCGGCTAGGGTCATAGGCCTGGTGGCGACCGAAGAGGAAGCGTTCGGCTTGGGATAAGCCATTCGGTCTGGATGGTCGGTCCACCTTAGGAGACCGTTCGGTAGAAAGTGCTCGGTCAACCTCTGGAGGCCGTTCAGTAGAAAATGGATGGTCGTCCCCTGGGAGACCGTACTATACAATACGTAAAACAAGAATTTAGTACAATAGTTTACAAAATAAATAAAATAATAGCTTAGTATACTAATTCAGTAAGAAATAATATGTGAAAACAAATAATTAATATGACAAAATTATTTTAAGTATTCAATATCTACTCTTAATGAAAGAATTATGCAAACATTTATTATATTAGATCGTTTTCTAAATATTATATTGAGTATTTGACACTAGTTACATTCACGTAACATAATTGTTTCTGTTTTTGCTTAAATGGGACGAGGATCTCCTTCGAACGTCCTCCTATCACTGCCGAGTGTCCTCATGTCGCAGTTGAGCGTCCTGCTTCTCCTAGTTCTAGTTAACCGAACACCAAGTAGGGATGACCTGCAGAAGACACTCCGACGCTCAAGTCAGAATTTTTCTCTATAGTTTTATAATTTAGTAATGAGTAAAACGTGAGTTTACCTCAAACCTAAACCCTTATTTATAGAGTTTAAAGGAATCTGACCAATTAATTTACCTCTTAATGATTATTAATGCAAACCTTAACTGTTTAACAGTAGTCGTTATCACATTTATTTGTGCATTAACTCTGCTCAACGGTTGTCGAGACTGAACGATTGAGAGACTATTTCCTGCACATTGATTGTTCGGTTTCTTAGGGTCGTATGTCATCCTAACCGACCGGTAGTGTATGAGCCCAAAGTAACGTAGAGGCTCTCTTACACATTTACCGTTCGGTCGACAATGAGCCCATAGTAAAATAAGCCCCCCAAGCCCTAGCAAAATCTTTGATATTGCATTGGGTTTGTCAAGTTATACCGATCGACACAGGATTTTACCCGAGTTTTTAAGGGTCATGACGATTCATACAATAGCATGCGTTCCTTACCGACCGAGCCCTACAATAGCATGAGTTCACTTTGAGCGTTCCCTAGGATCAAGGTGAGAGTTCTTGAAAGGCCTTCCTCACCGTTCGATTTAGATCTTAGGACTTCACTTGGAGCAATCCCTAAGATCAAGGTGAGAATTCAAGAAGAGTGTTCCTCACCGTTCGGTTTAGATCTTATGAGTTCACTTGGAGCGTTCCCTAAGATCAAGGTGAGAGTTCACGAAGAGCGTTCCTCACCGTTCGGTTTAGACCTTAGGAGTTCACTTGGAGCATTCCCTAAGATCAAGGTGAGAGTTCACGAAGAATGTTCCTCATCATTCGGTTTAGATCTTAGGAGTTCGCTTAAAGCGTTCCCTAAGGTCAAGGTGAGAGTTCACGAAGAGCATTCCTCACCATTCGGTTTCGATCTTAGGAGTTCACTTGGAGCGTGCCCTAAGGTCAAGGTGAGAGTTCACAAAGAGCGTTCCTCACCGTTCGATTTAGATCTTAGGAGTTCACTTGGAGCATGCCCTAAGATCAAGGTGAGAGTTCACGAAGAGCGTTCCTCACCGTTAGGTTTAGATCTTAGGAGTTCACTTGGAGCGTGCCTTAAGATCAAGGTGAGAGTTCACGAAGAGCGCTCCTCACCGTTCAGTCGACACTGGGAGTTCACTTGGATCGTTCCCTAGGTCGAAGATGCCAATGTGAGCGGTTGATAAGAGTTCTCTTTAGAACTTAGTTCTTTTAAGAACCCTTTCTTTGAGTCAGACAGTAGATTGAAGTTTCTTTTATAACTTTTTCCTTTGGTCGAACGGTTGACATAACTTGCTCAAAATTTCGATGGAAATCATTTTATACTAATATCAGATTTGCAAATTACATCACAGTTTTTTAAACTGGAAAAAAGCAAGTAGAAAGCTTATCTCCATTCTTGCCATGACCATGTCGTTCGGTCCTGCGTGCATGCTCGCTTGCCCTCATTTCGCTCCCGTCCTGCCGAGGTTGAATCATTCTCTTCGTGCTGCCTCTTTTGGACAGCCCGCATCTCCCCGATTCGAATGAACTCAATGGCCCTCTCCTGCACTTCTCCCATGGTTAAAGGTGGCCGACCAAATAAGTTTTCCGTAAAGGAGCACAACCTTAAGCCTGTACCAAACCCTTTCATTTGGTGAATAGATTGCCATGGCGTCAGCAAATGACCTTAGGTGCTCCTCCGTGTCCCCCGATCCATCATACCTTTCTAGAACTGGGAGCGCCCTTTCCGGCATTTGCTCTTCTATGACTGTAGTTGTAAAGGGATGAAGTGTCATGGCCCGAGCGACATGAACTGGACGGGCAGGACTCCTCCGGGAACTGTTTTCCCCCTGCTCAGTGCCTTCCTAATCAGAGTTTGGGAATTCCACTATGGGCGTCCGAGTGGGTCCAGCCGACCTTTGACTGGGCGAGGCCCTCCACCCCACGTCACGGTCCTTACATGTTGCATCCCACTCGACCCTTAGAGTTTCAATTTCAACCTGCATGGCTTCCATCCACCTCTGCATCTCCTGCATATATGTCATTGGGTCTTGAGCCATCCTTATGTCTTGCTAGGGTGTCTTCGAAATTCATCAACCCCATGGTGGGCGCCAAAATGTTTCTGATGAAATGGGACGAGGATCTCCGCCGAACATCCTCCTGTCGCTGTCGAGCGTCCTCTTGTCGCAGCCGAGCGTCCTGCTTCTCTCAGATCTAGTTAACCGAACACCTAATGGGGGGTGATGACCTGCAGAAGACACTCCGACGCTCAAGTCAGAATTTTTCCCTGTAGGCCTTTTATAATTTAGTAGTGAGTAAAACATGAGTTTACCTCAAACCTAAACCCTTATTTATAGAGTTTAAAGGAATATGGCCAATTAATTTACCTCTTAATGGTCATTAATGAAAACCTTAACTGTTTAATGGTAGTCATTATCACATTTATTTGTGCATTAACTCTACTCAACGGTTGTCGGGACCGAACAACTGAGAGACTCTTTCGTGCATGTTGATTGTTCGGTTCCTTAGGGTCGTATGTCATCCTAACCGATCGGTAGTGTATGAGCCCAAAGTAACGTAGAGGCTCTCCTACACCTTTATCGTTCAGTCGGCAATGAGTCCATAGTAACAGTCTCTGTAGAAATCAATTCATATATATATATGATAATTAATTATGACGTAATACTTTAATACTTAGCTTAAAATTTTGAGAGATTTTTCATCAATTAATAAATGTTACGCATAACACTTTCACATATACATATACAGAGAGAATTATATTATCATGATATTTAAATATTTTAAATAAATATTAAATTTTCTATATATTGTATAGATCTAGAAAATGATATTTTAAAAGTGACAGTGATTTTAAAATATAACAAGACTCGACTAATTTAATAATAATATTTTAATATAAATAGTTTTGTGAAGAATGAATTTCATTATTTTAAAACACATCATCTTTTTATAAATCTAGAAAGTAACTTTTCTAGATTTTTCTTACTTATCTTTAAGGGTTCTCATCCTATTGTCATCTGTTTGAATATCAGAGACCGTCTGAATGATCCTTCGAGTGAAATCTTCAAGTTTAACTGATTGGTTTCTTTAATAGAGTAAGTTGGTTTTCTACTCCTTTCTTTGGTTAGTTTCGTTTTGTGTTCCATGTGAGTTTGAGTCTTCTATAAGGCTCCTTATTGATCAATAGTTCTAATGGTATACTCTGATCATATTACTGTTGTTCATATGAGCATATAGGACTTCCTGTGTTGTTTTAGGCTTTCTAGAAAATTTTGGTCATCTATCAAGTAAGGGAAGCTAATATTCGCTTTAATTTTTGTTTGAGAAGGAGTAGATGATGGAGGAGATACAGCAGCGTCATAAGGAGGAGCTAGTAGCCGTCAAAGCCGAGTGTTCGGCGCGCCTTGCCCGAGAAAGCGTTGGAGAAAGGGGAGAACAAGAGAAGACCAAGGAGAGAGGCAGGGCTGCCATGGAGAGCCAAACAGAACATAGTAGTGGGCCGGACAAAACGTGGGGACCCACGGAGCCGGAGGTCGAAGGCAGTAAGGCTAAGTCTGTGCACGCGGAGAGTGGTGCGAGGGACAAGCAGTTGGTAGTGAAGACCGAGTCCTCGTCAACGCTATTATTCCCCTTCGTGCAAGCAATCATGGAAGTCCAAATATCGGAACAGTTCGTCCCACCTCAATTCAAAATATACGACGGGACTACGGACCCGAAGGCCCACATCAAAACCTTCTCGAATGTGATGTCGTTCCGGACGGGCAACGACGCCATTTGGTGTCGAGCGTTCTCATTATCGCTGAAAGGGGAGGCGCTTGAGTGGTTTAACTCACTCCCTTCCAATTCCATTGAGAACTTTGCTGTCCTACAACATCTGTTCAACCAACAGTTTGCCAACAACAGTACTCAGGACCTGACCGTCTTTGAGTTGGTCACCTTGAAGCAAGGAAAGGAAGAAACGTTGAGAGCATTCATGGATCGCTATTAGAAGACCGTACAACGAGTGAAGGGCTTAAGCTTGGAACTGTCCCTACATTACATCCTTCCCGCCCTCAAACCTGAATCGTTTAAAGACAGCGTCTGTCGACGGGCCCCCAAAATCATGGAAGAACTACGGGAGAGGGCGGCGGACGAGATAAGGGTAGAAGAGATGAAGCTATCGTATAAGAAGGAGAGCCAGGAAAACAAGGGAGAGAGGACAGACGGGGGAAAGTCGGGAAGTCAAGGTGGGAAGCCCGGGGTGTTCAGACAGAGAGAACCGCCCCGGGGACCTAGATTCCAACAATACACCCCTTTGAACGCTCCCCGGGAGAAGATTTTCCAGGAAGCGTTAAGCGTGAAACCGATTCCGGATCCTAAAAAGCAACCCACTCTGCCAGGGACAGATGGAAATAAACATTGCGTATACCACAAGAACATCGGCCACACTACGGAAGAATGTGTAACCCTAAAGGAAAAAATTGAGGAACTAATCTGTGTAGGGTAATTGAAAAAGTATGTGCGGGTTGACCATCCCCACACGTCCACAGACCGACCCAGTCCAAGACGATCCAGCCCTAGGAAACCTGAGAGGCATGGAAGGATCAGAAGCAATCAGGTCGACCGTTCCCGGTCAGAAAGGCGATGAAGCAGAAGTTGCAGTACGAGCAACGACCGTCCTCTACGGGGACACATCAATTCAATATCTAGCGGTTTCGCTGGCGGGAGATCTTCTTCATCCGCCCGGAAGCGTCATGTGCGGGCGTTACAATCTGTTCACTTGGTGGACAAACCCCGGCGGATGATGCCCCCCATTACGTTCTCAGATGAAGACTTCCACGCCCCTGATCCCAACCAGGACGATCCAATGGTGATAACGGTGGAAATCGCCCAGTACGACGTGAGCAAGGTACTGATGGATCAAGGGAGCTCGGTGAACATCCTCTATTGGAAAACCTTCCAACAAATGGACATATCAGAAGACTTGATCGTCCCATATAACGAACAGATTGTGGGATTCGCAGGGGAGAGGATCGACACCAAGGGATATGTAGATTTGCGTACAAGATTGGGAACCGGTCGGAGCAGCAAGGAGAAGAGAGTAAGATACTTGCTGGTGGAGGCTAACACTTTCTACAACGTATTACTGGGTCGTCCGTGTCTGAACGCCTTTTGAGCAATTGTATCAACCCCCCACCTCACCATGAAGTATCCCTCGGACAAAGGTATGATCTGTATCGTCCAGGCGGACCAAAAGACGGTAGGGAATGCTATGCCGCGGGTTTGAAGCTTCACACCCGCGTGGTGAAAAGAAGGACGGGTGGTTCAGAGGTGGCTATGGCCGACCTTGACCCAAAGACGAATACGGAGGATCGGTTGGAGCCCCTCGGGGAGACGCATCAAATTATGATAGGGAAGGAAGCTTCCCAGATCACCATCATGGCTCGGGGAGTAGAGCCCAGTTTGGAGCAAGAAATTCGCTCTGTCCCATGGAAAAACCGTGACTTGTTCGCGTGAACAGCCACCGATATGCCGAGGATCCACCCCTCGGTCATGTCACATAAACTACTATTGTTTAAAGAAGCCCGGTCGGTGGCGCAAAAGAAGCGACGGATGGACGAAGAAAAAAGGAAAGTCATAGAAGAAGAGGTTGGAAAGCTAAGGGAGGCCGGATTTTTCAAGAAAGTGACGTACACCACTTGGCTCGCCAACGTGGTAATGGTAAAAAAGGCCAGTGGAAAATGGCGCATGTGCACTGATTATACTGACCTCAATAAAGCTTGTCCCAAAGATTCTCATCCTTTGCCGAGCATAGACGTGTTGGTGGATGGCGCCTCTAGTCATAGGATGTTGAGCTTCTTGGATGCTTATTCAGGATACAACCAAATACCCATGTACGGACCGGACAGAGAGAAAACAACTTTCATCACTGAGAAGGCAAACTTTTGTTACGAAGTTATGCCCTTCGGCTTGAAGAACGCCGGAGCCACCTATCAGCGCCTAATGGATAGAATTTTCGCGGAACAGATCGGTCGGTGCATGGACGTATATGTAGATGACATGGTCATTCGCTCACCGAACGGGAAAACTCATGTGAAGGACTTGGAAGAGGTATTTCGGTAGGTGAGAAAGTACGGGATGCGGCTTAACCCGACCAAGTGCACCTTTGAGGTTGCCGCTGGGAAATTCCTCGGTTTCATGCTCATGGCCTGGGGTATTGAAGCTAACCTGGACAATTGCATGGTCATAACAGAAATGCAAAGTCCATCCACGCTTAAGGAGATCCAAAGCTTGGTCGGACGACTCACCGCATTGTCACGATTCATCCCGAGACTGGTTGAGAAAATCAAACCGATGCTTCGAAAGATGAGGAAGGGGCCCACGGTCGAGTGGGATACGGAGTGTGAACAAGCTTTTCAGGACGTCAAAACCATCCTGATGAATTCGTCGGTGATGAACCGTCCAACGCCGAGCGAAGATTTACAAGTCTTCTTAGGCGTGTCTGAGTCGGCAGTCAACGCGGTATTAATGCAAGAGCGACCCGAGCCCAAACTCGTATACTTCATCAGTCGCACCCTTCAAGACGCCGAGACTCCATATCAGCAAGTGGAAAAGGTCGCCTTGGCT
The DNA here is from genome assembly GCF_029865625.1 of Vigna umbellata. Classification (NCBI taxonomy): domain Eukaryota; kingdom Viridiplantae; phylum Streptophyta; class Magnoliopsida; order Fabales; family Fabaceae; genus Vigna; species Vigna umbellata. The sequence goes on from NC_142170.1 coordinate 4,561,529, forward strand.
TTGCTGAACGCGTCCAAGAGGCTCTGGCCATACTTCTAGAGCCACCAGGTGGTTGTCAGGACCGATTTTCCGATCTCCAAAATCCTTAGGAAACCGGACCTGGCGGGGCGCATGGTGGCTTGGGCGGTCGAACTATCAAAATTCGGCCTACGCTACGAACCGAGGGGATCGATCAAAGGCCAACATTTGGCTGATTTTGCAGCAGAGTTACCCCACATGATCCACGATGAGTGGAATCTGTACGTCGATGGCGCGTCCGGAAGAACGATAAGCGGGGCGGGCATAGTCCCGAAGGGCCCAAACGGGTTCTTATTGGAGCACTCCTTGATCTTTAAGTTCAAGGTGTCCAACAACCAGGCGGTATACGAAGCCCTGGTGGCCGGCCTCGAACTAGCGAGAGACATGGGGGCTCGGAAGGTCATATGCCGGACGGATTCCCAGCTTGTCATGGGACAAATGAACGACGATTTCCAGGTAAAAAAGGGGCAACTCCTTCGATATTTTCATCGAGCAACAGCCCTGGTGAAGCTATTTGACAAAATCGATATTCGGCACATCCCTCGCGAAGATAACACCCGAGCGGACATGTTGTCAAAGTTAAGTTTGGGAAAAGAGAAGGGGCAATTGACGACAATTATACGCCAAGTTTTGCTGCAGCCGTCGGTCGAATGCTTGACGGTATGAAATATTGAGGCGAAAGATTGGCGAACGGAGATTCGAGCGCTAATGACCCAACAAGACACTAGACAATCGATTAAGCTAGCGGATTCTAAGAAGATCGTTCGTTACCTCATGGTGGGGGACGACCTGTACCGGAGGGGATTCTCCACCCCTCTCCTCAAATGTCTCGGGAAAGAGGAAGCCCGGTACGTAATGGACGAGCTCCATAACAGCATTTGTGATTTTCATATCGGTCGTAGGACTTTGAAGGCCCGGATACTAAGGGCGGGGTATTATTGGTCGATGGTAGAAGAAGACGCAAGGACGTTCGTCCAGAAGTGCCTCAACTGCCAAGCCCATGCCAACAACACCCACGCACCACCCAACACCTTACATACAATAACATCACCCTGGCCTTTCGCTCAATGGGGCATGGATATCGTGGGGCCATTCCCAACAGGCCGGGTGCAGAAGAAATTCCTCCTCGTGACAATAGATTATTTCACCAAGTGGGTAGAGGCCGACCTCTGGCAACCATAACGGCATCCCAAGTTCAAAACTTTTGCTGAAAATTAGTGTGTCGGTTCGGTCTTCCTCGAACGATCATCACCGACAACGGCCGACAATTCATCGATAAAAAGTTGGCCGAGTTTTACAAGAACTTGGGAATTAAGCACAACACCAATTCGGTGGAGCACCCACAAACAAACGGCCAGGTGGAGGCCATGAACAAAACAATAGTGGCCAAGCTGAAGAAGTGTTTAAGCGAAAGGAAAGAAGCATGGGCTGATGAGCTTCCGGAAGTATTGTGGGCTTACCGTTGCACACCACACGTAACGATCGACGAGACTCCCTTCAACTTAACATATGGTACTGATGCCATGATACAGATCGAGTTGGGGGAGCCCTCATTACGACGCCAGATCGAGGATATTCAGTTAAACGATGAAGAGCTAAGAGTTGAACTTGACTCCTTGAAAGAGCGAAGGGATCGGGCGGCATTGAGAGCAAAAGCGTGCAAACGAATGGTGGAAAGAAAATACAATTCCAAAGTCCGGCCTAGGAACTTCCAAGAGGGTGATCTGGTTTGGAGAAAGACGGGGGATGCAAGGCAGACAGTGACGCACAGCAAATTGGCAGCCAAGTGGGAAGGACCGTTTAAAGTGGCGGAAGCACTGGGAAATGGAGCCTACCGGCTGCTACTTACAGACGGACGCCCCATTCCAAATACTTGGAATGCCACCCATTTAAAAATCTATTTCAGTTGATTAATATCCTTAATTGCACGTTTCATTTTCAATTATTAATGCAATGACAGGGCACCCCCCCTCTTTTGGCAAAGATCTCTACGATAAAGGCCTTACTATAAGACGTTGAATCAAACAAAAATCCAAGTTGATGAATGGAGAGTTCCAAACGGAACCACTATCAACATGACCGGACGGTGAACGGAGAGTTCTTACCAAAGAACCACTGCCGCTCGAAATCTACCAACTCCAAGTTAATGAACGAAGTTCCAAATGGAATCGTTATCAGCTCAGCTGGTCGATAAATAGTCTGATTAATTATAGATTTACAAAAAATCAAAGTACATGAATAACGCTTAGTTAAGCAAGCAAATCGGAGAAGCAAATTATATTAATCTGTAGGGGTATACAAAAAGTTGACACGGGACGGTCCGCCCAACACCTAAACTAATTGAAATGTTTGGTGGTCGGCCTCGTGAATAAAGACATCAAAAAATGAGAAAAAACCCCTAAGTAAAAAAGAAAAAAACATTCAACCCTCGGCATCCTCGACCTCCTCATCAACGACCTCAACCTCCGCCCCCTAGTCAACGACCCCAACACTGGGAGGGTCCTGCGTCTCGTGCGGATCATCCTCGGCAACCGGAGCATTAAGGTCAACCAGGACGCCGTCAAAGACATCTTTCTCGATATCAAAGCCCAAGGCGTAAGGCTCCTGGATCCCTGTTAGGACGGACGCTTGACGGAGGGCTTTGTTGAAACCCTCATCATGCTAAAAAACGATACCCGCCCCCAACTCGGATATCTTCTCCTTGGCCTTAGCCAAATATTCTGTCAGAGGACGATTCGCCTGAAGGAGTCCGCCCTCTGACTTCTTCTGACGGGAGACCACCACTTTTAGCTGGCCGCATTCCTCTTGCAGCCGGTCATTGTCCTTTCGGGCAAGGTCCAAACGCTCAGTCGAGTCGGCCAACTCCTTCTTAGCCTTTTCTAGGTCGGCCTCTAGTTGATCGATCTTCTTATCATAATCGTCATGAGTTAGAAGCATTTGATCCAGTGCCGTTTGGAGACTCTCGGAGTTTTTCTTCTCGGCAAGGAGCTCAGCCTGAACGGTTTCGATCCCTAGGCGGTCAACAAACTCTCTTAGATACCATGCCAAGGAAGCCTCCCGGGTTGACATTTCCAGCATGGCGTTAGTTAATTCTGCCTCAAAAAGCGGCTCGATTAGCGCCCGTTGTGACGAACTCATGTGAAAGTTTGTCCGGTCGCTCATATTAAATGCAGGACTGAACACCCCGCCAGGCAGCGGTCGAGAGGTAGACCCTTCCTTCCCCTTACGAGCCTTTTTGGAAGCCGACCGGGACGATGAGCCTTCCTTCTCCTTGAAATTTAAAGAATTGATACTTGAAATTTTTATACGAGTCATAGAAAGGAGGAAAGAGGGTCCTATCCCTGACGGACGTCAAAGAGACCCAGCCACCCTTCGGGGGCGGGTGGACTTCAAAATAATGAAAGAAGACCGGGATCGTTGGGTTCACCCCAACCGTCAAACATACAACTAGAAATACTTGGACGGCCGCCCAAGAGTTGGAGTGTAATTGAACCGAAGCGACATTCATTTCTTGGAGGACGGCCGTCTGAAACTCCGGAAATGGCACCCGAACGCAGAGTTGACTGAAAATATTGGTATACATGAAGAAGAAGTCGTCCGGACTTGTTTTTTTCCCCATGGTAGACTCACTCATTCTACAAGCTGACTCCCGCTCGAATCAAGCGAGAGTCCTCTACATCCCGGGCGATGTATAGCCGGCCAACTCTCCAAGACAACGCCTCTTTTGTGGCATACTCCGACGCGAATAGGCTGGCATCGTGAGGGGCCCAATCATACCCCGGAATAACCCTCCCAGTGCCGGCCGGTTCTAACGGCGACCCATCCACGGGAATACCACCTCTGAGAAGATGGATAGGTATCCCGTAGGTAACCCGCGTATCCGCCTCTACAAAACTAGGTTCCGCCCTCGGAGAACGGGCAGGCTCTTCCAAGAAGGAAGACGACACCAAGCTTGGAGAAGAATCATACTTGCCATCACCGCTCTCCGACCTTCCGCCGCCTCTACTCGACGACTCCGAAGAAGACTCAACATGGACAACCGCCATTTATCACCGGAAAAAGAACGAATGCTGCAAATTCGAAAGGAGAAAAGTGAAAATGACAGCGTCGTCTCCCATTATTTATAGGAAGAACCAGCGTAACCGTCAGGGCATCCTTACCGTTCAAAACTACCACAATCAACAGTTCAGATGCGAAACCGCTTCAACTTCCGCCTCTCGACAAACGACACGTGTTTTCCCGCCCAAACCAAATTACACATATCGGCAAGCGAAAGCCCAATAAATTCGGCCCAAAAAGAATCCGTAAATCATCAAGCCCAATCATGGAGGGAAGGACGCCCCGCGCACTACTATCAGCATTCCATTCGGTCTCAAACCCAACGTTCACTAGGGCTTGGGGGGCTTGTGTACCGTATGGACTGGCCGGTCCAGGAGCAGCCCCGGAACTTAGTCAATCACCGGTATTTCGTCCGCCTCTTACTACCAGCAGCTTTGGAGGACGGTTGTTCGTTGGGAAGTTCACCTCACAAGTTGCGTATCAAGACCGTCCGCTCGGTAAGCAAGGCCGAGTTATCGTAGGGACGACCGCTCATGCCCGGACGCCTGGTAAACCTAGTCGTTAAAGCGAAGATTAAGGTAAATCAAGATTAGAGCTATTGGGCTAGATTTGGGTTGTGATTAACTTTTCACTAATCTCAAGCTCATAGCAAAAACTATAAATAGAGGTCAGAGGTGAGAGGTAGGCAGGTTGCATTTACTACCCATTCATTACTGTCTCATTAAATCACCAACAGTTTCCGTACTGACTTTGACATCGGAGAATCTTTGACAGGTTCCCCTGGACGGTAGGAGTGGACAACAGGGCTTGGAACATAACCGGACGGCAAGAAGACAAGAGTACAAATTGTGAAAGCATTTGATAACTTAGTCCTAAATAACCGAAAAAACGGATAAAAAAAGTCATTCTGAAAATCTCTTTTCATAACATATTTCATATGTTTTGGTAAGCACTTTCTGAGACATAGTTCATGTAGAGGTATTTTGAAAAACTCAATTTTAAAGTATATATATATATTCTAGAAAGTTTTATTTTGGAAATCCTATTCTAAAAAACTTATTTTAGAATACATTTCAAGTGTTTTCAAAATTTTATTTTAAAAATCTCGTCATATAAATCTCATTCTGAAAACTCGTTTTCAAAACTTATTCCCAATTTTTTTTTTGAAAACTTGTTGCAGAAAGTTTTCGAAATATAAGAGGGTAAAATATCATTTAGAAAATTTGGGGAGGTGTGCGAAGAAATTGTGGTGCAGGAAGTAAAAGCCCTTAAACATAATCCAGGGGAAATAAGTATCGGGGTTTTGCCCAAGCAAGCCCATTTGATCAGAATCCACCAAAGAACACCTCGGGTTTCTTCCGTGACTAAACTCACTGCAAAACCCATAGCTCAACCAAACGAAAAAAATGTCGAGAGATGAAGAAAATGATGCTGTGCGGAAAAATGTTACGACTTCAGAGAAAGAAGACGAAGCTCCGTCACGAAGGGATTCCAAAAAAGTGAGAGAAAATTCGGAGGTAGACTCAGAAACCGAGAGAAGGCGCAGCAGTTCGAGAAGAAAATCGCGAGGAGGAAGCTCGGATTCCGATGACGGAGACAGACCACACCGGAAGAAGAGGAAATCGCGGCGTCGATACAGCAGCGAGTCGGATTCCGGTTCCGGTTCAGGCTCCAGTTCGGAGGAGTCCGAGTCCGAGTCGGGGCGGTCCGGTTCGGATTCGGAGTATTCGGAATCGGAAAGTGAGGAGGAGCGCAGGAGGAGAGAGAAGAGGAGGAGGAGAGAGAAGGAGGAAGAGAGGGAGAGGAAGCGGAGGCGGAAAGAGAAAGAGAAGAAGAGGCGGAGGAGAGAGAAAGAGGAGGAGCGGAGGAAGAAGGAAAAGTTGAAGAAGAAGAAAAAGAAGAAAGAGAGGGAGGAGAGAGGGAAGAAGGGAGCTGTGACGAATTCTTGGGGGAAGTATGGGGTTATTAGAGAAACTGATATGTGGTAAGAGATTAATGTCTTTTTATTATCTGTTAATTTTTGTGTTCGATTCTTGATTGAAATGTGAGGGATGATTGTTTGTCGGGATGCGTAGTTAAATTTGATTGAATGATGATGGGATCGAGAGTTATAGGTTTTCAAATTGATCAGTGGTGTAGTTTCGTATGAACCTTGGTAAGATTATTAAGGGCAATGACTAAGAACTGAATTTGATATTTTCACATGACAAGAAGAACTGTAAGGCGAGCAATAAGAAAGACAATAATTTATCTACAAAATTCCAGCGTGCTCCAATAGAATCTCTCATTTCATTTGCTTACAAGAGAAATTAAAACTCAACTATCATATTTTAAATGATCTTCACAAGACATTTCATTTCATTTCATAGGCAGTAGGTTATAATATAAACACCTGGTAACGATTTCTAGTTTTTAGTGATTTTACAATTTTGAAGTTTGGCAGCAACATGCCAATGCCACAACTTATGATATATAGGAAGATGTTGCTATATGCAAAGGTGACATTGTTTCTCTTATATTGCATAATGTAGGGGAGCAGCAGCAGAAATTTCTTAACAGGGGTTATTGTTGAAAGGGTTTAAGCATAGCAATTTGTACTTGATATTTATGACCATTTAGCATGCACTTCTCTGTTTAGACTTTAGAAGATAATTAACGGAAAAGAATTGTGAAATTGGTAACATGTTTACTGGATGGTATGATCACACTTTTATTTTTCTTTTGGAAGCGTCAATTTGTCTCAAGACTATCAACTCAAATGTCTGTGGTATCAAATTACCAAAGCTTGTAAGCAGATGATTAAGTAGTAGAGTTATGAAGGCCTTGTTGAAGTAAATAAGGATCCTGCATTTTTAGTGTAGCCTGAATTTAATAACTAGTTAATTACCTTTTATATATTATGAAATGATGACCTTGCCATTCCATTTTTGTGGGTGACGGTACAAACCTATGAATATTACAGGACCAAACGACCAGAGTTCACTGCATGGTTAGCCGAAGTAAAGCAGGTGATTATTGACTTAGTTTCTATATGGAATCTAAACATGTATAATGTTTATTCTTCCATGGTGGTCCTCTGTACTTTCTTGCAATATCATCTATATATTCTTCACACAAATTAAGTTTGTGGTAGTCTTTATTTCATTGAGAAACCAGATCTTCATATTAAGTAGATGATGTTTGCCTCTTGCCTTAAAGCCTGTTGGATTTGATCAATTTCACCAAAAAACTCCTCCCCGTTAAAAGCAAATGTAGATTTTTTTCCTTTTCATGTATTGGAGTCTTAATTTATATCATGTCGTGATTATATTAATATACATTCTATATTGTAATTGTTGTGGTATTTTAACAGGTGAATTTGGAGAATATGTCCAATTGGGAAGAAAAACAGATGTTCAAAGAGTAAGTAAAGCAACTAAACTTGGGGAATAGTATATAAAGTGGCCTGGACTGTTGAGTTTACTATTAACATTGTATCATAAGTCAAGCTTATCGAGTCAAGATTTAAATCATGAACTGCCAAGCTATTTTTTGAATTGTGAATTATAGTTTTGTATCAAATCGTAAGATTCAGGTACAATGAAAAATTACGTCAAATATATCATATAGATGATATATGGTGTTCAACGTAAAATATTCTATAAACAGATAGAACAACTTAGTTATATATAAGTTTGTAACATCTTTATTTTAGAAGAGAAAAAAACAATCAAATAACTCAATAGAGTACATCCATTGAATGAGAGTGACCATTTTTAATCCTATAGGATAAGAGCACAAGTGTTCTTTCAAATTCGTTTCCATTTAAAAATTTAAGCTCACCTTACTTTTTAATTCATTTGACAAGAATTGGTGAAAAAGTAAAAAATATTAATCATTGTGTGAATTGTATTGGTGATATGAAGTTTTTACACAGATTCATTCATGTATGGAGGATTCAAAGTCATTTGAGATTCATGTATTGAATTGTAAGATTCGAATCTTGAATCTTAAGATTCTGTTAACAATGCCATAAGTGCAAACGGGTCCTAGTATGTTCTTAGCGATTTCTTTCACTACCCTTGATGGCACTTATTGACCAACCAATTATTTAATTGTTACATTTAATACTGTGTTAATTTTCTTTTGTTGGGTATATGTGTTTATTTAAATGTAATATAATTCCTGATATGCAGATTCATGGAGGATCACAACACAGCGACTTTTCCTTCCAAGAAGTAAGATCTTGCAGAGTGTCAGTTGAGCTTATTTAAGTCTGCATTCCTTTGTGCTCTCAATTTTGTAAATAAGAACTAATATATGCCCACATTCCTGTTATTTGGTATCTGGCAATATTTTTGTCTTCTGATTTATCTATGCTGTGCTCATCAATGCAAACTCCTTATTTTTGCAATGATGACACGGATATGATATCTTGAATGAATAATTTTTATTTTATATTTGTATCTATATGGTTTAACAGATGGTTTAATGTGGCAGGTACTATAATCTTGATGCTTACTACAGGCGAGAAATGGAAAAAGAGATGAAAAAGGGTTTTAAGAAGGTCAATGCAACAGAGCGCACTGTTTTCAACGATGAAGAACAGCGCAGGTGTACTTTTGTAAATGCTGCTTTTACGTATTTAATCTTAAATTTGTTTTGGCAACCTTTATCTTTACAAACTACTGCATTTTCTGTTATTTGATTTATTTTCTTTAAGAAGCAACACTATACTGTCTTCTAGTTTCTGTTTTTGATATCTTTTTTCTCTTGGTCAGCAGTTTTTCATTTTTCAAAATCATGCCATAGTACACCACCTGAAGCTTTCTTGAAACTGTGTCTGAATATGATCCCTAATTTATTATCCATGACCGTTACTTCCATTTGTTATTTCCTTTTTTATGCTATTTTTATGTAGCTATGACAAACGAAACCATCCTTTTCTATGTTGACCTAGATTGCTTCACCCTGCTAAAATAATTTTTTATTCCATTTTAGGCAAGAACTGTTGCAAGCCCGTGAAAAGCACAAGGAAGAGCAAGTGATGGCGTTGAAGCACTCCATGCAAACTGGAATGGTTGGGTTTCATACTGGATTGCTTTTATGACAGTTTGATATCTAGTCATTTTTTTAATGGCAAGGTTCTTTTGTAATGTTGGCATGCAATAATATACAGGCGCAGGCAATGAAAGAGCAAGCTCAACTTAGGGAGGAGATGGCTTACCAGTACAAGCTCGGAAACTTTGAGGTCAGAATTACATGATAATTTCCTATTTTGAGATCTGATTTTAGCTTTTAAGACTCAGCTAAAACTAGCTGCTGTTTTATCACTATAGGCTGCTGCTGCTATCCAGAGAAGGTTGGACCCTGATGCTGCCATATAGCTGGACATTACTTGTTGTAAACGAAGAATAGGGTTTGTAGGGCAGAAATAATGCTATGGCCATGACCGGGTAATGATTGATCCTGTCGAAGGATTGATTTTCTTGTGCCAACTACATCTATCTTTTGACCTGGTGTTAGCATGCCGTGGATGGTTATGTTCCGATGGATGAGTAAATTTTCACTATTATTACTGACTCTTCTATACCACTTTTGCTAATTGAAGAGTAATGCTTTTTCAACCAGTGACCTTTTCAAAAATTGTAGTTCAAGCTGCGTGCATGGCTTCAACATTGTCCACCACTCATGATCATTCGGACATACAGAAATTGACTGTTGCTATAGATACAGTCGTCAGTAAAATATCAATTTGACCGTTCATCTTTTCAAATGATCTTGTCTGATATTTTTTATTACCACATGTTTGAGTGAAAATAGAGAGAAGGAAATCTGGATATGGAGAGATTAAGGACAAAAGTTGCAACCTGAGACGTGCAGTTGTATTCTGTACCTACTGATAGTTATGGCATACTGCTTCCATCATTCAGTTTGAAAATGAAAAGCTAAGATGCTTTTTGGTTGGCAAAATATTATATTATGTTGAAGTTTCTGAAAACATTTTTTTTTCATTTAAAAATGCTTTTACATTAACTTCCTATTTAAACAAAACTGGATTTCCAAGGCCCGATTGGAGGTTGAGAATTATTTACATGTAATTTCTAAGTAAAATGCATTTGGCAATAATGGAGTTGGAATGATTTTTAAGTTAATTACAAACATATTTTATAATTATCTAGTCATCTTATCAACTCGTTTTACTATTAGTATCGTTATAATTGTTATTGTCAATGACTATTAGTATTAGCGCCACTATTGATGATATTACTATTACTTTCCATCAGTAATACATTTGCACTTGCAATATCAAGTTTTGCTGTAACTGAGATACCGGCAGTCTTCTATTATTAACAGAGAAAACACGACAAAAACATTTTTAAAATGGAAAATATTTTCCCCTAACTTGAGATGATCTAGGTCATTTTTACATCTAGGTCATTTTACTAAAACCGAAGAAACTAACTCAACATTTTTGCTTTTATTATTAATAGAGAAAACACGTCAAAAACAATTTTAAAATGGAAAATATTTTTCCCTAACCTGAGAAACAGATGTCTAGGTCATTTTGCTAAAACCGAAGAAACTAACTCAACAGTTTTGCTTTTATTATTAATAGAAAAAACACGTCAAAAACATTTTTAAAATGGAAAATATTTTCCTCTAACTTGAGAAACAAATGTTTGATCTAGGTCATTTTACTAAAACCAAAGAAACTAACTCCACATTTTTGCTTAGTGTTTGGATTGCATTCTCGTTTACTTTCAAAATCTCCCAAATACATATATATGCACTTTACAACTTAATATTGAATCATTCAAATTGCAGTTTCAAATATGTGTAGAAACCATTCAAATTGTAGTCTCAAATCTGTGTAGAAACTATTAATAGACAGAAATATGAAAATATTGATAAATTATTGAATGATTTGCCATAAATTGCTAATTTCTACTAAATATATTAAAATCTGTTTAGGAATGAATTGCATACATCAAATGAAATCGGGATCTGTTGTCAGTAACGGATATAATTTTGACAATTTAACTTATTGCCTCTTAATTGCTAGGGTAAGGAATATTAATTGTCCCATCCTTCAAAACCTTTAGATTTTTAAAATATATTTTGTAAGAAAACAGGTTGGTAATTTTTTGAATGATGATGAATAAACTCTTGGCCCTACATACATGAATATATTAGTGTCTACCATAAAGTTAAGAGACAAAACCATATTAGGAACATGACGAATAATTTAGTTTTCGCGAAAGCTTTTGAAGAGAAACACATGGATCTTATAGAAATGATGAGAAAAATAAATAATGATAAGAAAGAAATGATGAAGAATGTAAAGAACTATAAGCTCTATGCGAGGAAAACACTTTAATCACACAACAAAGGCTCAATAAATTTAACTCCAACACAACTAAGGTTACCTAAATAGCTCATGCAGAACATGAACGAATTGTCCAAGGAGAAATTAAGGAGGCCAGTGGAGACCATAACTTGTCCATCATAGCCACAAATAGACACGACCTGAGTTCACCTTTTCATGATAGGAATCATGGATGTCTTGAGCACTAGAAGATGCCTACGTGTAACAAATATGATGCAACGACAAACCCAAATGAGCATGTTAGCATGTTTGCGACACATATGCCATTTTTTAGGATTAATAATGTTGTTTGGTGTAAGGTGTTCCTAATGTCGTTAAAAAGGGGAGTGTTGGGAGGTTCACCTATTTGTCCAATAATTTTGTTGATTGCTTTCTTACACTTAGAGTAAAGTATGTAGTCCAATTTGTTACAAGCTGCCAACACATGATGGCATCCCTTGCATTGGTCAATATTAGGGAGGAAAAGGAAGACTCCCTTCTAACCTTTATAACTGGTTTGGGAAAGTAGCTCTCTAGATTAGGAATCTGACCCTAAAGTGTTGAGCATTGCAAAATTCAGATGGAGGTGCAACAGAAGGGAGAAGACGCTTTGGTGGTGGCGTGTGATGTGTTGGAGAGGATGGTTGCCGGCGAGGATGGCGGTGACGGTGCTGGATGGTGTGGTCGCTAGGGTTTCTTGGAGAGAAAGTCGGGTTTGTCTGGAGATGGTGATGATGATACACTACGATGAAAATACAGTAAATAATTCTTTTGCATTAATTATAATACAATAAATATAACTCAAACTAGTAAGTAATGAAAATACACTACGATGAACTTTTGCATTAATTCCTGTAAGTACTCCACATTATATTATTTAATTGGTTTAATACAGTAAATAATATTCAAATGGTTGGGGATGTAGCTCAGATGGTAGAGCGCTCGCTTAGCATGCGAGAGGTACGGGGATCGATACCCCGCATCTCCAAATAGTTAGCAGAAACAACATTTCTTGTAATAAAAATCAGCTTAAAGTTTTTAAGTAAAAAATATAATTCTTTCAGCTTCATTTTCAAATTTCAAGAATTTTTCATGTTATAAATTTTTGAAACTTTTTGATTTTGTACGCATGGTTTAAATGATAAAAAAAATGTTTGAGGAACAGAATTTTGTTTATAAAGAAATTTTGAAAGATTTATATTTTAATTAATTGGGTTTACTGTGTGCACAGAGAGGAAGTTTTTGGGTTTACTGTGTTTGAAATGAAGGAAGGAGTATATTGATGAGAAGGAAGTACTTGAAGGACAATATTTTTAAAAGTGGACCTAATGTAGTATGAAATAATGAATAATATTATATGTAGAAAAGGACAAAAAGGTGGGACCGTGAGGTTGGAAGATGAAATGTTATTATAAAGAAGGTTTAATACCTCTTTAGGTCCCTCGAAAGAGGACAAATGTTCAATTGTGTCCTACGTTTTTTAAGAAGTTCAATGTGGTCCCAACTTGTGTAAAAAGTGTGCAATTAAATCCTTTTTGGTAACGGCGTTAATTTTTTAACGGGCCAACTGACAGGGTATACTGAAGTTTGCAACGTGTCTGGGGAATGTTAATACGTGGCTGTGTGAGGTTAATACGTGGCTGTGTGAGGGTAAACGTGTGTATATTAGTTTGGTTAACAACACCTTTGAGCTCCCTATTTCTTCTCTTGGAAAACACTCTGCTGTAAGCCAATCCGGGACCCTGCTTCTAGGCATAATCAAAATCTCTAATTTCTTAAGTAGAACCTGGGACAAATCTTTAATTTATAAGTGGAAAATTATTGGATTTTATTTTATGCTCAAGACAGAAGGATGTGATTTTGGGGCGTGGAACAAACAAAGAAATGACAAACCTTGGAAAATCTTCTCTTTACGGCAAGGGAGCATCCAATGCAACCACTCATGTACAACCTTCTTAAGGACTTCAAATGTTCAAGACCTGGGACATCCACCACCTTTTCACAATTTGTAAGGTTGAACTCCTTTAATCGCTCCAAGTTTGAAATATCATGTATGTACTGCACTGCAACACAGTTTTCCAGATTTAGCTCTTCTAGGCTAGAGGGAAGAGGAGGCAGAAACATGAGCTCCCTGCAATCTGACAACAAAAGCTTTTTGAGACAGGAGAGACCCGTCATGCTGGCTGGAAGACTGCAAATATTGTTGTGACCTAAACTTAAAGTTTGTAGTGATGATAGCTTTTCAAACTCATTTGGAATTTTTCAATATATTCCCCATCCATGAGCATTTAGCTTTTCCAGCAAGCTTAGATTGCAAAAAGAAGTTAATATTGCCTCTGAACTAGGTTGTTCTCGTATTTCAGGAATAATTGTTCCTGTAGACATGTTGTTTCCAGCCCCATTAAGATAGGTCATTCTTTTCATGTCTAGTTCTACCAGGTTTCTGAGCATTCCAAAGCTATCTGGTAGTTGTGTAAGTGTTGTTTCCTTCATCATTAGCCATCGCAAAGATTTCAAATTTCCAATGGAGTCTGGAAGCCTTTGGAGCTGTTTGCACTTGTCTAACCTCAGTCGAATAAGATTTTCCAACACACCACAACCATGGGACGACCGAGAAGATCCTTTGCCCCAACTTTTCGAACACGACGAACACCCTTCGGAAGAAGCCATTCGTATCTCAAAGACCAATTCTCTGCAACCCAAACCCTAACCTCTGATTTGTTAACCACAGTAATATACACACGTTTACTCTCACACATCCACGTATTAACCTCACACAATCACGTATTAACCTTTCCCAGACACGTTGCAAACTTCAGTACACCCTGTCAGCTGGCCCGTTAAAAAATTAACGCCGTTACCAAAAAGAATTTAATTGCACACTTTTTACACAAGTTGGGACCACATTGAACTTCTTAAAAAACGTAGGACACAATTGAACATTTGCCCCCTTTCGAGGGACCAAAAGAGGTATTAAACCTATAAAGAAAAAGAAAAGAAAAGTTGGATGGTGTGAGAAGTAGTTTACGTAAGGTAGTAAAATGGAAAGAGTTTTAATATAAGGTGGGGTCCAATTATAAAAGATGGGTGGATTTTTGTTTTATATGGGTACGTAGTAAAATAGGGTGTGCATATAGTATAGAATGGACTATATATGTTTTGGTTTGACTTTCAGATATGTGGACATTTTTAGAATTATTGTTTATTTTAATAAGGAGTGTTGTTATATGAAAAACGGGTACAAAAATTGTTGGTTAATTTCTTTGGTGTTATTTTAAACAATTATTGAGAATTGTTGGTTATTTTCTTGGTCTATTGTTGGTTTATTTATACATGTTATTGAGAGTATGTATGAATTCGTGATTGAGCACGTTTATTTTGTTTGATATCTTGTACATAGACTATGTTATTTACTTGTAGTTTCGTTAGTCTTATGAGCATTTCAATATTATAATAAATGCGAGTCTCGCGTGAGACTGAGATTCGAGTGTCACCTTCTTCTACGCGAGGAGGTGAATGTCTCGCCCAATGAATTCGGCTCGTGTTGAGTATAGTGCATCGTTACGCGTAGTATCGATGTTTTTACTCGTTAGTCCTTGAGGAGTCGGGGAGATAGGTCTGAAATCGCGATCGAAGACGGCTCGAGTCGCCTGTTATTGAGAACATGTTATGACGACGAATTACAAGGAAACAACATTAGTTTATGAGAGGCTAGTCTGCAATGTCATGTATGTCGATTTATATTGGGTCATGGAATTGTAACAGTTTATGAGTAATGTGTTTATAGTGTGATATTATATAATATTTCTGGTTACTCACCCTTGCATGTTGTGGATGTGGTTCCACCTACAATGATCGTACTTGTACGGGAGTAGATGGTATTGCAGATAAAGCTGGATTGGAATAGCTCTTCGAGATAGACGGGAAATAAAACTTGTTGGGATTTTTATAATGTTTTCTTATTTATGTTCGTTTGATTTTGTTATTTTAAGGAAACAATTAAGATTTGGTTTGTTGTAATGTATGAACTTATGATGTGTGTATGGTTTTAAAAAAAAAACACTTTCATAATATTCATGCTTCAAGATTATTATTATTATTATTATTAATATATCCTATAAGGGTGTTACAATAACCATATAGAGTAGTATGTGTTTAAAATCGAGGTATTACATCATACTTTTATAATTTTTATTTAATTTGAAGTTTTTTATCCCTTAAAAAATAATTTAATTATGTAACTTTAAAAAAAATTCAAAACCTTAAGTACCACTAGAATGGTAAATTTTAAAATTTAATACCTTATCAGTATACTTCAATAAAAAAGTTATTATAAAACTTAAATATTAAAATTAAAAATATATATTAAAGATATTTTAAATACTTTTGTAACACTCGTTTTTTAAGATGTCACGACGTAAATATTTTTTTCAAAACCCTTTTATAAAACATTCAATTTAAATGCAGAAACAATCATAACTATAAACATCATTGGAAAATATTAGAATATCACTTTTCCATCAAAATATGGAATTGGAAAATTTTTAAATAATAAAAAATAAATAATAAATCTCTGAACATAGTATCTCAGCTCTCGTCAATTACTCATATCCGATTTTATCTGTAAATTATTTACTCTCGTACAAATACGATCATCGTAAGTGAAAATCACAACCACAACATTTTAGGGTGAACAATCAGAAATATCATCAAATTAATCGATATAACATTTATATCATAGTTGTTAAGTCTTTATAACATTTATAACAATACTCAATAAGACTACAACAACCATCATCACACTCCTAAACCATTCCCTTAACCGGAATATGTATTATTCCCATTAACTTTACTTCACCCGACGAGCAAAGGCAACTTGTGCCTATACTAAATTCCCTTACAATATCTTATCATCTTCTATATTTCCACACGTATATTCCATTTTACCGAAACAAAACGATTCGAGTGGTCCTCCACCGCAGCTTCGGACTTGTCTCCTCTGCTCCAAGATGTCCATCACGACACTTAACTCCACATGAGCCGGAACCCTACGGGCGAGACATCCCTCTCCCTAAGTAATAGAAAATAAATAATAAATCCTCGAACATAACATTTCAACTCTCGTCAGCTACTCAGATCCGATCTTATCTACAAACTATCTACTCCCGTATAAGTACGAGACATCCCTCCCTTTCTAAATAATAGAAAATAAAGGGTCATCAACTCAGTTGAAACACTTCCAATCATCGATTAACAATCAATTAAATGCTTTTCTCACCCTATTCCAACACCAATCAACAAACTAAGCAAATGTTAATTGGGTTTTCCTAAAATCGAATTAAGCAAACGAAATGCACCTTGTTCAATTAATTCTACACCAAACATATTAATTAATTAAGTGATAATCATCCCAAATTAGAGCACTAAGTGTGTCATAATCACAAGTGCCAAACAGATTGCATGGGATGTAGGGTAAAAGCGACAAAATCACAATGAATGGCCAGAAATCTTAAGGAAAAAGCTGCAACATCATTAAACGACCAACCCAAATTGATTAAGCTTCCATTAACACTAATTCAAAACGCAACCAACTATTAAAAACGCAAACAAAGAACTGAAATACACAGAACTGGACTGCAACACAAACTTCAAATTTACAATATGAACTGCAATAGTGAGATTAATCTAGAAACAAAATCAACCACAATCAACAACTCAATACAGATGCAGAGAATTGAAAAACAAAACTAACAATGGACGCACATAAGTAAAAAACGAACACAAACAAAATTGGAAAATGGCAAACGAGTTAGCACAATGCAGAACCATTAAAAATGCAAATGCAGAACCAATAATCAACACAAAAACACAATAGCACCACAGAAAAACGTCAATGAAATTGAAGCACCATCCAAATTCCAAGAATAGTAGAAGCAAGGGAAACGAAAATAGGCAAGAGAATGGAAACCATAATGGAAAACTGTAATGTAATTAATTTGAAAAGGAGTTTAACACAAAAGAGAAGAGAAAAACCAAAATGAACCTCCATGGGAGCTCTCCTTAGAAGCTAGAAACATAAAAGATGGAATGAGGGAGCTAACTTGTGTGTGGGGGGCTGCTAGGCACTAAACCCTAGGATGCCAAATCAGCCTCCACTTTTGGGCCTCTCCTAAATTGTCAAAAATGGCTCAAAATGTGCAAATTTGTTCAAAAAGCCCTAAAAAACAAATTACAATTTAAATTAAAATAAAATGTTGATGTGGCGAGTGGAGAATGATGTGGCAACCCTTTAATGTCCCAAAATATACTTCCAAAAATTCTCTCGCAATTAATAATGAAAATAATTAGCCTCAGATAATTCAAATTAATTAAAATAAAAATTTCTGGTCAAATTTGGCACAATTAGCAAAACTGGGGAAATAATGGACATTCAAGTACAATTTCCTAATTAAATCTAGTACAATAAGATAAGTGAAGTCGAGAAAATATTGACTTATCAACGTGTCAAACTGACATTGTGCCACATGACAATGACAGTGTGACGACGTGCAGTAGGAGTGTCACATGTTACTATCATGCCATATGTAATTACATTAGTCTCAATTTAGTCTTTCTATTTTTATTTTATCTCAATTTAGTTCTAATTTATTTTAAAATTAAACAATTTTATCTATCTCCAAATTCAAATGAAATTTAATTTATATGTAAAAATGTTATATAAATATTTTTATTAAATATTTTTAAAAAATTAGAAAAAAATTCCGTGAAGAAAATGATTTAATCTTTAGTTTTTTAGTGGGGTTTCATGTAGGCAGTAAACTATTAGTTGGATAGAGTTTGGATAAAGTTTACGTAGTTTTGTGTATCATATTAATTCATATTAACAAAGTTGGATTGAATTAGTCAATTCAATCACATCTTTTAAATATTTTTGTTAAAATTTGTAATTTTTAAACTCTTTTAGATTTTTTAAAAGATAAAATATATTGAATAGTTTAATATTTTAAAATGTAGTTAATTAAATATTTTAACAAAATTAAATTTATTTATTATTTTCTCCATAAAACTTTTTCCAATTTCTTAAAAATATTTAATAAAAATATCAATTTTAGTAAAAATATTTATATAATATTTATATACAAATTGAATTTTGCTTGAAGATAAAATATTTAATTTTAAAAAGAACTAAATTAAAACAAGAACTAACATTAAGAAACCGATTCCATCAATTTTTAACAATCAGGACCCAGTTTAAAAAAACACTAATTTAAAAAAAATCATCAAAAATAAAAATATATCCTATGATTAAACCTTATTTCTAAATAACTTACAAATTACAAATGTGTCTCAGATTTTATTTCACATCAACCAAACCGTTAACAAATAAAATAACTTTAAATTTATTTTTAAAATATAAAAAATAAATTAAATAAAAAATGTAAAAAAAAAAATCATAACCTTAAATATAAAAATTAAATTACTAATTAAATTCTTAATAAATTAATATACACCCAGCAAACACAGCCTGTGCAAACGATAAAACTAGTAAGTAAAAAAAAGTACATGTGCATACAACTGAACTCACTGTGTTGAACTTTTGTATTAGTTTTATATGGTTTGGATTTACTTTACACAGTTTAGTAACAGTGGGGATGTAGCTCAGAGCGTTCGCTTAGCATGGGAGAGGTACGGGGATTGATATCCCGCATCTCCATTTTATTCTTTTAATAGATATAAAAAATGGTCCTTTTAATAAAAGTGTTGTTATTTATCGATGATTTCCATTTGAATTATTGTAAAAGAAAGGTCACAAGCAGAACACCCAAACATATCTTGCAAAAATTAAAATTTCTTTAAATTTTTTAGTCATGCCTTTTTAACATCCAAAATATAGCATAATACTATATGAAAAAATCTTTCAAGAATATGATAAAACAATTACTGAACATAATATAAAGAAAAGTTTTACCGTCATTCCAAAATAACCATAAAATCTAAATTTTATATACAATCATCCTATATACTAAAAATATTTACAAATACTGTTCAGAAAACATCTACTCTGCAGCATCGCCTCCATCAAGAGTCTGTTCTAGGGACACCTCATCTCCATCTGCTCACACCCACATATCATTGCAAAGAAAGAAAACCAAGAAAACATACAACACAAACACAGATAGAAGGGTAAGCTAGAAGAAAACAAGCAATGATATATGGATACAATTAAAATTTCAAGTAGATTAACGCAATCATATCCAAACTAACTAACTCTATATTTACTCAACAATTGACTTGAACATCCGGATTAATATGAATATGTAGCTATGCCAGTTCGTGCACTTGTTGTGGTGAAACAGTTGGCCCACTCCAAGCTACCACACAAGGTTAGTCCGTTATCACTCACCTTAGGCTAAGGAAAAGCCCCTAGGCTAGGACCTCCTACTATTCTCACGACATGCCTCACCCCTCTCTACTTAAGAATATGTGACTATTAGAATGTCAGGATGAACTCCAAGACTGAGCTTCCCATATTCATACTTACAAACTTGACAATCACCATTGAGAAATTCCTCCTTGAAATTCTCTTCCACATCATTTGAAACCATAAACCTTACTTATATAATACTCATACATGGTCATACGTTATCTACAAATAAATCAATTTCATTATTACAACCAATAAAGAACAAAGAATAAAAGAATGCATGACAACTTGGGACAGTCGCTCAACGCACATACTGGCTGAGCAACCACTGACTTTACTCACACAGTGACCAAACTCGTTGTGTGAATCCACTAACAGTGAGCCAACCTCCGCAAACACTCGCTCAGCGACACAATTCGTTGTGCGAATTAAACTACTAATTGCACCAGACCTCAACCCCTCGCATAGCGCCCCAATTCGTTATGCGACAGTCTAGACAGTGGCCTAGACCCCCCATATACTCACTATGCGCCCTATTTCGCTGTTCGAATTAATTTGGCAGTGACCCCAGACCACCTCTAGTCGCTTAGCTAAATGATTCGCTATGCAGATCATCAAACAGAGAGCAAACCCCATAGCCATTCGCACAACGCATCATCTCGCTATGCGGATTGCTCATACAGAGAGCAAACTTTACAAGCATTCGTACAGCGCACCATCTCACTGTGTGAATCGCTCAAGCAAAGAGCAACTCGCCATGACCACTCGTTGTGCGAATCCATTCGCTCAATGAGTCTACATAATCTACAGCACGAAATTATGCAGAATTATGCAACTCAAACCCCATTTACCAATTCTAACTATTTTTCCCAACTTCTAACACTCATAAATTGTGTTATATACCTAATTAGACTTGACTAAATGTTTCTAAACCTTCCTACCATCATTTTATAATGATTATTAACCAATTCTTACTTCAAAACTTCTAAAATCATAACTTGTAGACCCAAAATCAAATCTACCACTTCTAACACACTTTTGATCGGTTTAAGGTTCAAACAAGTCATATTTGACTTACCAAAGCTGCCCTAACAAACCAATTTAACTTCTAACCACAACTTCTCAATTTCACCACTCTACTTCCTCCAAATTAACTATGAAACAAAAGTAAGTTGTTTCTTCTTATCACCAAACCTTAATATGACAGATTTCTAACATCGTAAACACAAACTAATAAAGCACACATCATTCAATGCAGGTTCACAATCTCAGATCATCATTCATGCTTCAAAACCATAAATTTTCATCATATTCACTTACTCTAAAACATGATTTCAACTCAACAGTTTAGAAATTATAATATCAAAAACATGCACAATCAATTCAAATGCAAAGACATTTCTAGCTTCCCTTACCTCAGAGAAATACTACCCAGCTCTAGAAAACCCCAAATTGAAGCTTGTGCCGCAAGAAAACTCTACAAAAACCTACAACTCACCGGTTGGTGATAAGAGATCAACTTTAGTACCTAAATTGAGCTAGAAATTGGAAGAAAACACTACTAGATACACGCAAACAGGATTCTTTGCATGTTTAAAGTTTCAAGAACATATGGAGAAAGGGGGAAACGACTTACCGACTCAAAACAAGAAATTGATCGGTATAAATTGTTGCTCTTGACGCCAAGATTGTCTAGGCACCTCCTGATCGTTAAATAGACAACCCAAGAGTGAGAAAATCTAGAGAGAAGTTAGAGAGACAGAAGAAAATAATGTTTTAGAGAGATAAAGGTGATTTAGATAATGAACCGAACCTTAGAAAATTCTATTATATTATAAGATTATTTTAAAATAAAATTTTTGTCTCATTATTTTAATACACCTATCTACTCTAATACTCTAGATTCTTACACCTTTTCAAATTAATTGATTCTAGAACTATTTCTAATGAAAATAATATACGAACTCAAAATTCTAATTAATATTAATATTAGAATACAAAACGAGTTACTAGAAAATATTATTTATATAAAGATTTTGGTTTGATACGTCCAATATATTTTAAATAAATCAAATTAATTTGACATATATTTTAAATAAATCAAATTAATTTAACATAGATTTTTGTTTACCAAACTAATGTTTTTTTTAATCTAAATTAGAGGGTTTTGGTGTTCAAGATTCCACCACTAGAATGGACTTAATATGTAACTTACTTATATTATAAATTAATGTCACATTGATGTTCAAGTTGTAAATTATCTTTTAATACGTATTTTAATCAAGAATTCAAACATTTATTTTCAACTATCATATATTTCTTTTGTTTTGTGTATGTATTTAGAGATGAAATGATGGGTAGAGAGCAAACAATGATAAAAATGGAGAATAAATAAATAAAATGAAGATGAAGTGGAAGATTTGCATAAATATAAATTGAAATAAAATTAAACTATCAAAGATAAAAAAGTAACTGTACAGTATGAAAGTAGTAATGTAAATTGTTACATTTATCACTAGATTTACTATTTATTTTTTCAATGGCATTTACAAAATTTATGAATTATAATCGTAATTTATCATCTTTGTTTTCAATTACCTATTTACACCCCCACCAAATTTAAACTAAACTAAAAAAAAAAAATTACACCAATTATGATAATTATCTTAAAACCGTTCATATCCATATTACATTGTTGTGTCCACTTTTCCCATGCTATGCAGAGCTATTATAAGCAATTACTCTATCGATTTAACTTTAATTCCTTTATCAACCGTGAGCTTCTCTCAAAATTGTCTTCCATCCATTAAACAACGAGTTCTCTACAATCCTTCTTTCGATCTTCCTCCTTGATCTTTT
Organism: Vigna umbellata; assembly: GCF_029865625.1. Taxonomy (NCBI): domain Eukaryota; kingdom Viridiplantae; phylum Streptophyta; class Magnoliopsida; order Fabales; family Fabaceae; genus Vigna; species Vigna umbellata. Next base: position 4,584,238 of record NC_142170.1, read on the forward strand.
GTATCTTCTACATTAATATTTTATTTACATCTTATCATTTTCTATATTTTTCTTACCCAATCATCTTCTAAGATATCTTAATTTTTGATGTTCTACAAAATATATATATATATATATATATATATATATATATATATATATATATATAATCTCAATATTATATGTACCATATAGTCTTTTCGACTGCGTGAATCAAACGGTTCTCCCAAGCCAACATACTGTCTGGTCCTCACAAGTTAGTAATGTAACTTGAAAGAACAAATAATTTTGTATATTATGCATTGTGGTCCGGAGTTATACCTGAAACATTTATTTATACTAGTTGTAATAAGCTTATGGGCTTTTACTTTTCACTGGCCGGAACCCAATCACATCTTAATCTTTATTAGGGTGTTAATGAGTTATCACTATTTATAGTCTAACCATGTGGTCGGCCTGGTAGTCGATCGACCTGAGTGGTCGACTTGGGAAGAGCCATTTGGTACACGATGATGTAAGGACCAAGTGGTATGTCGACCTTGAGAGAGCCGTTCGATTTACAGGATCGAGAGGACCATACGATACATTATATATAAAAAATTCAAAACCTTAAATTAAAATTGTACTATTTCAATTATAATTTCTTATAAAACTTAAATATTAAATTAAAAATATTTTAAAAATATTTTAAATGCTCTTCAAATGTAATAAAAGATAAAAAATAAATTTTAATATAATTCAAAATTAATTTATATGTAAGTTAGTTGGTAAAACTTTCATTTTTATCCTTATAGATAAGTTAGCTTTAACTTATGCATTTTTTATATTTTATTTTTCTCTTGTAAAATGTTTTATGTATGAAGTTTGAAGAACAATGTCCTTCGTATAACTCATGAAGTAATTAAAGTATTAACTTCATAACTTTCATAATTAAAGTATATAAATTTAAAATGTATCGGTTATATTTTGTGTGAAAATTTGAATTTAAAAGCAACCTTAATAAACAAAACTTACTCACTCAGAATTATTACACAAGTTTAATCAATTTATCAAATGGTAACTACTTATAATTAATTTTAGGGTTATAATGTGTTTTAAAGTACTAACGTATGTTCATTTTTTAATGAATAATGACGGTAGAATGTTAGAGTTTAGACATTGTGTATATTATTGAAATCTTTTGCCACTACGGTGGTTTCAGTTATTTGCTAAACTATTATTCTTCACTTTGAAATAATTAAATTACTCAATTGGTCATGTAAACATTTTTAATGTCATCTTTTTATATAATTTCAATAACAAATTAACTCTATAAGCTTTGAAATTGACTTAACCCTTGTAGTTGAAACATAATATAAGATATCATAAAAGTAATTTTTAAAATTATATAAAATTTTAAACCGGTTGCAACAAAATAATATATATAAAAAAATTATAAGATAAAATAACAGTCATACCATTCAATTAACACAAAAATTAAATAACAACAACTTAATTAAAAATTAAACAATTTAAAATTTTAATATATTATGAAAAAATTTAATTAAAATTATCTAAAGTTATTACAAATTTAAAACTTAATTAAATAAAAATATTGATAAGCTTTTATTGAATCTAATTTGTCATTCTTGGCATAGAAAATGAGAACCCGACCCATAATATTCCTTTGAACCGACAAACTTCTCACCGCTCGGCTATGTTTACGAAGTGAGCCCCAACAAGACAAGGACTGTGGTCTTTTTTATTTTTCTAATAAGCACTTTAGACTTTTCAGAATATCTTTGTCTTATGATGGGATGAATAATAATAAAATTATTCAATAATAATAATTTTCAATGTCCCAAAATCTAAACCTTTGCCCACTACAGAAGCTTCAACAGTGTCCTACCTTCTACTCCACTTCTGTTTCTTCTTCATGTTGTCTGCATCTCTCCTTGAAATACTGAACTAAACCCCCAAGCTTGTTACTTGCAGTTGGTAAAGAGATACATACATATATAGAAAGGCTTCAAAATGAGGGGTCCTTTGGGTGCAGTCATAGGGAGGTACCCTTCAAGTGATGGAAGCACTCATTTGGGTGGAATCATTAAGCACAACAGAAAATGCAGAGACATAGCTGTTCTTATTATCTTTATAGCTTTCTGGATTGCCATGATTGTCAACTCCAGCTTTGCTTTCAACCGAGGAAACCCATTAAGGTGAGGATCTTAAAGTTTGTAACTTTATCTGGCTGTGCATTTTGCTAATGGAGTTTCTGCAAGTGGAAGCTGTGGTTTTGCCATGGGTGTGTTTAACAATTTATGGATTCCCTTGTTTTTGTGTGTTTTTGGAGAAAGGGTATTTCTTGCTGTCCAACATTTTTCTACTTAACCTTTCCTGTCAAATTTTTGGTTTTTTAATTTGACTAATTGTTCAACTAATATACCACAAAAATCCTTTGTTTATTAGATCTTCTGTATTGCATGTCATTGTCCACTTTACTACTCTTGTTATTTATTAGTTGCTGAGGAACTGAAAGTCTGAAAGAAGACGTGAAACCTGATTGTGTGGTAGCATGAAACCTGTAATTTTTTTCAAGCGTTTGTTGTTATGGTTTTGTAAATTGTTGTCACTGGTTTTTATTGTCTCACTAGGCTTACTTATGGGCTGGACTACAAAGGAAATGTATGTGGGCAGAAGCATGCAGCTCAAGATCTTCGAGAATTGGAGCTCAAATACTGGCTAAATCCTAATCAGGTTTATCAAAGTGGATTGAAGGACAGCCAATTCAAACTTGCCAATGCCCGCAGTATATGCTTGCTGGACTGCCCTATACCTTCTGAAGATTCACTTACTTGGGTGTGTGATTATCCTGAAGGAGATATTCGCGTTTCACTGAATGATTGGATTGATATGAACTATGATTATTTTGAGTTCCTTACGCCAGAAATGAGAAACTCTTCACTTCAACTTCAGGGCCCTTGTTATCCTGTCATATTTCCTAGTGTAAACGGTGAGAAAACTTTTTGCATTCCTAATGCATTCATAAATGTCACATTGTTGCCAATGTTGTTAAATGGTGGCACCATGGTTTGATGGATTTTTTTTCTACCTGCCATATGCAATTTGTGTAGGAGACCTGCTGTGGAAGTGCCATTGACCATAATGGTGTGGTTATATGGCAGAATTTTGGCCTTCCACCATTGATAACACTGGTTGTTGCATGCATTCTAATGATTCTGTTGTGTTGACACATTACTTTGACTTTTTACCTTGGTTGCTAATTGTGCCTCTTGTAAGGAAGGTGTTATGTTTAGGTCTTATTTTTCACTTTTCTTTGGGGCACGAGGAGTGACAGGGCGTAAGGGAACTGTCCATATCCTACATATGATGAGTTCTATGAAGTGCTTGATTCTTATAGCATACTTTTTTGTCTAGTTTACTGGAGTTGCCAATTTATCGCTAGAGCATCAAATGTATCTTTAAAGCATTGGCAGCAGATGGGTGGAGTTAACATCAAAGAAGACATTATTATTGATAAGTCCATTCATGAGTATATCAATTCTCAGTCAGCTGTCTTAAAGGTTAATTTTTTGCTTCTTTCTGACTTTTTCTTTAATTGATGTTATGAGCGTGATTTTTCTCTGGAAGAGCATAGCCCCTTACCAGCAACTTGGTTTTGAAGAAACAAGAAATTAAAATGAGTTTGTTTCTGGGGCAAGGAGGTGTCCTAGAGATATCAGTGTTCTGCTGAAAAGATATGTTGTTAAAATAGCAAAGACTGCAAATTTATTTGAAGTTTTATCTCCTCGGTTCTGTTGATAGCTGATAGCTGTTATCCAATTTCATCGTATAACCAATTGCCAAACCTGGCTAGCCTACCAGAATAGGAAATTACCAAGATAAGCTATATAGGTTTTGATACAATGTATGATTTTATTTTAAAGCCAATTGACATTAAGTGAAATTATCCAACAAATATATAAGCCACATTCCAATAGATTAGGTAATTGATGTAGAACTTCCCAACAGTTGTAACAAGTGAAAATTATGGAGGCTTGTGGATATGCATTGTGCTATGAGATCTTATACCCTACCTATTTTCACACTGACTTTCCTTCACCCTTTGTCACTTTCACTCTTACTAATGACAATTGTTTAAAACTATGCTTTGTTCTATTATTTTATCTACCTTTAAGCATTATATTATGTGTTACAGAAATTTGAAGTATCATAAATACTTTTATTTGCAGAGATACATGGCTGACATAGGAAAGTCATGGCCTGTGCTGATTGTTTGTGGGGGGATTTTACCTCTGTTTCTGTCTGTGATTTGGCTGCTGATGATTCGGCACTTTGTTGGTGCTATGCCTTGGGTTACAGTGGTTTTGTTTAATGTTCTAATGGTATCGGTTACTATGTTTTTCTACCTTAAAGGTTAGAATCTCTGCTGGGATATTTTGATTTCCAAATGCATGTTTTTTTTAAGGCAGTAGCACTATACAAGAGACAACCAACTATGATTTTCTTTTTGTTCATTTTTCCTTTCTTTGCTCTGCATGTTTAATGTTTAGTTCCTTGTCGTCTGCATGGCCTATTCATTTTTGAGATCACCATTTTCATAAACACCGTTGCATCAGCTGTACTTTTGCATCCTCTCTCATTTATCCAATCAAGCAGACAACTATTCTCTTGTCATATTTTTAGTTCAACACATATTGCAAACATATAGTTAGACACTTGCCGCATATTTACTTGTGTAACAATCTATACCAAAAATTGAAAAGGAATTTTTGGACCAGCACACGAAGTTTTCTACACAATTATGGTAAATTTTATGACTGATGGTATGAGGTAGGAGTTCTTTGAAAACAAGCGGACAATTTATTTGTAATGTGTTTTCTTTTATTTAATATTAGACGATATGGCTAATTTGAGTTTGCATTTGATAGCATAGCCATTCATTGGGACTTGGAAATGATCCAGATATCCCTGATCTTCTATGCCTTTTGGGCATTGCAACAATGAAAAAAGAAATGTTTTCTTGTGTGGAATATAACTCAAAACATTGAAATGTAGGATGAAAGAATGTGTATAACTAACACGCATAGTGTATTGATGATTAAATTTGAAGTATATTGTGCTTGCTTCTTTTAGTTTTGAATCATCTAGCCAAATATTTTCTTTTTCTATGTTTTGACGGAGCACCAATCAAATAAAATGCCTAATGCCTAATCCTTGACTTTCAGTTGGCTGGATAGGAAATGATGCTATTTCCCCCATTATTGGTGAGCATGATCCTTACATTCATGTATATGTGAGGGTGAGTACTGTCTTGATTGTGTCCTTTTGTATTTATTTTGTGTCTACAATTATGATTTATTGTTTGAATTCGTTTGCAGGAGCTGACTCATCTACGGGTTTTCACAGTCCTTATGAGCTTTATTATGCTTGTTGCCATTCTTACATCAATTGCTATTGTTCGGCGCATCCTCATGGCAACTTCTGTCCTTAAGGCAAGCATAACTTTTTTAAATATAATTATGAAACATGATTGAGTTTATTCTTTTGGTTCATTGATTGATATCTGACTGCAATTATATGTATTTTTTAATCCAAAATATATTTGAGGATGAACTTCCAATTAGGGTCAGATTTATCATGCATTTTTAATAATCTGTTATGTAAGAAAAACATTATTTTCTGTGCAAAATTGCTTTAAATAAACACTTGTCATGAAGTTGATGAATGTTAAAAAATTAAGGTGAGTTTAAGTTGAGAAAGGTCAAAGTACGGTCATGTGTGAGAGACTCGTTACTAAAAGTATAATTTATGACAACAAAGAGAGAGGGAAGAGGTGATACTATTGTGATTTTACAGAACTATGATTGCACCTAATTTCACTTACGCTATGGAAATCTTGCTCACGCCCTGAGCCAATTTTGAACCAGAATCTTGAATCAGTCTAAGCACCAGAACCAATACTCAAACTAGCACTGTGATACACTCCAACGAAGACACCAAAGGACCAGAACCAACAACAACTTAGGCACATTGATTAGAATTTTAACCAAGCTATTTTGAACTAGTATTAACACTAGAAATAGTTCCAGAGCCACAGTCAAGATTAGCACCACAATCAACACCACTGAACTGGAACCACGACCAGCATCAACACTTGGTCAGGTTTGGCACCAAAGTTTTCACTGATCCATATCTCTCAGTTAGGTTGTGACAAATTTGGTGACAATTTTTGAAGGATTTTGTGGTGGATTGGTGAAATTTGAGTGGTTTTCTTACCAGTTGACACTAAATCGATTCACTAAAGTCATGGATTAAGCCTTACTGTACATACCACACAAAGGAACCTCATAAAGACTATGGAAGGGTGATCTTCCACAAAAATGACTCCACACCTACACTCCATCAAATCCAATTGGCCACGAGAGCGAATCAATTTGTTCAATGTTCTTGTAAGATCAAAACCAAATATTGCATCTCCTATTTTCTGTGGAACATGAGAATATGTCATGTTTAAGCTAAATCGTGGATTTAAGAACATAAGAACAGTATAGGAACATAATAAAAATAAGTGACTGAGTCAATTGTTATAAAAGATAAGAACAAAAGCACTCTAATCAAGTATTCATGGACTTTGACTTTCCACGGTTTGACAAATGCAAGTTGTTGACAAGCTAGATTGGGTGAAAGATTGTGCTTGGCTATTGGTTTTTAAACTTAGATATTTCCCGTACTCTTCATCAGAAAATATGAATTCAGCATTCTCAAGTTTAAAGACATTGGTTGTTTTGTCAAGGAAACCATGTAAAGAGAAACACTTTTCTTGAGTATGACTCATTATCTTACAAGAAAAGCACTGGACATCCTTAATCACTTTATCCTCATCTATTTATGCGGCCTCCCCTCCTACAAGTAGACACTATGACATATGATTTAGCATAATCATGAAGATTTTTGTTGTCAAGAGTGGGAACACAGAGTAGTCTTGTTGTTAGGCTTTCTAGAATTCATGTTGTGATCTGTTTGTTTAATAGATATCTATTTATGAACATAATCATAATGACATTGAATGTTATTTGTTGAAAAATGCTCTTAGTCTTCTTTCACAAGGCATTTGAAGTTTTGAATGCTCTAAGAGTTCCCTATATATTGGGTTCCATAGATTTTCACAAGGCATAATGTTTAAAATCCATCTTCTTCCACTATCTCTTGAACCTCGATTGCTGGTATTTTACTATCATCTTCTTCCAAGTGATCACAAAAACCTTGGCCAAGAAACCAAAGTTCAATATATGCAAAACAAGATAAATATTTTTGCCATTAAGCTTTTTTGAAGTAATTGTGGAGGACCCAAAAACGGAGTGGATAGGGCAAAATGCTATTTTAGACTACATAAAGAAAAGACCAGGGTACAAACACAAACTCTCCATTGTTCAAGAGGACTTGAATCTCAACATGTAGTAAAAGGAGGAACAGGGGGTCAAAACAAGTACTAAAAAGATTGGTGAAAGGAACAAGGGTGGCATATGTCTAGGCGAGCAATGTAAAACGGTTGTGTTCTAGGTGGCATGTGGCTCCAAGATCGGTTAAGTTCTTTGTTGTTCTGCTCAGAGTGCCAATAAAGAAGCCCAAGAACAATACAAGAACATGCCAAACCAAACAAATGAAGTGAATCTCACCAATTTGGAACAAAGAACAAACTAAAAGTTAAAACTGAAAGATATGTCTCATTTATTTAGTAATAAGGGTTATTAAATACATTGCAATGTGTCACTGTTTCAATTCTTTTCTGGCATGAACAACGTTCAACCTCAAAGGGCTACAAAATAAGAAGTGGACTTTAAGTCTAATTCAATCTTATAAAACCGGCTTGTAAGATAAGGTTTGCATTCATTTATATACTATGAAATCGTCTTATCTCTAGTTGACGTGGGATTTTTAACAATACCTTTACTTGAGAGTTGAAATAGAAAGAATGCTTGAGAGAAAAATAATCTTTTAGCTTATTCATATATTTATAAGGATCCTTACATCAGAGATATTGGAAAAAGGTATTAGCAACCTACTCATTGGTGATGGATAGGTAATTCAAAAAATATAAGTTAACCTATTGTAACAAGCTGACCATTCAAATAAGTTGAACAAGTCTGACAAAAAAAAAGGGTTTGAGTTCTTTCGAGTTAACCAAGAGCACCCCAAAACTTCTTCAATCTACCACCCCAGTGTTTATTTCTCCATAGGAGGTTTAATGATAAAGGTAAGCTTTATGGTGTGCCAAACCACAATGGGCTATTGTGTAAAAGATACAATAACTTCCATTAGAATTAACTAAAACAAACACTACAAAAATAGAAGTAACTTGGTGTTTTGTTAATTGAAAAATGGCAAAAAGGTGAAAAAAGTACAGGGGAAATAATGTGTTAGTTTTTCCATAGGAAAAAGGCCTGTTTTGGTTGGTCTCAGTAAAATGGATTAGTTTGTGCTATTACAGTAGTATTTAGAAACATCTCCCTCTTCTGTTAGTCTTTGTGGTTAAAGTAATGAAAAGAAAATACAAACAGTAAAGTTTGTGGCAGACTCGTCTTATCTCATAAAGTTGTACTCCTTCGCCTTGATGATTGCTAGTTACTTAGAGTAAGCAATTGGAGTACATCTACGCTCCCCGGTTAGGGAAATGCTAGTCTGCTAGGTCTGCATCTGAAAGCAGTAGTATTCACAGTATCAATTTGAGCATCTATTGTTCTTGTTTAACTATTTGATGAACGGATGCTTAATATTTTATCCTTTTCTCTGCCAATGATATTTTTTGTTAACCATAACAACTATTTCATTGCTAATGTGTGATGTGTCCGGATTATGGAATATTAATTTCATCATTTCTATAACCTACAATCTCATATAATATGTTAGTTTTCACATTCAGTTGTCACTATAAGTGTTTTAATTTGAGATAATATCTTTAGAATTTTCTTAATTAGAGGAAATAGATATATAATCTTTTATTTTATTTTCTTAGTTTCCCTATTTCCCTTTTTAGGAGAATTAGATTATTACAAATAGAGGGTATCAGAATGCACTTTTTATGATTGAGAATAATAAATCACTCTTATTTTCAACTTGGTATCAGAGCTTGTTTGATCCGCTTCCGCTGTCTTTGGCGGCGGCCCCCTTAAAGTCTCTTCTTTAACATGTGTTTTTAACGGGCTTCAATTGCCCTAGTCAAGTTCTGCCTTAGAATTTTGGCCTTTTTTCCAGTATTACCAAATAGAGAGTTCTTGTTTCTTTTCTTTTCCTTGACTTCATATCTCTCTTGGCACATATCAGTCAACCACGCGCCAAGGCTCACCAAAAGTAAGCTTCTTTGGATAAGTTTCGCCCTTTTTTTGGGTTGCTGAGGAAGCTTGCACCCCTTCATGGCCAGAAAATCTTCCTCTGTCTCCTTGCTTGAAAGTGATGTAAAGCTTTGACCACACTAGGGCTCGTTCCTCGCTGTTGTTATCGTCGCCAGCGACTTTTCTGCTCTCCTCAGCCGAACCCTTCGTCGTGTAGTACCAGTCCTCCTTCTTTGGCCACGTTGATTTCCTGGTCTCATCGACCAACGACCGGATCGCTCCGCTGCTCTCCGCCGTCGACCACCGTCTGCCTCCGGCCACAATCGCACTTTCGTCCGATGACCAGCGGATCTGGACCGCCTCCTTGAGCGACGGCCAACCCTACCAGAGTCAGGACCAGACTCTACTCAACGTGCCTCCACGCGCCAACTTTCTTCAACTTGTCTCAGGTGCGTTTTTGTCACAACACCACTGCATCAGTTCTTTCTGCCATGTGAAAGGATCCTTGCACCGCCAATGCCCTGTTGTAACAACTCACTGAGAGTTGTTCTATGAGACCACCCACTAATTTGACTCGTTCGATGTTAGGGGTTTCAAATTTGTCCCCAAGTACGGATCGGTTCTCACCCGTTCTTTCACCTTCATGTCATTGACGTGTGTTCAATCGTGAAGGGAAGAAAAGTTTCAGCTACTGTAGGGTAGTGTAGACCCTGCAGGTTTGTTGTTGTTTCAGCCGCTGTAGGGTGGTTAAGTCCCTATAGGATTGTTGTTGTTAGCCGCTGCAGGGAAGTTCAGTTCCTGCAGGTTTGTTGCTGTTCAGGGCAGTTAAAGTCCCTGAAGGTTTGTTGCTCTTCAGGGCAGTTAAGTCCCTGAAGGTTTGTTGCTGTTCAGGGCAGTTAAGTCCCTGAAGGTTTGTTGCTGTTCAGGGTAGTTAAGTCCCTGAAGGTTTGTTGCTGTTCAGGACAGTTAAGTCCTTGAAGGTTCGTTGTTGTTAGGGCAGTTAAGTCCCTAAAGGTTCGTTGTTGTTAGGGCAATTAAGTCCCTAAAGGTTTGTTGTTGTTAGCCTTTGAAGGCCTCCCATATGTTACTCATGGAAATCAAGTTCTTGAAGCTTTGTTGTTGTTCGCCACTATTGATGGCAATCTAGTCCCTGTAGTTTGTTGCGATTCACCACTACAAGCCTTCATCCATTCTTGCAGTTTGCTGCGGCAAGTCATCATCCATTGTTAATGGAAATCTCTCTTGTCCATTGTTGTCCAAGTTGAAGTTTCATGGTGCAAGTTCACGGTTGTCCATTGTTGTCCATTATTCTCCATATGATGTTGAGGAGTCTCTTGGGCTACACTTGTTTGTGTGTGCAATTTGGTATATTGACATTATCTCTGATTGAGTTTGTCTATTCCAAGCTTGGTTCATACAATCTTGTATGATCCAGCTTGAGGGGGAGTGTTGTAATTTGAGATAATATCTTTAGAATCTTTCTAATTAGAGAAAATAGATATATATTTTATTTTCTTAGTTTCCCTATTTCCCTTTTTAGGAGAATTAGATTATTACAAATAGAGGGTATCGGAACGTATTTTTTATGATTGAGAATAATAAATCACTCTTATTTTCAACTCTAAGTTATGCATAAATTCTCTTTCACAAGATTGTCACACATAACAGAGCCCTTAGTCACATAGTATGATACAACATAGCAATGCTAGCATTGTAATAGTTGTGGAATGATGATACAACATTGTTTCCCTTATGACACATTGACGTAGACAATCAGTTCAATTGATTTAATGCAAATATTGCTCACAGGTTGCTGCAAAAGTGATAGGAGAAGTTCAAGCACTTATTGTTTTTCCCATCATACCTTGTGGTATCCTTGCAATCTTCTATATTTTCTGGATTTCTGCTGCTCTACATTTGTTCAGCTCTGGTCAGGTTGTTCAGAACAACTGCAATTCTAATTGCTGCACATATGACCTCATCGAGAAAAAGGTGATATGTGATCGGTGTTGTGGATATAGCATTCATTACACGCCGCATATTGGAGCTGCCATCCTTTTTCACCTATTTGGCTGTTATTGGGCTACACAATTTTTCATAGCTTGCTTGTCAACAGTGATTGCTGGATCTGTTGCTTCTTATTATTGGGCCCATGGTGAAGCATCTGTAAGTCAAAATACCATGCTAATGAAGAAATGAACAATTTAGAAGAATTTGTTTTGCCATAATTGTGAGGATGTATTATTAACAGAACTAGATTGCGTGATTTTTAGCTTCATGAAAATTGATAAAACCAGACCAAAAAAAGAACATCAGAGAAAATTATTAAAGGAGATTTCATGGTGAATAATGTGACTAATAAATTGCTTTTCTACTAAGTTCGACCACACTGTTTAACCCAGTAGCCAACCAAACATTCTGGGATTGGTTGGTGATTGTTGTATAATTCTGATGATGTGGTAAGGGAAGGTTATATTCAGAAAAAAACTACTAAAGTTTGATGAGATTGAATAATTTGTAGTCTCAGCCATAACAGGGCCATGGTTTTCATTTGAGCTCAGAAATTATTCTTAATCAGTATAAGCTATACTACTGTAGGATTAGAAATTGGTGAAATATGAATATCATTTTACAAGTTCCTCATATCTTTGATGTTTAAGGATAGTAACCATAGGTTAAGAAATATTTGATGGAAGTAAAGCATCATTATATTTGACTAAATTGTCCTCACTATCTTGATCTGTTAATGTTTTCCTCTCTCTACTGTATCCTTGTTTAATATCTCAATAATAGTGGTGCAAGCATCTAAAGATATGGGAAAGAGGAAGTCAATTTATAACAATAATTTATTGGGCTTAACTAGATTATAAATTTCCTTGTGTCAAGGCAAATTTTCAGAGTTAGATTAAATGACAAACATTAGGTTTTTGTCTGTTTGGCTGATTGGAATTTGGTTTATCAATTAACTAAACCTTTTTCTTTTGATGGTTACAAATTATTTTTTATACGATAATAAATGTTTTTCATCTTTCTCAATGCAGCCTGAAATTCCCTTTCTTTCAGTATTTTCCTCCATGAAGAGGCTTATGCTTTACAGTCTTGGTTCTGTGGCTCTTGGTTCTCTGACTGTATCATTTATAGAGTCAATCCGGTTTCTGCTCGAATGTATTCGCCGGAAACTAAAAGTCTCCGGTCACGTGCCTGATAGCTGGATTGGCAAAGCTGCTTACCAATGTTCTCAATGCTTTCAGAGATGTATTGGGTGGACCATCAAATCAGTGAACCGAAATGCTTATGTCATGGTAATTTTTGTTAATCTTCCATAAGCCCTGTTGCATGTTAAATAGTTTGTTTATATAGTCTTGTATAATTTATTAACATTTTACATGTTTGCCTTACACCTGCAGATTGCTATAACGGGTAAAAGTTTCTTTAAAGCTTCTGCTATTGCAACCGAATTGATCATGAGTAACATCCTACGGATTGGACGAGTGAATGTGATTGGAGATGTTATTTTGTTCCTTGGAAAACTATGTGTCAGCCTCTCAAGTGTTCTTTTTGCTTTCCTCATGTTGGACACACACAAGTACAGATCCGCACATAACAAGATATCATCTCCACTTTTGCCTGTTGTGGTATGTTTATAATCTTGTAAGACTAGGGCTTGAAAATCAATAATGGTTTAACCAAAGCATGAAATATGGTAATTTTGTGCAATGCAGGTTTGCTGGGCTCTTGGATATGTTGTTGCAACCCTTTTCTTTGCAGTTGTAGAGATGTCAATAGACACTATCATTCTCTCATTTTGTCAAGATTCTGAAGAGCATGGAACAGCACAGTATGCTCCACCTCTTCTCATTGAAACCCTGGGAGACCAAAATGAGACTCAGAGACTTACACAAGGATCCCAATGAAGTATTTTCTGTGATGAATTTTAACAGGGCTTCAGGATTTAGAATTTTGTTAAGGTGCTTTATTTTTCACACCGAGTTCTGCTCTTTTCCTTGTATATATGTTATATACAATGCTCAACAAAGGTTCCCTATGATTAAGGTAGCTCTTTTGGTAGTTTTAATCTTTGACAAATGGGTTTATGCTAGGATGTCATGTTATGGCCACAACCAAACAATCCAATCATTGTTCTTGTGTAATTATAACCTTACTCAAACTTGCATCTTGTGATGAATTATAATATCTTCCGTTGTAGGTTCTTGATTGTCAATTCTTGAGTTTCAATGTTTGCTTTTCATCCCTTGCAACACCAACCTTTCTTAAGAAAAAAAGTTTATGGACACGCAATCACACTATTATATATGAGAAGAGCGTTTAGTTGGGTTTTTACTTCTTGCACCCCTATAGTTTCTTCATACACCCCAAAATGTCCATTTTACGGTGACCTCCAAATTATATGTAAACGTTCCAGAATAAACTTTCTGAAATTTCCATAAAAAGAGTTTCCGAACAGGATTTTCGGAACAAACTTTCTAAAATATATATATAATATCTTTCAAAATATCTCTACGAAATATGTTTCGAAAATAAATTATCAAAATACATGAAAAGTTAGTGTGATGCATTGGCAAAAGGTGCAGAAACGAAGAATGAGAGAGATAGCTGTTAATCACATAGCACAACTTGTGCACACACTATTTGTGAACAGAGAATACTATTTTATTAGTCTTTACATTATTCATAAGATAAAAATACTGAATTTATGTAAATGGCCAAAAAGTAAGTCAAAAACACATAAATACTAGCTAACTTGACATACTAGTTCAACCATGAGAAATAGGGCTTTATTTAAAAATGCAAATAATAATTCAACAATCCTCCCTTAAGCTCTAGCTTAGTGTAGTAATATCAACTGCTCTAAGTATTTGTCAAAGTTTCTCAAATTGTTCAAGCTTCACCGCCTTAGTCATTATATATCTGTCACTTATTCCTGAGTATTACAATACTTCAATTGAACAACGTGATCATTTATGAGATCTCTAAGAAAGTAAAATTTTACTGCAATATGCTTACTGCGCCCATGAAATACAGGATTTTTGGACAGCTAAATAGTGGAGTTGTTATTGCATAGAATTGTGATTAATTCCTTTCTTTCGATTCCAATATGTTCTAGAATTCAATGAAGCCAAATGCATTGACAAGCACATGCTACTACAATTATATATTCCGCCTCTGTAGTTGATAAGCTAACTACTGACTGCTTTTTCGAAGCCCATGATACAACCCCTGATCCTATTATGAGTACTGCTCCAGAAGTGTTTTGCCTATCATCCAAATCCCCAACATAGTTACTGTCACTATAGGCTATGATTTCAATTTTTCCTCCCTTTTGGTATAGAATAATGTACTCAATGGTACCTTTTACATACCTCAAAATATGTTTTGTGGCAGCCAAATGTGATGCTTTTGGAGTAGCCATGTACCTGCTAATTAGACTCACTTCGAACATTAGGCCTGATCAAGTGACAATTAGGTACATGAGAATGCCAACAACTTGTTTAAATTTGGTGGCCTCAACTGATGTTCCTTCATCATCTTTGGACAGTACAGTGCCTGACTAGGGATGGCAACGGGTCGGGTCGGGCACGGATAGTGCCTACCCGCAACCCGACCCGACAAAAAAAATTCACTCGCTACCTGACCCGCTACCCGCACGGATACCCGCTTAAAAAATATCCGCGGGTATTTTAAAACCCGCGGATACCCGTGGATATCCGCGGATACCCGCAAATATTAAAAAAATATATATTTTAATAAATTATTAAAATAAAATTTAAATAGAATTACAAAAAATATATAAAATATAATATAAATTAAATTAAATATAAATTTAAATTCAATTTTAATTAAATTTAATCTTGTAAAATATAAATTAATGTTAATTTTAATTAAATTTAACTTAATAAAATATAAATTAAATTTTTATTTTTATTTTTTGCGGGTAGCGGGTATCCGCGGGTACGGATAGTATAATACCCGCACCCAACCCGTTTATAAGCGGGTATTAAAATATCCGCTACCCGCGGGTTGCGGGTAGTAAATATCCGCGGGCGCGGATTTTTTTGCCATCCCTATGCCTGACACAATTGGATCGCGAACAAGATTATATTTTGTCATGTTCAACCGAGCTAACATCTCACGGGCATAACGTCATTGGCAAATGAAAATTCCCATATCACTTTGTATAACTTAAATTCCTAGGAAGTACCTCATTCTTCCCAAATCCATCGTGTCAAATTCTAATTGCATCGAACTCTTGAAGTCCTCACACATTTGACGACTATTGCTAGTAAAAATTATGTCATCAACATATAAGCTAACAATTAGAATATTACCATCAAACCTTTTTATGAACAATGTGTGTTCACTAGAGCACCGATCAAAGTGTTCTTTTGCAAAATATGCTTCAATCCTGCTATACCAAGCTCGTGGAGCTTGTTTAAGCCCATATAGAACTTTCTTGAGACAATACACTTGATTTTCTCTACCTCTTTTGGTAAACCATTCAGGCTACTGGACAAACACCTTTTCTTGAAGTTTACCATGTAAATGCACTCTTTACATCAAGCTGGAAGACTTCCCATGTCCATTGAGCTGCCAAGGCTAGTAAGACTTACACTGTATCAAGTCGAGCGACTAAGGCAAAAACCTCAGTATAGTCGATTCTGAATCTTTGAGCGTAACCTTTAGCAAATAATTTGTCCTTATATTTCTGTATCAGACCTCTTTCATTGAGTTTGGTCTTAAATATCCACTTCACACTGATAGGTGTAGATTCTTTTGGAAGATTTACAAGTTCCCAAGTGTTATTCCTTTCTATTGCTTCGATTTTAGTGTTCATTGCATCTCTCCATTTTGGATTTGTATGGGCTTCTTCAAATGAGAAAGGATCTTCAAACTCGCACATCATCATGGCTAGTAAACTCTCTTCTTCTGCTATCAAGAGGTTCGTTTCATAATCGGTCATCCATGTAGGTGGTCGCCTCTGTCTTGTTGCCATCCCTTCAGTTGTAGGATGATGAGATTCTCAGTCTGAATCAGAATTAATCAGTGGGTCTAAGCTAGTGTCATGGCTGACTGGAAGTTCGTGTGGGACAAAGTCTACTAGTGTCTCTTCTAAGACTGGAGTTTCACCTTCTCGAGTATCATCCTTTGCATTGCCATGCCAATTCCAGCTTTTGTCCTCCTCAAACACTACATCCTGCTTATGATGACTATTATTGGTAAGATTGTATAGTTTGTAAACTTTTGATTCTTGACTTACCCTCAAGAGCATACACGGTTGACTTTTATCATCTAATTTGTTTGCTTCTGATCTGGAATATGAATGTGACCAATGCAACCAAATATTCGAAAGTAGCCAACATGTGGTTTAAGCCCACTCCAAAGTGCTTATGGAGTTTAGTGATCTATTGCCGATGATGGACTTCGCGGAAAAGCACCACCGGACAACATCAAGCCAGTATGATTTTGGAACACATTTATTATGTAAGACTGCTCGAACTGAATTCAAGATAGTGCGATTCTTTCTTCCTGCAACTCCGTTTTGTTGCGGAGTGTATTGTGGTCTTTTGCCTTGAAATCCCTTGATGATTGTAGTAATTTTCAAACTTCTTAGAGGTAAATTCACCACCTCTGTCAATTTTTAGACAAATAATGGAAGCGTTGGCTTCTTTTTCCATACGAGCTTTGAAACTTTTGAATGCACTAAATGTTTTAGATTTTGCATGCAGAAAGTAAACCCATGTTTTACGAGAGTAATTATCAATGAAACTTAGAATGTACCTTTTGTTGCAGTGAGACGAGGGTGAAATGGGACCACACACATCAACATGAATTTGTTGGAGTTTTTTCAAGGCTCTCCAAGGACATTGTCTTGGTATGGTGTCCCTATGTTGTTTTTTCCAATGAGACATAAGGTGCATGCTTCTTTTGACGCCTTTAGAGGTGGGAGGCTGATTACCAAATGCTTGTTGGCAAGTGTGCAAAGTCCCTGAAAGTTCAGATTAGCAAACCTTTTATACCAAAGTTGTACTTCTCGTTCAGAAGATTCATTTACATGAAGGCACTATGATTCACGAGGATTCATTGAGGATGTTAGATAAAACATCCTATTTCCTTTCATGCTAGAATGAAGAAGTAATCCACGATCTAGATGGAAAATTTTGCAGGTGTCATTTTGAATCAATACAGCTAAACCTTTCTCTTGGAGTTGCCCTAAACTTAGAAGATTGGTTCTAAGTTCTGGGATGTAATATACATCTGTGATGATATTTGAGCAGCCATTAATACAAACTCAAATGTCCACTTTTGCTTCTACTGCCATAGTGGTGTCATTACCAAGCTTGACGGTCTTGCATAGTCCCTGTTCGTGTATCTTGGTAAACCATCGTTTATTTCCGGTCATATGGTTACTGCAACCAGAATCAAGAAATCAATCTTCTTGCTGCACAAATTGGTGATTTGTTTCTTCATATGCTACCAATAGTATTTCATCTTCTACCCTTGATGATTCCTCATACCTTGCATAATGTGCTTGTTTTTCAACCCGTGGGCACTCGTATTGGAAGTGTCCTAGTTTGTGACACCGAAAACACTCTACAAGCGCTTTATTCAATGATTGTCTTCCGCGACCTCTTCCACGATCACAACTGCCACCTCCTTGGCTATATTCGTGACCTGTTTCTGATCTACTATCATGAGTAATTTTCAGCACTTGTTCATCGTGTTGAGAGTCCTACATTCGCTGCTCATGAACAAGTAAGCTTCCATGGAGTTCATCAAGACTTAGTTTACTCAAATCATTAGATTCCTCTATTAAATAAACAACATAATTGAATTTTGGGGTGAGTGATCTGAGTATTTTGCTAACCACAATACTTGAGTCCATCACCTCTCCATTCGACTTCTTCTTGTTGATAGTATTGAGAGTACGTCCCAAATACTGATCAATGGTTTCAACATCTTTCATAGTGAGTAATTCAAACTCACGTCTCAAGGCTTGGAGCTGTGCTCGCTTGACCCTGGTTGAGCCTTGGAATTTTCATTGCGTGGATTGCCAAATCTTCTTGGACACACTTTTGTCCAAAATATTATGTGATATCTCCCTATCAATGGCTTGAAACAGGTAATTTTTTACCTTTAAGTCCTCCAAGCCAGACATCCTTCTTTCTTCTATTTATGCACTCACATTGTTTCCCTTTCTTCTGTATGTGCAGTCCCCACACTCTTTTCACTCCTTTGATTTCTTTCACTCATGGTTTCTCTTTCTTTTATATGTGCACTCACACTGTTTTCCAGACTCCACACTCTTCTCACTTGCGTTACACCTGTTCACATTGTATCACACATATTCACATCGTATCAAGCCTCATATGGAGCTCTGATACCACTTGTTAATCACAGAGCACAACTTGTGCATACTGTTTGTGAATAGAGAATACTTTGTTATTTATTCAATTGAAAGAGCACGACTTTTATAAACCTTTACATTCATAAGATAAAAATATTGAATCTATGTAAATGGCCAAAAAGTAGGTCACGTACACTTAAATAATAGCTTACTCACATACTAGTTTGACCCTGAGAAATAAGGCTTTATTTAAAAATGAAATAATAATCCAATAATAGTCTCAACAACAACAATATGACACTTAAAAGATGTGGTAAGCTAGGCTCAAAGACATTTTACAAAGGTGCAGTAAAAAAGGAATTGTAGTTTCAACAACACTACAAACATGATAAATAACACATTGTAAACAACTAATCGTCTCAAATATTTCGTAAAAAGTATGAAATCATTTGCAAAGATCAAACACATATAACAATATCTAAAAAATTAAATTATTCCAAGTAAACTTTAATAGAAAACTCGACACTAGATATATGTGTACGATTATAAGTGTAATTAAATGATATTTTAATGTATGAAAATAGAGTAAATTACGTTTAAATGAAAACTGGTGTAGAGATCTTGAATAAGAAAAAAACAATTATTACTTATTACATAAACAAAATTTTCAAATATCAAAGCAAGTTTGAAATCTTACATAAATCATTTTCAAAATTATAAAATATTAAATTATAATTTGAAATTTATTATATCAAGCATAAACATTTGTTTTTATATCATTCATTTTCCTTTGCATGAAAAACTAAAATATAAACTATGGATCAATATACAAAGGTGATTAAGATTTACTTATATTTTATATGTATACATATTTTTTTTATTAACATTCAAAGACATTAAAAAGTAGTAAAAGTTTGTTTAAGTCATGAAATGTTAGGAGGAGGGAGAGGGAAATGGAAGGGAGAAAAGGGGGAAAAGTACTTATTGAATGATCTAATTCATATTAATTACAACAATTCCTTCATGTAATATAGTAAGTGTTGAATATAGTGAAAAACTATATTTGGGATTAATCTCCCTTGTGTTAAATACACATAGGGTTCTCTATTTATAATAGAAGAAATATGGATTAAGCCCAAAATACAAATAAAAAAATAATAACAAACTAACTAAAAGATAAAGATAAAAGATATAATATATCTAACAGTAAGTATCCAATTATGCAGTTTGTATAAAAAAGACTGTCATAAAATGTGCATACATTGCACAAAGGAGTTTTCTGCTAACTGCATTGACATCCATTTTCTTTAATGTATAATCAACATTAACAATTTACATCAAGTCAAATCCAAAAAGAACTTGTGTTACTGCTTGATACCAACAAAAGTCACCCATATTCTATAGTTGTTCCACATAAATTAGTAATGTCCAAAAGCACTATTACCTTGTAAAGCTTTTCTTAAATGAACTAGTAATCATCTTATAAATCTTTAATTATCATACTATCTTCATCAATATACCAGTTAACCTTTTTCAGTTTCCTCCATTGCAGATGTTTTATCTCCCACTTGGCATAGAGGAGCATCTTAAAATTACTTCAGCTTTAGAACTGCTATGAGCTGAAGATATTGAGGCAGAGGGTCTTAGGAGGGGTGTAGCAGCCCTACTTGACGTTTCGTTGACAATGGGAGAAGGGGTAGATGTAACAGCTGTGACTGGTTGTAATTCTACTTCAGGGACATCAATTAATTGATCATCTTCTTCAATAGACAACACAGTGCTTGTGTCTGTATGAATGGTGGAATCATCAGGGAACATACCATGTTTTCTCTTCCTCCTAGCTGCCTTACCCCATCCATGAATTGTTTCTCTAATCCTCTGTGGGATTAATGCTGCCTTGTAGTTTGTTCCCATCTGATATAAACATTGAAAAGCTGTTGTTGCATGGAACATTATAGTGGAAAAAGCAAAAGCCCTTCACTAATATGATTCATTCAGTGTATCAAATCCATTTTTCATGCAACACATGACGGATTATTCAGCATTAAGGAATACCATTTGTATAATTATAGGCTTCCAAAAACTGAAAACTTGTCACATATAGAGTGTGTGATTTACAGTTTCACAAAATAGTTATTAGTTTTCAAAACAAAGCTGTAAAAGCAACTAGTAGCGAGGATCAAGCAAGACAGGTAACAGCTACAGTAATTAATAGAAAAGTGGTATAAGATGAGAAAACATCTATTTGTTCTTGTTCTTTGGATTTTAAATCACAAGTTTAAGAAACAATTTTGAAAACTATTAAGTAGATCTTAGCTTAATTCGATCTCACAGTACGGACTTATAAAACGTGGTTTGCACCCACTTATAAATTTGACTTTATTTCTGATCGATGTGAAACTTTCGATGAAAGTTTCCTTGCCTTTGGATGAGAAATTGACTTTTGAGTAGTGTAATTATTCTAACAGGGGTTAACCTACCTGTGTAACAAGTGCATATAGTGGCAAGGTGCTGTAGCTACAAAGAAACTGTCCTGCAAAGCTGCAAAGTTGAAATGTAAGGTGCATGTTGATTTGTCTTGTGTAAACTAAACCAGTAAACATCCAATGGCGACATTTTACATTAAATAGTTGAATAACACCCATGCCAAGTAGTTATTTTATATTAATGGCTTGTTAATGCTTTATTGAATTAGTTTTGACGAGCATTGTTATGTAAAATCCTGAATAAGGGGAAGAAGTTGATTTCTGCATACCCCAATATTAGCCTTAAATACAGGAGAAGGTGATTCCTAATAAAGCAAGAATCATATCCGAACTGCCACTGTAGTCAAAAAACACATTTTGATAGTTTAGTCAAATGCAAAAGCTCAAAGTTGCAATCTGTATTACGGTTCATTAACACAAATATATAGTTTTATCTTATTTCCTTATAACTCCCTAAAAAAACTGAATCTTGCTCAGAATTTTGGGTAATGTATGTCGAAGCAATATAACTACTTTTTAATAATTCAACCTTAAAACAATATGATTCCTATTAGTCCATGTCTAATTCTAGGTTGTAAAATGGATAAGGAAGTACCCAGAACCAAAAGAATGAAGCCAGCTCAAATGCATTCTGCCAAAAAGAATAAAGAATCAGAAGTTAATACTAAAATAACAAACTTAGGTAAGAAAACATGGCATAAGATGTAGACGAACCATGGCCAACCTGGAAGAGAATGAAATGGATCAAGGACAACAATAGCTCAGGCTTATTAAACCAAAAGAGTTCATCACGAGGCCTCAACTTTGCTTCTGGGAAGAACCCTGCAATTCCAGCATTCTCCAATGCCAAGGTTGCAATGACATGCTGTAGCTTTGTTCCCACCAAAAGCACAAGCTGTTCATTAAACATAATGATTGTATTGTTGAATGTCATCAATAATTTACTCAACTAATTTACTTAACATACAAAAATCATAAAGCACTTTAGTGAATAAGGACATAATTTAAGCATGTTATTCTATTCAAATTCCATAGAAAAAACCCACCAACTATTTCACAAAGAACCAATCACATACCATCCACAGCATCTAAATGGTTCTGGAACAAAAGTTTAAAAGTGCAGTTTATCCACCACACTGGCATTTGATGCAATTAGGAGAACTAAAAGAAAATGAAGGAAATAACGAAGTAACTTACAGATACAGGAATGATAGCTATCCAGAAATATAGGTTAGATCCTGCATAAACCACCCCAAAAAATTACCATCTGTAAGATTCAACAGCATGCAAAACCAAGATCAATCTTACCACAATGCTTCAGTAAATCTTACAGAGAAAAGGGACTGAATTAAGGAATTATAAACTGATTTTCACCTGGACTGCTTATAATAGGCTATACCTTTAATGTTGAAAAGCATGAAACCAACAACAAATCCCCAGAGCGGGCCACTGCAAGAGATTTTATAGACAATCAGCTTTCAATTTCTTCATGAGAATCAGTTGCTGAAAAACTAAAGCAATAAAAATGTAACAAGAATAAGTCCAAGATGCTCAAGACATTATATTATCGCCTTCTTATTTGGATAATTTGCAATGAGTATAGCATAGACAATTTAACTACCTCTCCAAACACTAAATACAAGTAAATGGATATTTACAATTAAAACAGGTCATATTTGAAATTTTCAGATAATGGGAATGCACATAAAGAAAATCATGAAACTGACTGCTGAATCTCGACTATTTCTAACCTCACACCAACTATCCTTTGGAATTCCTCTTCCATAGACCGAACCATGTAGCTGTGGAAATCATACTTTAATGAAAGGTGGTGATTCTGCCATGAAGAAGGAAAACACAGTAAGTTTAAAATCAGATGGTAGAAAATTAACATTAAGCAAATGCACTAAGTATCTGTCTTTAAATAGTCTTTTTCAGTTTCCACTAGGAACTTGGAACCTGAATTTTCTTAAGAAAAGATAAAAGTTTTTAAATTCCGCTTTAGGCTAAGCCCTCATGGATTTGCTTTTAGTATCCGTCCAAAAGACCTCTTATCAATGGAGATATCTTATGTGTATATAAACCCATGTCCATCTCTTATTTTATCCGATGTGAAATTTTGTTTGTACCCAACATAAATAACATATTAGCCAAAGAACTTTGGGAAAATATATTAATTGTGAGACGAGAACCACATTAGATAGCTTAAACCAACCATACAAAAGACAAATTTTATTGCAATACTGCGTACCATGATGAAGCCTTTGCGAAGTGTAAGATAATCAGCACGAACCACAGAATGTGCAAATTGTCGAAAAAAACATGTCTGCAGCTTATTTAAAATTAAAATTAGATAGATATGCAGTTATACTATTACTGAGTAAATGCTTCAAAATGAAACCGGAATTACATAGAACTAGATGATAAAAATGATATATAAATTTAGTAGTAGAGGGTACAAGGTACCTAGGAATAAAACATTCATATAAAGTATGTTGTTTTGTTCTTAAAAAAGGCTGATAGTAATAAGAGATTCGTGCAATTAGCTCCAATGTACTATAATAGCATTTAGTATGCGAAGAACCACAAATTGAATTCCCATAAGCTTGACTACTTCGAAAATGTAATCATTAAAATTCTAGTCATGTTTTAGTCAACATAGTTAATAAAAACATATCTTCCTAGTTCTTTCATCAAATAACTTTAAGAAACTAAAGAGGGTAATGTTAAAAGTACACGAATGAAATGAAACCAATTGGAAACAAGAAAAGAAGGGGAGATATGTAATTACCACCCAAATAAGGGAACTGTTTTTGAACAATGGATTTGATACATGAGACTTGACAAAGGTTGATTGCCTTCTCATAGTCAACTCTCTTGTAATTTCTGTTGAAACAAAAGAATTGAAAAATCAAATTCAAAATATGGTTAAAATATTCACTTCATGACCACATATTTTCTATCAATGGTCAACTCTCATACAAGCCTACTAAACTGTCAAACAGGATCAGTGAAGTGAATTAGGAGAGATCAAACACAGAAATGCTTTTGGATTTTAATTATATAACAAAATTGTGTTATCTGCATTGACTGCATAACTGAGAGAAGAGATGATTATAGGATAACAAACCTGATCAATGTGCTTTGTAAGTTTGTATATCAATCATACAATTAAAAAGTATAACATTAAAATAGTTTTAATTCAAAGGGCAATGTGCTTACCAGATAATGAATCACGCCGATCCATGTGAGCCTCGTCTTCCCACACTCTCCAACTGTGAATCTGGTTTGAACTACTATTGTTATTATGTCAAACAAAATCCAAAATGATATTTTTTATTTATAAGAAAAATGCACAAATCTTTTTCATGGATTACATAGTTAATTTTTATAGGATCACTCTCCATACTTTTACTTTGTTTGAATAATACAATTAGTAAATACCAAGATTTATGTGAGATGTAAGATGAAAAAGGCATATGGTAGTCCTTTTCTGACAACATAAATGTAATACACATTGTATCAAAACTTATTTAGAATGGCTCAAACTATTTTATAACATCATCCCAATTTGCTTAAGGTTTTAAGCATGGTAAAGAACTAGAAAAATCATTATGAAAACCCAAGCACATTTTGGACAAGAAAATTCACACATTAACCCTTTTTTTGAAACAGTGACAACTATTTGGACATTCTTAATCTATAAACAGAAAACAATAACTCACCTTCACAATGGCCAACAACATAGTTAGGCAACTGTAAGATATATGAGTTACTGCCATGACAAAAATGAATCTGTGCAGCTGCTCTAGACCTTCATACGAAACAAATGGTTCATAACCCTGAGCATGATAACAAAATTGCAGATTAACTAAAATAATCTAGAGCAGTAAAAGCAAGTGATAGTCAAATTTTATACATGTAAGGTATATTGCTCATGCCTCTTTGCAAGTGCTTCTATTTATTCCATTCAACATCCTCCCAGATACATGATAAGCAGAAGCCATCAATAGTTTACGCTTTTCAGAGCCATTCTCTTCCATTTGTTCATCAATCTGGGATCTAGTGCATGGAGCAAAAGCACTGTTGTAGAACTTTGATGGAATGCAAATATTTGCTATCATGCGTGAGGTAGCTGTTAATAAGAGTGATATAAACCCGAGTAGCATCAATTCTGAAGATGGAATTCCAAAATAACGGGAACTGGTTAGTAAGAGTTATTGTTTATATCTAAAACGAATACAATACAAGCATAATTTAATGCACAGCACCTTCCTTCATCTTCTCTAAAGCTGCAAGCAAAGGTTTTCGGTTAGTTTTCCGCAGCCACTGCAGTCACAGAAAAACGTAATCACATATCAGAATTCATGCCAAAGGCAAAGTATTGATTAATGAAAGGATTGTTCTTCAATCACAAGAAAGACAAGTATGTGATTAAGACAGAATCAAGCTTTAAAGTTTAAACAAAAAATGAAAAGTGAAATGCATATGAAGAGAGTGAAAACTTCTTTCCATGTCAATTAATGCAGATCCTGTTAAATCTATTTTAGAGTTACATTACATTCCACCCAGAAATGAAATTTCTGACCATATCTAATTAGTTGTAATGCAAAATACTCATTTTGTTTTTCTCTTTTCACTTTTTTTGCCTCTATCCTTCCCTTTCTCAACTCATCGACAAGCCTGATAGTAGTTTCAGTCTTCACCATAAGTTTGAGAAATGCCTTGAAAATTGAAAAATATTCCAACTTTTCCCATGCAACACCAGAGAAATTAACATCAAGAACCAACATAGATTCTAGTCTAACTATTACTTACATTGCTTAAACGATGAATGGAGCGCTCCACAAGCAGAGAGACAGCAACAAAGACAGTCAACACAGTAGCAACTGACCATGTAGGAGTCAGTGCCAATGACCTTGTTTCCTGTTCATTATTGTCCATTTTGAAATACCCAAATCACAGACCAAACCTTGAATATGGCTATGGCTATGCCTAATAAAGTCACAGACCAACTTCTTCAATGGACTTAAGACATAGTCTCATAAAAAATCTCCTTGGAAAATTATACAATCAGAACTCATAGTGCACCCCTTAATCAGCCTATAAATCAATGGGGTAACACGGAATCCCAAGTAGAAATTCTAATGGCAGTATCTTTCTTCAACAGACAAGAGAAAGTAGTGATCTTGACTACTAATTTACATCCAAATACAAAGATATAACAGATCAAAGGAATAAGAATAGGACCCAAATGGAAGCTCTAATTTCCAATCTCTTTTTCATTGACTCCAGTGGTTTGAGCATAAGACACAAATACATA
This sequence comes from Vigna umbellata, assembly GCF_029865625.1. Lineage (NCBI taxonomy): Eukaryota > Viridiplantae > Streptophyta > Magnoliopsida > Fabales > Fabaceae > Vigna > Vigna umbellata. The sequence continues at coordinate 4,610,722 of NC_142170.1, forward strand.
CCACTTGCTAACAAAGTAAACTTTGGCAAAGCCCCCAAAAGAACCCGGTGGCTTGCTCCTCACTGCATGTCAAAATCTTCCATAACCATCAAAGACTCTTCCAGAAAAAAGAAAAAAAAGAAAGTTGTTTCCACTGTGACAAAGATGGTGAAAAGAAATTTCCTTGACCTTGTTTCTCTCACTTTCTCCGGAGAAAATAGAAAAGAAAAAAGAAAACAAAAAACAAGGCTCTTTCTTTTCCTTTCTGAGAACTCTTCTGAACTATTCAGACCAACCTCATTTGCAAATCATGCTCACATTCCCAAGACACTTTACCAGCTCCTTTAAATCCCAATATTTTCCTTGATTCTACTTTAACGACAGTGCCCAGCAGATTCAGACATTCTCCAATGGGAGTAAAGGCCACAACTTTTTTCCAAACATGAAGTGCCCACAACCTTAAACCCCTGTCAGGAATCTAGGAAACTCAGACTGGAACTTGTCACTCTGTAAGAAGTGAACCCAGAAGAGTTAAATCTGAAGATCTCTCTCTCTCTCTCTCTCTCTGTGTTTCACACAGTCACAAGCTGTGTAAGTAACAAACTAGTTGTTTGTTCCTAATACAATACATTGAATGAGTTCACCAAAAATTACATGCATCTTTATGATTCCAATATAAAATGAGGGACAAGGCGCGTCTTTTCCAGCTGCAATATCATGTCAATGCACTCTGTTCAGTATCTCTTCAATGGGCCACAGGTGCGTGCCAACTCCCACTCATGCACTCTATAATATACTAATCAACCACATCTACCATGTTGCTTGATTCTTGTGTTCTTTAAGCAGGTAAGTTCAAATTATTGGGTTAAAGATGAATATACCTTTTTAATTATGGTATCTCTAAAATTTATTTATTGCTAGAAGCACCAATACTGTTAGGAACCTCGAACTCACAAAATGAGTATCCCAATGTAATTTAAAATAATTTTTTATCATAGTCTGTATGCTTTTATAAAAAATTTCCTTGAATATGATAGAGTATTTATTTTTCTGCTACTCTGCATCATTAAAGGATAACCTTTTTTCACACAGGTCTAGTAATTTACCTGTCATTTATATGATTAAGTTACTTCATTTTGAAATAATTAATTTTCATTTAAACCATTTATTATGATTCTGAAGATTAACATATCTTTATATAAAAGAAAATGAAAATATATAATAATTTATAGCGTCATATTATTTAAATAAAGTATTACACAACGATGAATAAACAGTGCTATAAAAAGTATTGTTCATGCAGCATGCACGTGTTTCCCTAATACAGCTTTTCTCTTTTTTCGCGCTGCGTTACGTGTCTACCGCACTCGTCGTTCCTGCATCACCGTAACATTTTGCATACTTTTTTATATTTTATTATTATTATTATTATTATTAATTGGTTTTGGTGAAAATGAATTTTAATTTGCAATCCACAAATGATAAGTGAGGGTATTAGTATAACTCGGATGCAATTTTTATATTATTTTTGATAAAAAATGAAATTTGGGTACTATATAGAAGAAAAAATAATTAAGAACTTGTATTTAGATCGTGTATTTATACAGAAATGAGTAATAAATAAATAAATGAGAGGTAAATAATTTTTCATTATTTATTTAAGGAGAAGTTTGATAAAATTTTGGATAATGTAAAATGTTAAGACATTACACATGAAAGAACTTTAGATGTTTGTGATTTGTTAGATATCGTCCACAAGACCACAAGTTGGTGATGTTAAGAGTGTTAGGTTTAGTCCAAATCTCAATCCATATTCAAATATGTCGGTGTCACATATCACTTCCGCTTTCAATGACGATTTTCTTTTACCAATATATATATATATATATATATATATATATATATATATATATATATATATATATATATATATATATATATATATATATATATATATATATATATATATATATATATATATGGGGTTTGCTAACGCGCGTACGCCTGTTTTTCAGTTGGTACGTTTTAGTAATGTGTACCGGGTTTTAGTAGACAAAAATATCCTTATATATCATGGATTCTAAGTTTTAAGGTTAAGGGTATTTTAATAATTTTCATTATCAAAACTAAAAAAAAAAAGAAACCCCCAAACCCTTACTCACCTCTCTCATTCCTCTCAACTCTTTCTCTTTCATTTCTCTGTCATCCCTACTGTATCCGAATTGAAAAAATCACTTGTCTTTAAACAATTTGCCTTTGTAAAGAGTTGAGTCATTGACATATTCACCTTGAGACAAAGGTTCATTCAAGATCTCTTCAATTTCACTATCTTCACTAACCTCTCTAATTTCATCATCTACATATGTTGAATCATCATCTCTAAAAAAACCCTCCAGGCCAATTACCAATTCCTTCGGATGTCATTATGCTTGTGAAAATTAGATAAAATTATATAGGACAAAAATTATAAAATGAAAACTCATTATAAAATCATTTTTTGTAAGAAATTGTTTAACAACGAGTGTTTCTGATTTTTTCCACGCCAATTACCAATTCCTTTGATGTCATTATGCTTGTGAAAATTAGATAAAATTAGATAAGACAAAAATTATAAATTGAAAACTCATTATAAAATCATCTTTTGTAAGAAATTGTTTAACAGCGAGTATTTCTGATTTTTTCCAGGTCAATTACCAATTCCTTTATACTTGTGAAAATTGGATAAAATTAGATAAGACAAAAATTATAGAATGAAAACTCATTATAAAATCATTTTTTGTAAGATTGTTTAACGACAAGTGTTTCTGATTTTTTGAATTGGAGCTATAGTAGGGATGACAGAGAAAAGGTTGGAGTGAGAGAGATGACATAGAAAGGGTGTTGAGGAATGAGAGAGGTGAGTAAGGATTTGGGGGTTTCTTTTTTTTTTTTAGTTTTGAGAATAAAAATTATTAAAATACCCTTAACCTTAAAACTTAGAATCCATGATATATAAGGATATTTTTGTTTACTAAAACCCGGTACGCATTGCTAAAATCAGCAAACCCATATATATATATATATATATATATATATATATATATATATATATATATATATATATATATATATATACACACACTTCTGCATGTTTTACTATAATATTATGACATTTAAGAGATAAAAATAGATAAAATAAACATTTTTTAAAATTAAAACTAATTTTGTTCTTATAAAATTAAATATATTTTTTAACTTCAAGATATTCTCTTTTCTAAGGTTGTTTCTAAAGAAAATATTCTCTAGTCAATTAAATGTAATAAATACAATAATTAATGAAGGTAGTTAGCAGCAACCTCATGTCAAAAATGTAAAACATTTCTCTAAGCCTCTAATTTAGTATAGGCAGGAAACACGACAGACACGCAGCAAGAACACCTTCTTCTGCTGTCAAACCCTTTGAGTCACCCTCAAAGTCAAGAACACAATTCTTCTTCCTGTAATCACAAAAGGGAAACCAACAAATCTTCACGATTGCAGAAATTTCTGATCACGCACATTACACCTTTATGTGCTGATAGATTAGACGTTCAAACCCACCAAATCTTGCTTCTCAAGAAACCTCTAAGCCTTGATCACCAAGGTGAATCTTTGGTTCTTGGAGCTTTTCTTTTCTCTGTAAGGAATCACAACGTTTTCTGAGAGATATGAAAGTGTTAGAATCCAAAAGTTCTTACAAAATTCAAATCAGCGTCAATTTATAACATTAGATACATCAAACACATTTTAATCGATTTAGCTGTTAATCTAGTCGAATACACTTTGCAGTTATAACATACTAATAACAATCACAACATTTAATTGAATGCACATTTAATACAATCGACTTGCAATAAATATTTGGTCAACATATTTAGAAATATGACCGTTATGTCAGTTGTGACAAACATTTAACAGTTTTTAAAAACTTAACAGACTTAATCGAATTCAATAAGCATTCAGTCGATTAAGTAAAAACACTTAGAACAATTTTTGAAAACTTTTCTCTTCAAAATATCTCACAGCACACTTGTAAAGAGTTTGTGCAAACCCACGAGTTTTAATCGATTCATCCCATTATGTAATCCACTTAAAATTGTTGTTTTGCCACACAATAAAGTTCAACCAAAATGCTTGTGGTTTTTCATTTCCGAACACTTATGTTATGCATACACATATAAAATCACATTAAACACAGTAGTATGCTTTACACAAAACAATAATGTTCACACATATGCTTGTACAGATATAACACAATAAGCAAAAGCATATAACATGTATAACACAATATACACACGTGTTATTAATTATGTGTTGTCATCATAAAAAAAACAGTCATCACTAAGATTGTGTAGGTTTTAGCTAAACTTGTGTTCCCCTATCACCAATCTAAACAATCACCCCCTTTTTTTATGATGGATAACCATGATTAATAAAACCATGTTCATACACACATTCACAATCACAGATTATATCAACTTATCCAATTACATCAAATTCTCCCCTTTTGGACATTATCAAAAAAGATATATAAACTGTAATTGAATCATTGATTATCAATCATATAAAGATGCATCAATTATAATAACAGAATGATCTTGATGCTCCCCCTATCAATCATATATACAGCGGATAAACACAGAGATATAAGATGAATAAACATTCAACAAATAGTCAAACAAGGTTTAAAGCTATCAGATATCATAAGTTTGGAAACTTCAAACCCAATGACGAAACCCAATCGATTTGAATATCATCATAATCGACTTCCTTTGTTGTACAGTAATGTTGATTTTCCATTTGATCTCAGACAGCAAGCATTGTTCCCGCATAACCTTTCAGGCTTTTCTAGATCAAGCTTTTTAGCATTAATGCAGTACAATAATTAACACATTTAATGTATGAATATGCAATTATGTGAATGTAACATTTAAAATATCAATTGCATTCATACACACAGGTTAAACAATTAATCACTTTATGCTATTGTCATCCAGAATCCCTAATTCATTTCTAATTGTATAAAATCTTTCCTTATTCAAAGGTTTTGTGAAAATATCAGCCCATTGATGTAAGGTATTTACATATTTGACCTTAATTTCACCCTTGAAGATGTGCTCTGTTATGAAATGATGCCTTATTTCAATATGCTTAGGTTTAGAATGAATAACAGGGTTCTTAGTCAGATTTATTGCACTTGTGTTGTCACATTTTAAAGGAATATGGTCTAATGAAATGCCATAATCTTCTAGTTGGCTCTTAATCCAAAGAGACTGAGCACAATAGCTTCCAACAGCTATGTACTTGTCTTTTGTGGTAGATAATGCCACACAAGCTTGTTTCTTTGAATGCTAAGAAACTAGTGAACATCCTAGCATATGACATGCACCACTAGTGCTCTTTTTGTCTAGCTTACAACCACCAAAATTTGAATCAATGTATCCTTCAAGAAAAATGTTTGAACCACTGGGATACCACAGTCCAAGATTCTTGGTTCCCTTTAAGTATTTCAAAATTCTTTTTATAGCAGTTAAGTGTGATTCTTAAACCTAGCACAAAGACAAATACTATGCATGATATATGGTCTACTAGAAATTAAGTACAATAGAGATCTGATCATACCTCTTACAGTTTCTGGTCTATAGCATTGCCTTTCTCATCAAGGTCCAGATAGTAGTTGGTTGCCATAGGTGTTGTAGCTTCTTTGCAATCAAGCATTTTGTACTTCTTCAACAAATCATTATAGTATTTAGATTGATGTATGAAGATACCGATCTCATTCTGCTTAACTTGAAGTCCCATAAAATATGTGAGTTCTCCCATCATGGACATCACGAACTCTTCCTGCATAGTCTTAGAAAATTCTTTGCATAGAGCAGGATTAGTTGAACCAAAAATGAACCAAAAATGATGTCATCAACATAAATTTGTACGTACAATCTATCCTTTTTGGAATTTTTAATGAAGAGGGTTGAATCTACTTTACCCCTAGTGAATCCTTTCTTTATCAAAAATTCACTTAGACACTCGTACCAAGACCTTGACGCCTATTTCAGTCCATATAGTGTCATTTTCAATTCGAAGACAAAATCTGGATGTTCATAATCTTGAAATCCTGGTGGTTGTTTGATGAACAAATTTTCAATTCCCGAAAACGGAGTCAAAACCTTGTTAACCCTCGGCAAGTGTAACCGAATCGTATCAAGTAATAAACCTGGTAAGACCAAGTATCGTTCTCCCAAAGGACTCACGGCCTAGACAATTGTGTGATTTTTTTGATTAATTAAGACTTGTGAACAAATTGTTGTAAGTTTCAAATGCACAAGACTGAAAAGTAAATATGTATGCATGTGATGATCAATGGGCAAGAAGAAACAAAACACGTGAATTGAAATATATGGATGAATATGTTGTTGGGGTTTATCAATTTCATCCTATCCACTCTCTTGTATTTAAGAATTCATCATTCTTTTCATTAATGTTAATGCCACTTTCTAAATTACTTTAAACCCGATGTCTCGGCGAAGAAAGCCTATCCTTAATTATGAGTTCATACAATTCCTAGCATCCCTAATACTTAATTCTGAAGCACAGAAGCTTAAAGGCAACCAACTATCATACTCCTATGTCTAGGTTGGTAATATACTTTTGGGAGAGATTCCCCAGATCTAGATTTCCCCGTATGTGTCCATATCAACAAACCAATAATCATGACATCGAATGAGTTAAACAATGCTTGCTTTGACCAAAGAGGAAAAACCCTAACTATTAATGAAAGAAAGCATGTATCATAAAAATGATCTTGAAGAACAAATTTCATACAAGAGAGTTTCTAAGGATTTACATTGATTCTCCAACAACAAAATAAGTTTAGTTCACCATATTCATAGTGAAACTAGATGAAATACAATGGAAAAGTGAAGGATAGAACCCTAGAAAGTTGAGAAAGGAGCCTTAGCATCCAAAATCCTCCTCCAAGGGGTGAAAGAGTGCGTTTTTGCTTCGTTCCAGCCAAAGATACAAACCCTAAGACGTCCTAAAGCTTATATACTATTCTAAAAAATACAGAAAATTAGGCCCAAGCCCATAAAAGTGTCGCTCAACGGTAAATACCGCTCAGCGATAGTAGCGCGTGACACTTTTTCCCCTTAGCGCCAGTTTTCCCCTCAACAGTGCCAACGGATACTGAAAAGTGCCGCTCAGCGATTATTGGCGTTGAGCGGTACTTGCTGATTCTCTTCTTTTGCACTTTTTGTGTCCTTTTCTTATTCCATCTCTATCCCTTTTCAATTCTTTCATCAATTTCATCTAAAAACCTGCAGAAATAAGGAAATCAAGCATAAAACCTGTCCAACTCTGTTATTTCCAATAATTCAAAAAAATCATGAGTTCAAGCTAATTTCTAAGTCATAAAGGTTGTAATTGAAGTCAATTTTAAGTATAAAAATAACAGTTTTTCAACTGTTATCATTGTTCAACATAGACTTCTTGCTTGATATATCCGTTTAGGAACACACTCTTGACATCCATTTGGTACAACTTAAACTTCATTACTGATGCAATAGCAAGCAGAATTATTATTGCTTCCAATCTGGCCACAAGTGCATAAGTCTCATCATAATCAATTTCCTCTTTTTGATTGTAGCCTTTTGCAACCAACCTTACCTTGTTTTTTATGATTTCTCCTGTGTCATCCATTTTATTTCTGAAAACCCACTTTGTACCTATTACCTGTAGATTCTCTATTCTTGTAACCAGTTCCCACATGTTGTTTCTTTTGAACGAACTCAACTCCTCTTGCATAGCCATCATCCAATTTTCATCCGCAAGCGCAACCTCAATGTTCTTGGGTTCAATCTTAGAAACATACACTACATTCATGCAGAACTGATTTAGTTGTCGTTTGGGGGAAACTCCTCTCGTGATACCAGCAATGATGTTGCTTGTCGAGACATTTCTTGGTGTTTTCCACTCCTTAATCGATTCAGCTCTGGGAGGATTGATTACATTCTTAGAGTTTTCCTCTTCTGAAATTTCTTCATTTTCTTCTTCTTCTCCAGCGAAATCACCTGCATCTATAGACTTCCTAGATTGTACAGGATTAGTGGAAGTATTAATATACTCATCAAAAGCTACATGTATAGACTCCTCAACACGCATAGTCCTTTTGTTATAAACACGGTAAGCTTTATTGTAAGAGAATAGCCAATAAAAATAGCCTCATCGACTTTGGAATCAAACTTACCAAGGCTTTCCTTACCATTGTTTAGAACAAAACACTTACATCCAAAGATTCGCAAATGAGTAATGTTAGGCTTCCTTCCTTTGAACAGCTCATAAGGAGTCAACTTCAGCAACCTGGTTACAGTTCTGTTCAGTACATAGCATGTTGTACTTACAGCATCTGTCCAGAAGTATTTTGGTAAGTCCCTTTCGTTTAGCATGGTTCTTACCAGTTCTTCTGATGCTCTATTCTTCCTTTCCAACACTCCATTTTGTTGAAGTCTTGGTGCAAAGAAGTTGTGAGAGATTCCCATTTCAAGGATTTTATCCTTGTTGTTATCACCGTATGTGACATGATCAATAGTATTGTAAGAGATGCTTGTAAACTTTGTTGGATCTCCTGTCATGTACCTTGGGGCATCCGCTGTCCAAATACCACATTGAACCTTTTGCTCCTTGTTCCAAACACGCTTTCGTCATTTCAGATTTAGCCATCATGATGAGATCATTTCCTGGTACATTCACTTTATTTTCAATTTGATCCCTGTTGCTTTTCTTCTCATTTAGGAATCTTGTAACTTTTCCAGCCTGCAGATTTATCCTTTCAGCTCTGGATTCCAACCCATCTATACCATTTTTCTTATTTCGCAAGAAACTGTTTCAAAAGACTCATAAAAGCCATTAGTAATGGAATTACACTTAGCATCACACGTGACATGCACAAGTTCAAAAACCGATTCACTTTTACTCACTGTTTGAGAAATAAAAGTCATTTTTCAGGATCGAATCAATTAAGCAAAAATATTAATCGATTTGTTTTTCAAATATTTTATGAAAACCAGCTCTGATACCAATTGTTAAAAAAGGAATAGCATAGATTCTTAGACCAAGAGGGGGTGAATTGGTGATGCGTAAAAATATAAGCTTTCAAAAACTTTTTCGCAAAATAGGATGTCTTTACGCTTTTCTTGAATCGCAAGTAAAATGATATGTAATGCAACAATTCACTTAATTGAATGCATAAACAGTTTAATCGACTATAATGAAAAAGTGTGGGGATTAGAGAATTCAAGCGCTGGTTTTTATACTGGTTCGACCAAGTCTACATCTAGTGTCCTTCCAACCACAGGAAGCAAATGCAATAAAGATCAAGGTTTTTACACCAAGGTTTTTACAACAACCTCACGTCAAAAATGTAAAACATCTCTCTAACCCTGTAATCTAATATAGGCAGTAAACAAGACAGACACGCAACAAGAACACCCTCTTTTGCTGTCAAACCCTTTGAACCACCCTCAAAGTCAAGAACACAATTCTTCTTCTTGTAATCACAAAGGGGAAACCAGCCAGTCTTCACGATTGCAAAAATTCCTGATCACGCACATTACACCTTTATGTGCTAATAGATTAGACGTTCAAACCCAGTAAATCTTGCTTCTCAAGAAACCTCTAAGCCCTGATCACCACGGTCAATCTTTGGTTATTGGAGCTTTTCTTTTCTCTGTAAGGAATCACAGCGTTTTGTGAAAGATATGAAAGTGTTACAATCCAAAATTTCTTACAGAATTCAAATCAGCATCAATTTATAGCATTACACACAACAGACGCATGTTAATCGATTTAGCTATTAATCTAGTCGAATACACTTTGCAGTTATAACAGACTAACATCAATCACAACATTTAATTGAATGCACATTTAATACAATCGACTTGCAATAAATGCTTGATCAATATATTTAAAAATATGACTGTTATGTCAGTTGTGACTAGCATTTAAGAGTTTTCAAAAACTTAACAGACTTAATCGAATTCAAGAAGCATGCAGTCGATTAAGTAAAAACACTTAGAACAATTTTTGAAAACGTTTCTCTTCAAAATATATCACAGCACACTTGTAAAGAGTTTGTGCAAACCCACGAGTTTAAATCGATTCATCCCATAATGTAATCCACTTAAAATTGTTCTTTTTCCACACAATAAAGTTCAACCAAAGTGTTTGTGGTTTTTCATTTCTGAACACTTATGTTATGCATACACATATAAAATCACATATTAAACAGAGTGTTATGTTTTACACAACACAATAATGTTCACACATATGCTTGTACAAATATAACACAGTAAGCAAAAGCATATAACATGTATAACACAGTATACACACGTGTTATTATTAATTATGTGTTGTCATCATCAAAAACACAGTCATCACTAAGATTGTGTAGGTTTTAGCTAAACTTGTGCTCCCTTTATCACCAATCTCAACAACAAAATTAATTGTTATATCGTTCAGATAATGAACTAACTTAAGCATAAGAGTATCTTCAGCAAATACACCCAATTGATTGAAGCACATAAGTAGTGTTGAGATTGTTGATAGGAAGAGCATTGGTTTAGCTGAACCTACAATCTTAGAGCTTCTGGTTTTTTATGATGACAACATAATTAATAACACATGTGATGTTTATGTGTTACATGTTCTATTGCTTACATGCTACATGTTTTAATCAATGTATAAATCTGTTTAAAGCATAGAGAACATGATTGTGTTGATAAATTGCATTTCAATGTGCTATATAATTAATTTTATTGGTGAATGCATGTTTGATGTTTTATAGAAAGAAAACCACAAGCACTTATGCTGAAGTTTTTATTGTGTGGCAAAACAACAGTTTTAAGTCGACTTCATTATGGATTGAGTCGATTAAAACTCGTGGCTTTGCACAAACTTGTTCAAAGTGTGCTGTGAGGATTTTCAAAGAAGAAGTTTTTCAAAACTCTGTTTAACTGTGTTACATAATCGATTGTATGCAACTTGCATTCGACTAAGTCTGTAACAGTTTTGAAATTCTGTTAATGCTTGTGTTAAATGTTATAACGACTATATTTTTATATATGTTGACCAACCATTTATTATGGTTCGATTGCATTAATTGCACATTCAATTAACTACATTAATTGTTGCTAACTGCTTTGACTGAATTGTTACATTCAACTGCATTAGTAGCTAAGTCGATTAAAATGTGTGTGAATTGTGAAAATCTATAAATTGAAGCGAACTTGATCTTTGTAAGAACTTTTGTGATTCTAACAGTTTTGTGATATTTTGCAGAAAGTGCATTCTTACAAAGAAAGGGAAAAAGCTCCAAGAAACAAGAAGTGACCGTGGTGTTCATCTACTTGTGGATTCTTGAAGAGCAAGTTAACTGCATTTACAAAAGGCTGATCATATCTGCACATTTGGGTGTTACTGAAAGATCAGAGGCTACAATCTTGTAAATATTGGTTTGTGGTTTCCCTGTTGTGATCACAGAAAGAAGAGCGTGCTGCGTTTTTTACTTTGAGGGTGGCTCAAAGGGTTGGCCTGCAGGAGAGGGGATTCTTGCTGCTAGTCTGTTTTGTATATTCCTATATATTGATTAGAGGGTTAGAGAGGTGTTTTATATTTTTGACGTGAGGTCGCTATAAAAACCTTATTGAAAAAACCTTGATCATTATAGTGCATTGGCTTCCTGTGGTTGGAAGGACACTAGATGTAGGCTTGGCCGAACCAGTATAAAAATCCAGTGTTTGATCTTTCTATCCCTGCACTTTTTATTTAGTCGACTGCATACTGCATTAAATCGATTATATTTCCGCTGCATAAACAAATCTTTTTCCTTGCGTTTCAAGAAAGCTTTTAAAGGCATCAACTTTGCGAAAAAGATTTAAGAAAACTTTATTTTTATATTTCACCAATTCACCCCCCTCTTGGTGTGAGAAATTAAGTCATTCTATTTTCAACAAGTAGCAAGGAAAAGAGTTGAGGAGTGAAGTAGATTGCTTGAAATGAACACTTGACCCCATACATCCGAAACATTTTGGCAAGGTCTTGGTCGATCATGGAAGCTCAATCAATATTCTCTAGTTGAAAACCTTCTATAAGATGAATATCTCTAAAGACTTGATTGTCATTGGTCTTCCTAATATGGGTCAATTGAACAAGCTAGTGTCTAAAGATCTTGTCATTGATCTTCCTAATATATGCTATGCTTCTGAAAGGTCGTGTGATGCATGTCAAAAAGGAAAACAAACAAGGCAATATTTTAAAAATAAAAGAGAAATGTCAACCACCATACCTTTACAACTATTACACATGGACTTATTTGGTCCCTCAAGGGTTAGGAGTCTTGGAGGCAACTTGTATGGATTAGTTATTGTTGATGACTATTCTCAGTTTACTTGGACCTTCTTCATTCCTACCAAGAGTGAAACTTTCAGGGTGTTCAAGAAATTTGCTACAACAATTCAAAATGAAAAAGAGCTCAAAATAAAGTGCAAAGTAGTGATCATGGGAAAGAATTCCAGAATGAAACATTTGATGAATATTGTGTGGTGATGGGAATCACTCACAACTTTTCTGCTCCAAGGACACCTCAGCAGAATGGAGTTGTAGAAAGGAAAAATAGAGCACTAGAAGAACTTTCAAGAACCATGCTAAACGAGAGGGACTTGCCTAAGTACTTCTAGGAAGATGTATTAAGCACAGCCTGTTATGTACTGAACAGAACATTGATAAGATCAATGCTGAAAGTGACTCCCTATGAATTGTTCAAGGGAAGAAAGCCTAACATCTCACATCTGTAGATCTCTGGATGCAAATGTTTTGTTTTAAACAATGGTGATATCACGAGAGGAGTTTCTACCAGGCGTCAACTTAATGAATTTTGCATGAATGTAGCGTATGTTTCTAAGATTGAACCCAAAGGTATTGAAGCTACACTTGCTGATGAAAATTGGATGATGGCCATGCAAGAAATTAAATTGTGTTTATCCGCTGTATCTATGTTCTGAGATGATAAGAGATTAAATTGTGTTTGATGATTGAAATTGTATCAACTATGCTATGTTTATACCGCTATACATGAGCTCTAATAAAATGCTGGAATATGATATTACATGCTTTGATATATGCTCTGATATATACTCTGATTGTACTGCATTATGCATATGTGATTTGAGATAAATACATGCATAATGACAGGGGGAGCATTGCACTTTACTCATATATCTCACATGTTTTCATTTAACAGTAGAAAATCTTAAAATCATGTGGATATTAATGACAGGCGGAACATCATAATCTGTTTTGATTATTATATGTGATGCATCTTAAGTTTGTTGATTATCTGTGTATCAATTACAATGTGCTTACCTTTTTTGCTAATGCCCAAAGGGGGATAATTATGATGATTTTTGTAATTGAAGATAATTTGTATGATTTGTGCAACATGGTTGTTTATTAATCATGGTTGTGCATCATCAAAAAAGGGGGAGATTGTTGAGATTGTTGATAGGGGGAGCACAGGTGTTACTTAACCCAATCTCAGAAATATCTGTGTTTTTTATGATGACAACACATAATTAATAACACATGTATATTCTGTGTTAAATGTTCTATGTTTACATATTATATCTTGTTCTTTACTGTGTTAAATTTGTATAAGCATATATGAGAACATGATTGTGTTGTTCATTGCATATCACTGCGTTAAATATGTGATTTTAAATGTCTATGCATGACATATGTTTTTGGATAAGGAGAACCACATGCACTTTAGTTGAACTTTAAATATGTGGCAAAACAACAGTTTTAAGTCGATTACATTATGGAGTGAATCGATTAAAACTCGTGTGTTTGCGCAGAATCTTTTCAAGTGTGCTGTGAGATTTTTCAAGAAGAAAAGTTTTCAAAAATGTGCTAAGTATTGTTGCTTAATCGATTGCATGTGATTTGTATTCAACTAAGTTGGTTGATGTTTTGAAAAACTGTTAAATGCTTGTCACAACTAACATAACGGTCATATTTTTAATTGTGTTGACCAAGCATTAAATGATAGTCGATTGCATTAATTGTACATTCAATTAATTGTTGTGATTGTTGCTAAATTGTTATAACTAAATGTTGTATTCGATTATTTTAGTAGCAAAGTCGATTAAAACGCGTCTGATATGTGTCTAACTATAAATTGATGTTGTTTTGAATTCTGTAAGAACTTTTGTGATTCTAACACTTTCATATTTTTTACAGAAAGCTATGTGATCTTACAGAGAAGCGAAAAGCTCCAAGAATCAAGATTGACCATGGTGATCATGGATTCTGAGATTTGTTGAGGAGCAAGACTAGTTGTGTTTCAAGCGTTTGATCAATCTGCACATTTGGGGTGTTTACTATGTGATTAGGATTACAATCTTTTGAAGATTGGTTTGGTTTCCCTGTTGTGATTACAGGAAGAAGAACGATGGTGTTCTTGACTTTGAGGGTGCCTCAAAGGGTTAGACAGTAGAAGAGGGTGTTCTTGCTACTAGTGTTGTTGTTTAATGCCTATATTATATTAGAGGGTTAGAGAGGAGTTTTATATTTTTGACGTGACGTCTCTATAAAAACGTTGTTGTAAAAACCTTGATCTTTATAGTGCATTTGCTTCCTGTGGTTGGAAGGACAGTGGATGTAGGCTTGGCCGAACCAGTATAAAAACACAGCGTTTGAATTTTCTGATCCCTACTCTCTTTTATTCAGTCGATTAAGTTCTTTGCATATTTGATTAAGTTTCCGCTGCATTGCAAATCATTTACCTTGCGATTCAAGAAAAGTGTAAAGGTATCACATTTTCTCGAAAAAATTTAAAAGCTTTTGTTTTTACACTTCACCAATTCAATCCCCCCCCCCCTTGGCTTTTGGTGTGAGAAATTGAGCCATTCTATTTTAACAGTAGTGAAATAGTCTCCAATCTAAGGTTGATTGGGAGGGTGACTGGATGTTAGCATTGAGGTCGAACCAGGATAAAAATTGTGTTTGATTTTCTCTCGTTATCTCTTTACATTTCTAGTTTCATTGCATACACATTTGCTTACTGCACAAGAAAGATTTCAAGATCATTCATATTTGTGAAAAAGTTTAAAAAGTGCACGTTTTTAAAAACACCAATTCTCCTCCCTCTTGGTGTTGAGACACAAGGTTCATTAATTCTAACACTTGATTCCAATAATCCAATCATTCACTCAAGTATTGAAAATATAGATTTGAACTCAATCACTCATATTGCATTCAGAATATTAAACAATATATATAGTTCTAAGAACATAATATTATAAATTTCAATAAGCATTCAAATACAAAGCAGTACAATGTTTGGGGGACAAAGCCTTATGGCTTGATTACAGAACATTTAAAACCAAAATAGTACTCAAATTTAAGTCCTAATCCCTATACTAATAAGAGATATCAATGAACTTTTCATCTGCTTGGTCATCCTCATCTATCTCCTCATCTTCAAAGGTTCTCCCAAATAGCTCTACATTGTCAAACCCTTCATCCAGATTTCTGTGAACTCTAGTAAAAGACTTTTCAATCCTAGAGAGTCTGGAAGAGTGAGCTTTGATTTGATTGACTATGTAGTTTTCAAACTTTGTCTTTGGTTTGAAGGTATACTTGGATTCTGATTTGTCAACCTTTAAAGGCTCAACTTCTTCAACCACAAGCACATGCTCATCTTTAAACGACCATTCATCCTCATTCTTTCTTAAACCCATATGATGAAGAGTAAGCTTTTCAATCAAACTCTTCTTGCTGCAGCTCAAGGTGACTTCATCATTAAGATCAACAAAGTAGTGACGCTAAACTTTGCACAAGAATACAACATATGGAAGGCTAGCCAGGTGTTGTTTGGCGACTTTGACCATGTGCAGCAGTCCAATAAGTCTGAATCCTCCCTTTTAAAGCATGAATAAGATAAACATCCTCAATAGTAAGTTGTGTATGATTTCTTCCTCTGGGTAGTAGGATCCATGCTATTGCAAATGCACATAATTTTTCATCTTTCCTCATACCCCAAGCTTTGAACAAAGTGAAGTCCCTAGGTTCATCAAAGTTCCTCGGGCAGTCCTTGTATATAGTCATTTTGTTTATATCAGGTACACTTAAGTGGAATTTGTGACCATTCGGCTTGAAGCCAGCAATGGTTGTCCAAATAGCTTCATCAAGTTTGATATCAACACCATTAACCCTTGAACACATACCACCATTTACAACCTTTATGTTCGCATAAAAGACTTTCACTAAGTTAGGATATCAATCGTCTGACATTTCCACAAACCTCGCAAGACCTTGGTACACCAGCCATTCTTGAAAAGAAAACCCTTATTTCCTATAGTGCAGAATACCCAAAACCTTGTGCGGGATTACCTTTCTAAGACGCTAGCAGCAAACGAAGTCGGTTTATGCTTCTTTGTCACTGATCCAACTAGAGGGACTTGCTAATTTGACTGTTGGAGCATTCCTCTTTCCACATCAAGATGAGGAAGCCATGGAGATTTCGAATTCAAGATAATATCTTTTTAGAACCAGGGTTTGGATTCAAGTTGATGAAAGAGTATGGCACAAGAACAAATTAATCGATTCAAGAAGTTAACCTAGTTGATTAAGCTCAGAGAGAAACTCATTTGAAGACTTGAAAAGCCTAGATAAAACTAGCTCTAATCAATTAACCTTTTCTATTAAAAAATTAGGTTCATTACATAACACAAATCCAACATACAGAAAAAATAATGAAAACTCTAATCGATTATATTAATTTCTTAACAGATTAAATCATGGCAAAACTCAAATTCATGAAAACAGAGAAAGCATTGACAAAACTCTAATCGATTATATTATTTATATAATCGGTTAAAATGCGCAAACAATAATTGATATTGATTTCTTCCTTGTCAAAAGTCTTTCCCAAACCAAGAAGGTGGTTAACAATATGTCTGAACCTCTTTTGCACATCAAAGATAGTCTCACCAGCCTTCATTCTAAACATCTAGTACTCTTGGATGAGAGAGTTTTTTCTTGCTCTCTTAACCTCATTCGTTCCTTCATGAGTCACCAAAAGAATGTCCCACATTTCCTTTGCTCTTGTACACATGAAGATTTTGTAGAACTCGTCAATTGTGAGTGACGAAGAGATTATGTTCTTGGCCCTTACATCATAATGTGCTCTCTTGTTCTCATCTACAGTCTACTCAGAAAAATCTTTGGCCTTTGTCTTACCATTCTCTATTTTTGTTGGTTCAAATGGACCATTAATAATGGTATCCCATACACCCTTGTCTACTGATTCCAAGAAAATCTTCATCCTCATTTTCCAAAAAGGGTAATTCTCACCCGCAAACAGTGGTGGCCTATCTTTGGATGCCCCTTCTCCAAAATTTTGAGATATATTGGCCATCAGGAACTTTTTAATCGATTACACAGAAAACTTAACCGATTAAAATTTGAGTAATTTTCGAATTCCTAGCTCTGGTGCCAATTGTTAGAAAAGTGATGTCTTATATCTCAACCAAGAGGGGGCTGAATTGGTTAGCCCTTTAAAATTTGATCCTTTCAAAAACTTGATGAGTTCTTTGTGATTCTTGAAATCAATAAACCAAGTATGATGAAACAACAATAAAAGAGAAATGAGAGAAAGATCAACACAACGATATATACTGGTTCGGCCAAGCCTACATCCAATCTTCCTTCAACAACCTTAGTTGAAGGGATTTCACTATAATGATTGAGTTACAAGAATAAAGAGATATACCCTCTCAATGTACTTCTCACCACACTCAAAATCACTTATAGTAACAAGATGTGAACACCCTCACAATCTTACCAAAATAGAGAACAATACCAGTTCTCTAAACACCTTGAGAGAAATCCCAACTCTCAATGAGAACAATCACAATTCTCCCCCCTAGCACAACCACACAGGAACTTAATCCAATGATTGAAAATGATGAAACTACTCTTCATAGCAACACATCAGCACTGCAGAATTGATTAGAACTTTTTAGCACAGATTTGTTGAAAGAATCTTGATGATAAACCTCAATTTGATCTTTGATTATTCAAGATTGTTCTTAAACGCTCATGCAATCAATACTAAATCAAAATGTTAGTTATGAAATTTATAGTTCAAAAGATTGCATTGAAATAGCTAGCAAGACAATTATTTAGGATTTTTGAATCCTGACACACTTTAAACGATTACACAATTAATGTAGTTTGTTAAGTTTTTCCTTATACTTTAACAGTTTTACATTTGTTTAAGATTTAATAGATTATATAGCGCATGCAATTGATTATGTAATTCATATGACTGATAAAAATAGTTAAGGCTTTAAATGAAATTGATTTCCACAAGATAAACATATTTAACCGATTAGGAAACTTATGTAATTGGTTATATTTAACACTTAAGCAAATTTTCAAATCTATTTCTATTCCAAACATATCAATTTTCAAATGTAATGTGAATCTGTTTAAACTCATGATTCATTTACAAACAATGAATACATATATCAAGCATCTCAAGCATAAACACAATAAGAATAAATCAATTGTTATGTCATTTGTTGTGCAAGAAAGCATAAAATCATTCTTGTTCATCATCAAAAACATTAGATATATAGGTGTGTATAGCTCCCCGTATGAACAATTAACACACAAAAACCTCACAATTATCATATGTTTGCCATCACAAGTTTGATTGCAACCTGGTCAAGGAATAATCTTCCTTTTGGGCTCATTGGTTCCCCATGAATAAACATAAACACAAACATTTAACATTTATCATGAATAATTTATTCAAGAGAGGTCACTTTGGCGACTTCTTGATTCAATTAGCTCATTTAAAAAGCTAAAGTACCAAAACTTAAATCTTTACGTACCAAATCCAATGAAAAATAATAATAACCATAAACCTTCAAAATAAATTTCATCATGAATTTGGAAACCACAATTTTAGAATAACTTTATGCATATTCATATAATGTTGATATGCCTAAGAAACCCAAATTTCAAAATCACATATTAGTAGAGTATGGATTGGCTTTGATACCAATTGAAAAAAATTTCTAAAAAATTATAATTGTGTCTAACTGAATGCTTTTTTCCAATTCACCATGAATTTGAAAACTACAATTTTAAAATAGCTTTATGCATATTCATATAATAATGTTGATATGCCTAATAAACCCAAATTTCAAAATCACAAATTAATAGAGTATGGGTTGGCTTTGATACCGATGGAAGGAAATTTCTAAAAAATTATAATTGTGTCTAACCAAATGCTTTTTTCCAAAGATTCCAAATGCAGAGTACAATCATATAATAATCTTTGATAAACTTATAAATGATAAAAAAAATGTGAAAAGGTACTTGAGTTTGTCACTAAAAAATATGTAGACGATGAAATTAATTGTAGGTATATAATCTTGTAGGTGTAAAGGGTTTTAAGTATTGCTGTTGAGAATGAAAAGAAAACAAAACTCCTAATACATTATATAATGTTACATTATCTGTAAATAGGATCATAACTCTTTTATATTTATTTTCAGTCATATTTCATATTTTAATAAGTTTAATTGAATTTTTCGTTAAATTAAAATATTACTTTAACAAAAATAACTTTTTATGATAATTATATTCTTAATTGTAACTTTAGTATTAATATACCATTTTATAATTTTGAGTAACCAAATAATAATCCTAATACATTTAAATTATATTTATATATGATAAAAAAAATCTAACAAAATTAAAAACCACATTTTCATCGCCACAAGCTCACTCCTTAAAGTGAAAAACCACATTTTCATCGCCACATTTTCATTGGATGTCAAATTTAATAATCAATTTTTTTTTAAAAACATTTATTATAACGTACTAAGCAATGTATGATATGGTATGTTGATCACATATTATAACGTACAATAATATATACGTAATAATATATAACATATTATAACGTACAAAATTTTCTATGTTATAATATCTTCCACCTATTATAACGGACAAATGCAGAATTTGTTATAATAAACTGCACATATTATAACGTACATCAGAAACTACGTTATAATATGTTGAACATATTATAACGTAAATTTTTGCTACGTTATAAAATGTGCAGACTTACTATATCGCCCAGAACTATATCCCCAGTAACTACGATATAAAATGTCATTTTTGTACGTTATAAAAAGTCATTTTTCCACTAGTGAGTCCAGAAATTTCAGTCATCAAATGACAACTCTCACCTTTTATTTTCACTTTAACCACCGTTAATAAATAAAACAACTTTAACCCTATTTTAAAAATATAGAAAAGAAATTAAATAAAAATAATATATAAATATTATAACTTTAAATATAAAAATTAAATTACTAATTAAATTTTGAATAAATTAATATAAACCGACAACACAGCCCGTCCGCAGTTTAAAACTAGTAAGTAAAAGAATACATTCGCATACAACTGCACTCACTGTGTTTGAACTTGTACATTAATTTCAGAAAATACAACACATTACATATGGATTTATTTTAACTTTAAAAATCTTTATAACAAATTGGGGATGTAGCTCAGATGGTAGAGCGCTCGCTTAGCATGCGAGAGGTACGGGGATCGATACCCCGCATCTCCATTTTCTTTTTTTAATTTTCCTGGGTCAAACATTTTATTTTGCCAGAAGTGTTAACACATGATTAAATAATAAAATAATTTTAAGTTTCGAAAAACAAAATTTTGTTTATAAAGAAATTCCAAAAAAAATAAATTATTCCAATTAAAATTAAAAGAAAATAATTTATTAAATGCACAATTTGCTTAACAACAGAACATCAAAGTTCTTTAGAAAGATATGATCAAAACATGGTTCTTCTTACACATTGATAATACGTTGATATTTTCTTTTAATTCTCTCGTTGAGTTGTTGTTTTTTTCATTTATTGGAGTGTGACAACATAACTAATTTTTATACTAATTATAAATCAAAAATGAAAATAAACATACCATATTAATCATTTTTATCACTAATTATTGATTTTTTTTATAACTAATAATATTATATGGTTTTACACAAACTCAAATATATTACTAGAATACTTTCTAATTTAGTTGTTGATTAGAATAGATGTATAAAATGTTTCTTTTAATAAAAATGATGTTATTTATCGTGATTTCCATTTATATAATTGTAGAAAAAAGGTTTACATAGAACACAATCAAACAATCTTTAAAATGCAAAAATAGAAGTTTATAAATATGCTTTACATTTTTTAGTTATGTTTTTTCAAATTAATTTATTTTAAAACTATTTTTAGTAAAATAATATGCAAACTCAAAATTCTAATTAATAATAGAATACAAATAAAATATATAAAGTGAGTTACCTTAAAATAAAAAAAAATGTTTATGTATTGTTTAATGAGGATTTTGGTTATAAGTTAATTTTCACATAAATCTCGAACTTTAATTGATTATATTTTTAAATAAACAGTCTCTTTTAGTTTTTAACTACTAAGAAGAAAAAAAACTAAGAATTTATGATATTTTTATTATTTGTAGCAATTTTTTAAGAAATTAAAACATAATGTAAGCTGACTTCCAAAATCCATCTTTGAGCATTATTAAGGCAGTTATGACTTTTTAAACTGAACCACAAGAAAATAACATTGAACATTAGTAACACACTTTGGAAAGATATATAGAATGTGACTTTTGTAGCTGAGTAACAAAAAATAACATTTAGCACTAAAGGTAGATAATCAAAGGCGGTGAAAAGCTTAAGCAATAAGAAAGTGACGCTAAGATTTAAGGCTACAAAGAAAGAAGAAAGTCCTCCATGGAAGGAAACCTTTGTGGTTGAACACCAAAGGTTGGAGCTGACCACGGGTGAAAATTCTATGTTAGATGTTGTTGGGATTGCATTGTAATATTTTATGAGTAAATGAATTCTCTATTGATGAGGTTGGATGTAATTGATTATGATTCTTTACACTACTACCTCTTTGATATTTATGTATGGTGATTTGATTTATGCTTAATGCTTGGATGAATTGATAACTCATTTAATTTCATTGGTTTGGATTGAGTTGAAAGACTAGTCTCAATCTTTGATCCAACCAAATCATCTAATTCTTGTTATAGACTCCTACATGATCTAAAGGGTCAGTTGGATAAAAATCCTTCACTTAAAGCAAGAATTCATTCAATCAGAAGTGAAGAAATTGCATTGGGTTTGAAGTTCGTAGGTTCTAGGCTATAGAAATGGGCCTAGATCTACATTGGAGTATTTCCAAGACATTAAGTGATTTTCATATTAAATAGACAATATGAGCAGTTATGCAGTAGAATAGGGTGACACGAAATCCAATCATATCCGTCACTTCACTCAATCTATATAATATATACTAATATCAATACTTTCATACAAACTACCAATATAGTTGTTAAATCCATATAGGATACGATAATTTTCATTCGGTTATATTACAATTAACTTAGTGCACTTGCCAATAGGTTACACAACTAGATAACTCTTTTAAACTTGATATTGTATGATGTTAGGGCTTAAGCCTAATGCACGAAAAATTCTCAACCAAAGTTAACCCATCATATTTCAATCAAGGATTCAAACATTTCTTTCCAACAATCATACTTCTTTTTTGTTTTTATTTAAAGATGAAATGGTTTATAAAGAGAAAAAACGATAAAAAGTGGGGAAGAAATATATGAAGATGAAGATGAAGTGGAAGGTTTGTAGGAATGTAAATTACAATAAAACTAAATTAGCAAGTATAAAAGAGGAATTGTTATAAGAAATCTATGAAAGTCGTGATCCAAAATGCTACTTTTATCATTAGATTTGTCATTTCTTCTATTCCCGATGTTCATAAAACTTTTAAATTGTAACCAGAATTTGTCACCCAAATTTAATATTTGAATAACCTATTTATATCCTCTCACCACAATTAAACTAAAATACTATAAAAGAAAATTACATCAATTGTTATGACTGCCTTAAAATCATCCAGAATGTCAGTTGTGTCCACTTCTCTCATCTTTTACAATAGTTATCATAAGCAACTCCTCCAATGATCTAGCTTTAATCTTTTCCTTGATTGTGAGCTTTTCTCAATATTATATTCCATGATGCATTGATCGACGAATTTTCTATAACCTTTCTTTGGATCCTCTTCATCAGTCTCTTATGTTGATAGAGGGAGCATAGACTCCACATATTGGTTTTTGATGATGAATGATTTTAAATGATTAGAAATGGTTTTAATCATCCTTGCACAACAAAATGTCATAACAAGTGTTTAAATCATTAAAATGTTAGTGCTAGATGTATTAATCCTTTCATGATTAATGAAATAGGCCTAAACAGATCAAGAATCTAGTTTTCTGGTACTATTAATCGATTACATTAGTAATATAATCCATTAGATTAAACCAGAACACTTCGAATGCAAAACAGGACAAAACACTATGTTATAATAGATTACATAAGTTACATAATCGATTAAAACAGAGAGAAATGCATAATCTATTTTACAAATAACATAATCTGTTAGAGAAGGCAAATGGAAGAGAAACAAGGTATGGTATTAAAAAAATCTATTATATAAGTTACATAATCGATTAAAATAGAAACAAAGGTCTAATCCATTATACTAATAACCTAATTTGTTAGGTTAGTTGAAAGCAGCAGTTAGAAACATAAATGGAAATATAATCGATTATATAAGTGACATAATCGATTAAAACAAAAGCTAAAGCCTAATCAATTACAATATTAGCATAATCGATTAAACTGTGACAGGATTTGATTTTCTATATAAATCAAACTTGAGATCTGACTCTTTAATGTTTTAATTGGCATATACTAACATTCTCTCTGAGTTTTGAGTACAGATTTTCTTAAGAAGTATTCTTGGAGGATTTGAAGCTTCATTGGTGATCAAGCAATCAAGAATTCATTCAAGCTACATTGGACTTCATATGTTCTGATCTTTCTGCACTATAGGTGTGTGATCAAATCAGGTTCTTATTCTTTTGATGTAATTTGGTACCTGTGCTAGGTAGGCTAGGTTGGAGAGTGAGTGATTACTCTCTTGTGTTGTTAGAGATTAAGTGAATCATCTCTTATATTGATTGAGAGTGAGTGTATCCTCTCTAGTATTGTTGTTTTCATATTTGAGTGGTGTGAGGATAGCAACTGAGAGGATAATTTTTATCTTGTACCCAAATCTTGATTAGTGGATTGCCCCCAACTAAGGTTGTTGAGGGAAGATTGGATGTAAGCTTGTGAAAAGCTGAACCAGTATAAATTTTTGTGTGTTTTGATCTTTCTTTCATTTTTCTTTACTTGGTTGATTCAAACATCTTTTATTATTGATTTCAAGATTCAAAGATCTTCAAAGATTTGAAAAAACTTTTAAAATCCTATTCACCCCTCTTAGCTTGAGATATAAAGACTAACTTTTCTAACATCTTCTATTTTACTACATTCATCTTTTATTTACATTATATCATTTCTTTTACTTTTCTTACCTTACTTCGATTCTCTTATTCAATATCTCAACTCTCAAATATATATATATATATATATATATATATATATATATATATATATATATATATATATATATATAATTCAAAATTTTAAATTAAAAATTATAATACTATTTGATATTTTTTTAAAGTATAAAAATTTTAAGAAAAAATGAGAAATGATAGAACAGTATTCTTATTGTTATCACATCAATTTCTAATGAAGAATGTATGACATGTTTGATCCTAAGTGTACATCAACTATCCTAATAACTCATATTGTGATTTAAATTGTAATGATTTGAATGTCTCCATGTAGCATGAAATACAAAGTATAACTACTTAGTATTTCAATAATATATAAATATATATATATATATATATATATATATATATATATATATATGTATGTATAATATAACTATTAAATTATACAATATTATCTGAATAATTATATATAAAAATTAGTATAAACTAAATATTCACAAATATATTGTATAATAATTTTCCCTTTAGTATGTAAATTTCATCACACATGAAAATGAGGTTTAGATAAAACCTTAGTCAATTTTTAAATTACATAAAATTATAAGCTTAATCTACTGATCAAAACTATTAATTTAACATAAAATTTAAAATTCATAAAAAAAATAAGTTAATTATGTTCATTTTTCTAAATATTCTAGAATGCATGTAATATAATGATTTTTTGCACTTACCACAATGTCATGATATTATGTTTTAAAAGATTTAAGAAAACATTAATGTAATGTATAAACGCCAAATCTAATCTATAACTAGTATTAGTAATATTTTTAAACAATTAAAAAAGAGTTAAGTTGAGAATATAAAAAAATTAAGTTTTTCTATAATTTATTCGAATAAAATTATGGTTAAATTATTTCATTCGTCTCTATTTTTGCAGAGAAATTTGGTTTCTTTATTTTCATTTGTCTTAATTTAGTTCCTAATTTGAAGAAATAAGTGTTAGTTAATGTTAGATAACAGTGAGTAGACATGGTGTGTGTAGTTTTCAAACTAAGTTGCTTAATAAACAATTTTATGATGTGATATTTTAGTTTTAAAATAGAAAAGGGGAAATATTTGATAAAAACATATTTTGTGGTCAAATTAGGGATTCAAGTTGTGGGTTCATTCACCAACTTTAGGGATTGAAAGAGCAATTAACGAAATTAGGATTCATTTAGTGAAGTTTTTCATATTGTTGGGAGTTGGTTCCTTGGAACCACTAGTTCATTAAAACAGAGGGCATTGAAGGTCAATAAATGTTCTTCTATTGTGATTTATAATTTATTATGATTTTGTCGTGGAGTGTTATAGCTTTTATCTTTTGGGAAACTAAATTATTGGAGTTGAGGTATTGATAGAGGACCATCTAGAGGACACATTGGACCTCTCACTAAAGTAATGGCAAAGAGGATGGAAGAGGAAGATGGATCTCAAAGAACTCTACTTCTGTGGAAGATTACTTATTAGTCTCTTCCTTTCTCTTAAAAACCTTTATAAAACTTGTACATATCTTTCTTTTAGGTTTTGTATTTGAGCCAAGAACTTTATTTAGTATTGATTACATTACCAAAGTATATTAGCATAAGTTTAGAGAGGATTAGTGCCACATTTGGGCCTTGGAGCATCATTGGCGTCACATTTGGGCTTGCTTTGGGCCTTGGAGAGTCATTTGGACTTAGAAGGGTGAAAGAACATCCCCCTTGGCCAATCATCAAAGGGAAAGGCTTCCATGCATCCTTCTTGGACGATTGGTGAAGGGAAATGCTCTCATTCACTCTCCTTGAATAAAGGAAGCTTATAGGACCTTTTGAAGTTCAAAGTACCTCTTGTAGATACATGCACTCTTATTTTTTTTAGAGGTTTCTCTTTCTCCTATAAAATTGAAGAGCTCATCTTTTTGTAAAGACATCTTGAAAATTAATGATAGTGAAACTTTGTCAAATTGAAATCTTACTTTCTCTAAGATCAAGTAGGTTGTCTTTTTTCTAAGACTTGTCCTAGCTCCTTTCTTGCAAGGTTAGTTGAACCTCCTTCAAAAACTCTTTTCAAATCACTCTTCACAACTTACCTTCTTCATCAAATCAAGTCTTTCGCATGTTATTCTAAGACTTCTTATTAAGATCCTTGAAGAGGGTTCCGTGAGGTATGATATGTTTAAATGTTAGAGAATGACGTTTTAAACGAGTGTGTTGTCCCACCATATTAAAATATTAAACACTAATACAGAATTGACCTTTAACGTCACCCCGTAGATGTCGGACCAAAAAATAACCAACGTAAATTATTGACCGGTGGCATTTTCGTAAATAAGTTGAGCATATAGACGTCGGTTAGGGGGGTCCCCGACGTCTCTAATATTATAGACGTTGGTGCCCCTCCTAACATATGTTTATATGTCTGACAGGTAGATGAAAAGTTTTTTTTTCCGCCATATAGACGTTTAATCCCGCCATCCCCGACGTCTATATACGATTATTGACGTCGGCCCCCTGCAACAAACGTCTATATGCCTGACAAGTAGGTGAAAAGTTGTTTTTTCCGCCATATGGACGTTTGATCCCGCCATCCGACGTCTAAATGGCTTGACAGGGTAGGTGAAGAGTTGTTTTGGACGTCGGCTCCCTTTACGGTCGACGTCTATATACACCACGAATATTAATTTTTAAATCGGATGGACGTCATATTAGTGAGGTCCCCGACGTCTAGTCGAGAATAGACGTCGGTGTCCCCTTGTGCCCAACATTTGGTTTCCTGTTAAACCAGAAATCGAACCCGCGGTTACGCACACTTCATTGTCTTCCTTCTCACCTTTTCTCTCTGCGGCATTGCATTTCCAGGTGCGTTTTGTCTCTTTTGAACCGTTTAAACTTACGTTTACTCCGATTAAATTAGTCTTTGATGGATTATCTTCCATTTGAACTGATTAAAATGAGTTTTCGTTGTGTTTTAGTGCAGTTTTTCTCGTGTCTTTGGGTAGCGTAGTAGCACCTTCTCCCTTTGCTAGTTTCCTCGTAAGGAAAGCTTGTGTCTTTTGGATGTCTTATAGCATTTCAACCCAAAACCGAACTTGGGTCCTTGCCTAATTCTCATGTCACCGTATTCGTTTGCATTGCCTAGTTGGAATAGAACTTGGCAAGGACCCAGATTCGATTTTCGGTTGAAATGTCATAAGAGGTCCAAAAGACGCAAGCTTTTCTTATGAGGAAACAAGCAAATGAAGAAGGTGCTACTACGCTACCCAAAAACACGAGCTACAATAGACGTCGATTAATGTCATGTCCGACGTCTATAGATGTCGGATTTTGTGTAATCCGACGTCTTTTAGACGTCGGACCTGTAGAGTCCCGACGTCCCATTAACGTCACCCATAAAGACGTCGGATCGGGATCTGATTAAAAAACCCAAAATAACATACGTCTAAAACCCTTTTTGCACTGGTGAAAATATGTAAGCATTATAGTCTCTTATATCTAAATATCTAAATTTGTATTGAAGTATTTATTTAAGTGTGATATGAGTTTAATATATATTTGATTTCGTCAACGTACTAGTATTTTATAGGTGTATATATTTAACCTAAAATTATTTTATGAAATATATATATATATATATATATATATATATATATATATATATATATATATATGTATATATGTGTATATGTGTATATGTGTATATATGTGTATATATATATATGTGTATATATATGTATATATATATATATGTATATATATATATATGTATATATATATGTATATATATATATATATATGTATATATATATATATATATATGTATGTGTTGTAGATCTACGATTGAAAAGTCATAAGTGTACATAATTTAAAAGTATACATAATTTACTTGTGAGAGAAAACCAGTCTAACCTAATATTCACTTTATCAAAGTCCCTTTAATCAGGTGAAAAAGCTCAACCATGAAAGTGAAGCATGTCTGGATTACAACCATGAAAGTTATTTCTTAGAATTTATACTTTTTATATCTTTCTCAATGTCAAGATAGAGTGTGAATGCACCTTTTTCCTCTGTGAATATGATGAATAGGGTGATGGTCATCTTCACCAACCTGATCATAGCCAGCCTGTTTAAAGCTTCTGTGTACTTTCTAGATTATTGCAATCGTGTTGAATCTTACCACCAACCTCTCTTTTTAGCCTCTAGACTCTTAGTCTCAAAATTTAACAGATAGTAAGTTAAGTCTGCTATTTTCACTTGTAAAATAAAATTATGAGATGGTGAAGCTCGTCAACTCGTAGAATAATATATATATATATATATATATATATATATATATATATATATATATATATATATATATATATATATTAATAATAAAATTGAAATTTACCGTAATAGTGTCAGACATCGCCATTCAATTATAAGTCATCGTAATATGATTTTTAAATACTATAATAGAATAACACTTACTAAATACTTATTACATAAATCACATCAGAAGGTTGCTACCAAATATCAACTAATAAGCCACCAATTTTGAACCAAGAGAACATCTGGCCAACTTTTGGGCACACAACGTGGGATTTTGGCAATTTTAGGTGCATCATTTAGCATGCAGGGACACTGTATTTATTTGGGACAGAGACAACAAACTCACAGGATGTATGCTTTCAATTTTTCATCAATTCTCATAAAGATTTATAAATTAATATATATTTAAATTTTTGAGTGAAAATCAATCTCCACGAAACCTTATGAATTTATCCACTTGGTATTTTACCTTTATTTTTCATATTCAATACATGTTCTATTTACTTTGTTTTATTATTTTAAGATAGAGCTAGCAAAATCTATATAAATACAGACTACAGTAATAGCTCTATTTTATTCTGCTCAAGATGTTTTATATATTTACATTAAAAGATCTATATAATCTACATGATATATTCGAACTATTGTGTCCTAATTTACTATTCCGTGCAAAATCTTTTGAAAAAGTAATTTGACATTCATTATTCCCTTGTCAATGACATAGCTGGCCTAGCTTCATCGTGTTATTTTTCTACTTATCATGAGCACGAGAAAATCAAAAAGATATGCTAGTACACATTGGACGAGGTTACTCGGCCAAAGCCCACCACTGTCTACAACTCTAACATTTTAAATTAAAAGTTATGTCAGGTCCATAACCCTCTCATTTTATATCATCATATTATAATTGGTATTCTTAAACAATTTAATTTATATTTTAATTAAATATTCTATTATTATAAAAAGTTGTAAATCTACTAGTTAGAGATAGGTAGGTGTCAAAATATCATGAAAATCAGCTTGGTTAAGAAAGCAATCAATCCACACTTCTCCCAACATACATGAATAGCAATATACTAGCTTGGCATTAAATTAGGAAACGTTGCATTACCCACGTTTACAACTTTGAA
The DNA here is from genome assembly GCF_029865625.1 of Vigna umbellata. Lineage (NCBI taxonomy): Eukaryota > Viridiplantae > Streptophyta > Magnoliopsida > Fabales > Fabaceae > Vigna > Vigna umbellata. The sequence goes on from NC_142170.1 coordinate 4,640,789, forward strand.
TCACAAAATGGTACATTACCAAATAAAACAAAATTTTCCACCATGGTACAAAAGCTATATCGCTACATCTAATGCATAAATAATAACTAAAAATAAAACCAATGCTCAACAAAACAAAACCTCTCCTGTGCGAGGCTCTTGTGATCTCCCTAGCACATAGCAGTACCACTCTCTTCTATCTCACGAATCCAAACATCAATTTAGCCAAACAACATTCCCCCAAAAGCAAAACGATGAATTTGACAAAGGTCGTTGAGGTAGATGAACTCCCAAAAATGAAGCTGGCCATAGAAATGATGCGAAAGTAAAAGGAGCTGTTCTCTTCCAAAGCTTTTTAGAGGATGGAAATAGAACCAGTTTATAATTTACATACAATTTCCTAACACCTAAAACTCCAATGCAACCATAAGTTATTACTCACTGATTGGGACCAGCTCAGCAGGAACAAACAGCTCAGATGGAACCTTAGTAGCTGAATCCTGTTCAGATGTGTCACTATCAGGAGCTGGAATATCTTCGTATGCGTTATGGTTAGGAGGTTGTTCAGTCGCCTCCCCCTTCAACTCATTCTCACTATATAAATCCTTTTGAACAGGAACACTTATTTGCTGCTGTGATGAAAGAACATCTGCGATAGCCTTAATAGCAGCAGATGCTTCATTGCCATCAACTGTATCATCTATGTCAACACCATTAACATTAGGTTCTTCAGATCCTTCTTCCTGCTTAGGAGGAGGAACAAAAAAGGGAATTCTACCCCTCTGCCAGTCATGAAGTACCATTTTTGCTCCAGTCATCAGGTCAGGCTCACCACCCTGAAACAACCAACATAGGAAACAGTCACACAGAAGTACGTTATCCTATCTTACCAGAAGAGCAAATTACTTCAACAGAAGTCTCGTTTCATTGGATGGAATCAGTTAAATATATCACAAGACACCATTCAGTTCAGTAGCAGAGAAACATGTGTTAATTCAGTTCATTATTGGCTTTGGACTCTAAAAAGTCAGTCATCGCATACTTAGAAGATAATGCATACAGAGAGCGTATCTAGTCTTGGCCAACTTGAGCAGAGCCAAAATACACTATATAGCTGTTCACTTTTCTCGACAACAATGCTATCATGAAATAACTGAGATATTAAACTAATATTCAGATTAACTAAAAAATAATACCTTCAGAAGTTTGCCACTTGATTTGCAAAGCTGCAGTAAGAAGTCATTTTCATCATCCCTGGTGACAACAAAAAATCCTTGAGAGATGCCAAAACAGAAAAACAGGGTGAAAAGGTGCATCACGGTATAATACTGTTATTTTTTGTTTGCTTGTAATTTTTCTAGTAATAGTTAGCATGTGGGTTGATAGTATGCCATGGCATAAAAGTGTCCTATATCAACTACAACAGCACATTATCAGAGATGAAGATTGATCACTTGATTGGCAAATTTAGGATATTTCATCAAACAAACACACGAATACAAAAGGTGGACACACTTTACAGTTAACCACATCTACACCACAAAGAAGAGGAGACAGAACCATACCACTCTTTTATTTTATATGCTCTCTCCAAATGTGCTTTCTTCACGCGTTTCAACACCTCGCCTATATGGTCTGCTGCATCTTTTAAATTAGTTACACGCACCTGAAAGTTATACCTTAATTAGGATGACTGTATTGAATAATAATAATATAATCATCAACTACAGAAAAATTAATTCCACTTCTACAGACAAAAGCAAGGAGTAGACAAAAACAAGTATGACTCCTGAGAATGAGACTACAGTCTCAGATTAGTAAACTAAAACTATGATGATTCAGGGGATGCCAGGTTGAAACTAACTTCATCTCTCTCAAATATACTATCCTATATCACCATTCTGATATATCAACAAGGGAGAAAAAACATTGACCACCTTCATTTTTTATTTTGCGACATTATAGTTTTTTAACAGTTTAACTTGTGTGTCGAGACCTGGATATAACACCCAATCAAGTAATACTTGTCATTCAGCCTTTCAAAATACAAGAATAGTTTCCAGGACTCTGGTCCAACAAATCACAGTGTAATAAAATAAAACATCCCAACAAGATAGATGATATCACAGGAGAAAACTAGGTTGATTAGAATACATTAAACCATATCCCTAGACAGTTGATTAACCATTACAACACCAAAACCTTTTCTGGACTTGGCAAAATTGCCTACAAGGATTAAAGGACTAGACCTATTCATTAAATTAACACTAATAAAATTACCATTCAAACAAGCCTAAACAAGACATTCTAGCTAAAAGCACATGACAACCAAAATTAGAGAAACCAGAAGATAACCTACCACACCCTTCAACACAACATCTGTTTCAGAATCATTGTTGTGGTAGACTACACCTGGACAATCTATCAAAAAGATTCTTTTAGTAAGCGTTATATACTGCCAGACTTTCGTTTCCCCTGGAATTGGAGCAACCTTGCAGACCTTTTATCACATATAATTAGATACATGTTAGTCAAATTGTTAAAGTGATTATTTCACAACAATAACTTAAAACTTCAACATATTATGCTGGCATTAATTAATATCCGCATAAATGCATAAACAAAAGCTTAAGCAAAATAATGAGAAGAATTAAAGGAGATAGAACTTTTACATTCTTTGTACGCAAAGTGTTGATTACTGATGACTTCCCAACATTTGGATATCCAACAAATCCAACAGATATTGCTTGCTTATCCCGTTTCAAACGTGCAAATTGTCTAAGTACTGATAGAAGAGAACCCTAAACACAACAATGACAAATAAGAAAATAGCACATAGCAGATGCAGAATAGCTATAACAAATTTCAGTTATATTTCTATCATAAATTAACAAAATTGGCAGATAAAGTAAACAAATTAAATGATGACTAAGAGTATCAGACATACTTTTCCAAAGGACTTGTTAATGTTTGCATGGAATGCAAGAGTTGGAAATTCTTTTGACAAAACTCTAAGCCATCCTTTTGTTGCCCAAGCAGGAACTAGATCACACTAAAAAGGGAGAAGCAAAATTAAGTTTGTTGTATGTCACATAATAGCAATACAGGGCATTTAACATTTTAGATTAATGCTAAAATAAAATAATATCGTTACCAACCTTGTTCAATAAAAGCACCATGTGTTTGTGCTTACAATTTTCCTTCAAATGCTTCTCTAAATGGTAACACCTTGTGCCTTGTGGATCCCTTGCATCTAGAACCTGCATTAGGATGCATAAAGTATTCAAACTTAGAGGAAGAGAAGATGGATCTGCAGGACAACTTCAAGGAGTCGTGTTCAAAGAAATTTGGCCTACCATAGACTCTTTATCAAAACAAAGCACAAAAGAAACACAAAGAAAGTTGCTTCAAAAATGGAAAACACTAACCAATTTTTTTTTTCAAAATTGAAATAAGGCCTAACAGTGACCTTACATTGACAGAGCAACATAACAACAGAAATGTCTAACATAAAGCGCATTTTTCTATGGCACAATCATGTCCAATAGAAACAAACACATGCACACTACAGAAATATAGACATCAGAAAATATACAAAGAAAAAAAAAAGAGAAACTACCTGGACAACAACATCCGACGAATCTATCACTTTGTAAAGCTCACCCCATATGCGTTTACTTTGACCCTTTTCAAACATGGTATGCCGCACTAAATCTCTAAATCCATCTCCATCATCAGCATCTCCAGATGCACTAGAACCATACTTCTGTTCAAAAGCATCTGCGAAGTACCATAGAAAATAAGTAATAATCTCACACTAAGTAAAACACAATTAATTTGTACAAAGAAACTACCAATCACATAAAATAAGAATTCCCAAAATACAAACAAAAAAAATTATTGTTCAGTTTAAATTGAGAAAATCTACTAAGTACACTACACCATCATAAAATAAGTAATAGACCAAGGGGTGTTTAGATAAGAAACAAAATCAAAATTTTATAATATAACTTTTTTGAGCTGTTATTTCTAACTTACAAAAACATATACCATCTCCTGTTTTATTTTCTTAAGTGATATGGTGAAATGTAGGACAGATAACTTAAAAAAAAAAATAGTAAACTAATTTAGAAAAGAGTTAATAAGCAATACATAAATAAATAAAAATCATTGTCCTTCTTGAGATTTACTTATTCGGAGAAAATCATGTAATCTCTGAATTTTTCGCTCAAACGTTTTTCCGAGAATACACACAATAAAACAGGCCCTGAACTCTAAAAGATAACAACAAAACCCCGTTGCTCATCCGACATACAAATTCACAGAGAAAGCATCCTTTTACCATGAGAACCATCAGCTTTCTTCAGCAAGGACTCGTAGTCAGCCGCCATGAGGCTGGGGCGCTTCCTTTTGGTCTTAGGTCCGAAGGCATCTTGAAAAGGCTCTCTATCAAGTAGGTGAACCCTGGCTTGCTACATTCAAAATCCATCAACTATTACTAAATTCATTGTCATTTTTATTTAAAAAACACGGACACTAGTCGTTCACGAATCACGCAGAACCTAACAAACAAACCTTCTGGTGATCATTGAGCAGCGACAGCGGCAGTTTCTTCTCCTTAAGAATCACATTGTAATTACTCGACATGCGGCTCTGCAGCTCTTCCCGGAAGAACTCCAGCTCCTTCTGATTCACAACACGTGTGTTCCCTGCGGATTGTAATATTCGCAAGTTCAAGTTGACAAAAGGCGATTATTCTTATTATTATTAAATTAAGCAATTAAGCGATTGTTGTTAAGAAATTGGACATACCAAACCACCGGCGATCAGGTTGGATTCGTGTGCTGGGAAGCTCCTTCGATTGAAACTCGTTGGAGAGGACTTTTCCTTTTCGGTCGCGCACGGGCCTGGTCTTGTACATCTTGAGGCGGCGCACGGTGGCGGCCGAGCGCCTCTCCTTCTTCGTGTCATTGCTGCGATTAACGTCGAGAGAGTGCTTCGGTTTTCCGGAGACGTTCACCTTTTTCTCCTTCTTCTTCGTCATTGCCGTGCAGGGAGAAAGAGAGATTCAGGTGGGTTTATTATCACTGAGGGCGAAACCAGCCTACGATGTGAGGGTTAGGGTTTTAGTTATACTGAGAGGAACAGTGAGAACTTTTTTTGTGGCGTCGTGATGGAATTAGAGACTGGTTAAGTTAATATATGGGCCTGAAAGCCCAATAAAGGAAAATACAAATATTTTTTAAAATAACAAAATTAAATTCATCAACTTAAAATATAAAGACGCACTTTTTGAAAATTTTGACTTAGCGAATTTACTAAAAAGTATGTGCTAATTTTTTATTTTAAAAAATAATTTAGATTTAAAATTTTGGATTATAAATAAATTTTATTGTATAACATTTAAAGAGTAAAATAAAATTTATTATCATATTAACAAAAAATAAATATCTCGCCATTTAGGTTTTTGTTCACTTAAATGGATTTGGAGGAGAGTGATTAAATGGATTTGAAAGGATTTGAAAATAATTTTTTTTTGTTGTTTATTTGAGTGGATTTGGAAGTAAAATTTTTTAATTTGTCACATCAATCAAATCCTACACTAATTCTCACGAACGTTGCTCTCAAAGGTTGCTCTCAAATTCGCTCTCACTTACCTCCAAATTCACTCAAATAACCAACAAAAAAATCTATCTTCAAATCCACTCAATCACTCTTCCTCAAATCTATTCAAGTGAACAAAGGGTTAGAGTATGTTTATTTTGAGGGACAGATTTAAGAGAGGGGAGTGAATGAATTTTAGGAGATTTGAGAGTAAATTCTATGTTATTTTTTTAAGAGATTTGAATGTGAGTAAAAGTGGTTTATAAATAAAGTTAATAAAGTTAAGATAGAATTTGATCGATATGATAAAAAAATTAATTGATAGAAAAAAATTACCAAAATACACTTAGTGATAAAAGTAATATAAAATAAACTTATTAATAATATATTTATTGGTAAAACTATTATAATGAGGAAATTTTAAGATAAAAAAAAATTAAGTAAAGTCATGTTTAAAATATAAAGTATTATTTTACCTAATACTCATATTTGAAAAAATTGAACTGTAATTTGAAAAAACAAACCATTTCAAATTAAAAAAACATTTCAATTCAATGTATTTTAATTCCTCAATAAAAACAGACTAAACTGCTGATGATAAATGATAAAAATAAAAAAGAATAAATAAAGGAAGAATTAATCTAGCTGAAAAGTTGGATGGGTGAAGGTAAAAGTCTAAATTGAAATCGAGTAGTAATACAATGACACGCCTACGTGTCACTTACACTCATATGACACGGGTCACGTCATTTTTGTTTTAAAAAAATTGTTTATTGACTGAGGGTAAAAATGGGAGAAAGCTAAATTTTGTTTTCGTTCTTTTTTCGTGGTGAATGAAGAATACGATCTAGGTTTACTTTTTCTTACTTTCTTCTCTCTTTGTCCCTCTTTGTTCATTGCTTCCGATTTGTGTATTTGAGGTGGTTGAATCGGTGGTTGTGAAGGTTTTTCGTGGGTTTAAAGGTGGTTTAGCATCATTTTGCCGCTCCCATTCGGTGGTTGTGGAGGTTTCGGATGGTTGTGAAGTTGAGGGTTGTGGTCTCCGGTTTGCATTTCGACTTGTGTCGCTTCTGTGGTGTGTGACTTTGAGGTAGGTTTTTTTCAATTTTTTTGTGTGGTAGTTTTACCCTTTTGAGCACTACCAGTGATGATGTTGTTTTTTTTTTTGTAGTTGTTGTTTGGATGAAAAAGGTTGTATAAACTGCTTTTTGTTTTTGCTGTTACTGTAGTAGAAAATCTTGTTGTATTGGGCTCTTTTGATTGTTGTTACTGCACCAGAAACTTTATTGTTTTAACATTAAATTGCTGTAGAAAATTGTTTGTTGTTTTGATTAGAATGCTACAAAAAATTGTTTGTTCTTTTGATTCCAATGCTGCAGAAAAATTATTTGTTGTTTAGGTTAAAATTGTTGCAGGAATTCTCTGTTGTTTGAATTAAAATGTTGCAAACATATTTTATTGTATTAATATGATAAATCTTCTTTAATATATAATTGTATGGTGTGGGTGCAGAGCATGTATATATATGTATGAACCTGGGAATGTACGAACCTATTTTGGTTTTTGGTTTTCGGTTTGAGTGAATCAATATTTTATTGGATTATGGAAGTCTGTTTTGTAGTTATAGTTAATTGGGTATGCATTTAAAAATTGAATTAAAATGTATTTGAAATGTTGCTGGTTGGGTATGTTGGATAGATGACCGATAAATCTTAATGTTACATGTTTTAGCTTGATAAAACTATGATCATTGTCCCGTAAAACTTAAAATGCATACTCCATAAATTCAATGTTTAGTAATGATGGGAAAACCTTGTATACTTTGTTGTTTCAAACTTCTAAGGGTTAAGACTTTATGTGTTGCTATGTTTAAGTTAATTAGATTTCTTTTAGACTAATAATTTATGACTTATAGGTATACATGATGTGGAATATAAACTCAAATTGTTTGATATTGCCTATAGTCTTAGAAGCAGTATAAAATTTATTGTATTGTTGAAATAATGCCATATGTGATTCAAATGATACCAAAAACATATTTTGGTGTTGCTAGTATCTTAATACTGGTAGTATGCGTGTAGATTGTCATTGATGTTATATAATTTATAATAATAAAATGAGGCACAATGTTGTTTGAACTAATGTAAGAGTTAAGATTGTTTGGATATCATTATTCTTAAGTTGATAACGAAGTACTAAACCGATTATATAGGTTTATTTATTATTATCCTTAAATTTTGAAATTGGGTCATCGACTGAAGTTAATATTGGTATGTGGATTAAACAAATGATGTGATATGAACTTAAGGTAAGATGTCATGATTTAATTCTGAATTAACACGTGATATGAATTAAAGCATTTCTAATACACAGTGCATGAGTTATACGAGTCTTAAATATTGATATTAATATGGTAAGTGTATACCTTTGTTGTAATTGAATAAAAATTAGGCTTGTGAATGATGGTACATAAGCGGATGTAATTGGGTGGCATTGGTTTCAAATTAAGAGTGCACGTTTCATTCATATATAAATGTGGTCTAGTATTGTATGAACAATGAAATGATGTGCAAGTGTTGTGTGTGAATATAGCTTGGTGGATGCTTGAATAATCATGGTTGGTTGTACTAAGATATGGTTTGAATGAGTTAAATACATAATAAACCAAACTTGTCACTCTAATTATACAATGATGTTGATTATGTTTGGTAAAATGTGTAGGATATAGTGATACGGACAGAGAAGTTAATGAACCTGTAAGTATTCTGTAATTGTTTCAATTTAATATTTATTAGGTAGATTGTTGCATTGATTGTAAAAAGATATGGTTTGGTTTATACTTGCAGGGTACAGTTAGAGTTAGGCACCGAGTACAAACCCAACCTATAGTTGAATTAAATGCTTCCCTATCATCCTTTCAGAAGGAAAGAATAAAGTCGACACCTTTCAAATTTTTAGTCGATTTGGTGGACAATATCGTTATCTCTAGCCCAATTCTTGTAGAATTAATTAGTAGGTGGGATGTCGTACATAAGGCTTTTAGGATCAGGGAGAATTTAGTCCCCTTTACAGTTGAGGATGTGTGTTTTTTTTAGGTTTGTCAAATTCTGGTCAAACTTTTAATCTAGAAAATGATGTTGGTGGCATTGTTAATAACTTTTTTAGGGATGAGAACATAACAATTTTTACTATAATGGAAAAGTTGAGGGATAAGAAATTTAAAACAAAAAAAAAATGTTGACAATTTTTGTAGGTTGTATATATTGTTAACATTTGGAATATTTTATTTTCCTAGGAATAGTAATGTGATAAACAGTGTCCCTTTTAGTAAATTAGATAACATTGATGAACTAAATATATATAACTGGGGTGATGTTGTACATAGTTTGATAGAAAGTAGTTTGAATCGGGCAGCGGATAAATACAACCGCAAAACATACCATGATGCTATACACATAGCTGGTTGTGCAGCAGTATTACAGGTGTGTTTTAACAATTATTTATTTAATTGTTACAAAATAAATGTGTATTTTTTGTTGAAACAATTTGAACTATTTTGATGAACTTTGCAGTTATGGGTTGTAGAACACATAAGTTTGAATGATATTGGTGATAGGAGTATTTATCCTCGAATTCTTCATTGGATTGTAATTAAAGATAAAAGGAAAAAGATAATATCAACTTTTGAACGCACTGAGGTAATTCCATTTGTTTTGATATTTTGGTTACATTTGTCGTGTTATTGACTTAATATTATTTGTTGTTTATGTAAAATTGTATTTGTTTTTGAAGATATTATGGGATTTCCATTTGAGTGAAGAACAATTTCAGAATGAGGAAATCAAGGAATCACTTGGTTATGTTGGGGAGACTAATCGTAAGTCCTACAATGACAACTTTGACTTTGCTAGAGTTGTCGAAGAGCAAAGGCTCTTGAGGACAAGGGTTGATAACCATGCAGAACGCCTTCTGGAGTTACAAAGAAGTTTAAGACGGCTGGAAGAAGAGGTTTTGAATGAGATGCCATCTTTTAATGATGATATGGAAGGGCCTTCGACAGATGACAAAGGAAGAGATTTGGCTGTTGTCAATTTTGTGGATGGGGGTATGGAGGGACCCTCCACAAATGAGAACATTGTTTTTTCAAATGTTTACACAACTTGCACTTCGGGGCTTTGTAATGATGGTGCTGAGTAAGTTATACACAAAACAAAGTTTATATATATATATATATATATATATATATATATATATATATATTATGATTTATAAATGTGTTTGAAATGAACATTATCATGAAATTGTGTTGTATGTAGAGTACTTTTAGAGGTGTCAAACAACATGTTGACCATAGCAGACTTCTAATGCTTACGACCGCGTGGAAAAATTGATAACATGGTAAGTTGTGTAATGAACCAAAACTTGTTGTATAACAACCAATTATGTGAGTGTATAACTTTGATGAACTTTTGGTGTAGGTTATGTTGTCTGCCACTGGGATGATTGTGTATAATTAATTGCACATATCTGGAACAATTAGACGGTGTTGTTTCAATCCATTTTTTGCGGTATGTAAGAATTGAATTGTTGAATGATAAAGCTTTGTACTTATTGGTATTAGTTATTGGCGTATTTAAGGATTGAATTGTTTGAACCAATTTTATGGATGAAATTTTTTAGACAATGGTTATGGAGAGAATGAAGATTCCCAAAAAAAGCGAGAACCATTGGCAGCAACAGATTACCATCATTTCTTCCAACCTCAATCATTTCCATAAGATGTCTTGTTAACATCTGAATTTGTAAGTATATGTGTTCTGTTATAGGTTTACCATACCATGTGTTCTTCAATGTATTGATGTTTGTGGTTGTGGTTCTTTAGTTATTTGTGCCCACTGTTGGTGATGACCATTGGTGGTGCTATGCTGTGAACTGTCAATCAAGATAAATGTTCATTTTGGATTCTCTTGGTCACAAAAGGTGGTGTAGAAAAAGTATTGACAAGGCTATGGTAAGACATATTTTGTTGTATTGTTATTGTTTTAAGTGAACTTTACTTTTAGAATACAAGATTTACAAGAGCATTGAATGTGTTGAATATCAATTTCTAAGGTTGCCACTTTGCAAGAATTATTCAATATGATTGACATACACTCAAACTCTAAGGAGCAGGAATTGAAAGTGATCGAAGAAGATTTGCCTGTGCAACCAAATACGTTAGTGAACTTGTTGGTGTTGACAATTTATTGAGTTGTGTCATATAATCACTTTCTAATATTTGTTTAATGTGTAGGTATGATTGTGGTATATTGGTCATTAAGTATATTGAGTTATGGGATCATAGACCTAAATTTGATGGGAATAAAATGCTCGATTACACAATGGTTAGTATTATTTATGTATATGTTTATTTCAATATGATTTATGATAAAAGGTTTTTTAGTGTAAAATTTAACAAGAGTATTGTTATTGCAAGAACAATTACAAGTTCAGCGACAACAAATGGTTTGTCAGTGGGTATTACACGAAGATAATGTTCATCGTAGAAGGGTTTTGCAAAAATGTGGGATCCTTTAGGCATTGATTAAGGCATGAGTAGGACAACATCACCAACTTGAATACATTGAAGTAGAGGAACAATTAATGTACATTTTGAACAGAATGTCCACAAAATATGATTGATTAGGATTCAATTAACGTTACTGGTTTTAAGTTGTTTAGTTTCTGTAATGAAGAATATGTTGTACTATTTAATGTTGATGAATTTTATGATTGATTATAAAATGGTATTTGGATGAAAATTTAAGTTTGTTTATTCATAAAAGTTTGGCTGCCAACCATATTGATGAAATTTGTCTTAAGAAATTTGATGATTGATATTAAAATAAACCACTTTTATTGTTGTTGAGAAACTCTTTCAGAAATAACCATATAGAACTTTTATTTGAACAGTAACTCATAAGTATAAATCACAGTAACATTGTTTTAATGTCTAATACTTGGGAACACCCCATTACAATTTCCTTGTTTCAGTACAAAATAATCCTTTACGGGTCTGGGAGTTGGGGGTGTGCACCATGAAGAGATCTTTCAGATCATCCACTATAAGGCGAGTTCCAGTACCACCACCATGGTATTCCCCAAAAGCTAATGCAACCATTTTTTTTTATCCTACTGCCAAATGGTCCAACACAACATAATCAGAATTTATTTCATAGATACAATGTATCTTCATCTCAATCACACAAATTTCCCCCTCCCATATATATCAAATCCTACTAAATGAATAACCTTTTTAAAAAAATATCACTTCATGTGCTAATTTTGACTTTTGTCGTTCAACCATATAGAACTTCTGTTAATTTTGCAAGTCCAATGTTGTTTAATGAATTACGACAATGAGCAATATTATAAAGGAGAGGTTAAACGTGAAAGCAAAAACAATTAAGAACTTGTAAAGTTCGATTGGATGTTAAGCCTCACTCCTGCTCACCTAAATCCGAAATAGCCATCAAGTATGAACTCATTTTGGCACATAGAAGAAAATTAAAGTGACAGATATTGTACCTGAAGAGACAATATCCGATCTTCAACGGTATCTTTTATACTAATTCTCCAAATTCACTGATATAATCTATTTCAAAACCCATCCGCCCAACCAAGTAAAAGAAAATAATTAGAAAGACAAACAAATGCAATCCCTTTCTTAAACATATGTTCTTGTACTATTGAACAAAACTTTAAAGAGTAAAAGTAAGGATGTACTACTGACTTCATCTGAAACCATGGATAGATGTGAGTGCTTACCCATGAAACGCACCTACCCAAAGAAGAAGGACATAAAACAACACGTATCAACAATAGAATGTAGAACTGACCTACAAGGCTGATAAGCGATCCTATTGCTGGAATGACATAACCACTAAGTAGTTCAAATTATTTAAAGAATAAATCCTTACCCTTTATTTGATTAGCGCCTGACATTTTTCCTATCTAACCTTGTCCAAGGGGTTTTCAAAGCTAGACTTTCCACACGCTTCCTAGGTTGAGCTTTTAAACGCGTGTACATATTAGATTTTTCAATATCCATCTCTTCATTACCTAAAACATCATCACTCTCTTCATAGACACTTTTTCCAACACCATCAAGTGTAATGTCAAAAACCTTCTCAAAATTCGACTTCTCAACATCACCTTGCATTTGTAATTCTTTCTTAGAATTTGACTTCCCAACAGATGAAAGTAATACCTCATAATCTTCCTCTGAATTAGTGGTCCCAAAAGCATCAACTACCATGTCATAATCTTTATTTGAATAACAGTTCCCAACATCAGCAGACCGTTGCCTCTTTTGTGCAGCAAACATTTGTAGCTTCTCTACTAATTTCTCAAGCTCGACAATGGATGCCTCTTGGTCACCAATGATAGCACGCAAAGCTTCATTTTTAGCAACAATATCAGCCAAACATTTCCTTTCGTAGTTCTGCTTCACTCTAGCATTATGATGACCATTTAAGGCTTCTTTAACAATTTCAGTAGCCATCTCTTCCTTGGTTACATATACCTCAATAATGATCTATAAAAAAAATAAGGACAAAAATCATATTAAAATCAATACAAATTACATAAGAAGTAATTACTAGAAGCTATTTTGAACTCACTTCATTACAAAAAAAGGCTTTTTCAACTTCTGCTTCACCAACCTTAACATGAATCCAATGAAGAATTCTAGGTAAACAACTTTTTCTTTTAGTCAACTTCTTCTGACCAAATAAAACATGTTCCATTGCCCAGATCTGTTACATACAAAATTCAATTTGAAATAACTAACAATTATAAATTGTAACACAAAAACTTTTTTTACTACAACCAAAATATACCTGTAATGCAAATACACAGCCAACCACATGAAAGTGTGATCTTTTTGTCTCTTTCTTACACAGAATGCAACATCACACAAACTAGAAACCAAATACTCATAAATAGCACCCCCCAATTATACTTTCCCATACATGAAAAATCATCTAATAATTCAAATAAACCAAAATGAACTTTTCAACCTCTATTTGGAAACAAAAACTCACTCAACCCTAGCAACAAATATAATCTACAAACATTAGCCACTTCATCCCCTTTTATATGCTTTTGAAGCTCTTCATAAACATGATGTGTAGTTACATCATTTGTATCAAACAATCTTCTACTATGACAATCAACTTGCTCTTTAAACAACTTAAACATGTCTCCATTAACCCTAACACCTAAACCTAAGCAAACGTCTAACTTGGTGAATGGAATAAAGACAGACCTAACTTCAAACCCGCCCCTCCTCTCTGACCATCTACTACACAATTCTATAAGTAGTGTCCTACTCATTTTGGCTTCCACATCAATGGACAATAGCCATCCAAAAGGAGTTCTTTGTATAAATGTCTTCTGCACATCCGTTAATAATGTATTCACATGTGCCAAGTATTTTGTCCTGCATGAATGTCGTGCATAAACCTATATATCAAAGTAAACAATTCAACAAGTCAAATAGACCACTTCAGGAAATAAATTTTAAGCACATAAAAAATCATCATGTGCATTCAAACATGTTCTTCCATAATGACTCTTCCAACTATCTCTATGCTTTGACTGCATGTCCATAAAATAAAAAACTTAGACTTCAAGCCATAAAATATTTAAATGGAAGACATATATAGACACATCTCTCACAACAAAATCACATTCATAAACCATATATAATAATTAAATTTTCAACCTACTCAATTTCATTTGCCACTCATATACCAAAAAGACATCCAACTTATAAGAACCATGGTGGTTGTGCATAGAAAATACATCCAACATTATTAAAATTAATTAAATAAATTTCACAATATTACAGAGCGTTTTTTTATATTTCAAATATACATATTTTAAACTTTTAAAATTAATTATTAAATACAATTTTTAAACATTATCAAACAATTAATTTCGTTTGTTTATATTTAATGAGATACACTTGATTAAAATAAATTTTATAAAAATAAGCCACCAATACGTTTAAAAATAAGCACATTGGTACATGTCTGACATATGCATGACCAATACATAATTAGAAATTTCAATAAATGGAAAGAATTCCCATATTCTTTTTCTACATACCAAACAAATCCAAGTATGCACATTCTGTCTAACGAGGCTCAATAATTATGATAGTTACTACCTTCAAAAAAAGGATGGAAAAGAGATATGCTATGTCTGTGATAAGGCATGGCTCAATTTTTGAAGAGCCTGACTCATCAATTCATGTGAGCATTACCCATTTCACCATCAACATCACCTTTAGGGACAAGTGCAGCCACCTATCATGAAGAGACTGCAAAATGTTAGTTGCCAGTGGACGTGCATTTAAACTAATTAAACAAGATGTTGATGACATTGTATAAACCATACACAAGAAAAAACAAAACAAAAGGGAGAAATGCATAGAATGTTCAAAGAGGAACACTAAAATTCCTTTCATTGTTACCATCTGAAAACCAAACTCAACAGGTCTACAAATGAGGGTTTTCAGATGATAAAATAAAAAAACTAAAAGTAATTTTACTAAAAAGCTTCTAAATATTGGATGATTCAATGTGAGACATACTCAAGCACTAGGGAAATTCACTCTCAAAAGCTAGCTATTGAGGGGAGAAACCAAATGCTTAAATAATCCACTTCAATCAACTCCCTCGTTGGTTACAATCCTTAATAGGTATCCCTTTTTGAGACATTGACAACCACCTCTAATATAAATTGATAAATACCTAAGAAACACTTCGTGACTCCACCGAACATTGCATACAACTCAATGTAAGACTTAGGCACCCTATAATAACTAAGTTTCCACTACTAACAAATGCATCCCTCCGAAAACCAGCATTTGCATTTCGCACGCATGAGGCACGACACAAGTTACAAATCAAGCAAACCAGATTTGTCATAAATCAATATTTAATTACAATACAGGACAATCAAATTTGTTAAACAAGGAAACTAACCAAAATAAAATCCCAAATTAGACATTCAACCACAATTTTCAAATTAGACAGAGATAACTCCCTAAACCTTCTTCTCTTAGTGCCTCTCATTCACCACCGATCTTGCTCGTCACGGATTGAGAATTTAGTGTTCTCCCTACCATAACTCTCCCTCTCACGACCTTGCCCCCTTTAGTCTAGGGTTCACCAAAATGAAGCAAATAGAAATGGAAAGATACAAAAATGATGACTGTTAGGATATTTATCCTATTTTATCATCATTATAGTGTGTCAAGGGTTACCCTATTTATCATGATTATATTGTGTCTAGGATTACCCTATTTATCATGATTATATTGTGTCTAGGGTTACCCTATTTATCATGTACTTGTGTATCAATTTATTCTTATAAATAGAAGATTGTGAGAGGGATCAATCAAGCCCTCTAGAATTATTTTACAGTTTCAATCTTAAGTATGACAAAAGAAGAAACGAAGAAGAAGCATACACCCTCCGATTAAGTGGCACCCATGGAGTTCTCGCATTCTCTAACAACCCAACCCTAGCACAGCACGAACACTTGCTCTTCCACTTCTCGGCTTCTCTATCAGCCTCAACTCTAGCACAACACGAAAACTTCCTCTTCCATTTATCGTGTTCTCTATCAGCCAAAACCCTAGCAGAGCACGAAGACCTCTTCGAAAATGAATTGGTCCAAATGTGAAATCAGACAAACCAAGAAAGTGAGCACAGAGAGAAAGAATTTACTGAAACGCAGCGTTTCATTTAGCGTGTAAATGACAATATCACCCTTCTGTACATTCACAAAATTTGGGCCCTACTGCATGTCATATGAGTGTCAAAAACTTTCGGCGTGTCAAAGTATTCTTTTTGATTGAAATAATAGAAAAACATGTGTTTGAATTGAAGGAATTTATCTACAATATATTTAATTGATAAGTTTTTATATGGTCAGAGGAGAGGAATAAAAATAATATTATGCGAAAAAGTTAATATGTTTCTCGAGGTTGTTTAACTCTCTATCGCTGGTGTCATGGTGCGATCCCATCTCATCATCCAAAACTCCTCGAAGTCAGTGGTGTCGTCGTCGCCTTTGTCCACGTCGTCGATCATCCTCCGATACTCCGCCATGGAGCACTCCTCCCTCAAGCCCTATATCACCATGTTGAACACAGAGAACACGTCCTCAAGTTCTTCATCACCTCGTCGGAGTTTGCGCCCTCGGGGTTTAGCTCGATGAACTCTTGTAGGTTGATGCACCTGCAATCGTCACCCTCCACCTCCTGCTTTGTCACCACTTGCCCCAGATTCCTCATCATCGACCCTAGCTCCGACATTGGTGTCTTCCCATTTTTGTTCACATCGAACTTCTTGAACACTTGTTCCAAACCTCACTCATCCCTCAAATCTTCGCTCTCATTCACTTTAAAATCACGTCATACAAACACACTAAATTTTGCAATTTCGTCTTTGCGTAGCAGCGTGAACAACGCCATCCACACAAACTAACACACTCTAAAACAAACACAACGTTAGAAATCAAAATCATTGAGCTATCACTTCTTAACCACATTCAATTGGTCATATACAGAGGATTCAAGAATGAATATTTAAAAAAATGATTGGAAATAATAATAGCTTTCTGTTTTAATAATATATTTTTGTTTTTGTTAAAAATAAATAAAAAATCAATTGACTGATACATTAAATAATTTACACATTATTTTTTACATAACAATATGTAAATAGATATCTAACCAACGAGTCAAACCTAAATAAAATTATACTTGTATATTAACTCCGTAATCTTGTTGTAATTATGCTAAAACTATAATTAACAATAACTTTTTTACATATGTTTTAGATACTATGAAATACTTTTAATATATTTATAAATAATATTTTATAATATAATAATTTATTATTACATTCTATTATAACTTTATTATGATATAATTAATAATTCTAAGATATTATGATATAATAATTTATGGGTTATATATGTTTGCACTTTCTGAATTTTGATGCAAAATTGAAAATTGTTTATTTTTAAAATTTTGAAATATTTTTGTCCTAAAATCTTAAGATATGAATGGATATAATTTTCTTTCGCGTTAAACGATGTTTCAGACTTGCATTTGACTTAGAAAACATCAAATGGTATAAACCGTTTAAAGGTTAGTCAGAAACGTCCTTTGACATATCAAAACTAGTAACACACTATCAGGTTATGACAACTATATCTATTTATTTTTAATGTCAAAAATACGTAACACATTTGGATTATGTATATTTATTCATTTTTTAAATTCAGAAACCAAACTGTGTCAAAATTTGGGATATAGATGAATTTGAATTTTGTTTCAAAATTTTAAAACTAAAAATACATTTAACTCATAATTTATTATATAATATTTCCAAGATGTAATACTTTATATTTTTCCAATAACATGATCTCTTTAATATATTTATTTATTCATGACCTAGGAAGCCTGTAAAATACATATTTAACACTAAACTATGAGACTTAACTCAATACTCAGTTATGATATTTAACTCTCACAAGTTTTCATACTCTCTACTCTCACTATCATTATATAAATTATCACACTCTTACCAACTTAAGCATCAGAGAACTTTTTGCAAATAGATTTCCCCCTCTCATTATGCTCAAGCTTGGCCCAAGCTACTCTAAAGTAATAGCTCAACATTCAAGAGCAACAACTCCACCTAAAGATTCATCTATAAAATCTAATAATAATATTTTACGCCCAACATGAGACCCAAGTAAAACTTTTTCCCAACCATATTGCATATGATCCTTATGCAAAGCCTAACATGACCCTTTTATCACCACTACAATCACGATTATGTACGCCATGGACAAATGATGTTGTCATGGATGTTCTCTGCTTCATCTCTCACTAACCCCTCAATCACCTCATTCCATTGGCTGTCAAAGTGGCTTCTTCCACTACACCCAACTACAATAGCACAACCTCAACCTCAGACACCACAAGCTCCACAACAACTCCCTGTGTGTATTGGGCTCCACCCCTCCCCCTCCCTCCTCAATCACCAAGACCCCTACACAATCCACTTCCACCCACTAAAACCCTCAAGTCATTTTGCTAGGTCGAAACCCGTTTTGCCTCTGCCCATGCCAAAACCACGTGGCAATATAGCCAAGTACATACCTAACCAAAATCTCAAAGCCCAAAAATGATTTATATGGAGTACCTAACTCCAATGAAAAACATGGACTTCGGGACACATGTGTAGACTCTTCAAGTTCATATATGATATTTACCTATATATTTGTTAAAGTCGATATTCACGTGTTTAATAATTGTGTGTATTTGTATTCCGTTTTATTCGAAGCTTGATTTAGGTTACTCAATTGTAGTAGTCTGACATGGAAGACCAACTTCACCTTAAAAACTTCTTGATAGTGGTCGTGCCTTGGGATGCTGTTATGTCATCCTTTTGAGCAAGTAAAACACTTAGAGAAACGATGATGATACCCCATTCCACCTCACAATATTCCCTAAAATTAATATAAACATTATTATTCTTACTAGATATTATTGAGAAGAGTCTTTAAGGCAAAATCTTCATTCTTGAATGTTAGGTTGTTATTACTAAATAATCCGAATTGATTTGCATGTGTGATAAAAAAAGAAATCTAAATGAAAATTTTTTCTATGCTTAAGTTAATAAAAAAGGTAAATATATGTATTATTATAATTAGTTGTACTATGATTGAAAATTAGAGTTGAGTGGTAAGAAGTTGTATTTATAGGTTTATTAGACCAAAGAAGCAAATATATATTAAAAATATGTTAGTTGAATAATTAAGTATTATTCCTGGAAAGAATCTAATAATAAATTATATCATGAGATATTGTATGTCATAATATTTTAGAGCTATATACAATTATCACTTAAAAAATATTAATGATATATCAATCTATTATTTATTTTCCATATCAATAAACATTGTCGATTATCATTTTAAAACAAATACAAATAGACTTATGTTAGTTATAGCAAAATAAATTCAAACTTAAATTTAAAAAGAAGTGAAAATGAGGTATCTAAAATTCGAAGGGTATTTTTGTATTAAAATTTACTTGCATATGTATAACAAAATCATTATCGATATAGTTTGATTTAAATTTATTATTTTAAGTGTCGATAGAATTATTATATATAATAATACTAAAAATTTATAATATTAATGTGTTTTAATGAAATTATATAAAAACTACATTCACTCTTAAATTATGATACACTAAAATAAAAAAAATAAATATTGTATCAAATTACGTGTTGATACAGTTTTCAATACTCCGCCATCAACTTATCAAAGGAGCATTGTCCTCATTTTTCATTTGTTTTGGCTAAAAGGAAATAAAAGGAAAGATGAGATAGAAAAACTACATTTTCAAAAATAAAAACTGTATTAAGTTAAAAAAAATTATATAAGTTTTGAAAAACCATAAACAATTTTTCATTAAGAAAATATTATTTTTTAATTATAATAAAAAATTCTCTTTAGTGTACAATTATTTGGCTGAACCATTAAAAGAAGAAATAAAAGGAAAACCGCTAAAAGGAGGGCTTGAACATCCGACCTTGTGGTTAACAGCCACACGCTCTAACCAACTGAGCTATTCCGGCTTTTTGTTTACAAGTTATCAGAAAACTTAAATGTAATTTAATGATATTAATTTAAGTCTTGTCTGACATTTAAGTCTTATCAGAAAATTTCAACCAACAATGAAATATGCTAAAGAGTATGTTGCTAGTATTCAGCTAGTTCAAATAACTTTGAAACCAGCAGTCATTGCATCTTGGCTTCTAACATATTGCTCACTCAAGTCTTGTTCATCAGTGTTGGCAGTGTTGTTGAGGAAACTTGAAAACCATTGAACAGAAAGCTTGGGAATCCGTTCAAGAGTATCTCTATCCACATAATAAAGACCATATTTGACTTCATAGCCACTTGCCCATTCAAAGTTGTCCATCAATGACCATATCATATATCCTCTTACATCAGCACCTTTCCTGCACATAATAAAATCCCTCCCTGTCAACAAAGTAACTAAGAATAGGCCTTAAACAATGTTGCTACTCATATCATACCTTATGGCTCTAAGCAGGGCTGCAAGGTAAGCTTTATGATAATCTACTCGTTTGAAATCTTGCAGTAGATCATTTATTGTCATATCTGGTTTTGGTGGTGATGAATATCCTGAAACAATTTCCAAGTGGTCATCCATAAGTTATTAACTAATACCTTCACAAAAGCAACCCTCAATAGTTAAGGTTCCATGTCCCTTAGGTAAAATGTTTGAGATTACATTACTCATTCATTGATCAAGCACAACCCATGAAAATAACAAAATGGGAGAAAATGAGATCATGAAATGTATTTAGTTTCACTTACCATTTTCTGTAATATACATGGGCCTGTTATGGTATCTTATCTTGATGTAGTCTACAATCTTCTCCAAGCCCCTTGGAACCACAAAGAACCTTGGGTTTCCTGTCTACTAGGACAAAAGAAAATGTATCACCAATTATGTTGAATGTTTTTTCCTTTATCAAACATTTGAGTAAACACTGTATCTAGTGGAAATAATCTAAGTCTAAGTCCCAATTAGGTATAACCAACAAAGTTACACAAAAAAGACTCATAAATCCATGGTTTCAAGATTTTGAATTAAAAATGATGTCAATACTTTATATGGATTGGACTCAAGTCTCTCTCACACACACATATATATATATATATATAAAAGCTCTCCCTAAGTACCCCCTTAAAAAAAGAAAAAAAAGACCATCAATAACACAATGGTTAGAACACTTGGAAGACACAAAAGTACCTCATCACCAATAGGAATGCCATCTCTTATTCCGATTGTTTCTACAAAGCCTCTTATTGGACGATCTGTTCCTAAAGGACAAGCAGTGAGGGAGCAGTCCTTGGCATAAAGAGTTCCATAGTTATTGATGCCAATGAAGTCTAAGCTTCCTTTTATGAGATTCTTCTCCTCAGGAGAGAATCTTGGCAACTGGTTCCCAAGAATAGAACGCATTTCAGCAGGGTACTCACCAAAAACCAAGGGATCTAAGCACCTACAAAATATCAGAATTTTCTTGTGCTGCTAGTCTTTTCATTAATAAAGTACATAATAATTTATAATACTACTTACCAACTTACCATGATACAACAAAAGACAAGACTCTTTTCACAGCTTGTGTATCACATTCTTCATCTCTAAGAGGTTCATACATGAAGGTATGAGCAACAATGCCAATGATTCCGCCTTGCTTTTCCTGGATTAGTTTACTAATTAGAAGCCCATCTTAGCCTTTAATCCTTTTTCACCTAAACTAGAAAATGTGACAACAAATACCTGAAAATGCTTTCGGTACAACTCAACAGCCTTGGCATGTGAAAGTAACATATTGTGCATGGCAATGAGAGGCTCAACATCAGAGTTACCAGTAGAACAATTTCCAAAAGGTGGGGAGCAGTGACCAGGGGGATATGTTCCTCTTATAAAGCCAAAGTCTGCAACTAGGTTTGGTTCATTGATGGTAGTCCAGTACTTAACCCTGTCTCCAAAGCTCTTGAAACAAATCTCAGCAAAATACACAAAATCTCTCCTACAACAAAAGAATACACGTTATCAAAGTTTTACAGTAAACTTAGCTTAAATTTCAGGCTACAGTTATGCTGAGGAATTCATCAGCTTAGAGGATAATTTCTTAGAAGTGGCAAATTTCCAAAATCACTAGCATATGTATATCACAGGACTGAAATAGTAAGAACAACGCATTTACTGTATCAGGGGACTAAGCCAACCACCATATTTTTCTTCCAGTTCTTGTGGCAAGTCATGATGGTGAATTGTCACAAATGGCTCAATCCCTGGATTAAGCACACCACGCTCAGATTTAGGCATAACTTAGGACAATGTCACGCGGTTATAAACACAAACATTAAATATGAAGTTCAACAAAACAGCTATAGTTTTCTTTTCTAGGGAGAGTTAGTTCTTGTGTCTTGCTAAAAGTGAATGCCATCAATATGAAGCCAAAACAAAGTAGCATTGTTATGGAATATAAAGAACCATGTGGGGAATTTTACTTCACCTCTAAGCAGCAGATTGTCTATGATTTTATTGTAGAACTTTATTCCACCTGGATTTATGTCCCCATATATCCCTCCTGTTAATGAAGACCAAATTCATCAGAAATTTTTAATGATAAGATCATAAGAGCTATTTATTACATGTATTGCTAATTACATACTAGGTAGAATCCTTGCCCATGAAATAGAAAATCGATACACGTTTATCCCAAGAGAGGACATCAACTTGATGTCTTCCTGTCAAGTAAGAGGGATAATGATTAAGCAAGTCAACTATGCTATCAGAGTGAAACAAAAACAGGTAAAATATGAAGCTGATATTTACCAAAAACAGATGATAGTGATCATCTGCAATGTCACCATTCTCATCATTGCTTGTCTTTCCTGAAAATTCATCAAATTGCAGAATGATCATTCGGGTTCATCATTATAATTCTATAGCTTTATGCTCAACAAGAAATGAAGACCGACTTTGCATATTCAACTGACAATTTACCTGGAATATGACTGAAAACATCCCAGTTGCTCAAACCCTTGCCATCTTCACGAGGTGCTCCCTCAATCTTTTTTTGGAGAAAAAGAAGAAGAAAAACCCCATTATAAAAACAGCAACTTTAAATATTTCAGAAACAGAGAAGGAAAAGTAAGCAACTATGTAACTCCAACAAACTTGGTATATTTCTGGGAAAAGTTCAAGTTTAGAGTAACTCCAACATGAATTTGAAGGCAGGGAAAGGTGAAGTAAAACATGTACCTGGTAGGAGGAAGTGCATGCTCCGAAGAGGAACCCTTTTGGGAATTGAGATCTGGTGATTCCATCTTCTAATCCAAGACAATTTTTGACATGAAAAGGAACACGGCAAAGTAGTATCAACACAAGAACCAGTTGTTTTTCCAACATAATCATCGTTTATTGACTCGTGTTAGCCAAAATGTTGAAACCATTATATAAACTGATCAGGTGGTTAAAACAAACATATCATATGATTGACAAAGTAGTTTCTGCTAACTAATTCCTATAATTCTGTAGACTGTCTACAATTATTATTTGCCGGTAATGTGGATGATGTTATCGTCCAATAAAGACAAAAAAAATTTGGCCTTTCTTTATCAACTTACATTTTTTTTAAGTTTTTAAATAGATATTGTTTTATGTTTTAATATAATAGAATTTCAGTATTTTAGTTTTTAATAAATTGATGCATTTAGTTATAATTTATAATAATATAAAAAATATTTTTGACTCAATTATAAATTCTCATATAAAAATATAAGAATTTATATTTTTATGAAAACATTGTTTCAATATAAAATTAGATAAATAATATAAAATATATGAATAAATTTTGTAAAGTATTACAATTACATATTCAATAGAAGTATAGATTTAAATAAAATTAGACATACAAATGTTATAAGAAACTAGAAAATAAAGTATTAGAATAGATAGGTATTTTAAAATAATGAGATCAATTATTTTATTTTAAAATAAGTTGATAAAATAAATAGAATTTCATACTGTCGTCTCATTCCTTAAAACACATTTCATCTATCTAGAACTCGTTCTCTAAGCTTTTTCTATCTTCTCTCTACATTTTCTTACTCTCTAATATTCTGTTTGACAATCAAAAGGTTCGTAGAGGATCACAGCGAAGTACTCTCCACTTTCATCCAATTGATTATTTGTTTAGAGCAAGTAAGTTTCTATCCCTTTTCTCGGTCTATCTTCGATCTATGATCATACGTACCAAATATGTCCCTCCTTTATCAATTTAGTTTCTTCTTTGATTCTTGGTTAATTTTGGGTCCCAAGATTTCATTATGATCATCATTATGTCAAATTGTAGGCTTTCTCCTAAAATTCTTGGTGGTGAAAGCTTCGAGTGGGTATTTGTAGAGCTGCCTTAGTCTCCCTAAGGTAAGGGAAACTAATTTGTCTTTCATAAGTGTAGTAAGATGATTGAAATCTGTTAATTTGTGTGTATGTAATTATATGAAAATTGGTGATGTTGAATTGGACAAAAGTGTTGAGTGATTATAATTTTAACACGTGTTATGATACTTTTGAAAATATGTGATTGCTGTTGTGAGTTATTGCATGATGAATTTAGTATATTGCTGAGATAAAAGAGTATTAATAATGATGGTTGTGAACGTATGAAATTAAACTCCACTTTGTAGCTTGAATTGATGATGTGGGTATGTCAATTTTTGGAATAATGATCACAATGTGAAATCTACAGTTTGATATATGTTTTGGAGTGTTTTATGATTTGTTAGCATCATTAGATGGTCAAATTAAGAAGGTTAAGGGAGGGAGATAAAATGAGTTCAAATCTTACTTGTTTTGGAGTGAAAATTAGGGGTTTTGGTAGGTGAATTTTTGAGGAAATGGTGATTTAATAACAGTACAAGTTTGAGAATTGTGTTGGAGTTATTTCAGACTTATTTGGGACTTTTAAAACAGTAAAAATCTGATCTATTATGTAGTAGAGGTCTTGTGAGGGTGTATTTGCATGGTTTTTGGTCAAAAAGAGGGGTTTTAGGTAGTGTATTTCTAAGGGAGTGATTCTGGGTGGAATTGGAGAATTTAGAGTCTATTATTAAGTCATTCAAAACTTGTTTATGTATATTGTGCAGTGAAATGGTTGTTAGAAGAAATGGAAATGAGTTCGGGTAGTTTAAAGAGGTTGTTTTGGTTTGAAATGGTCAATTTGAGTTAGAGATGATTTTTCTGAGATGTCTAAGTGTCTATAGGGTCTTAGGGAGCAGTAGAAGTTGGGGGTATGGTGTCTAAGGCAAAAAAAAAGGGGTCTGTTTTTGACATGGCGCTTGAGCGCCCATGGTTTGGGGCACTTGGGCGCCAGGAACAAGTTTTTTTTTCAAGTTGACTTTTAAGCATTTTGTGATACTTGATTTGGTATTTTTTGGATTCTTTTATGGATGTTGCATGATTTTCCTATGTTTGGATGAAATGTGCAATAAGGTTATCAAAGTGTGAATGAAACATTGTGATGGGAATTCCAAAGAGAAATCTCTTATTGGTGGTTTTATGAAAGACTAGTATAAAATTGTAAGAAGCCGATATGATGGTTATTCTAACACTCTAATGATCATCCATGCTCAATTAGAGAGTAATGAGTCATGTCGTGAGAGGAGCAGGAGGTCCTAGCCTGGGGTCTTTCTTCATGGTGGCAAATGGCGTTTTAAGAACTAACCTTGTGTGATAGCTTTGAGTAAGTCATTTGTTTCACCACATAGGTGCAAAACCTTCGATGGCTCGAGATTTATACTATATAATAAAGGGTTTGGCCAAGCTGAGTCAGTAGATATGAATGAGAATGATGTTCTGCTTATTGAGTGTTTTAGTTTTTGTATGTTGTACTTGCTTTAATAGAATAGTTGTTTTATAGTTAGCTTACCCTTCTTGTATGTTTCTTGGTTGTTTGTATTATGTGTTATTCTTTTGCCGATGATCATCTGATGGGTATGAGTAGAGTTCGATGATGTGACGATTGAGCAAGCATTAGGCGGAGAGGGTGCTGATGTGTAGTGATTTTAGTACTTTAATTCCTGAGTGATTATCTTTTCTTAGTGGTTTTTGATACATCATTCTTGTTCATAGTTTTGATACTTGTACTTGTTGTGTATAGAGTTAGTTTTATATTTACCTTGGATAACTGTAGAAATGACTTTATATTTTTTTTTATATTTTTTTTCCAGCTTATTAACTTATCTATCTTATTGATTATGTGATTTTTTCTTTATAGTTTCAATAGTGTATTTGGGATGTTACAAATGTTATGTTATAAAGTACTTAAAATTCTCTGTGATTTTTTGAAAATATAACACATGTAATATCTGTATTTTAGTAATTTAAATCATATAAATTTCTATATTATCTTTATTTCTTTTAAAATTTATGTAAATATAATATGTTTTATATATGAATAGAAATGTTTAAAAAAAACATAAGAAAATAATAATGTAAATAATATATAAATGTTTATTTATTTTATAGTAGGTAGGAGTGATATCACTCCTTCTCAAAATGTTTTGTTAATAAATAGCAAAAATAATATAAATATTACACCATATTTGATTTCGTAACCATCAATATTTTGTAAGTATTTCCTGTTTTTTTTAATTAAGTGTTAATGTTACTTATTTAAGAAAACTTTAATGCAAAATATAACATAATGAAACAAACATGCATTTTAATAGAAAAATATTCATTGGGTATATATATATATATATATATATATATATATATATATATATATATATATATATATATATATATATATATATATATATATAACCTTCATATGATCTTCATATTTGCTAAGGAATCTCAAGTTAGTTCTCTTATTTAAAACGGTCTCAATTGGTTCTTAAATTTTTTTTGTAAATTTGTAACAATTAAGTGTTTTTCGTTAAGTGGTCAGAAACGAAGTCAAGACATATTGAACTGTAATATTTTTTGGAGGACGTTTCATTCTTGATTAACTTTAATGGCTGATGTGTTTTATGATGATAATTTATATGTGAAGTGAATTATGACCTACAATTCTCCATCCAAAGTAGGGTTATGATGCAAAGGGGATTCTTGCGCTGCGAGGACATGAAGAAGGTTTTCTAGTGGCTGCTAGTTCTATCACGATGGCGCATTGCATAGTTGGGTTCTGTGGTCTTTTCCTTTTTGCAGGTTGAAGAAGCTAATGTAGAGAGTTTGTGAGGTTCCCTAGAGTAGATGAAGAAGAATGCGATGGAGAGCGAGAATGCGATTTCTTTTTTGTTTCGATTTGTAGGTGATTCGCCATTGTAGAGCGATGGAGAGGCCATGGTGGCGCAATTAAGCTCGCTATGAAGGAGGATTGCGCGAGGATTCAAACTAGGGTTTCGTTTTCTCTGCAGGTTGGAGCGCGATTTGAGTTTTGTCAGTGATTAACGACGAGGTTGATGGTTTTCTGTAAGGAGCTTGGGAACTCACGACTTACGGTTTCAATTTTCATTTCTTTGGGCTTTTATGGTTTTGGGTTATCTATGATTGTAGGCGCGTGATGATGGAACTAGATGCTCCATGGCCACTATGATTATGCGATTTGGTTTCTTCAGGTTCGCGAAGATGATTCACGAACGAAGACACGAGACCGTGGTGGCGCTTCTTTTCTTAGTTGTGATTTAGGGCTTTTCACAATCTGGGTTTTTTTGGTCTTCATGGAGGCGCGATCAAGGTGTAGTGGTGGAACTCACGATTTTTGTGATTAGGGTTTCGTCGCGGTAGCTGAACGATGACCAACTGTGTGTGAGGAAGCTGATGAGCGCGCAACTCGTGAAAGATGATGCTCACTGTGGTGATTGGAACAAACATTGTGGATTCACGGTGGTCTGATTAAGATTACGACAACATGAGATATGTGAAATGAAGAAGATGAGTGCTTGTAGTGTTATTAATTGAACGTTATAATTTAAATTTCATTTCCATGTAATAAAATAATCCAGATCAACATGTTTAATATACACCACATAAGTAGATCTTGACGCCGTTTGATATCACTTAATAGAAAGGGCTCAATTGTTACTAATTTACAAAATTTAGGACCCATTGGAGGTCATTTTAAACGAGAGGACCAAACTTAGATTACTAAAAAAATACGTGGACCATCCGAGGGTTCAAACATGTATACACACACATACACACACACACGCACACACACACACACATATATATGTATGTATGTAACAAGGTTGTCAAACTCGAGAGTTTACGTAAACTCGACTCGTAAACTCGAATCGTAAACTCGTAAGAGTTTACTTTTTTGAAAAAAAAATATAAATAACATCTAATTCAAATAAAATAACAAATTTATATAAATTTAAATACATAGTTTTATAGAAATATTACTCATAGAAATATTGTAAAACATAAATTAGAAAAAAAAATTAACAGTGTTTATTTTTGAAAAAATAAAAGGAATAATGCTTGTAAAATGTTGCAGTGCTTGTAAAACAAAATATTTTTAAAATATATGTTGCAGTAGTGTAGAATAAAATATCATTAAAATATATGTTGCAGTGCTATGAATGAACCCAACATAAAATCATTAAAAAATATATATGTTGTAGTTCCGTGCCATAAACTCAACATAAAATTATTAAAAAAATATATGTTGCAGAGCGATAGGGCCACAAACCCAACATAAAATGTTTAAAATATCTGTTGCAGTGTCAGTGTTATAAACCATTAAAACTCAATGAACCCATCCAAGAGTTTGCACTTACAAACGATGCAAATGGTAGGAACGAAACCGAGATCAAAGGAGGAGATTGACAGTGAGACCGAGGCCGAGTTCGAACGTTGAGATGGACGGCGCGACGGAGGGCGAGATTGAACAACGAGATAGAAGGACAAAGTGCGAGAACGAAGATGAACTTGATCTGGAAAGACCATGAAAGGTTTTGCATGAACATTGCTTGCTAACTGTGTGAATATGAGAAATCAACAAAGTGTGACAGCAAGAAATCGATTATGACTGTGATCAAATCGATTGAGTTTCGACATTGGTTTGAAATTTCCAAACTTGGAATATTTGTTATCTTTGAACCTTGTTTTATATTCTGATTGAATGTTTATTCTGCTTATATCTCTATGCTTATCCACTATATCTATGTTCTGAGATGATAAGAGATTAAACTGTGTTTGATGATTGAAATTGTATCAACTTTGCTATGTTTATACTGCTATACATGAGCTTTGATACAATGCTGGAATATGTTATTACATGCTTTGATATATACTATGATTGTACTGCATTGTGCATATGTGATTTGAGATTAATACATGCATAATGACAGGGGGAACATTGCATTTTATTGATATATCTCACATGTTTTCATTTAAGGGAAGAAAATCTTAAAACCATGTGGATATTAATGACAGGGGGAGCATCATAATCTGTTTTGATTATTATATCTGATGCATCTTAAGATTGTTGGTTATCTATGTATCAATTACAGTGTGCTTACTTTTTTTGCTAATGCCCAAAGGGGGAGAATTATGATGATTTTTGTAATTGAAGATAGTCTGTATGATTTGTGCAACATGGTTGTTTATTAATCATGGTTGTGCATCATAAAAAAAGGGGGAGATGGTTGAAATTATTAATAGGGGAAGCACAATTGTTGCTTAACCAATCTCAGAAATATCTGAGTTTTTGATGATGACAACACATAACTAATAACACATGTATATTTTGTGTTACATGTTCTGTGTTTACATAGTATATGTTGTTCTTTACTATGTTAAATTTGTATGAGCATACATGAGAACATGATTGTGTTGTTCATTGCATATCATTACTGTGTTAAATATGTGATTTTATATGTGTATGCATGACATATGTTTTTGGAAAAGGAAAACCACAAGCACTTTAGTTGAACTTTAAATATGTGGCAAAACAACAGTTTTAAGTCGATTACATTATGGGGTAAATCAATTAAAACTCGTGTGTTTGCACAAAATCTTTTCAAGTGTGTTGTGAGATTTTTCAAGAAGAAAAGTATTCAAAATTGTGTTAAGTATTGTTGTTTAATCGATTGCATGTGATTTGTATTCGACTAAGTTGGTTGATGTTTTGAAAAACTGTTAAATGCTTGTCACAACTAACATAACAGTCATATTTTTAATTGTGTTGACCAAGCATTAAATGATAGTCGATTGCATTAATTGTACATTCAATTAATTATTGTGATTGTTGCTAAATTGTTATAACTAAATGGTGTATTCGATTACGTTAGTAGAAAAGCCGATTAAAATGTGTCTGATAAGTGTTTAACTATAAATTGACGCTGATTTGAATTCTGTAAGAACTTTTGTGATTCTAATACTTTCATATTCTTTACAGAAAGTTGTGTGATCTTATAGAGAAGGGAAAAGCTCCAAGAATCAAGATTGACTGTGGTGATCAAGGATTCTGAGATTTGTTGAGAAGCAAGACTTGTTGTGTTTCAAATGTCTGATAAATCTTCACCTTTTGGGTGTTTAGTGTGTGATCAGGATTTGCAATCTTTTGAAGATTGGCTTGGTTTCCCTATTGTGATTACATGAAGAAGAACGGTGGTGTTCTTGACTTTGAGGGTGCCTCAAAGGGTTAGACAGCAGAAGAGGGTGTTCTTGCTTATGGTCTTGTTGTTTACTGCCTATATTAGATTAGAAGGTGTTTTATATTTTTAACATGAGGTCTCTATAAAAACCTTGTTGTAAAAACCTTGATCTTTATAGTGCATTTGTTTCCTGTGGTTGGAAGGATACTAGATGTAGGTCTGGTCGAACCAGTATAACAACACAATATTCGATTAAGTGTTTGAATTTTCTGATCCCTACTCTCTTTTATTCATTCGATTAAGTTCTTTGCATATTCGATTAAGTTTTCGCTGCATTGTTATTCATTTACCTTGCGATTCAAGAAAAGTGTAACGGCATTACATTTTGTGTAAAAGATTTTAAAAGCTTTTGTTTTTACACTTCACCAATTCACCCCCTCTTGGTGTGAGGCATTCTATTTTAACAATCTTCATTGCTAAACAAATTTTCATATTCTTATATACATGTTGAGCATATTATACATGTCATATGTTGCATACTAAAAAAAGTGTTTTGAAACTCAATATATATGTTTCATTATGAAAAAGCAGCACTGTTGCAGATTTGCTAACATTTGTTCAAATATTCTACTGCATAATTAGCTGGTATCATACATTTGAACTGCTATAATACTCTGAGCTTTATCTTTATTGCATAAACCATATTGAGTATTGGCAATTGCACATGATATCACATGGTATATTCATTAGAATTCAATATATGTACTCTGATCTATATACTGTTATATAATGTTATTTCAAAATGATCATTTGAGCCATGATTTACACTGTGATAAATCTTATATTGCTCAACTGGTTAAGTGTTACATTGTTTAATGATAGGGGGAGCATTACATTCTTCAATGGTTTGTAAGGATTTATTTTGATGTGTCTTTTAGCACTTTATTTCCATGTTACTTGTTCTGTCATTTTTTGCCAATGCCCAAAGGGGAGAGTAACTGGAAAACAAATTTCTTGTTATGCATCATCAAAAAAGTCGGAATTGTTGATAGGGGAGCTATATCTAGCAAAACCCATCTCACATATGTATGAACGAAAGAAATGTTTTAAAGTTTCTTGCACAATAAATGACAAAACAATTACTTGATCTTTATTGTGTGTGTGCTTGAAATGATTGGTATATGCATTTATTGTATGAAATGAATCATAAGTTGAAACATATTACACTTTTCATATCTGGAAGAAATAATCGATTAAACTATTTATATAATGTGTTAAATTTTTTCATATTCCAGCACATGCATAACAAGCGCAAAATAGTTATGTTTTAACCAATTACATTAGTTGTATAATCGATTAAAACACGTTGTTATGCCAACATGTGTTTGTTGAGTGCAATGATGTGCTTGAAAAGGAAAATGATTTTGAAATTTGCTTAAGTATGGAACTTAACTGATTACATAAGTTTCATAATTGGTTAAAGTGTTTATCTTGTGAAAATCATTTTCATTAAAAGTCATAACTGCCTATAACGGTCATATTTGTTTGTTGTTGGCTTGTATAATTTATCTAATCGATTGCATGCGTTATTTAATCTGTTAAATCTGATACAGATGTATAACTGTTAAAACAGAAAAAAAAAGCTTAATAGATTACATTAAAAGCGAAATCGATTAAACAACATCTGGTTTGAAAAATTCTATAAATAGTCGCGTTGTGGGCTCATTCAATATAATTCTTTGAACTTACACTTTCATAATTGACTTTTTTGTTAAGAATTGATTGTAGGAGCGTCATAAACTTCTTGGAGAATCAAGATCATTCATTTGGAAAGGAATTCATTAAGATTCTTGCAATATAGTTGTGCTTATACATTGTTGATCATATTTTACACTTGAGGTGTACTCTTTGAGGATCAGTGTCTACACTACAATCAAGAGGATTGTGTTTCCTGTTTTTGGGAGCCAACAGGAGATTATGCGTGTTCTACATTGAGAGTTTGGATTGCTCTCAAGGTGTACAAAAAGTTGGGATTGCTTTCTGGGTTGTGAGATTATGAGATTATGAGGTGTTCACACCTTGTGCTATAAGTGATATTGAGTTGGGGAAGGAGAATGCATTGAGAGAGGAGTTCTTTGTATTCTAGCTTGTATAACTCTATCATTGTAGTGGTTCCCTTCAATTAAGGTTATTGAAGAAAGACTAGATGTAGGCTTGGCCGAACCAGTATAAATCTTTGTGTTGATCTTTCTTTCCTTTTCTTTTATTGTTGTTCATATACTTGTCAAATTGATTTCAAGAAAACTTAAAGATTTTGAAAAGCTTTTTGAAGGAACAGTTTTTTAAAGGGCTAACCAATTCAACCCCCCCCCCCCCCCTCCTCTTGGTTGAGATACAAGGCATCCCTTTTTCTACATATGTAATAATCAATTATCACTTAAGATAATTGATTATCAAAGGAAAACTAAGAAAATACTTTGATTTGGAAATAATTGATTATCACTTGGGATAATCGATTATTATCGAATAAAAACACTTTTTAATGATTTTAGATAATCGATTATCACTTGGGATAATTAACTTTAAACCTGACTTTTAGTTTTCTGACCTAATTTTCAAACATAAGAGTCTATAAATACTTAACTTAAACCTAACTTAACTTTAACTTTTCACTAAGAGTATTAGAGTTGTGTTTAAGGGAATTTCTCTATATATGAAAAGCGATCTTGTGTTACTTGGTGCTTGTAGAAGAAAGTGTTCTTTTACAGTGTGTCTAAGTGGTGGAGTATACCTACAAAGCAGAGCCAAGTTGTTCATTCTTTTTGTGCGTCAAAAGGAGATGTCTTTCGTCTCTTATCTGTTAAGGAGATGTGGTTTCTAATCTCAATCTTTATTTCTCTATTGTAAATTATTACTTATCTTAGTGAAAAGGTTAATCCCTCTTTTGGAGAGATTAACCACTGGACATAGGGTCTTTTGATCTGAACTAGTATAAAAAATACTTGTGTAATTTTTCTCTTCCCTTCTCTCATTTTTTTATTTTCTTTTATTCAAATTAATTTTTTCAGATTTATTAAAGAAATTTTTAAAAGAAAAAATCTATTAAAGAGAAGCAATTTTTAACTAGAATCAATTCACTCCCCTCTTGGTTTTTTACGCATTAAACAATTTGTTGTGCGATTTCA
Source organism: Vigna umbellata (assembly GCF_029865625.1). Classification (NCBI taxonomy): domain Eukaryota; kingdom Viridiplantae; phylum Streptophyta; class Magnoliopsida; order Fabales; family Fabaceae; genus Vigna; species Vigna umbellata. Next base: position 4,674,862 of record NC_142170.1, read on the forward strand.
ACAAGCTCTACCCAATTTTGATAGGCCATTTGAAATTGAGACAAATGCGTCAGGAATGGGCGTGGATGTTGTCCTTATTCAAGGGAAACACCTCATTGATTACTTCTCTAAAAAGATGTATCCATGTATGTAAAGATAGTCGGCTTACATTTGTATGCTATAACCGAGGAAATTGCCAAATTTATGCATTATTTGTTGGGAAAGAAAGAGATTCATCATAAGAACAGATGAACAAAGTTTTAAATCTTTGCTTGATCAAAATCTTTCAACACCTGAACAGTAGAAGTGGTTGCACAAGTTTTTGGGATATGACTTCGACATATAAAGTATAGACCAAAGGCACAAAATACTACAATTGATGCTCTTTCACGATGTTTTTTTGCCTACTTGGTCAACTTCTCAATTAGATTGGTTGCAAACACTTAAAGATGAATTGGTTAAAGATGAGCAACTAAAAAAAATTCTATAATAATGTGGTATTAAAGACCAACTAGATAGCAATTACAGTTGCACAAATGGGTTATCATTATGGAGGAACAAATTACTTCCCCAAAATAGAGACCGGATTAATCTAATTCTCAAAGAATGCCATGAAACTTTGGAGGGACTTTTAGGGGATTTGAGAGGATTTGCAGATAATTTTTTTTTGTCGTTTTTTTGAGCGAATTTGGAGGTAAATGAGAGTGAATTTGAAAATAATTTTTTTTAATTTGTCACGTCAATACAATTCTATACTAATTCTCACAAATTTTATTTTCGAATTCACTCTCATTTACCTCCAAATTCGCTCAAAAAAACGACAAAAAAAATTATCTTCAAATCCTCTCAAATCCCCTCAAATTCATTCCCTCAAATTCACTCAAAAGAACAAGGCCTTAGGGATTTCTAAAATAGTGGAAAGGATATGCTTTCAATTTTACTTGCCCAAAATGCACAAACAAATCAAAGAATATGTACTGAATTGAAAAATTTGCCAACAAGCTAAAACTGAAAATATGTTACCTGCTGGATTGCTACAACCTCTACTTGTTCCATCACAAATATAGGAAGAAATTTGCATGGATTTTATCACTGCCCTACCTCCAGCACAATGTTATTCTGTTATAATAGTCGTGATTGATAAACTCTCAAAACTTGCACACATTTTACCATTGAAACATGATTTCTCTAGTCAACATGTTGCTGAAACTTTTGTGTAACATATTATTGAGCTTCATCGTTTTCCTATATCAATTGTCTCGGATAGAGACGAAATATTCATCAGCAAATTCTGGCAGCAGCTTTTTAAGGTTCAAGGAACAACTATTGCTACGAGTTCAACTTATCATCCAGAAACAGATGAACAAAGTGAAATATTAAACAAGACCTTGGAAACTTATCTCAAGTGCTACTGTTTTGAAAACCCTGGGTGAAGATGTTAGTGAAGATCAATTGTCTCGGATAGGGACAAAATTGGGTGAAAATGTATCTCATCAGATACGAAATTTCTACAAAGGATGATCTTACACTACAACAAATACTGGTTGATAGAGATAAATTGTTCGATTAGTTGCGGACTAATATGACTAAGTCTCAACAATTCATGAAACATTTTAATGATAAACACAGAAGACATGAAGAATTTCAGGTAGTCAAATTAGTGTTAATCAAGCTTCAGCCCTAAGGAAGCATTAGAAAATTGGGTTACGTATTTTGGCCCTTTCAAGATCAATCAGAATCTTAGCTCAATAGCTTACAAACTGGAATTACCATTAAAGGCTAAAGTTCATAATGTTTTCCACATCTCCGTGCTTAAGAAGTTTAAAGGGGAACACCAACAACATTACTAGCCACTACTGCTGAAGACTTCTGAATGTGTTCCCATAATATCCCCTACTATAGTTATCGATAAAAGAATTATTACGATAGGTGGAAAGGAATTACAACAATTATAAGTGCAATGGGAGGAGTAAGCACACTTCTTCACCACTTGGGAGCAAGCTGAAGAATTCTAGAAGGCATACCTGAAGTTCCATCTTGAGGGCAAGGTGGTTTTTAATGAGGAGGGTAGTGTAAGAAAGAAAAGTAGTAGTGAGGTGGCTATTAATGAAAATGCTAAAAGGGATGGTCACAGGGAAGATATATTGCACAATGAGACAAATTCAAAGTTAGTTACAAGGAGGGGACATGTGGCAACCAATCCTAAAACCATGTATATGATTATGCAGGAGGGTTTTTCAATTTACAATACAATGCATTGAAGAAATGATAAACTTCCAAGTTCTTAAGCGTCACACATCAGAAGTAAACTAAGAAAGAAGACAACAATAGATTTATGGTATTTAGGGACTAATTCAACCATCATATCTTTCATCCAATTCTTGTGGTAAGTCTTGACGATGAATTGTCACAAATGGCTCAATCCCTGGATTAAGTGCACCATTTTCATATTTATGCACAGCTTAGGACAATCTCACGCTATTATATATATAAATAGAGAAATGTTAGTGACACACTCTCATCTATTAACTGAAAATTAGGATTCTACTCAATTTTCATGTGTTAGGTTTCACTCACAAACTAGTAGAGTACAAATGAAGTTAACCAACAGAGTAAAGCCTAAAATTGTGTTACGGAGAATGTTAAAGAAAGTATTACTAGAACTTCTAATATGAACCATTTCAGGTCTCACTAAATTTCTTAACGTGACTCACCGTGGATTTAAGTCTTAGTGGAAAAAATTTAGCTTTTTTAAATGTAGGTCAAACTCATTTTGATTCTCTTAACTTATTGCTTAATGGATTCAAGTGAGATTGGAAGTGAATTGACTCATAACTCACCAATAATAATTTTTTATTATCTTTTTACCCTTTTTGATAACTTAGGTCGACAATTTTAAACTTCTAAGCATGAAAGTATTCTTAAATAATATTTAAATAATTTGGATGTTTAATTTATTTGTTTGTTCAAGTTGACACTTTAATTTTCTTTATAATAATATTTAGTAAAATAGGTGAATATTATAAATAGACTAGTTGAGCGAATATACTTTGATTGCATTGTAATAAATCTAAAAAATAAATTATTAAAATATTTTTAAAAGAGTCAACTCACCTAATCTACCAATATCAGAGGATTAAACCAAATTACTAAATTTCTTCCTTATATAAAAAAAGTCAAGTTGAGTTATATTTTAGCTTAATTCATCAACTAACTTACTTTTAACACTTATAGCTTTAATTATTACTTTGAGAAGAGTTATTTTATAGGTAACATAATTGAATACTATCAATTTAAAGACAAGAAAAAATGCACTTTGAAATATGAAGAACCAAGTGGGTATTGACACTGGCATTTCACCTCTAAGCAGAAGATTGTCTATAATCTTATTGTAAAACATTATCCCTCTTGGGTTTATGTTCCGGTATCTCCCTCTTGTTACATTTCATGAAGATTAACTAAGTAGAAAATCTAAAAGATAAGAGTATAGAAACTGGTATGAAAGCGTCTCAAATGGTTACTTAATAAAATCCTCGCCCATGAAATAAAAAATTGATATACATTTACTCCAAGAGACGAAATCAACTTAATGTCTTCATGTGAAATGTCAAGGACATAGTTAAATGAGTTAATAATACTAGTAAGTCATACTATATAAATACAAAGATAACATTTACTAAATAAGGATGATAATGATCATATGTAATGTCATCGTTGTCATTATTATTTATCTTACCTGAAAATAGATCAAATTCTATAGTGATTATCCATAATTCTACCGTTAAATGCTCTAGAACCATTCTAGATTGAAACAATATCATCAATTTCCATTAATTTTGTTAAGAAGTAAATTTTAAGCCTAAATTAACTTCATAAAATTAGCTTATAAAATAAGGTTTGTATCATATATTCTAAGTTGACTTTATCTTTAGTCGAAGGACTTTCAACACAACCCCTCATACCAAAATATATATATCTCGTACATAGAACTAAATATTAATGATTGTTTCCATAACGACTCGATATCAAGTAAAATAACATGTAAAAAAACAATAACATAAACTCTTAATAATGATTATGATATACCATATCAGTGAATATGAACTTATTTATATATCTTGTAATCATTTTAAACTCCAATCTACATCTTTCTATGTATCATAATAGTTGTTGATAACTTCATTTAAATATACATCTTTCTGTGTCTCATAGTTGTTGATAACTCCATTTATATGGGTGACGATTTGAAGGGTATACCTGATACGAGGAAGTACTTATTCCAAAGATGTTCTGGGAACTGATATCTGCTGATTTCACGTTGAATTTGATGCGAACTTTGGACATGAAAATGGAGAAATCAGAGCAGTATCATCACAGCACTTGTCTTCATTAATTGTTCGTATGATTAAACTGATGCAACAAATACGTTTCAAAGCTTATAAAGTAAGACCTGCTCTTACGTGAAGTCATGAGACCACGTTCAAATATTTAAATATAACATGACATAAATAATTCAAAAATTGTCGCCACCCTGCAGTAAAGGTATAGGCAGTAACAATTAATTAATCATTATGATTATAATTAACTTTAAATTTTATTATATATAATTTAACTCATGTCTATTTCATTCTTTCTCTTTTGTGGTTGAAGATCGAAGCAAAAGCAAAAAAGTCCGTATTTCTGCCAACTTGATGTGATTTTGAGAGTCATTAACATCAACGATTGTTGTCCATGACTTTAAAATAACTCCCAATAATGATTGATCATCGTCACCCGTGATCTTGAAGATTGCGAATTTTTGTCTACATCTACTCACCAGTTTTCAATTTAAGAAACATGTTTTTTTTAGTATTCTCGTCATTGAAAATTTTGTATTTATAAAAAGACAAAATTGAAGAATAAAATAATGAATATAAAGTATATATCTACAAATTTATCATGTGTCAAAATAATAATATAAATTTTTTTAAGATAATCATCAGGTGAAAAAGTTTTATTAATACTAAAAAAAAGACATATATGGATGTTTATCTTTTTTATCAGAATAAAAAAATTAAATTATTGTAATTATAATTGATATTTTAATTTAAAAAAATTATTTAAAAGATAAAATTAAAAATAAAATGTATAAAATTTCTCTTTATATGATAGTATTGAAGTACTATGTAGCAATGCTTTTTTTTTTCTTTTTTTTCTTTTTTTTCTTAACAATCTCAGGTTTCTATTTGGTCCAGAATTTATTTTACAAATAATTATATTTTTCAAAATACTTATACAAATGAATTCTTGATCAAAACGTTTACCGAAAAATAGTTACTTTTTGCATGAGGTTAGAAATCAACTTCGTAGTAATTGATTTCTGAAGGATAATTCGGTGTGCTTGCTTGCCACTGGGAAACTTGTCAGAACTACTCGGGTCGATGATTTTTTATTAAAAAAAATAGACTCACTCGATCATTATTTCTTTAAATGAACTTATTTATTCTAGAAGAATTTTCTAACTTTTTTGTTTTCTATTTTTTTTAAATGGGATAAAAGAATAAAATTACGAAACTTAATTTAAAATACTTAATTAAAAATTTTGAATTTAAATTTTAATTACTTTAAGAGAGCCTTTTTACAGTAAATAGGTTTATTTGAAGAAATAATGTTCCAGCGTGTTATTTGAAGAAATAATTCTTTTAAAATGTATTTTTTTTAGAATAGATTGATTTGATTTATTTATTTTTTTTATAAATGTTTATAGGAAAAATTATAAAAAGTATTAATTTGTAAAAGATATGTACAAATTATTAGAGCAAAATTAATTAATACTATTTGAATATTCACATATTTGATTATTGATTAATAGAAATTTAATGTGTGAATTTACAAAAGTATTCATTATTAATATTAATCATTAGTATTACTATTTTAATTTTATTTGAATATAAATTATGAAAATTAAAATTTAGTGATAATTTGAAATATTAATAATATTGTAGTATAAATGAATATTAAGTATAAACGGATAATAAATTAAAAGAAGAGTTTGATAATTTAATATAAAATTTTTAACTAAATTAGTTAATACTAAATAAACAAGGAATATATAGTTTTAGTGTTAATAAAATTATGAATTAATTTTATTAACCCTTATTATTATTGGTCATTAGAATTAGTACATAAAGTCGATTGAAATATAAATGATTAAATTTAATATTCTAATATAAATTAATACTATATGTTGTAATAATTTAAAATGGATATTTAATATAAATTAATATTAAATTTTGTTCTTAAATTTCATTTTGAATTAAACTTATTGGGATTAATAATTATTTATAATAAAAATATAATTTAATATAAAATGAATTTAAGTAATGATAATTGTAACATTTCAATTTTTATAGCATCCAATTACCATGAGATTTGTTTATATGACAAAAAAATTTGTGTCCGTGATAAAATTCGCGATGGATAGTTGGTACCAGCCATAGATATTTACTTAATACTCGTTTATACACGGGTCAAGTGCAGGTATTAAATTATCCGTACCTATAGATATCCGCTACCCGCAAAAAATAAAAATAAAAACTTAATTTATATTTTATTAAGTTAAATTTAATTAATATTAAAATTAATTTATATTTTATAAAATTAAATTTAATTAAAATTAAATTTTAATTTATATTTAATTTAATTCAGATTATATTTTATATATTTTTTGTAATTTTATTTAAATTTTATTTTAATAATTTATAAAAATATTTTTTTTAATATTTGCATATATTCGCGGATACTCGTGTTTTAAAACATTCACAGATATTTTATAAACGAGTACTCGTGAGGGTAGCGGGTAGGCATTGTCTCTGCCCGACCCAGCCTGTTGTCATCCCTAGATTATTCACACCTTTAATATTATAAAACAATCAACTCAAAGAAAAATTTGTTATTACATATATTTATAAATAACTTATAATAGTAATATAAGATCCTACACAACTCAGACATTACATTGAACCAAAAATGTAATAGGTCTTCTAGAAACAAATGAAACTAAAACACAACGTCTTACTTGGTGCCTCAATTCCATATCCTCCAAATACTTGTTCACTAGAGACACCCTCTAGACTCACATCATTAAGATTATCATTGTAAAAGAGAAGAAACAAAACAAATAAATAAACACCGAGAATAAAAGGTAAGTTAATGTACCAAAAACGATCATATATCTCATTTATAGAATTAGACATATAACACAGATAAAACACTCAATCATAACTCATACAATTCTCCCCTTTAGACTTGACCATCCAAATACATATATTGATGTCAAACTATTGGAGGATCTGCGCATGTGTGGTGAAACAACATACCACTCGAACTACCACACAAGTTTAGTCTGTCAAACACCTATTGTCAAACTAACCCGAGGCTAAGGACCTCCTAATACTCCTCACCACATAACTACCTTTTTCTACTTGAGATTGGATGACTATTGGAGTCAGAAACATTCCTCAGCGTTGTACCAGATGACAACAACCCGTTTTCCTGATTTGGATGCACCTCAAACCTATCCAATTGACCAAATTGATATTCTTGACACTATAATTGTTTCAAAAACATTTGATAACTCAAATTGAATACTAATTTTCTCAATTGTCCAAGAACAACGTCCAACAGACCAAACTAATAGCTCAAACTCATACATGCTTATTTCACATATCAGATAACATTTTTGTGAACTGAAAAGCTACCTAAGTCCTTAATACCACTAACAAAGACCACCAACATTCAATTCAGTAAAACAACACTCCCTATAGAAATTCACATGTCAACCATCACTTTTAGACCAAAACCAAGCAAGACCAATAGTTAATCAAGTCTTAATTGCACATATTCATACCATTAACCTTAAAATCATTTAACAGACCATTACCACAAAATTTAATATGTTATACAACAATTTCTTGAACAGAAGAACCACACATTCAACATAATTCACATCAACAACTTCACATATCAATTTATAAATTTCTAATCAAATCAAGCATGCCATACAAGTTAACAAAACATTAAGAACAACAAAACTTGGTAGTTAACTTCCCTTACCTTACAGAGGACTCAACTGCTCTACAAGAGCTAAGACGACTCCACCAACTCAAGGAACTCTATATGCACCTATAACTCATAGAAGCATGATCAGGGTATACTTTTATAACCACTGATCACCAAAGAGTCTTATTGAAGACTTAAATGACATATACAAAAATATTATGGTTCGCGTGCAAAGGAAACAAGACAAACCAAAGAAAAAGAGTAGAAATTAACTTACTCTTTTGGAGGAACTGATCAGATATATTTAAAGATCTCGCCACTATGATTACTCAGGTGGTGTTTGATCTTCAAACAGATGAACGCATGAGAAGAACTCAAAGAAAAGTCAGAAAACTCTAAAAAAGTGGTTTCTAGAGAGTAATATGTTTTAAAATAATAAAACTAGTTTATAATGAAACTATTTATATCAAAACCATTTAATATTAAAATAATTAAATATCAATACTTTTAAATAACAGTCACTCCTAAAATACCACTTTTTAAATCTTTACAATAATTAATATTAACTATTCTCTTAAAATATTATAGTGGATTTTATCTCATAGTGTATAAATTAGTATCCATAATATGATTTTGTTATCTAAATTTAATATTAGTAGTAAAAGTAAAATTTGTAATTTTTATCAGAGAAAAAGAATCTAAAATAACTTTTCATTAAAAATGGATGTAACATAAATAAAAATAACACAAAATCACATTTAACAAACATATAAACAACTTATATATTTAACACAAAATTTCTAATGCCTTATAGCACTATACAAATGAAACAAACCTTTCTTCCATAAAATTGGTGTAATGGTCTCTTTTGTCTAAATGTGATATATATTTTTTTCTTTTTTATATTGTTCTCATTTTTATTAAATTTTTCATGTGATCTCTTATGTTAAATTAGTGTTGTGAGTGTTTAAAAGGTGAGGACATAATAATATAAATGACTATATAGCACTAAAATGACTTGACTTTTACAATACATGTTAAGAAGAGAACACATTAACTCATTTTAATAAAAATGATATAAATTGACAAAATTATTAATAATACATATTGAAAAATTAGAGAAAAAAAAACACTGAAACTATTAAATATTATAATTGGATGAGAGAATATAAAACATGGTCATCCCATCATTCAAGGTAAGTAAAAAAAAAATTATCTTCACATCTAATAAAGAAAGATCACAGTATAAAAGATGTACAAATTATAATTTTTCTACCATGTTCCACAGATTCCAAATGAACAATAAATGGATCATATTCATGATCGATGAATTTTAATCGAAATTGCCGAGACAGTTCAAACACAATCTAAATCGAAATTTCTCAAATCTTTGCCTCTAAGATGTTGCTTTTTCAAATCTCAAATCTTCTCTTGTGTTGGTGTTGATACTGTTGTTGAGGAAACTAGAAAACCATTGAACAGAAAGTTTGGGAATTCGTTCAAGAGTGTTTCTATGCACATAATAAAGCCCAAATCTCATTTCATACCCTCTTGCCCATTCAAAGTTGTCCATCAATGACCATATCATGTATCCTCTTACATCTGCACCTTTTCTATACATCACAAATTACTGTTTCTCAGCAAACAAATAATCCAAATTAACCTTAAACATGAATGATGCAGATATGTTTGTCCTCATTACTCACCTTATGGCTCTAAGCAGAGCTGCCAGATAGGCTTTATGATAATCTATTCTTTTGAAATCTTGTAACAGATAATTTATTGTCACATTCTGTTTGAGTGGTAAACAATATCCTGAAACAATGTTGAATTAGCAGTCCAAAATTTGTTAATAAACTCATTCCTAAAAGCCAGACTAAAACTCAGAAACACATTAGTCTTTGATTATCAGGTTTGAAGCCTTGTATGGATCATGTTCATGAAAAAAAATCTTGCATGGTCATTATTCTTGGTCTCTTACTTGAACATAAAATGGTAAATATTAATGAGCAATAAGAACAGAGATTAAAGCAAAATGGGAGAAAATGAGATTTTGGAGATACCATTTTCTGTAATGTACATGGGCATGTTATGGTATCTTATTTTAATGTAGTCAACAATTTTCTCCATGCCCATTGGAACAACAAAGAATAGTGGCATTCCTGTCTGCTTAAAACAAAAAAAGAAATCTATGAAAGATTATGTTCAATGCCTGTTCCTTGATCAAACATTTGAGTTAACAACATAAAATAATGAAAAAAGTTCAAGAAAAGAAAACATAGTATAATGAAAAGAGTAGCAGGAGGACAGAATAAGGGGACCTGGTCACCAATTGGAATACCATCTCTGATTCCAGTTGTTTCTACAAAGCCTGTTATTGGATGATCAGCTCCCTGAGCACAAGCAGAGAGGGAACAATCCTTGGCATAGAGAGATCCATAGTGATTGATGCCAATGAAGTCTATGCTGCCTTTTATAAGTCTCTTCTCCTCAGGAGAGAACAGTGGCAACTGATTTCCAAGGACAGAGTGCATCTCATCTGGGTACTTACCAAAAACTAGGGGATCTAAGACCCTTCATATCAGAAAAAGAGCAGGAAAAGTTTTAAACATAGAAATAACAGGATTGTGTGCTGCAACCCTCTTCAATAATAGTCTACTACACCATAGTTTATTAGGCATGATTGTCATAAGCAAAACCCTTTTGATTTTTTTGTGGATATTAAATGGTACTTAATAACAACTTACCAGCCTACAACAAAAGCCAAGACTCTTTTCACAGCTTGTCTATCACATTCTTCATTTCTAAATGGTTCATACATGAAGGTGTGTGCAACAATGCCAATGGTTCCACCTTGCTTTGCCTTGATTAACATGAGTTGTATGCTGATTAAACAAACTATACCGTTCCTTCTTTCTTCTATCCTAGAAAAGATGACAACAAATTGTACTTGAGAAGAACTTTCTTTTTTACCTGAAAGTGTTTGCGGTATAATTCAACAGCCTTGGCATGTGACAGTAACCTATTGTGCATGACAATGAGGGGCTCAACATCAGAGTTACCAGTAGAACAATTTCCAAAAGGTGGCGAACAGTGACCAGGGGGATATGTTCCTTTCATATAGGAATTGATTGTAACCAGGCTTGGCTCATTGATGGTGGTCCAATATTTAACCCTGCCTCCAAAGCTCTTGAAACAGATTTCAGCAAAATGAACAAAATCTCTCCTACAACAAAGGAAGTATATGCAGGTATAATTGTTTCACTGTGATATGTAGGGGATTCTGCAGGGTGACAACCAACCACACCAATAAAGTCTTGTTCCTCATCCACTAAATGAAGTTGGTTAATTGAATCATGGGAGACAGTTAAAAACCAATGCACAAGGTTACATGAGATTTCATTGAAAAACTGATAAAATCTCAAACACTTTAGCTTTATATATTACGTGTAAACAAAAAGTCAGAGTTGCAAATTTACTGTATTAAGGGGCTAAGCCATCCACCGTATCTTTCTTCCAGTTCTTGTGGCAGGTCATGATGATTTATTGTCACAAAAGGCTCAATCCCTGTACCAAGTACATCATGTTTATATTTAGGTACAGCTTAATGGATTTAACATAGCTTCAATACTATCTTATAAAATAGCTTATTTATACAAATCATATGGAACTTGTTTGTAACATAATTTCTTCTCCAGCATTTTGTTGAGTGGTGAACAAACTCATGTTTTTGGATTCTTCTTTCATGTTACTTACTTTTATTCAATTTTAGTCATAATTCACCTTAAATTCCTAAGAAACTAAGTCCACACAAAGTAAAAACTATGGATATAATGAACCAAATGGACATTGACATTGTTACTTCACCTTTAAGTAGCAGATTGTCTATTATCTTGTTGTAAAATATTATCCCACTTGGATTTATGTCCCCATATATGCCTCCTGTTATGGCTCATGAAGATCAAAATCAGAAATTTTGAAAAATAAGATTATGGTATCTACTGAACTAGTATGCAGGTTTAGATAGTTACTAGGTAGAATCCTCGTCCATGAGATAGAGAATCGATATACATCTACCCCGAGAGACGACATCAACTCAATGTCTTCCTGTCAACATCACAAGGAGAACACTTCAGTGTCAGATTATTATCAATAAGTTTGTATTACTATTATCAATAAGTTTATGTTAGGTATTGCTATGTACTTTGACATCTTAGTTGTGCTTACAAGTTTCAATACTTCTCGTTAGTCAAAGTATAATTAGTGCATGCTAAAAGTTAGAAAAAAAATTGATTAGACATTTCCTTAAATTATGCCATGTCTTGGTGCATGTTATGTGACCAATGATGTCAAATTTCTATTTTATAATTACTAGCTTTATTATGTGTACTATGATCACAATATGTGATAGCAGTAATCAAATTAATCTTCTACAAAGTTCTCTTTCTTGGTATAAGAGCATTTAGCTTCAAGGCTCTCGATCCAATCCTATCTTCCGCAGCCTATACAAATGAGAAAAATAACCTTCTACAAAATTCTCTTTCTCTAAATACTAAACTAATATTTACCAAATAACGATGATAATGATCATCTGCAATGTCACCATTCTCATTATTGTTTATCGTACCTGAAAATAGATCAAAAGCAATAGTGATTGTATGCACCAGAAGCAATGAATATAGAGTGAAATGATGAGATGACTAGTGACCACTATTTAACCTGGTATATGGCTAAAAACATCCCAGTTGCTTAAACCTTTACCATCTTCAAAGGGTGCTCCTTCAATCTGTTATTGTTTCAGAAAATTCCATTAACAGAAACACCATTTTCAATATTTCAAGAGGGAAAATAACCACTGTAAGGAAAAATAAAACTACTTTATGGAAGCAGAGAAAGCAAAGTAAACACCGTGCCTGGTAAGAGGAAGTGCTTGTTCCAAAGAGGAACCCTTCTGGAAAATGAGATCTACTGATTCCATCTTCAACTTCATCACAGCTTTGGCCATGAAAATTAACGCAGCAAAGCAAGATCATCACAACTCTTACTTGCCTCTCTAGCTTTTTCATCTTGTTGATATGATTAATGATATCACTCACTCAACATGAACACTGGCTCAAGTTATGGGTGCCAGAAATCATGCTTGTTCTCAACATTCAATAATTGAAATATATCTGTGTATCAGGTGCGTTTTTCACACTTCGCAAGAAACCTCATTATTATAATACTTTTATCATGCCACATTCATTCTCTAACTTTATCTCTTCCATTTATTTATTGCATAATCAATTGTATATATTTTTATTTCATAATTAAGGAAAAATATTATAAAGGTATTACACTAATATATGGATTAACCAATTGATCCGCAACTGCAATGAATTGATGTGATAATGAAGAAGAAAAACAAATCTCTGATTACAAATTGATAATCCATTTTAAGCGTAAAATGGTTATAAGAAAAATACAATACTTGTAAAAAAATAGAAAATAAAATAAAAAGTAGCAATGGATATGTAAATTTTTTTTAATGTGAGAATATCATTATCGGATGAAGGATGATGTTGTGGGAGTAAAATGTACTTTGAACTGCTTCTGCAGCAGTTATTTAATTCTGCGTCAAACACGAATACCTAACAGAATAATAGTTTTTCTTTCTTCTCACTCCTCAACTTCATCCCTTTCTACCTTGGAGAGTAGGTAGGCGAACCGTCAGCCCATTATTTATTTATTTATTAGAAGAAAAAAATAGTTTAATATAAAACTTTTAATTTCATTCTGTTCTAATTTCATTAGTAATCCAGGTTTTTCAAAGTTAAATATATTCATTTATTTATTAAAATTACTGAATTTATTTATTTATAATGATTATTACGTGTATTTGTTAAGAAAAAATGATTTCAATATGTAATTAATAAAATATTAAATATTTCTAATTAAAAAATAAAGCTTAAAATTAATTGTATATTAAAAATTTTCATTCAATAAAAACACGTAATTTATGCTTAATTATATTAATTAATTATGAAAATAAAATTAATAAATTAGTATTTTTGTATTTAATATAATTTCTTTTATTATACTAAAATAAAAATAAGATAATATTTATTATAATGAATGGAATATTTATAATAGGTTTACTATATATATATATATATATATATATATATATATATATATATATATAATGGCTTAAATTTAGTTTTTTAATAGTTTTGTAAAGGTTTATTTTTGGTCTTCAGAAAATTTTAATTATATATTTAATTTTTCTGATGATATTGTGCACATGAAAAGTAACAATAGCATGTTTTCTGATAAGCGTCAATTATTTATGTCTCACTTAAACTTTACTTGAAACTAAAAAGAAGCGCAACAACAAAATTGAAAAAAACTTAATGAAACATTAAGTTATAATATTTTAAATATAGTATTATATAATATTGATTAAAGCTTTATATATGACAAGTATTCATTGGGGTTGAGAATATTTTGTCATATAATTGATTTTGATTGATAGGCCAATCATACAAATAGCTTTAACAATAAGTTTGATTAAATAAAGATAATAATATAATGTTTGAATGAAAAATAGTAGTATGCATTATTTTCAACGTCTCAATCTGCTTTGTTTGCACATAATGACAGATTGATATTATAAAGCTAGTTTGACTGCATTAATATATAATAAACACCAACTAAAAAAAAACTTAATATTAGAAACTGTAACAAAACTTAATCTTTAAGAATATAACACAATAAGTCTCTTGTCAAATTTCTCAAAAATCTTAAATAATAATTAAAAGAACAAAATAAATTTATTTTATTGTTGCAATATTATCCCTACAAAACTTAAATTAACAAATAAAGCTAATTATCGGAACTAAATTATGACTTTTGTAAGCTTCAGCATACCTAATTTTTATTAGAAGATTACATTATATTAAAATGTTAATATATCAAAGAAAGAAAATATGAAAAAATAAGTACCTCCCAAAATTAAAATTATTTTATGTAAATAAATATTAAATAAATAAATAATGTAAAATCGTAGAAAAAGATATTTTAGAAGTGGTAGTAGTTTAGAAATACTGAGACTGGGTTATTTTAATATTAAATGATTTATTTATAAATATTTTTGTTATAAACGAGTTTAATTATTTTAAAACATATCATTCGTCCATAAATCATTTTTCTAAAGTTCTTAACCTTTTCTCTAAGAGTTCTAATTCCCGAGTCATCTGTTTGATGATCAGGAGGTGTTGGAACAATCGGTACCGATATTACGTAGCAGAAATATTAAAAACACAGAGTACGATACAGATTGTTAAAGCAAAGAACTTGTTCGGTCAATTTTAAAAATGGTTCTTTTAATTTTCTCTTAAACGTTTTATCAAAGAGTTGATGTACTAAGAGTTTAAAGAGTGTAGAGTTCAAGAAAATCAACACAGAAATTTTATCCTAATTCGAATCAAAAGATTCTACATTCAGTCGTTAATCACTATGAATAGTGATTAACCTTTTTTCACTAAAATAATGTTTGTACAAATTACAATATATGAAGTAAAGATTAAGAAATGAGAACACCTTTCGTTCGACAAACGAACGGAAGAACCTTCCTTTGACCAACGAACCGCATGAGACAACTCGGCCAACATGAAGAGAACCGCTCCGACCTTTGACACACAAAGCTGAGCTTCTCCTTTTCACAAGACTTGGCAACAACACACTATCACTTTGAGAACTTCCTCAGATAAACTGTATTCTCAAAATGGCATAAATTCCCTTTTCACTCACAGAGAGCTTCCCTTAGGCACACAGCTCTAATACTCTCAAAATGAAAAGTTAAATTCTAAGAGCTGTGAAGACCTCTATTTATAAGCCCAAGTTCGTGCAGGATCAGAAACTGAAAAGACATCTCCCAACTCCCAGTGATAATCGATTATCATAAGTGATAATCGATTATTTGTGTCCGTTATGGGGTTTTCAAAAAAGTGATAATCGATTATCCTAGGGAATAATTGATTTTTTGCGCGACTTGGGCAATACTGACTCAGACTGGAATAATCGATTATCTTGAGCAATAATCGATTATTTGCGCGAGCAACTCTTTTCCAAACAGGCTAATGATAATCGATTATCACACCCAATAATCGATTATCTGCACAAAGACTCTCTAAACAGGAAAACTTCTAAGTGTTCTTACATCAACAAAGTAATTCCTATACAATTAATTCTACAAAATGCTTTTAAATAAATACAACAAAAGTCTTCACGTTCTTCATCTTGTAGCATCATCAAAATCATAATATCTTCAAGACACCAATGCTCCTCATTGGTAACAATCTCCCTCTTTTTGATGATGATAAAAAATCTCTTGTTTAAAAGCATTTCTAAATATCTGCATAGATTTCAGACTTAAAACATACAACATGTTAGTAATAACTGCACTAGTTTAAAAGCTTTCTCCCTCTTTTTGATCATAAGCAAAAAGATGGTTAATAAAAATTTCCCCTCAACAAAAGAATATATGCATTTCTTTCAAAACAAAATAAAATTTAAATTTTCATAACATGAAAGAGCAAAATACATCATGAATTACAAAATGGAAATTCAACTCTAATCAAGAAATGCAATTAAGACTTAGAAAGGAGGGGTTGGAGGATAATTAGGAGGTTGAAGATGTCAATCAAAAAATTTCTTCCTCTTTTTTTTTATCATAATCAAAAGATCATCTAATCTTGATGCTCTCCCTAAATTAATTAAATCAAGAAGAATTTAGATCCTTTTAATTCATTAAAAATTACTCCCCTAAAAGTAATATTCTCCTTTAAAATCAAAAACAGATTCCCCAGAAAAACTTTTTTAAAAAGTTTTTTTGTAGTTTTAACTTAAGATAATCGATTATTACACAAAATAATTGATTATTTGCGAGCCAAATTTGTACGTTAGAGTGAAAATGACCTTGATAATCGATTATCATCCCTTGGTAATCGATTATTTATGTTAATTTCCGAAAAATGCAATGTTAGGCCAAGTTTTCAACCTAAGACACATTTAGCATTTATAAATTATTTTCAAAGCTCTTAAAAATTACTAGGATACCATAGAGCCTTCTTTTCCTTTTGAAAAATTAACCTGCAAAACAAAACAGAGTTTTGGTCCCCATAATCTCATTTGGGTCCTTTGAGGTTAGAGACAAATTACTTTATAACAGGAATCCAAGCATATTTTCCATTTGGAACATCAAAATGTTTAATTCTACATTTGTTAGAAGTGTGTCCCTTTTCATACAGTAAAAACATGTGACATCATTTGGGTTTCTATAACACACAATTCCTTTTTCAACTCATACTCTACAGACTCTTCTAAATTGATTCTTCTTTTTATGTACACTTTTGTTTTTATAAACCTTTTTAACAAGTATAGGCATTTCAACATTATTCTTTGTAGTTGCCACTTCAAGAAGATTTTCAAGGATATCGATATCAAGCATGTGACTCTTACAAGAAAGACATTCAACAAGATGTTCAACATTTGAAGACTCTTTCATTTCTAAATTACATATTTTATTTCTCAAAATAACTTCTTCATCTAATGCCTTCTCATATTTAATTTTCAAATCCTTAAACTCATTTTTCAAATTTTTATGAGCAACATCCAATTTTTCAGATTCATTTAACAATTCAAGAAAGGCTTTTTGCAAGTTAAACTCAGAAGCTTCAGAAGTAGAACAACTTACTTGGCTTGCAGAGTCATCAACATTAGCTGTCAAACACAAGTTTGCTTCTTCAATAGAATCACTTGCACTAGAAGTGCTTGATGCATTATCCTCCCAAGCAATGTAAGCTCTTTTCTTCTTGAGAAACATATTTTCTTCATCCTTTTTTATGTTTGGATAATCAGCGTTAACATGCCCTTTTTCTCCACAACCATAACACCTGTAATTTGAAGAATATCTTTGTTTCTTCTTTCGGTCCTTTTTAATTTGTTCCTTGCCTCTAGATTTCATGAACTTGTTGAATTTTCTAAACATATGAATCATATCCTCGTCGTCTGAGTCACCATCTTCAGATTCCTCATCCTTTTCTGAACTCTTACTTTTTGAATGTTCCGATTTGAAGGCTAATGTTTTCTTCTTTCCTTGGGCTTCCTCAGAACACAGTCTATTCAAATCGAGCTCGTGCTCTCTCAACTTTCCAAAAAGCACAACCATAGGTATGGACGTTAAGTCCTGAGACTTAGTTATCGCAATAACCTTTGGCTGCCACGTCCTGTTCAAAGATTTCAGAATTTTAGCATTTAATTCGTCAGTGTCAAATTTCTTACCTAAACCAAAAAGATGGTTGACGATATGTGTGAAGCGTTTTTGCACATCAGCGATGGTTTCACCCTGTTGCATCTTGAACATCTCATACTCCTGTATCAGGGTGTTCTTCCTAGCACGCTTCACATCCTTGGTTCCTTCATGGGTTACTCGAAGAACTTCCCACATCTCCTGAGCCGTTTTGCACACTGAAATCCTGTAAAATTCATCTAATACCAAAGTAGAGGATATTACATTGCTAGCTTTTATATCAAATTGGGCTTGTCTATTTTCTTCAGCAGTCCATTGAAAATATGGTTTTTCTACTTCTACACCATCAACAATACTTTTTGGAATATAAGGACCATTTAGTTCAGCTTCCCAAATGCCTCTATTAATAGACTCCAAAAATATTTGCATTCTTATTTTCAAAAAAGCATAATTTTCCCCCGTAAACAAAGGAGGTCTATCAATAGAAGCACCCTCAACATACATTTGATTATCACTGCCCATTTTTGAAAAACTTGAAAAACTATCAAAGCAAGCTCTGATACCAATTGTTGGAACAATCGGTACCGATATCACGCAGCGGAAATATTAAAAACACAGAGTACGATACAGATTGTTAAAAGCAAAGAACTTGTTTGGTCAATTTTAAAAATGGTTCCTTTAATTTTCTCTTAAACGTTTTATCAAACAACTGATGTACTAAGAGTTTAAAGAGTGTAGGGTTCAAGAAAATCACCATAGAAATTGTATCTTGGTTCAAATCAAAATATTCTACGTCCAGTCGTTAATCACTATGAATAGTGATTAACCTTTTTCACTTAAATAATGTTTGTACATATTACAAGATATGAAGTAAAGATTAAGAAAAGAGAACACCTTTCGTCCGACAAACGAACAAAAGAACCTTCCTTCGACCAACGAACCGAAAGAGACAACTTAGCCAACTTGAAGAGAACCGCTCCGACCTTTGACACACAAAGCGCGAGCTTCTCCTTTTCACAAGACCTGGCAAGAGCACACTATCACTTTGAGAACTTCCTCAAACAAACTGTATTCTCAAAATGGCATAGATTTCCTTTTCACTCACAGAGAGATTCCCTTAGGCACACAGTTGTAATACTCTCAAAATGAAAAGTTAAATTCTAAGAGCTGTGAAGACCTCTATTTATAAGCCCAGGTTCGTGCAAGGTCAGAAGCTGAAAAGACATCTCCCAACTCCTAGTGATAATTGATTATCATAAGTGATAGTCGATTATTTGTGTTCGTTATGGGGTTTTTAAAAAAGTGATAATCGATTATCCTGGGAATAATCTATTATTTGCGCGACTTGGGTAATACTGACTCA
This sequence comes from Vigna umbellata, assembly GCF_029865625.1. NCBI lineage: Eukaryota > Viridiplantae > Streptophyta > Magnoliopsida > Fabales > Fabaceae > Vigna > Vigna umbellata. The sequence goes on from NC_142170.1 coordinate 4,694,535, forward strand.
GATTGGAATAATCGATTATCTTGAGCAATAATCGATTATTTGCGCGAGCAACTCTTTTTCAAATAGGCTTATGATAATCGATTATCACACCCAATAATCGATTATCTGTGCAAAGACTATCTAAATAGGAAAACTTCTAAGTGTTCTTACATCAACAAAGTAATTCCTATACAATTAATTCTACAAAATGCTTTTAAATAAATACAACAAAAGTCTTCACATTCTTCATCTTGTAGCATCATCAAAATCATAATATCTTCAAGACACCAATGCTCCTTATTGGTAACAGGTGGTACCTAATCGATTACAGCAACGAGGTCTATGTTTCTACCCGATCAGTGTCTTCAATAAAGCAAATAAGTTTCGGCTTCTTTTTCTCTTTTCGTTCTTAATTGAGATCATGATTAATGATCTCTTATCGCATGTGAGTTGTAATGTCCTTTCCTAGTTTCCTGTTTATCAAAGGTTCTAAGGACTCTCTCTCTTTGATCTTTGTTCAATGTTTTGTAAGCGTTTCTAGATTTCCTTGAACTCTAAGCAAGGGTTCGGTATTTATAGAGCTTTATTTCTTCAGTGTAAGGTAAGGGAAGCTATATGTTTTATCATTAACTATAATTGTCTTGCAAGTTTAATTGTTGTTTGCTTATTAACTTGATTGAGTATTAATTTGAGTAATTATGCTATGTTAGTTCAATTAGATGTGTATGTTATTGTATTGTATGATCTATGTTTGATATGATGAAATTGAATGTCTTTGTTGTCTTGAATGATGTAATATGAAGTTGTTTTGATGTTGGAAATTTAATTAAAAGTGTTTGGAGGGAAGAAGGATCAAATACTTCGATGGTGAAGTTAAAAAAGGAGGTTTTGATATGTGAGTTTGAGAAATAGGTGTTAGGCTGAAGAAGCAATCGTTTTAGGGCTATTATTTGGTTATTTGTAACTTGTTTGGGATGACAATTAGGTGATATGTGTGTTAGAATGGAGTGGTAGTCATTTTGGAGTATTTTACAAAGTTGTTTAAGTATATTTTGGGGGTTTGAACTAGTAAGATTTTGAATTTTAAGTCTTGTGTCAAAATGGTCATTTTGGAGGGTATTGGTAAGTCATTTATGACTTATTAGAGTCCTTAAGTTAATAAAAAATGAGCTAGAACTTGTAAAATTAAATTTTGGTCTCTAAAGTGAGGTTTATCTGAATGGTGTAAAGTCAATGAGCTCCTTGACTCTGGTTTCACCTAGTGGAGCATGAGCTTTCCCAATGAAAACCCTTTAAAAGGCCCACTGTTAAAAGGTCGCCCAACAACATAACCCAGCGTCATTTAGCTTGGAGAAAAAATGCTCCCAGACTTGAAAATTTGATTTTGTGCCTAGCACCTACTAATACTTCCCAACGTGATGACAATAAAATGTTAAATGAGATAATCCAGCTTGCTTAATTGCTCAGATTGATACTTTCTACTTTCCTCTTTAGCTTAAAGATTACTTTAAACACTTTATAAGTGGTAATTTGCTTAATTGCTCAAATTGTAACTCTCTTATTAAACTTTACATAAAAACCTTAATCCAACACATAATAGCACAATAATAACATATTGATCACAACTTTTTGAGTTAAATAGTACAAATTAAGTAACATATAAAAAACTCTAAATTATCTATTCATCCACATGCAATATTAAAATTCAATATTAAAATTCAATATAGGCTACCTTCCATTACCTCTTAAACCACTCTAATAGCTCTAAAAACACCATGAGTTCTTTAGTTCCAAAGGATGTTCTATCTACACATAGAAATATCACAAGAATAATCAGGTCGTACCATTACGAACACTGATAAGTAGGGACTCTCATATTGATGACTTAAACGACATATGCAACCAAAAGAGGACTACATGCAAAGAGAAAATAGATTGGATCGAGAAAAAAAGGGCAAAAAATTAACTTATGCAAACGAAGAAATTGATGTGTCTAAATTGAAGAGCTCACAACAAGGATCACTCCAACAATCTTAAATCTTGAAATAGATGACCAAAGAAGAAGAATTCTTAGAGAGAAGTCATAGAACTTTAGAAAAATAATTTCTAGATTGATGATATGTTTTGATATAATGAAACTGTTTTATAACAAAACTATGTATGTTAATCCTTTTGATATTAAAATAATTGAGTCTACTTTTAAACCACTATCAATTCTAAAATATCATTTTTTAGATTTTACAAAATCATGTATGTGTGTGTACATTAGCATGTCAAAATATTGAGTTAATTTATGGTTATAATTCTCTTTTTGATTGAAAAATATATTTTGGTATGTATTTCTATGTTGTACATACTTTATTTCATATGGAGGTATGTTTTTGTGATGTAGGATGTTACATAAACAAAATCATCTTTAAAAGGAAACACATACTTTAATCAACGATTGAGGTAAGTATCAAGGCAAAAAATGGTCTATGGTTTCGATTTTGGATCAAATTGAGACCATAAACCTTTACGTTAAAAAAATATTTAAAATGAAATTAGACCTATGACAACGGTTGTTCCAATAATCGAAACATAAACGACTTTTAGCAACGGTTCCAAAAGTAACAAAAGTCTTGTGACTTTTAACTTTTGTAAAATATTTTTATTTATTTCTTTATTCTTCCAAAAATGTAAATAATTGATTTTACTTTATTAATATTTATTTAAAATAAGTGAATAATATTTAGCTTATTAATTTTAAAAGTTTATAAAATAATACAAACTAACATTGTATTACAAGTAATTAATCAATTTTTCATCTACTATTATATTATAAATAAAAAAATTCATAATTTTCTTTCAAAAAAACCACAATAAAAGTGTATTCATTTTACCATAGGAATACATATTCGATTTGTTAAATTTTAATGTAGTTGTTCATTTTTTCCCTATGTGTTCAATCAGGGTCAAATTTTTGTTAATTTTGTTCAATTTAGTTATTTTTACTAACACTCCTAAATAATTAACCGTAGAGTGTATAACATGGTTCATTATTGTTCTAGTGACATTTTACCTTCTTCGTTTCTTCATCACACGCTCACCTTCATGCATCATCATCTTCCTCACCTCCATTATCACCTCTATCTTCGAAACCTTATTCATCTCCACAATTTTTATACACAAATTTTAATTTATGTTTTGCTCTTTAGTTTTAACTGTTTCGAGATTGTACATTTAGGGTGGAGGAGAAGAAATTGGAATGCCGAAAAGCACAATAAATGTGCATATTTTATTTAAGAGGAAACAACATTAACACTAAATTATGCTTCTCTAGATCACTCAGAATCACAATGACAATGTTATATTTAATTATAATGATTGGAAGTGAAAAAAGGTATGTCCCTTAGAAGTGATTGGAAAAGGAAATGAAAGGCGCGTTTATGATGTTAATGAATGTGTTTCTTAGGTTGCTTCTCTTAAAGTGTACTCCTGAATTAGGATTTTAGGTGTGTCATGCTTCTTTATTAAATCTTTAAATTAACAATTTCCCCACTAAAGTTTCTTGGTACACTAAGTGGAGAAAAAAAAAGTAGATAATCAATGGTTGGGTGGAAGGTGTTTGAGAGGATGGAAGTGAATGAGTTATTGAGAAAAAAAATAAGAGAAAGAGTTTAGGTGGAAGGGTGGAGAGGAAAAGGATAATGAAGGTGAATTAGATTATATTGAAGGAGATGATGAATACTTTAATGATGGAGGTGAGGAAAAAGATGATGAAGGTGGAGAAGATCATGATACTTGGAGGTGAGCGAATGATGAAGATATAAAGGAGATGGAATGTGGCAAAATGATAGATAAAAAGCTCTCTACTATTCAGTTAATTATTCAGATAATTATTTCGACAATGTTATTAAAAAATGATTAAATTAAATAAAATTAACAAAAATAAAAACTTAACTAAGCAAAAATAAGAACCAAATTTAACAAATTAGATTAAAATAGAGACTAAATTAATATTTTAGTCTAAATACAATGAGATATCTTAAGTTTTAGTTTAGCCATTCCTTTTAACATTATTAGTTATGTTTTAACAGCAAGATGAATTGAAATTGCACCAAATCGGAGACAAGCAGTTCATTTAAACACTGTATTGTCATGTTCTTGATTTCATAAGCAAGCTTGTGAAGTTCTGATGCTATGAAAGAATCATTGTTATAATTATTATTCTTCTTTCGAAAATCATTTGAAATTTGGAACGCATTCTTCGTCTCCGCTGGATCTGATCTGAACACGGTGCCATGAATCGGTTGCTGAAAGCGGCGAGAGCCTCTGGTTCTCTCAACCTCTCCAATCGTTCCCTCACGTAAGCCCTAGCCAACTCTTTCCACTGCTCTGTTCATTTTTATGTTTTCCGTTATTTCAATTCATTCGAGGATTGCTATTGCTGTTGTTTCGATTTGCAGAGAAATTCCCGACGAGGTTTACCGAAATCTGGAGGGGCTCGGCGGCGGCGGCGGCGACGACGACGACAAGTGGTGGGAGGTAACGTACATTTCAAATTGAACAGAAGTTTCATTTTGAATAGGAAAACGGAATGAAATTTAAAAGGAAATGAAATACAAGTGAACGAAATTTACAGGCTGTGGAGCTTCAGAAGCTTATTCTGGCTCACAATAGCATTGGATCGTTGAAAGAAGATCTGAGAAATTTGCCTTTTCTCGTTGTGCTGAATCTCAGCCACAACTGTCTCACGCAGCTTCCCGCTGCTATCGGAGAGTGAGTTTTTGTTTTCAGTTGTGCTTTTTACTGTTTTCAGTTTGAAAATGTGTTGCTGGATTTTTCATTGTTGTTTGTTTCTTATTTGTAGGTTGCCTCAGTTGAAGATGTTGGATGTTTCGTTCAATTCGATAATTGAAATACCGGAGGAGATGGGATCGGCAGCATCGCTTGTGAAGTATGCTCAATTCTGTTTCTTTTTTTTTCGTAGGTTGGTTGATATGAGGAAGTTTGCTTCCCTTTGTACTTATTCTGTTTGCATGTGTGACTTGCGTGCTGCTCGGCTTTTGCATTTGCTTGTCTAGGCTTGATTGTTCAAATAATAGGCTCACGGAGCTTCCAAGCTCGCTTGGCAGATGCTTAGAATTGTCGGACTTAAAGGTAATGACTATGTCTTTCTGAAACTTCGGAGAGTAGATGTTATTTGTGCAATTGGCTTATGCTGCTCATCTTACAGAAAAGAGGTTTTTTCAAATTGTGCTTGTGATATTGTGAATTACACCTTGAAATGCTATCAAGTTTATTTATTATTTTGATGCCTATAAAAGGCATTTGTTTATGGAGCCCACTAGAAAGTATGGACACAACATGGAACAGTGATTATTACTGACAAATTTTAAAAATTATGGAACTTCAAACATCTATTATAGTTTTAAAATATAAAATTAGTGTAACATTAAAATAAATCACAAGTCTTAAATAAATATGGGGAAATGTGTAAAAAGAAAAAAGAAAAATCAAAGAGAACCAATGCTTTAAAAGTGAACATTCATTGTAGGAATAATAAAATGTTATAAATATTACTAATACTAATGTAATTATTGTGATATTTCTCATTTGTATTGTAATAAAATTGTAAAATATAAAAGAAAAAAAAATGGGCACAGCTACTTCTTTGAAGTGTTCAAGCTTCTTTAGGGGTTCACTTTGTTCTATGTTAATGTTAGACATTCTAATTGATAATATTTGGATACTTCTAAGACCAGTATCCAAATTCCAAACTGCACTACAATTAATGGAGTAATTTTTCTTTTGGGTGCATGATTAAGGAAGTAGTTTCCTTTCTGATAACAACAGTGATGTACTGCAATTTGTTGGCCAAATTATTTTCTTGTTCCAAGAAGATTTGTTCAATTCCTGTCACTGGCACTGCCAAAGAATTAGTTACTTTCCTGTTAACTGTCACATGCTTGTGGCATTTCTCTCTACAAGCGTATGTCTCCTTTTGACATAAATTACCCTTTCATTTGCGAAGTTTCTTCTCGCCACTTCAAAATGGTGGATTTCTTAGAAGAGAATTAAGCTTGAACCTATTTTTGTGGCATCACATGCATGAACTCAAGCTGATGCTGTGCAGACTGTCGATTATCTTTCTCTTTACAGCTACAGTTGCTCATTACCTCTTGACTTTAAAATCTAATTGGACATTGATATTGATGATAGATTCTGTCAAGATCCCCTGACTGCACTAGAATTTAATAATATGAAGACTTGCATCCAAGACTCTTGATAATGGTCTTTGCCTAATATGTATTATGTCTCTATGACCCCAAAGTCAAAACGAATTGAGCACAATTTTAGCGAATAGATTCTGTAGTTTACCTTTTTTTGGTTATATATTTTTATTTCTTGGTCCTTGATTTAGGTCATTCAGCATATTAAATCTATTGATGAAGATTGTGTTTACTTTAAATTGGGGGCTGTGAAATTTTCCTTACATACATTACCTGGCTTTACAATTGAACTAAAATTAATTACAACTTTTTTCTATTTATTGGTGTAAGTCTTTATTCATGTAAAATTCTTGATTTAGGTCATTCAGCATACTTAAATC